>NC_051851.1:0-625000 GCF_905115235.1 Hermetia illucens | reverse complement strand
AGGAGAGCTTATCAGTAGGGAGTACATATAATATAAATCCTTCTGCTTGCTAATCTGGAGCAGTGTGAGTTAGCAGCAGTAGTTCAAGCCACTTGTCCTTGTTCTTGTTTCAAGTGTCCCTGACATCACTAAAACAAAGCACGATTTTCAATATGCAGTTTCGAGAAAAACGCATTTAAAAATTAGAATGTGATTACCAACGATAAAATCATAGCTGGCCATTAGCCTCCTATATTTACTCCAAAACTTCGCTTTCTCCATAAAAGCACATGTAAAGCCTTGGCTTCAATTCTCACTCTTTTAGCGCAGTCATTCGAAAGTCGTTCTGATCGGTAAATTCCCGCTTCATTACGGCGATAGACATAAATCTGACATATGACACTTTACCTGTAACAATCTGCAGGAGAATGATTGGCCGGCCATGAGAAGCGGTTTGACCTTCAGAGTCCTCGTTTCTTTGTTCCTCCTTGTTGTATAAGTTTCCAATACAACTCCTTTTGAACACTGTATGATCTAGCCCTTAGATTGAAGGCTTCAGACTATTTACTTGCCTTTTGTTCCAGAGTTTTCCCTGCTGCTTTTCGGAAGTACAGATATACCAAACATAAGCCATATCTACTTTTATCACGCAAGCAAAAAAAATCGTTTCTATCTAATCAGTTATAACACATTTTGTAAAAACCTACGGTTGGTGGCTGTGTTGGTTTTTCAAATGTTTCATGTACTTGTTTTCCAATATTTCGGGGTTAAGGTAAAATAAGGAATTTTTAAGGAGATGGAATGTTACATGTGCACGGACATTTGGTTTTGTCAGCTATTACTAGAAAAATGAACTGGAAGGGCGTTCAGCTTAGTTGACGCGACAGCATCGCTTTCGGTTCTGTCGAGAAATGGGCAAGATATTGTGACGCATGAACAACATCATGGACCAAATAATTACATGTTTGCATGCTAAGTACCCTTCCTGAAAAAACTGGCAATAGCCCTTCTGATGATATTCAATGGAGCGGTGCCGAAAGCAGCGACACAGATCAGGAAAGCGGTAAGAATGGCTATAAACTTTTCTATTTTGTAGCCCACCCACATCTCTGAGGGTTCCCGTGATATTACGTACCACAGACAGAAACGATTTTTATGACCACAAGGGTGAAAAGGCAAACTCCAGCAGATACCATGGTGGGAAAAGTTTGGAGGACGCAATGAGAGTGACTCTATCAAATGCCTGATCTGGATGCAATATCGAGGCTTTTAAATCCCCATCCAGCCTATCAAGCCACAGTTGTTTCAGCCTGCCTTTTGATCGTTTACCATCGAGCAATTTTACCTGTTACCACCACTGAATTCGAGAAGACAATGAAACAAATGAAATCGACGAAGACACGGGGACCTGGCAACATTGCATCTGAGCTCTGGAAAGCGAAGAGCTGGGACGCACATTGTGGCTCATTGAATTCTTCAATCGGCTTATTGAGGAAGGTAGAACACTCTCTGAGAGTCCCTGTTCGGTTTTTCTGGAATTGCTGAACTACCAATGCAATCCACACTGTGCGTTTACTCACGGAGAAACATGGAGAAGCAAAAATTTTCCAGAGTGTCATCCGCCATGTTGCTGTCCATGGTTCTGCGCGTTGGTCGACAATGAAATGGCCTAACATATCATATTCACATCCGAAATGAGGAGGTGGAAAAGTTGCAAGAGATTCGTCTTCGGTTGTACGGACACATGTCATACATAATTAACGCGAAGGAAAACCTACATTGATCTGAACATCGAACTCGATCAGAAACGACTAGAAGGCCGGCCGAAAAAACAAAGTCTGGATACGTTAGATGCTGATTTGGGAGCCTCTCGACTGATTTTATTCAGAGCGGGCATATGCCGAAAAAAATGACCCGACCACACGTCTGAACCGGACAAAGGCTGAAGAAAAAGAATCTGATCACTCAGCAGACTTGTTACCACTGATGAAGGGAACAAGTGGTTCCCGAAATATCGGTATTTGCAAAAATAAAAATATCAACACTAGCGAATAAGAAAAAACAAGTTTTTTTTATTGTTTCAAATAATTAATCGCTGGAAACACCGCATAATTACATTCAGATCAGCAGACCAGTTATAACTAGACTCGAGACGTAGGTTTATGAGAATTACATGCAATCCATCCCTGCAGTCAAAAAGGGACGATTTGGGTTCATGCGATTTCTTTCTATTAATCGAATCAGAAAAATCACTACGGAGAATGTTTCTTTCCAGGATTGGATCAACCGCCGGCATAAATGTTTTACAATTGATGGATATTGCTTTGAATGGGACAATGTTGATTTTGAAAAATAATTTTCTATTTTTTATTTTCTCAATAAATTCTGTTTTACCTTTGAGTTGTGCTCCAAAAAACGTGCATAGAAGCACTTTTACCTGCTTCACGGAGTTTCGAAATTCAGGTACAAGCCATGTTTGCCCCAAAATACTGGTCTTTGTGTTCACACTAAAATATTATATTCAAAAGTGTTAGAATATCTTTTTGTAATAGTTGTTTTCTTTAAAGTTTCATCCGCATGCTTTTAAACCAACATTTCCAAATGCTTGTTTACTGGAGATTGCATCCCGAAATTAAATACTAAATCACAAAATCTACGACGACCATATACAATCTAATATAATCGCTTTCATGTATTATGTTTTTTCGTATATCCAATTCCTCCCAATTTTGCATCTCTATACACTCTTATCTGAAAATTTCCTATAGCATTCACAAGAAAATAGTCTTTTGAGGCGATTCCATTCATTTATATGCAAAACGGGGTTCACCCCTATAAGAAAATGTATTTAATTCAAGGTTGTAAATTACTTTTAATACCCTTCAGGGTGTAATGGAAAATGTTTCGAGTTATTTCTTGGGTGAAAAAGTTATTTGAAAGTTTAAGTTGGAAGTTCAGATTATTTATATTGGATAAGAGGATTATGTATCAAGGAAGCAATGCTATATATCGTCTTATATGGAAGTATATCTGATATCTTTAGGTAGTTTTTAATTTATAGGGGGTTGAGGATCTATGTACATATATGCAATACACTTCTGATAAAATTTTTGGATGAAAAGTAATGGACAATTATATATACCCAATATTTTATCTTCTTCCCTAAATTTAGCTTAATAATTAGCAATATAATGTCTCAAGTCCTGTTTCGCTACTGTTCCTTAAAACTTATTAAAGTGCTTCAGTAGTAACAGTTCAATTGCATGATTACTTGCTATGCTTCCAATCATTCCGTAATTTCAGTTACCGCTTATCCCTGTTTCATATTAATTTTAAAGTAACATGAGAGTTCATCATTCGCGTAAAATATTCTCAACTAATATTACGTTTCACCAAAATTCCTTCACGGAAAATCGTTCATTATATCAAGATTCATATTAAATGCAACCGGCTAAGGTAACTTATTATCTTTTTCACAGTCTTATGCATTACCGCTTTATTGTCTGCAAGGAGGAAACCAAAAATCAAGTAAAGATGAATTTGTATTAATTTCTGGTAACATTTCGGGCTAAGTTACATATGTAATTTGATCAAATGAATAAACTGTACTTTCCAATATAATTTCTACAGCATAAATAAACAATACCTTTTAAATTACAAAAAAAAATGCACTCGAAGGCGTAGTGTTTTGCATTTTTATGTTTAACTCAATTCTACCCTAATTTATAGTGTTATTCATTTGGCACCTGCAATATCGAATAACTTGGGCATGCAGAAGTGATTTGTTGCCAATCAGCACGGTAAAGGAAGTGGACACGCGACGTGTCCATGTATAAATGTCAACGTAAATCTGTTAATAAGACACGTGTTTATGTTAGACACAATCATGTTGATATTGAATTTTATTAATAATTGAATAAGTTTAATTGCTAAATACTTCAAATGTATACATAACGCGAAAAAATTGTAACTCAATAACAACTAATTAAAGAAATCTAAGAAAACCCCTAGAGGAGTAAACCAAAATAAGACATTCTTTCTTTTATCTAAAAATTTACTGTGGCGGCTTGCCAGTTAGATAAATAAATTTCAGATTAAGAATGGGTAGCCCTAAGCAGAAGCTCCCGATAAAATTCGATGAAGCAGTCATTATTATTATTATTATTATTATTTTGCTCTTCATTTCGACCCATAGATGTGTTTCTCCATTTATTTCGCCCTATTAAAAATGTCGTCTTCCATTCCAACAAGGCGGTCATCAAGGGAAGCGGTAGAAGATTTTGGTACAGCACCTGAAGCTGACAATATTATGGGAACTGCTTTATCGAGATGCCAAATTTCTTTGATTTCCCAGGGCTCATAGTTCACCTTCTTCTACACGCATTTCCGATCGATGTTGCTATTATGGCGGGAAACAACATCAATAATATACGCTAAGCGACCCATCTTGTCAACTAACGGCACACCAGGTTTGTTGTGTGGTGTATGCTATCAGTTACAACTAGCCGGTCCCAATACATGTTGTAAGCTGAACTATCAAGTACCGCTTGCGGCTCATACCGGTAAACCGGACATGTTCCCGTGATTAGGCCATGTTTTGATGAATCACCTAACATACTGCATTATGCCTGTTAGTGTATTGCACCGGTGCCATTACAGTGAACCAGAAATAAGATGATCCAGCTCTCTCTCTCTCTAATGCAGAAGCACACATTCTGCACTGGTCGTTCTCCACCTGCTCTTTCATCATGAGTTTTAATAAGCTCGGATAACGACCACGCTGTCTTGAATAGCAGACATAATTCCCTCTGTTTCAACAAAGAGCTCCCCAGCACACAATCATCTGTTCGACAAATGGCTGCCAGAAACAATTAACGTATTTACCGTTCATTACTTTCGTCTTCCATGCATCGATCCGCTCTTGATCTGACTTCACCCCACTCAGAGGATTGAAAGATCGACCATTCTAGTTAAGTGGAGTCAGCCCGCAGTTAGCCTTACAACCAACCGCATCCAAGGAACTCGCCTGCTCTTTGCTGTAAAAAGAGTGCAACGAGTCGACTTGGAGATGATGTTTTGACACCACGTCAACCACGCCCCTAACTCCGATGTCACGAGGCAGGTTAATCCGCTCCGCGTAGAGTTTGGATGGTTTATTCAGAATTTTGACATAGAAGTCCAGATCGGTTTTCGTCCACGGCAATATTCCGAATGCATAAGCCAGTGAAGGGATAGCGAATACATTCACAGCTCTTATTTTATTCCTCCCCGAGTGATGCGATTTCAGTACCAGCTTTATACGTTGCATGAATTCGGACAGCAGAGCATCCTTCAGATCCCAGACTAGAGCATATGTAGAAGTATGTCTCGGTCATAGCTTGAATGTGGAGGTCACCAATTCTATATTCGTCATACGGTTCATGATGATCTTTGCAGATGGCTTGGATTCGACACTTGTCTGATGTAAATTCCATCCGAATATCACGACTAAACATATTTACTATTAGCAACAGGCTTCTAAGGTGTTCGTCAGTACCAGAATACAACTTGATGTCATCTAAGTACATCAAGTATGTCAGCTCGCACTTAACACGTAGGCGATAAGAAGTTGCTCTTTGAAACCCCTTGACACTACTCAGCAGCCTTTCCGCTCCTCGCACAGAATGTTATTGGTCTCGAGGTGCGCATTGACCCTTCCACTAATAATGAACGATATGCATTTGTAGACGGTTGGTAAGCATGTAATCGGTCTTGTGCCTACGGGGTTCTGCACAGTGTCCCTTTTAGAAGCAAGGTAGGTAATTCTCGTAGTGAGAAAGAGTTGAAATTCCTAAGGTCCACTAATAATCTGATTTATGCTATGTGCCAACTGACTATATATACTAGTAAATTTCTTACACCAGAAATTCTGCACCCAATCTAGACCAGGTCCCCTCCAGTTCTTAGAGTTACCTATGGCTCGTCGAACCTCCTCTTCGGTAACATCTGTAAAATTCAGGCGTAGTGGCATAGCCGGTACCTTTGGCGGTGATCCACTCAACATGTTGGGCGAGTAACCCCCAAAGTTCTCCCCAATGTTCTTTCGCTCTCTACTCGTAACTCTAAACACTAACAGAATTAACATCTAAATAAGTTCATTGATTCCAAAATGAAATGTATGATTTTTATAAGATGTCCTTCTTTAAAGTGGAAGGTTACAGTGATTATATTTCTATGTCGTCCTCGTGCGGCCCTGCTACTACAAGAACTTTCATTTTTCATAGAATGCCCCAGATAGCAAAATATTGAAATAAACAAAAGCACTACGGAAAAACCATCTATACTAATAAAAGCAATAAAAAGAAAATCATTAAATAGTTACATTAATGAACCATTAACATGCCAAAATGAAGAAAAATCTCAACTTTCATATCATCGATTTTCTGTTGCCCTATTATTTGAAGATAAATGTTATTTTGTTATTCATTGTCCAATATCCGAACGTTTATCCTTTGACTATCTGAAAAAAGCACTAAATCAAATATACTTTCCGGCGGCGTTCAAGTTTTCAGAAATTGTAACCCCCAGGACCTTAACTTTTAGCGTATTTTTACACTCTCCTAGCAAAATTAAATATTATAAACTCTTGCTGACTAAAGTGTACTTCAGGATGTAGTAGTTCTCGGGCTGAAATTGAAGGACTCAACAATTCCAACTTTCCGAAATAATGCGTTCCTAAAATCAGCATTCTCGGCTATTTTTATAAAATCTTCAAATCGAAGACTAAGGATTGAAAGGTACAAAAGCTGGTTTGAGACCCTTATAAATTTCAAGAGGGCTAAAAAGCAAAAATAATAAAATATATCGCCTCAATATCGGTTAAAATTGTGCAAGAAGGACATGCATAATGGAAAAGAAGAATAACTCAATAATATTTTAAAACATCGCGGGTCATCATGGGATGCCATCCAAACCATGAAATGAAAAAGGAATTAAACCCGCCGTGTACAAAAGGGGAACCGTATCCATTTAATGCGACCCCGGTAGCCTAAAGAGAAATATAAGAAAAACCATCCATTGTAAAGCACGAAGCACGCAAGTTGTTTTTGACTTCACCACATTGTAGTAATAACAATGAGATCAACAACAAAATAA
The DNA here is from genome assembly GCF_905115235.1 of Hermetia illucens. NCBI lineage: Eukaryota > Metazoa > Arthropoda > Insecta > Diptera > Stratiomyidae > Hermetia > Hermetia illucens. Next base: position 617,887 of record NC_051851.1, on the reverse strand, counting down.
GCAAATCAAAACATGAGTTTGGCTTTTTCTGTGGTTGTTCGCATTAAAATTCTTTAGACAAACGTTCATCCCATGCCGCCTCTGAAGAAAACATGCAGTTTTCCAGCAATGTCTATACAAAATGTTTTATGTATGAGGACTAGAATTCGTTGCATAAAATGATGCTGGTGTTTTGAGAATGTGTTTATTAAAAAATGTTCAATTTATGCTGGTCATGTAATCGAAAGAAGTTTCAGTTGTGGCAATAACCAAAAGTATCCACTTTATCCGATTTTTGAGAATCTTCCAAGATATCAAAGGTTCTTTCCACTGAAGATAGTGGTATATAGTTGATTTTTGGGAAGAAAATAATAGAATAACTCAAATGATATTAATTTGCTTCAAATATCAAATTATATGAGTATAAGAAGTTTATCAGGATTTACTTCGCCTTAAGGTTCTAGACTCCTCCGTAACCTAGATTTACTCGATCCACTCAGCCGCAGAATTTGTTTCGTCAACTATAATATCCATTTATAATTAAAAAAACCTTAAATCCCGGCACTCGTGTCTCTCATTGTGCAAGTTCCCTTCGCAAAATTCAATCGAAATCACACAATAAATTCCTCGTTGGCAAAACCTTCGGCCAGACAGAGAACTATCTCATTACAAATTTCTCATCTCAGTTTCTGGTCCATGAATCTCGTTCCCATTAATTCCACTAGATTAACCTGCAACACCATCTAACCGCTGCTAGTAAAAATGGCTGTTGTGAGATTTATTCGTTTGTCTCGACTTCTTCTCTTCATTGGTTTCAAGAGATTCAAGTCTTGAGAGCATGTGGGCCCCAATTCCATGGGGCTGCCTGGGCCACACACGTCGCATCTTTATGATAGCACTTAGTGAGCCAATAACCCTTATACCCAGAAGATATTTATTAAATTTGTTAAAATCAACCAGAAGGTATAAATGCTAACTTAATTTATTTCTTGTTTTTATTTTTTCAAGATATTTATGGAGAACCAGAAGTGTTCCTTCTGCGGAGGAGACTAATGGACCAAAGGAAGAGTATGAAGTTCTGAAGAATTAAAATTTGTAAAATTTTCCTTATATCTTCAATTTCTAGGTAACAAGCTTGAATTCTGTTGCTTGCAAATGCATATAACTTCATTCCATATTTAAGCAGACTTTGAGAAGTAACAATATTGACGCTACGAATCATTGGTGAAGAACTTATTCCCAAAAACAATCAATATTATATTTTTGATATGAAATGAAATTGGAGAAACTATTTCCGTGAGCAATGTTCACATTATGGATTCTTTCTAAAGAAATTAAAAAAATAAATAAACCTAACTGAGCTTATTTTTGTTATTAATGGGGATGCCTTTACGCAAGCCAAAGGTAGCAAGAATAAATGGGACTTTATGTATAAAGAATATCACGAATAGCCGTGAAGAAAGAAGGATAATATTTCTACCATGCAAAAAAAATCTGCAAGCATTTTAGACTAAACAACGAGAAGGTTGTAGAGACTAACGAAATTTTGAAAAGGACAATATCATTGAAGAATACCAAGGCAGTTTTGGAACCAGTAACTCTAGCACTGAACTGATATTATAAAATTACAACATTGTTTTCTACCAACTGTTTGCATCGATTGTAGCGTCATCTTCAATCTCATACTTGAGAGATACTATTGCCATATAGTAAAATTGATGCAGTTGGTGTTAGGTGCTTCCGACTTACATATTATAGCTGCATCTTCTTCAGAATTACAGAACTTTTAGGGTTAAGAGTTAGGTATAGGTATAAATGTAACAACATCTTGGTCAGTCGATTCAGCTGTGAATGAGTACCTGAGTCAAATCAGGGTAATAATCTCGGACGAGCGCAATACTGACCACATTGCTTCCTACAGGGTACTGTAATCCTGTAGTGTACCGTTATGGACTTGAATGAAGTGCTCTAACACACTTCAAGGCCCTGATCCAATTGGATCGTTGCGCCGACGATTATTATTATTATTTTTCAGGAATCTAATTTTCAAAATCAAGAAAACCAAGATACAACTCATAGTCAATATACGCAGAAATATGTACATATTGCAGTTCAATAGGCATTTGGTTTACTTCGGATGAAACCCTGCAAAATATTGCGTTCTTCCATCTTTAGTTTTTGAACAGTATTGTAATTATTTTCTTTTTTGGTAATTGAGAGAGCGGACATAGCCGCATCCGTTTTCTAAAGACGTCGTTTTGAGACACATAAGGATATCGGCGATGACACAAAGTGCCATTCTTATTTAAATAACGACTTCTCTTCAAGATATCAAGGTTATCAAGGATTCTGTCACATGTAACATTCAACTCCCAGCGCCCGCCATACGTGTAGATGATGATTCACTAATATTTTACAACAAGATGGTCTTAAGAAACTCATTCAAATTTCGGATGATCACCTCATGCAACACACTCTGCAGTTGGCAGCAATTTCAGACAACGATTTCTGTTACTGATAGCCTGCCCAAGAGTACTTTAACAACCTCGAATTGATGCTCTTAGTCTATGGCCAGTTTCGTAGCAATTTTTAGCATATCATCAGTCTATTCAAACACCTGTAATTTTGTGATGGTGGACACCACCAAACCGTTTTGTAATATACTAGTACCTAGGACCTTACTTTCAACGGTTCATCGCGAACAGTTCACTTTTGAGAAAGATACATCGCATATTTGAATAAGATATATTTGCTTACTGAAAATGCACTAAATCAACTACATACTCACAAATTAAACGATCCAAATCAAAATAACGGCTCATAAAATCAATACAGTAAATTCCTAACACATCTATATATAAGTGAATACGTGTTTGTTAAGTGGATGGAAAGGACATTGAAATTCTGGTGGATACATCCCTTATTGTACCCAAGTGGACTATTCAATATTTTCTACACCTAATATTCTTGATATTTTCGAAGAAAAGGGGTTCACAAATAAATAATGAGAAGCACTTGAAAAATTGCAAAGCACGTGTACCACACATAAATGTCGATTGCCCCAACAAAAACATATGTGCCTTTCGGGAATTTCATTTCCGATTTCATTCTCACTGAGAAGGACTCTCCTTTAGGCAGTATCAGAACGTATGAAATATCGGAGCTTAGCTAGTATTAAAAACGGTAAAATTATACATTCAGGATAGCCACACAATAGTATTTTTAATATAAGACCAATTTCGGGTGATTATAGGCAAGCATATTTGTGGTTATAAAATGCGGATTTTATGAAAATTTACTTTAATTTCAAGATAAATTGGTGTTTGGTGGTTGAGTTTTTTCGATAATAGTCAAAATCGCAAAAAAATCAACTTCCTTATTGAGCCCAGGGCTACATAAGCTTCGAAAAAGCTGCAGTCTCTTGAAAATGTTAAAGTAATTAAGTTGGATACATCTCAGTTGCATGCCCACTATGAATCCCATGCTTGCTTGGAACCGACGATGTGGCGACAATTTTTCATCATTTTATGTTCAAAACATTAAATCACCTAATATGAACAAAACTTTCCTGATGTTACAACGAGGATATGGTCGCCATCGTCTCAGCAAGAAGCAAGGGTCAAACTACGCAAGGACTCATTCGCTTGAAACTTTCCTGCCCAGTGACCATTGATATTTATTGCTAACGAACCATTGGCTCGATGAACCGTAGAACATTTTCGTCTTTCCTTTCCACATATTTTTCGAAGAGCTCCATGACTGTAGATACAATATGTGAGCGTACATGTACATGTCGCCCTTTTAAAACATGGTTGAAAAATTTTGCCCTGCGCTTCATTTCATCACGCCGCACCCTCCGGGCTCGCTTTTCGTTATGCAGGTCTTCGCTTGGTGTGGCGGCAAGTTTTATGTTATGACCAAGGGAAATTGCTTGAAAAGTCCATTAAAGATGGTTTATTTACTATAAGCAATTAACTAACTTGCAAAAAGTTCACGATTGGGAGTTTGTTGCGACGAAAAGGAAAGTTGGTCCCTTGTTTGTCTACATTCTCAGGGAAGGTATTAGTTAATTAGAATGACCGTTTTGAATAATTTTAAGTAGTATGTAAATATCTATCGAAAAGTGATGAAACTATCCAAAGTATTACATATATGCATTAATACTATTATATATGTATGCGTGCAATAATATTCGGTTTCAATGCAGTAATTTAAAAGTGCTAATCATAATGGGGCTAACTTTGACATGATCAGATCAGCAAAAGTCAAGTGAAACAATTATAGTTCATACATGCATATAAATGTACACATGAACATATGTGGGATTGAAAGATGAAACCACACAGCATTATAACAACAACTTCCTACCAATAGATTCATCTACAAATTTTCGGCTGAAAGTCTATAAATGTAAAAGTGTTTATGACCCCATAGACCGTCATTTACACAGGTAATCAAATGTATTGTAATACAGCCCAGCCGCCTACAACTACTGATCCCAGGGAACGCATTCAGTAAATTAGTTTTAATGATGCCAACGATGAGGATAATTACCCGACTTGATGCCATAACAGTAAACAAATAGGAGTACATTCCGTAGAGCATAAACATGATTTTCCATCGACATGTACAAACGTAATTAGCGGTTAAGCAGTATTTACTCTAGCACAGGCAAACAGAAAGGCACAATGCCTCTTTATGAATGCAAAATCATGTCTGAGCGGCTGTTATGTAGTTTACGAGTGTTTGGTAAATATTTGATGCAAACATTTGCTAATTTCGTTGTAGTTGCGGAGGTTAAACGCATGTGTCTATATAAACGGTGGGCGGCAATGCAATTATTCTGGATTTTGGTTCCAGTTTCTGGAATCCAAATGTGATTTTGTTTAGGCTTAAGTTCATACTAATCAATAATCTCGGAAAGCAATGGCAAAATTACCGGCACGTTAATTGCATGTTGGCTAAAAATCCGGTTACCCAACCTTCGCAATGGCAGGGAACTGCAAAAAACGACCATCCATCATCTTCGAAATAAACTATGTATCTCCATCTTTTCATAAATTGAATTGAAACCTTACGGTTAATAACACTAGTTTACACGGTTTTTATACTTTCGCCAAAATCACGACTAGTTTAAAAAATATTTTATCATCATCAACGACGCAACAACCGGTATCCGGTCTAGGCCTGCCTTAATAAGGAACTCCAGACATCCCGGCCCCCCGCCGAGGTCCACCAATTCGATATCCCTAAAAGTTGTCTGGCGTCCTGATCTTCGCCATCGCTCCATCTCAGGCAGGGTCTGCCTCGTCTTCTTTTTCTACCACAGACATTGCCCTTATAGACTTTCCGGGCTGGATCATCCTCATCCATACGGATTAAGTGACCCGCCCACCGTAACCTATGGAGCCGGATTTATCCACAACCGGTCATGGTATCGCTCATAGATTTCGTCATTATATAGCCTACGGAATCGTCCAGGACCAGGCCAAGAGTTCGCAATTTTTCTTACTAAGAACCCAAATTTCGGAGGAATACATGAGGACTGGCAAGATCATTGTCTTGTGCAGTAAGAGCTTTGACCCTATGGTGAGACGTTTCGAGCGAAACAGTTCTTGTAAGCTGAAATAGGCTCTGTCGGTTGCCAACAACCATGCGCCGATTTCATCATCGTAGCTGTTACTGCTTGTGATTTTCGACCCTAGATAGGAGAAATTATCAACGGTCTCAAAGTTTTATTCTCCTATCTTTATTCTTCCCATCTGACGAGTGCGGTTTGATGTTGTTGGTTGGTTGGTTTTTGGTGCTGACGTTCCCACCATTTATTTTGGCTTGCCTTCATTGATGTGCAACCCAGGATCTCGCGCCGCCTACTCGATCTCGATGAAGGCAGTTTGTACGTCTCGGGTCATTCTTCCCATGATGTCGATATCGTCAGCATAAGCCAGTTGTTGGGTGGACTTAAAGAGGATCGTACCTCTTGCATTTACCTCAGCATCACGGATCACTTTCTCGAGGGCCAAGTTAAAGAGGACGCATGATGTCGAATGGTCTTGAGAGTGATCCTGCTGGTTTTATTTGGCCTCGCACATTGGTCAGGGTCAGCCTAGTCAGTCTTATTAATTTCGTCGGGATACTGAATTCTCTCATGGCCGTGTACAGTTTTACCCTGGCTATGCTATCATAGACGGCTTTAAAGTCGATGAATAGATGGTGCAACTGGTGTCCATATTCCAACAGTTTTTCCATCGCTTGCCGCAGAGAGAAAATCTGATCTGTTGCTGGTTTTCCTGGAGTGAAGCTTCTTTGGTATGGGCCAATGATTTAATAAATAATAAAAAAGCAAGCATCATTCTATTCTCCTTATGATGAATTTCTTGATTTGATTCTTTTAAAATATAGCAGCTGCAGTCCCCTAATATACATATTTTCGCCCAAAAACCGAAACCCAGATTGTCTCGTTTGTGAGGAATTCGATCTTTTTGATATCTTACGTCCCGGTATTCACTCCAATGGATCGACCGTTTTAGCACTCCACAGGTCGTGCGAGGCGCTTTAAGGCTATCGGCATAGCCTTTCTGAGCAGGAATTCAATATCAATACGCCCTTCATATTAGGGAGTACCTAATCGCGCTAAAGCCTCTATAATTTTGCTTCATTTCACAGAATTAAGAATATCGAGAGTAACTAAAGCACAAAATTTATTGGTCTCTATTGCTATTCTCGTTACCGTACATATCACGATGACAGTAGATCTAACCTTTCGGAATCCAAATTGCTTATCTCACAGACCGGCCTCTTTTTCTGCGGCTGACATCAGCCTATTGTAGAACATCGTTCGATCAGTTTGACAACCCCGTTTAGTAGTTATATGAACCTAGAAGACGAAAAATCATTAGCTTCTGTTGGTTCCAAACCCGAGGAAAACCTCTTTCTTAAAGCAGACCGTAAATGTTTCAACGAACATATTTGATACAGGTTTGACGGGCACTAATAGCTCAAAGGACTTCATACCTAGTTATGACAGAAACTTCTGCCTGTCTATCACACAAGCTTTTCTCCAATTGAAAGCAAATTTGGCGTGTATACGGAACACTTCGATGGTGCTCCAATATTTGCGGGCAGAACTTCACAGTCAATTTCTTTCTTTCATTCTAGCCTCCGGGATAGCTCTTCCCTCTTTATCGTCTCCAAGGTGATGTTATTCTGCTAAGAAGGCCACGCTCCTATCCACAACTTCAGATGTCGCAGAAGTTCGCAAGATAAAGCTTCCAATCAAATCATCTGCTCGTGCAGTTCTTCTGTTTATAGAAGTCTATCTCAGTCATAACTTGTATGCGTAGGTCCGTAATACTATGTCGGGTTATTGACTTGCGAGAATACATTGGATTCGACATTTATGTGAACCAAATTCTACCCAAAATATCCTAGATAAACATTTCTGTTATGCGCAACGTACCTTTAGCATAATCAGTAGTAGCATCTTCTTCTTCTCCAGGATTTGTCCCATTCAGGAGCGGGATAGGTTTGTCTTTATCAGTTACCTTATTTTACTTGGTCATATTCCTGATCTAGAACACACCATCCTACTTATCAATATGTTCATTCGGTCGGCCTTTTGGTTGTTTCCCAGAGGCCTCGATATTCAGACCAATGTTATTGAGTTATCAGCAGCATGAATTACATGTCCATACCATCGAACTTGCCTCATTCGTAATTTTTTCATGCAACCTCATCCCGATCGCCGCTCGTCGAAGGCAACATTTTCGTCTTCATCAATGCGAGGCGCGTTCATTGTCCTTTATAGTCTATCAACATTCAGAACCATAAAGTGCGAGAGGCCAAACGACAACTATGATAAATTCTGGATTTGGGTCGTTCGTTGATGGATTGATCTTAAAAACGCCTCCTCTCGAACGTCACCTGATCCAAGTTCTGCTAATGCGTGAAGAAATTTAGTAACGCAGTTCCCGATAGGCTGAAAACATTGATCCGAAATATTTAAATTGCTCAATTCTGGGTAAGTCACTGCTACTCATAGTGATAGCGTATGTTTCATTAGGATCGATCGTCAAAAATTCTGTTATATTCAGAGTCAGTCTGAGGCCGTGTTGCATAAGGCGATCATTCCACTTTTGGGCAAGTAGTAGATTTTGGGATTGAGATATTTTTATGCAAATGGTAGAAACACAGTTTCAGCACTTAGAGCTCAAGTAGACCGAATATATATGTAATCCCTTTAAAGGATCATAAACGTACATGACCGCAATTTGTTCTAGGCCATCGCACCATCTCTGTTTGAGATAGTTTCATTTACAGATGGAAAAGACAGCGAAAGCGGGTCTAATGCTGTTAATAACCCATACGACGTTAAGATCGGTAATACCATCGGCAAAGCAGCACAAGTAGGATGTCAGATTTTCAATCTGTTATTAAATTGTTAGTTTTTGTAGGTGTTTAAATGCTTGGCCTCTTCTCCACAATACAAAACCATTTAGTCGAAGCCCATGACTTGATTAGAATGAAAGGTATCATCAGTGTTGCCGAGGTATTTGAGCAGAGATGGTTTCTCCAGCAAGGACGATTTGAAGACCGCCACATAAAACACTAAACTTCAGATTCATTCGAAACTTTGCCTCGATGCCGGTGAAGTGCAAATATAAACTCCTCGCATACTCCACAAATACACAAGTGGATGAAGGAGCTCCTCGTATTACTTGAATAGTGGGGAAACGCATTACTCCACAAGTACAGAAGTGGTAAGCACTCAATGGGGCAAAGCTCCTCGTATTGCTTCAATAAAGGTTTGATGGGCGAGGCATTCATTAACAGTCTAGGTTGAATGGATTCGTAAGGCTAAACTTTGCTTTAAGTCGCCGTGAGAAAATGAAAATATATTCGATCTACATCTTATACTACAATGTAATGCATGATGTGAATGTAGGATGCTGTGACAACTATTAACAACTTAGCAAGTAAAAGTTCATAAACGCCGCCAAAATCGACGATACGTTCGCCTCCCTCATTCCGTATACCGACGCCTTTAGCCGTATTCCATCGGCTGCGCCTGCCTTTTCGCCAGCATGAGCATTGAGGTAACCAATAATGACGAAATGGTTATCGGCAGATACATTACACATCTTTATGTCAAATAGTTAGTTTTCTGCATTCGCTTGACTTGTTTGTGGTGCCAATTGATTTTCATACCGGATTTGCTCAACTATTAGAATGGTGAGTTTTTCAACAGGTTATCCAATCAATGGCCCCCCTACCTTGTCGAATGAGGGTGACACGCCTAACCGCGACATAATCATTTATTAGCATGTTCTGGTTTCTTAACGAATTCATTGACTGTCCTTGGTCGGCCTGTCATTGGACCCTTCACCAAAAGAAATGAGACAGAATTCACTATAGTAGAGTAGAATTCCAGATTTCAAGTTAACAGTATTTTCGAATAAGCGGGAGAACGCAACGATCATCAGTGCTCTCATGTTCGTCGAATTGCCTCCAAGTTCCCGCGGTCAGTGCAGCAAGAAAAGCTTCCTGCTATGAAAAAGCAGCCGATTTACGATTGGGATTCTTATTGACTTTGAATGTTCAAGACTCTCTTCCGCTATCCTCAGATGTTAATACGTAAGTAAGTAAGCAATCGTCATATGATGGTCTCCTTCGAGTGATACCAGCATATACCTTAGGGACGAAGACTTCCTGATCTGTGTTGTGAATGCAATCGAGAATGAGAGCATTGACATTTACTTCTGAACGAATTATTGGTTTGGGACCCCTGTTTGACCGTGTATAGCTCCGTTTGCAAGCTGAATTGATAATTTCTGGGCTAACTGCGTTAAACTGGTTCCACTGCTGAAGGCGTGGATGTTGTTTCCGCGATACTGGACGGAAGTGTGACGTTGATCTTATCAGCTATCTCTGCTGCAGTTTGCAGACAGGCGTCTAAACCAAAGACTTCTGATCGCCGAGACACTGAAGGTGCCGGAGGAATTAGCAGGGTTTCTCGTCACCCATATATGTGTCCTCCATTATCTGTCATATTTTCTTCTCCTGGCTGACACACAACCGGTTTATTAACTCCTCGTGTAATATAAGCTGTCTGTCACGGACTCTGTAATTTTGTCGCGAATTTCGGTGGCCGTCCTATGACTTGCAAATATGGCTGTTGTGATTCTTTTATGTTATACCTCACAAAGCTTGCCACCACGAGTTTAAACGAAATCTCGGGGTCGTAGGGATTGAAATCTGGAAAACTTGATACTCAGTTTACCGCAGATCAGAGTTATACGCTCGTCTGCAGGCATATTGCGTGTTCTCGGCATTCTCGTTGTCACTGCTTTTACGTTTACCTTGAACCCGTCTTTCTTACGTACGACCAAAAGAAAACTCCTAAAACGACTGGTCTTGATATGGTCGATCTGACTAAATTTCGCTGTCAATCAGTCGATATTACACTGATCTTTGCCAGACCTTGTGTTCCAACAATATGCTGCTAATGAGGAGGTGATGGATGATGTAGTACTATGGCACTGTTTACTTGACTTGTTTGCCAAGATTGTTGCTCCTTAGCATGTTTTTGAGCAGGATATGGTCCGAACTAACCTTGGCTTTAAAATCAATCGTCACGATCACAGTTTAATTTTTAACAATTATCCTTGTCCTTTATATCGAAAGTCTCCGTTGGTGGATAGTACTGCCCTATTGTAATGTTCCTTGGCCAAGATCGGTTTCTCGCAGTCGAAATTCTCTTTGAAGCCGATTCTCAGGTCATCCAACTGCTCATTACTATTATTTATTAGCGCCAATTTCCTTTTTCTATTACTATGATAGTCCGGCTCAATATCGAGGTTGATTCGGATGCATTTGATCCGCCACTTCTTTCGGATATAATGTATGTCCGGACGGGATCAAGATTTTTCAAATTACCGCCTAACAAAATCAAATCAGCACCGTTTTGGTCCTTTCCATCACATTTCACTTCTCGAATCCGAGTAGCTAGTGTATTAGCAGGTCTCACAAAGCCTCGTGATGCAATACGCAAAAGCTACTCGGGGAGGATGAGAAATGCAATTTGCACTAAATTTTAATTTTCTACAAACGAACGATACATTCTTACCTATTGGGGTTGTCATTAAATGGCTACCATTACATCTATAGCTTGCATACGATCTAATGGTACGTTCTTCGAATAACAGAATCACAAATGCCTAGAAAATTTAGTAATGACCAAATATTGTCGGAATCCTGGAGAAAACAAAGGTCCTAAACAAAGTACAGAGTTTTGTGTCCATCGAAGTTATTTATCCGAATTCGAGATGCACTTAAACGACTTAATGGTATGGCAATTGTACTTCAGTGTAACGTGACAATATTTCGTCTAAATTGCACAGAATGCAATTTGATAGCCCTGGGGTTTGGCTTTGTGTATACACCACCGTATGATAAAACATAGTCACAGTGTTTATGTATATATGTATTCATATCCACATCCACTGCTTCCTGTTCCGTTAACCCTATCCTTGCAGTATGTTGGAGTCGATGCGTGCGGGTCAGACGGCTGTATCCTGCGGACAAGTGCCAGGCATATTTTCTGTTAAGCCGGCAATAAAATTTTATGATTGCATTTGTATTGCCACGTTGCATAGATTCCACAATATTGAAATCCGAAATGTACGAGTGGAGGAAGGTCCATGCAGAACTATTTGTAAATTTCGCTTTATCCTAGTGAGTTTCTTAATTTACAACACTCTTTCCGAGGATGATTGCTTTTTGAGTCAAAGAAATTGTATAAAAAATTCTGGACAATATTTCCTTTAAAGGGTGAGTTGTGACGTTTGAAATGATTTATATACTATCCCGTTGAGAAAAAAATATATAAAACTTAGACTTTTGTCATGCATATGAATCAAATTTATATATGTATACTATAGAAGTATATACCAAAGTTATTCGCAAAAAATATATGGTTCGATCCAAAGCTGACTGGGAAACATTCAAGATTAATGCCGGAAATCGAAGCCAAACTTGATTATTTCAAAACTGTTCTCCTATATTCAACAGCAACAGCACAGGGGTGAGATGTTTTCCTGTGTACTTTTCATAAAACTGAAGTTCCAAAATGTAGTTTAAGCCGTTAAAGGTTTCAAACAGATTGAAACGTGCTTCAAAATTCAAATCTCCTCAATGCAATTCAATGCCTCCAAAATACTTGCTTGAACATGTTAAATCAACTGACAGGTGTATGAACGATCTTTTTCATTTCTGGAATATTAAAATGAATTAATATAGCGCATGGGGTTCGAAATTGATTCCCATACACATTTAAAAAATCCAAACACGTTCCTGCCTACACTTTTTCTTGGTCTTGCTCTTATATTGCCTTTTTCTTTTGAGCACCCTACGACGATGGAATGAGGAAAATTCTATTGGATTTTGGGCTTTGGTTCAAAGGTTCAGATGCGACCGTACATAAGACAACGTGCTTCCAATTGCCTTTAATGTCTGCTGTAATGGCTGTTCACATCGGCCTTAATACTTTTTGGCCGCATAAACTTGTCGGAACATTCCGTCTTAATGGTTTTCTCAAGTTTTCCCCAATCTCTTCTTCCAGAGTTATCTTTCTTTTTCTTGTAATTAGGTACAAAAGATGTACGTGCAAACATTTTAAAAAGAAATTAGTTTTTAATGCTTTTAAGATGCTCGTTTGAGAGGTGGCTATTTAGATTAAACTTCTTGCCAAAGTTCGACTTTGCGTTTCAAACCAAATCGGAACTTGTCATTGACAAAAATATGCAAATAATCGCTTATTTCTTGAGAAATCAGATAAAGGACTTTTAAGATTGTCGAAAAATCCGTGTTATGTATGGTTATAGGAGTGATATTTATGGAATACCACCTGGTAATTTTATTTAGGAAATATCAATCATATTGTATGCAGATAATGAATGCGCTGAAACTGATCTAATGCATTATTATTCCATTCCACTACGTAAGAGAAACCTATGCTCCAACTGACGGTTCGGTAATGATAAGCTAAGATATAAAAGGGAAAAGCTTTTTTGTTGAGAGGTTCCTTATAATTCAAATTTTTCATTCAGTCCACTATTACTCATTGCATCCGGAATCAAAGAATATATTATATCACACCATGATTAACTGATAGGCGCAGTTTCAAACTCTTAGATGAAAATTTGTATTACCATGCTTATACTAGAGGTTTAGCTAATACTAACTTACATAACAGATTTGCAGATTTTGCAACTTCATAAACTAAATTTTTCACCGTTTCCGAAGTAGATCCAATTCAAAGGAAAAATATTCAACAAACAGCAAACAATATTCTGTAAACATTTGGGGAAAACTTGAGACATCATTTTACTTCTATATTACTTTGTCATAACTCGGAGCGTTTCCAATTTATTTTGCAAACATTTCCTCCGCAATATCCACAATATACTGATAAAGATAAATACATTTATATATACGGACAAATAACGGTAGCGTACTTGTTCAAGAGAGAGAGATAGTGCTCTAGTAGACTAGGGTATGGATAGATAATCTTCATCCCCCACGTATATGCTCCAAAGATACATTGAGAATTTTTCATCCGCATGTAGTACAAGCCTTAAGGATGTGTTTTATTGTCGCCTGCATTATTTTTATTGCCTTCGTCACTATCTTCTCCCGTAGCGTTTAGAATTTTGTTTGTGTGATTTTTGAGAGTAAGGAAGACTAATTGGCACTGTGTAGTAAATGGAAGATATAACTACAATGAGAAAAATTGCAGTAACTATAGAAAAAATTAAAAACAATTTATCTAAAATACTATTGTAACCTCATGTTAAACTTTCACCAGCATGCGGGCTTCCATCAAAAGTACACAAATCGTCTGTACTTAGAAAATTATTAGTTTTATTTATTTTCAAAGTTCGAGTTTTATATCCAGCAATCGTAGAAGTGTGTCTTCAGGGTTTAACAAAGGTTAATTTTTAAGATTTTTTTCAGACAAAACATTATTAAAATCGGTTTACTATCTGCCCGTCTATCTATCCGTTCGTTTGTGTATCTGCCTGCCTTTAATACCACTTGCCTCAAAAAGGATTACTCGCATTGATATGAAATTTGGTGGAAAGTTGAGAACTGGGTGTATGTTGAGTTTTCGGACGAAATACAGTCACGTGAGGTATCAAATGAAAGGATTATTACTTTCCGAAAGCGGTATTGTAGGGCTTAAAAGTGATCGTTTTTTTCACGGACCCATTTACAGAAACTATCCAGCTGAAAAATCTAAAAAAGTCAGGAAGCTGCCAGTTCACGTTATCTAGGCCACAAGGCCTGCATACGGTAATCTATTTAAGTAAAGTTAATAATAGTATATTATCATATTTTTTAGAAATTGACTAGGTCCCTCCCCCTAAGCTCATCCTAGGATCATCAAATTGCACTGTGGAGGCGCTGTAGTGAGGAGCCGCTTAGCCGAGATTCGTCCGACTCAACACACACCAGGTTAGCGAGACTCACCACGGCTGGAAACTCACCTGCCTGAGTAGCTCGCCTACCTATTCACGGCAAGTTGAATCAGCCGTAGGCCGTGGAGCACACAAGAGTGATGATAATTACCGGAAGGGGTCTATAACGCCAATGTGAATCGTATGAAAACGCTTTGTAGACCGAGGGAATGAGCTTACTTTTTCTGTGCGTGTTTGGTGACTTTACAGTTCTGGTACGGAATCCCCTGTCTGGCCCAGGAGTTTATATCGTTATTCATTGACAGCAAGAAATATTTGCTTGTGCCCAGCTTTGACCGTTGTCCGAATGCTTGGATGCGCAAGATCGTGTACTGCATGGATTAGTTCCTTGTGCCAAGCGGCCGAAATATATGGCCAAGGTCCCTTTTCAGAGGTCTCCCAGAATATTTCGGAGGTTGAGCCGAACATGAGAAACTCTCGAAATTTATATTTGGAGTTGTCCCTGAGGATCTGAAGAACTGCGTCATCCTTCTGTGCCTCGGCGATTGTCGAGAAATCGACCAGGGCAGGAGTTTTAACATTTGAAATGCGTGACAGAGCATCTGCAACTAGGTTGTCTTTGCCGGATACATGTTGGATATCCGAAATAAACTGGGACGCTTTGTTGGGCTTCTGCTTAAAAGTGAAGGTAAGAAACTTGTAGTCTGTGAACACTGTGAACGGCCTGCCTTGTAGGGAGTATCGGATGTAGTATTTTGTTGCCATGTACGCGGCTAATAGCTCACGATCGTAGATGTTGAAGTTCTGTTGAGCTGTATTTAATTTCTTAGAAAAATAGCTCAACGGCTGCCAGATTTGGTTCACCTTTTAGAGAAGGGCAGCACCTACCGCGATGTCTAAGGCATCGACGAAAACGGATAGAGGTACATCTGATTGAGGTAATGCCAGGAGTGTATTCCGGCCACTTTTTGCAAGCAAATATCGCAAGGGGCCAATAATGGCTATTTTGATCGTTTGAAAATCCGTTATAAGCGAGAGAATGAGCTTCCTTCCTTCTGTACGTGTTTGGTGATTTTACACTTCTGGCAAGAGATGTACTGTCTGACCCAGGAGGGTCCAAAATATTTGTTTGTGACCAGCCGATTCGTTGTTCGAATGCCTGGATGCGTAAGATCGGGTACTGCATGATATAAATAAATAATTTTCATTATAGTACTATAATATAACTATAGTATAACTAGTCAAGATTAGGAAACTAATGAGAAGTATTAGAATTGTTCCGAAATGAGAGATACATAAACACTGCAAAAAAAAGAGAAAAACTATAAACGATCAGTACATTAGTCGGGGTGACCGCTTTTACCACGATTGTCAAGTGTCAAATGTGCTAATTGTTAGTCAAGTGTCAATTCTAGTGTCTATTCATTTTAACAATAGGAAAGTGACAATTAATTCCATTTTCAATTGCAAAACAGCTAAAAAGGATGGCATGAGTTGAGGAAAGTTTGGAGCTATGGAGTAACAGTGGTGATGATGCTGCCCCCATATACTAACGCGGAGAAAACATTGATACGGAACAATTTCAATTTAATATTCGCGTTAAAATAGCTATTCGATGCTACCATAAGAAGAAACAACGCTTCCTAGATATGCAAATTGTCCGACTCATGATAACTCAACGATGTTCTGACCATTGATGAAACAGGACTAGACAGGACTTGACCCGAGATATTTAAATTGTCCAGTTCTGTGGAGGTCACTGCTGCTGAGAGTAATTGTGCCCGTTTCATGGGGATCGGTCGTCAAAAATTCAGTTTTATTCAGATTCAATCTGAGACCGTGTTGCATTGGCGATCATTCCATTTTTGGACAAGCTGCTCGAGACGCGGGACGTTGAATATCCCATGTGACAGTGTCCATAACAACACAAAGAGAAGTGGTGAGAGGGCGCTTCCATGATGAACACCAACAGAGACGCAGATCGTGGTAGAGAAATTGAACCCAGCGCACGAGTTCTTCTGGCACTAACACTCTTTACGTTAAACGACCCGGCTCCACATTTCACCAGAGATACAGACATTTTTCATGGCGACCCAGTGCTCATGAATTGTCTCATATGGATTGTCAGAGTTTACGTCTTTGTAAGCTGTAAGTAAGCAGTAGCTAGCAAACTGTTGTAGAAGCCCATTTCAGTATTTAAATTACCCAAGGCCCTCCTGAATTTTGTGCAAGTGATAGTCTTTCTCCTCTATACGGGAAATCTCGATTAGCCGACAATCGACACAATTAAGATGTTCGCTACTCTGGTCCGGAATCTCGCAATGAAGGTAGCTATCAACAGCATAAATGTTGTTGATTTATTGATCTTATATTTGGAGAAATCCACCTTTTCACTCACTCTAGTATACATGGAAAATTCGCCCCTAGAATTCAATATAAAAACATGTCATTCCCTGTATTACATTTCATAAATTCTATACACCCACCAAATTTCATGTTGATAAATGCATCTGAATAAAATACAAATTAACAAAATTGTGTTTCGCACCAGCAGCCGCAGTAAGCATTTGCAGGTATTTAAAAATTATCATCATGGGGTCAAATTAGACCGAAACTTCATCGATTGCTATTGTTATTATAATCGTTATCCAGAAGTAGCCATTATTTTGCTAAGAGCGCACGATTTTTCTCAAAACATTGGGCACAATTGGTAAAGAAGTCCACATTTCATAGAACCTACACACTAAAAACAAGATATAACTCAACTTTTCAAGTCGCTTCAGACCAAAGTTGGTAGTTGAACTTGCTATCTGTTGTAATCCAATAAAATTTTATTTTATTGAGTATTATTATCGAAATCGCTAAATTTCAACCTATAAAAATACAATTGACACAATTAAGCCTATAACCATCGATCTAACAATAACGGCTGGCGAAATGTCTTTCAAATGGCCATCAAAAGATAAATAAAGAAAGTTTTCCTCTTATCTTGACCGTCGTTTCTGCAATTTTATTAAATATTCAATAAAACACCATAACCATAAACATTCGTTAATATCTCAATCAGAAATTCAGAGAACGCGGCCTTCTGAGGTAAATAAGAAGCCGATTGCGTATTCGTACACGATTATGGTCCACAAGTCTCAGTCTTCCAATCTGCTATACACTGAAAATGGAATGGATCTGGACTTGGTATCTAGGGGTGAATCATTAAAAGTAAATATAAGATGCCATTTGATGTTCGATATTTCTGTTTGCAAACACGATTTATGATTTCTTTTATTTTTGTTTTCCAATGATTGTTGAGAACATTTGTCCTTGTTAGACAGCTGGCGGTGCAAAGTTACATTAAGTTTCCCGCAATCCTGAAAAACTGAGTATCTATGTAGTAAGCACATAAATTTTGAATGAAAGCATTTAGAGGACCTCTTCTGTTTTTCTGTCTATTTCCCTTACAAAAAGCTTTTGTATTGTTCGTTTCATGAAACAAAAGGATATGAAAGCCCATTCGGTAGAGACCTCCGTATCAAACGGAGGTTTCATGTGAATATCTAGGATTTAAGCTATCGTACATCCATCCCATATTATTAATGCATCAATTCACAATGTGTCCGCATGGCTAAAATAGTTAGAGCGCTGGGCTCTTGGAGCGGAAGATTGCGGTTCAAACCTCCCTGTTAACGAGATTTGTTATCGTTACTGGATGTCGGATACCAGTCAGCTCAGCTGCGAATGAGTACCTGATTTAAATCAGGGTAATAACCCCGAGCGAGCGCAATGCTGACCATATTAGCTCCTACAATGTACTGTGGTGTACCGTTACGGTCTTAAATGAAGTACTCTTAAACTCTTCAATCCCCTGATCCAATATGAATTGTTACGCCAACGATTATTATTAATTCATAAGAAACTTGGCCATTTACACCTTTACTTCGCCTCAGTTTTGCATCGGGAATACTTCGTCAATACTTGTTTGCGCTATGTCATTGGTGCATCCTGGTCTGATACAATTTCGAACAGAGAACTTCATCACCGCATGGGACAGAGACCCGTAGTTGCGTCGATCAGAAGGCAGAAGTGGCAGTGGATAGACCACAAATTGAAAAGGGTACTGTTGGCTACAACATGCAATGGAATCCCTTCTCCGAAAATGGCCGACGACATATGACGTAGAATAGTGGAGGGGGAGTGTAAGCTCCTCAGAAGGCCTTAAGGAAGATGATACAAATTTTAGCAAATCGACAACGATGGCGCGTAGGTGTGGTTTACTCACTGTGTCCTGTTTCAGGCGTAATTGGCAAGTAACTGAGAAAAATTAGGAGTACAGATATTCCCACGGCAAACCGTCCAAAAATAGTAACTAAATTAGTTCTTAACACAATAATCTATCGAGGATAGTACACGAGAAAAGTTGAGCATTATATAGCAACCGTAAAAGAAATCACTACTGGAGTAGATGAAAAAACTGATTGGAAAAACAGTTTTATTTATCTGATATCCTTGAACAATGTGGCGGCAATAAATGCTTAATTTTTATATAACAATTTGAATTTTAATCTGAATTTAAAATAATATACGCCTCTTGCTATCTTTTTCATTAAAACATTTAGTAATGGGGAATAATACTCGATTACCCTCCTCTGCGATTTCTTGTCTCAATGGTAAAAAGTGAAACATGGATTAAAAATAACAAGTATTAGACACATAAATGGTAAACTAAATTAGCTGTCTTCTTTTATACTCCAATTTGTGTATATTTTTTTTATTTCCAATGTTTCACATGGCAAATTTTACGTACATCTATTTTTGAGTAGTTAAATCTCCAAATCGGTTCCCATGCAACTGCAATAACGTTTTCTTCAATTTATACAGACCGTAAATCTAAGGCGCAAGGAAACCCACAATTGTGATATCATGATATCAGATTTTTGACTTTTACAGATTTTGAGAATCAGCTGGATCCCTCCCCACTCCCTTACCCCTCTTTTGCCAACTCTTTCAAAATCTACTAATCACAATCTTCTATTTGTTGTAAAAAGCTCTCACATCTTCCATAAAACGTGTCTTAAGTTGACGGATAGATTTTACAAGAGGAAGTGTTTACATATCTCGAGTGAGTGGACCAAATGAAATCCAGAACAAACAAGGGAAGAAGAAAAAAAAATCTAGTACAAGGATTCGGAAGAAATGTAAAGGAAACTCTATTTAGGGCTAAGAAATTCTAGCCAGTTGAATGCGAGCAGACAGCCAGGTAGGCAAACAGTAAACCGCTTTTAGGTGTGAAGGGTTTTGAAACCATGGGGTTTTGATGCAAACGTAGCCAAAAATGCCAAACACATCCTCATCCTACGAAAAAAACTGACGAAATAAAGAAAGTTATTTTCGGGCTTAGCCACCCTTAATTTATTTATTAAGAAACTCACCATCTCAGTTATTAGGAAAGCCTTAATTATGCACAGATAAATTTTAGGCGATTCAATTTTATGCGTAAAGAGCATCATTAATTTTTTAGAATTTAGTAGAATGTGAAAATTGTTAAATTATCCCCGAGTAAATGGTAGGCTCACAAATATAGTTCATAGAAGAGCTTTGAGGCTAATGACTTAAGAAATATATTTACGGGCAGGTTGCCGAATATTCATTACCAGTTAATCTGAATTATTTTTTCGTAGCAAAAGAGATATTCGATACTTTTATATTTCAAACTGACCCCTTTCCCTGGTAATAAGAGCACCATATATATTGTAATCTACAAATAAACTATAAATACTGCCGTTCCTCAACCTTTCACAGCCACGCCTAACTTAATAAATTCCTGAGTGGGTCCGGTATTTTTTGTTCTTCTACAAACTGGAAAAACTGAAACCACTTTTATGTGTAGTTGTCGCTGCGCTTTACCTGCCATTATGAGTCGACAAAACCAATATGGCCTATGAACGCACACCCCGCGACATAAATCACCAACTGTCAGAAGAGGCGGCCCTCTTCGGAAACTTCTCTTCGACAGCTCCGTGATGACGGTCTATCTCTGTGTAAGACTTCATTTGTAAAGACAGGAATTGCTATAAAGGTAAGTTATGTATCCAAAAATGACTTTATCCCAAGGCGAAGCCGCGCTTCTTTCCCTTAAAAATACTATTTATATAGTATTAATGTGCTGAGTGAGAGAAGTAAGAGGTTTTCGCTGGAGATAATAAATCAGAATGTTTCTAAGAATGCAGGAATCTTGAATAAGCCGTGAACTTGAAAAGGAAAGGGAACTGCATCAGGAGTCCGGACAATGTTATTTATACTTATTAAAAGAAATTCAACAGCATATGGCTGCGTTTGGTTCGAGTGAGTTTCCTTTCACTAATGAAAGTCATAAATTTTCTAACACATTTGGAACCTTTAAAATGTCTATTTCAATGTTGTAATACTAGTCTAAATGAACAATAAACACAACATTCACCTGAGCGGTTACGCATTTCTACTATCTACTTTAAATGTACAGGGAATTGCCAAAAGATCTATTTGAGTACTGCATAGTTATTTATCGTTGGGTAAATTTATGTGAGAAATAGAAAATTATGAAATTAGGAATATTTTTGGATGTCCTTTTAAAGTTGTTACGTTTTTGCATTTTCGCTTTCGTTGAGAACTCGTATTCCTGACACTGATACCATGCCAAAGCAGCATCATAAGAGCCTTTTGCTTTTGAAATACAGGAGGGTAATTAGCACTCTAATCTAGCATCTCTAATTGTAGTGTTGTTCAGACTAGGATTTATCTGGTAGTCAATTATTGTGGTAGAGCGTTGTTTAACAATTTTCTCATATTCACATTAAGTTTCTAATAATATAGTTGGTCCAACACAAAGAGTTTGCAAATGTGACTAAACCGACAGTCGTAAAGGAAGCTCGTACGCAATATTACAGAAACAGCTCCCTCACTTTAAAAGGTTGAGTCATATTTTTCATCTTCCTTCGTAGATATGTTCGTGCAAATTCGATTTGATGGATGCAGTTATGAAAAAAGTACATACTACTCATTTGAATATGTAATAAGCAATTATTAGGAGAGCACTGAACGAAATATCCTATAAAAAGTAAGAAATCAGTTGGGGGAAGACTTATGAAACATAGTTTCTAATGTGGATTGTCGGACTTCGATTTAAATGCCTTTTTTTAAAGTGGTTATCATCAATCATGGGATATCCCTGCATTTATTTTGCCGTTAAATCCCATGCCTAAACTCAGAGACAGCAAGGTGTTAAATGATACTATGAAGCGTTCAATTGTAGTATATATGCTATACTATACTTGTCAAACTATTATATGGTAGAATTGTTGTTATACGTCCATTACCATAACTGATTTCCCACTATACGTAAGTAACTTCAAAATATTGGTAACGATTAGATCCAACCACAATAGAGTCAAAAAAATTTCCAAGGAAATGTGGTCCACAAAAATTTTCGAAGTAAAACAATGATAAAGAGATGAGCTGATTAGTTTATCAGATAACGGGGAGGCAATACAGCTGGAAACAAATTTAAATTCCCTTCATCAATCATCCTGATAATAACAAAGGAGAAGCTGACAATAATTCAAAACATAAAAGTATAAGAAACAAGTCAGAAACTGTGAAATAAAATTGTGTGCTATTTGTTAAGATATGTTTTCTCTACTTTTAAGGAAGGTGAGACGCTTAACGCATAATCTGCCTCAGGCCATCATCTGAGCGATATGTCTGATTCCCTCCTTAAGGTCTCCCACTGAAAATCACTTCTTTCTTAACTAAATACTTTACCACGAAACCGCTCTAGCATTATTCCCGGATGACTCCTTTTAGACCTACTGTGCCTTTGCCTTCTAATCTAATATATTTCTAAGTCTCTGCTTACCGTCATGACTTTAAAGCTTGATTCAAGTACATGCCTTCAATTTTCCAACTTTTTTCCGAAGAACTTTCCAAATAAACCTCCGTCAATTCTCGACTTACATATATAATATACAGTTTGTATGTTCTATTTTAGAAGGATTGCATTAGGTACCTCGAAGAAATTTGTTTGATTAATGTTTTTACGTCGAAGATTCGTTATGCAATTCACCTATCTCTACTATCTCCATATCTACCGTTTCTCCTGAAATTTCAATTCAATAAGAAGCGTCAATGAACCACGAATATGAAAGAAAGTTTCTTCGCAATTGGTCCGGTTCATCAGCAACTAATTGCGAACCTAGGACTCCCACACTCCTCAAACAAAATATTTCCAATCCGGCCTAGTTTGGGTCTGAATATAAAGGTGAATTTCACTTGGATATAATTCGCACTCATTTCGTGTTTGCGATTATACATAAAGGTGCGATTACCACGCTGCTCTCAGGGTAGAGGTAAAGCAGTGTGTGATGAATTTGCTCTACCCTGGAGGAAACCGTCAGTCATTCTTTTGAAGATTTACCCCATATTTTCCTGCCATGGAATAGCAGCGAATTTGTATTTGTCGTTAGAAATCTGTGCTTCCTCCGCGCAGGATCTCCGACAAATGCCATCAGCTTGCTTGACATGCTGGTAATTTCTCTTCTTTGAATTCTACTTATAGCCCAGTCATTTTGCTTGAGCATTATGTCCAAATATTTAAGCTTCTTCTTTATTGCTAATATGCTGTTCAGTACTTGCATTTCAACTTCTATCAGTACGTATCATTTGTGACCTTCATGTATATATGTATACGTGTATAACCTTCAACCAGGACTGAGTCTCCAGTTTCACCTGTCAGCATTTTGCCTGGAATCTTGCGTATTTTGCCCAGACGTTATCGCTTCAATATCATCGGCATACACTGGTTGGTGAGTATCACCCGACATTTCTATATAAACCTAAGATCTTTCAGATTGCTCTGCAACAGCTTTTGCGGGTATCTCGGGACTTCAAGCAAAAAGTTCTTCTAACTCGGAAATGCCACTTTTCACATCCCCACATCTCTCGGTATCTATTCAAGCGATAAGATCTGGAAACATATAGAGAAAGTACCTGAAAATTTGACAGTGTTTTAACGACACGGAAGCTTCTGTGGTATAAGCCTAACAGCCGCTTTGATATGGTTTCGCTCGTACCTACTAAGGTGACAAAATAGTACCTCTTGAAAACTATACTTAATGTTCATTGCCTGATCAAAAGTGCCGTGATATGTTAGATTATGGTTCAAGAAACTGCTCCTTCCTGGTACCGTTAGTAGCTTTTCGTAGGGCTTCAGAGCACGTCATCATACTGCTTACATTTGACATGCTGTTTGCTCCAACGCTACTGCTATATGGAGCTAGGTGACGCGTTAAGCAAAATGGGCGTCTTAGGACTTTTGCTGGCTTTTAACCGACATTCTGTACCTACACTGCCTCTGTTCGTGGGCTGTTACTAAGTATAACCCGTCTACTAATCTCAATTCAGCTGTAAAAGTATACGCTTACAAGGCAAGAGGATTAGAATATTACTGTAGTTAGTTAGAATAATCATTTCCAGACGAGCCTGATTGCTAAATAGTTTTACGACGATAGCATAGAGCATAGAAACACTTCTTTAGTAGATAACATCATTAATTTTAGTGTGATATTGTCATTCTACGAAGCTTAACGGTGCAGTAAGCTTACATAAAAAATACATAATCAGCAAATATTCTTGTAGTTAGTGTAAGAGTGTATTTTTAAGGTTTTGTGTGAAATCGATTTACTGTCTGTCTGTCCATCCAACTCCCTGTCTGTCTCTCTGTCATACCCTATATCTCAGAAACGGTTACTCCTATTGACAAGAAACTTGGTAGAAAGGTGGGACCTGTGAATCTCACTGCATGCAGTGAGTAGCATAGTTGCACGTTGAGTTTAAGGAAAGGTCCTTATACATGCAAAATGGGGTTTAAATTTTTCTTCACCGAGTATAGTATTATGGGTGTGTGT
This sequence comes from Hermetia illucens, assembly GCF_905115235.1. Classification (NCBI taxonomy): domain Eukaryota; kingdom Metazoa; phylum Arthropoda; class Insecta; order Diptera; family Stratiomyidae; genus Hermetia; species Hermetia illucens. The sequence continues at coordinate 593,499 of NC_051851.1, read as the reverse complement.
CCGAAAACGGTGAGCTACTTCAAGGATTCGTTCTCAGAAACTACCCAACGTAAATATCTGAAAAGAAATATGGCGATCCATGCACATGGTATCTAGGGATCAAATTAATCTCCGTATCGATACCTGTTTAAATAAAGTTAATAATAGTATATTACCATATTTATTATACGTATATTTTCCAGAAATGGGAACGCCTCTTAACTATATCCTTTTATCATCAATGTTTGCAGTAATATAGGCTATACCACAGAGCATACCCAGTTTGGTGGAAATCGTACTATCAGAAACAGAGTTATAATAGGTCAAAGTTGTCACTTTTGTGCAAATTTCTTGCATTCTATGACTTTGAATGTCAGCATCATACTAAAGTCAATCGTTTGACAAACAAAATGCATAAACATTACGAGCTAGATACACATGGGACAAATGACTACTTTAAATATATTTATATAAGAAATACACAAAACCTTTCATACCTGAAGCGCTTAGCTTCCGGTTTCCCGATTTGTTTTCTGGGAAAAATAGGAAAATGCGTTTATTCTGAATTGACTATTGGAAAAAAAGTTGACGTGATTTTATCACAAAAGCATCTGAGGAGAAATAGTGGTCAGAATAAACATAGGATTTTGGTAACTCGCGAAATAATACAAAAGACTTTGGAAAATTTTGAAAATTTGAAATGAAAAAGGATTAACTTCCAAATTATGGGTGGTTTTGCCTGGTTAGACAGAAAAGTATACCTATATCTAGAGTAGGCTTATCGTTTTTAAAACAATTATTGGTGACGCCACATACGTCCCTTTAAATTTAGTTGAAAGCTTCCAAAAATATGTGACAGAAGGATATTTATAATATTGATGGGACTGGTTTCTTTTATAAAGCAACGAAAGAGAAGACATTGCATTTGAGGAATGAATAATGCATTGGTGAGGAATTGGCGAAAGAAAGATTGTCGGTTGTTGTGCTCTACAATATGCTAGATAAAAAAAAACATTTGTTAATTATGGGGAAGATTATACCGCATTCTTCCCATCAAACACGCTACAACCAGCCAATTGATCAAAGGATCATAAGAAGCATTAAAACGCACTATCGCAAGGTTTACATGCGTCATTAAATCTTAGCAATCGTTGAGGCTAGTCCTGTCACAGCCTTGACTAAATCTATCATAGTACTAGACGCTTGTTTTTGGTTGTAGACTGTATTGAACGAAATAAACTAGATGACGATTAAAAACTGCAAACATAGTGGATTTCACTTCCCATCAAGTTCATCATTCCCTGAATCTGACGTAGATTTTGTATAATGGATAATGGTCCTTAAATGATTAAATGATTTTCTCAATTCACTCGAAACTACAAAGGAAGAAAATGAAATCCTCCATATTTCCGAAAATGATGAAGACGCTTCAATTCGAAAAAAGTAACCAAAGTCTCACAAATGCTATTATTCAAAGGAACAAGTGTCAGAAAATTTTGTTCGGTCCCGTCAGTGGTCCATTGACTGTATAAGATTATTAAAACTAAGGTAAGAAGGAAACAAGTTGTTTCAATCAAGTACGTTTACTAATTTTTCGCGAACTTGTTCCTAAAAATCTAGATGTATTTCGAAAAAAATTAGCTTAATCAGTTCTGACTATATCGCAATTTCAGCATCAGAATTAGTTGAGCAAACTTATTTTAGTTGACTATTCAAAAAACTATTTTTTACTTGGATTTTGTTAGACTGACCTTTATTTACTTCCCATTCACGTCATTATTACACAATATTACACATTGATATTGACTTCACATCAAAGCAGGAAATATGTACATGACATTTTACTAGTCCAACACAAAGTTTGCTCGACTGATTCCACAACAATCTACGGGCCAGCGAAAACTCCAAACTTCTATTCCAACCGAGAACCTGAAAAAGATTTGTGTGCATGTAAATAATACTATCAAAAGTCACTTTAAGGCCAAATAATATCGGGGGCAATGTGTTGCTGCGTAGACTAATGTATTATTTCCAGTAATTCTATCTATTGCTTATCGTCTTGACCTCTACTTCTCTAGTTCCGGAAAGAAAGCTCAGGTGTACCAAGAAGAATTTCATTTTTCTACAATTTCCATTACACAGACGATTAACTTACATTTCGGCGGCAATAACAATTCAGAGTAATGGAAATGGCATGAAATGGCAGTTGTATCTAAGTCCCATCGAGTGATGGCCGACCGAGAAAATGCCAAGAAAGAGCGAGGAAACTTTAAAATTCCTCAAATCAGCAACAAATTTTAAGGGCCACACGGCTCAAATGAACTTAGAAATTCATAAGTGTTGTTTCTCGTTCCTCCACGAATTTTTGGGGCTGTTCGTACCGAGGATGAAAATGAGATACATAAGCGTGTGGCGGCCAGGCAACAAGCTGGCGACATGTGGGGATGGGGCTGAATCTGCCAAGGAGTCTCCAAGAATAAGAGTACGAAGAAGAACGAAAAGAACAGACTCGGGAAGTCGTTAGATTGAACTTCGAAGAAGAGAAATAAAACCACACATTCAGGACTAAGGAATACACAAGTAAAGTAGCGCATGAGCATCAGAGATTGCTCTTTATTGATTTCAGTGGCGCTTTATATGCCATTAGAATCAGACGGTGAATGTAGCGCCGCTTCCCAACCCGATATAGTTATCGTCTCAATGAGATCCTTATCATGGATGTATCATTTCATAGTTTCAAGGAGCTTAGACTACCCTTGCTCTGCACAGCCCGCACCCGGTAAAGGAGCAGTCTGGGCGCAATTTTCCCGAAACGACTTCTTATTGGTCGTAGTCGTTTCAAGGAACATATAAGACCACTTTGACTGGATTTTTAGAGGTTCTTTTCTTTACACTATAGCATTTTTCCCATCAGAAACGAATTTTCCACCCGCTATGACTGTGTTCCCGAAGCACAGTTTCGGTGGGCAAAGCAAAGCTGCGGGTATACTCTACATTGAAAAGTTGTATATCCCATTCAAAACTCTCTTGTATTAGGTGGCAATGTTACAAACACTTTTAGGGAGCGAATGCCGCATTTACATAAGCAACTGCGGATCTTATATACAATTTTTTCTTCTATTTGCGCATTCCTTCACAAAAGACGACCTACAGATCTTCCGGCGAGGAGAACAAAAAGGCCAAATAAGAATAAAGATGACAGCACTGCGATTAAGGGAGCAAGAAGACATATACGTTGTGAGATGTGCTTGCAGAAGCTTTTGCGCCCACGAATCGCGTCTCCGCAATAAATCTTTTTTATCGCCCCAAAAAGTGTAAGAAAAAACGGAATATTCGCTCTTGTTCGCGAGGAACGCAAAGGAAAAAAGGCAACGAAAATAAACTCATGATATAAACTATCCAGACTTGAAATAGTCTCTGGGAGTACGAAGAAAGAAGGATGAGATTTCGGGCAAGTGGAAGGTGGAAGGTGGTAGGTGGTAGAGCGATTTCCAAAGCGTGCAAGAAGGAGGCACAGGGACTTAATATGGAATTGCTAAGAAGGAGTTGCAGAGGCAAGAAACGAATTTCGCAATAGAGGATGATGCGGAAACGACGAAGGAATTTGCTCTTTTCTTCAAGACACGGGTGGGCAGAGCGAACGTACATGTATACGTACATTAAAAAGTTTTGTTTTTGTGCAGTTATTACTGCTGAGCCAAGGAGAGGTACCTATGGAATAAACTCGTTTGCGTATAAATTCTCCAAAGAACCATTATTGGAATTTATTTGTTCAACCTATGCAGAATATAAAGAGCTCCTGATAAGACGCTACCACTGATAGGTTTGTGGCATATGGGCTTTGAACAATGCATATGCGGCAGGGATATGGCAACATTAAGGGGGCAAGTTCATGCCCCTGTTGCCATCGGAACAACATAAAAATTGAGCGGGCACTTAAATTCAGATCGCTCCCATTTAGTTAGACGAAGCACATGTGCTTACGAGAATTGACGTAAACCATTATAAATATTGATGATAAAATATGTTTAAATTTGAAATTTAGATTATAGATATTTTCTTTACTCGCTGTACGCACCTAGGACAAAAAATACAATGGCCAGAGAAAGTTTTCGCAGAAAATGTAGAATAGCGCTCTATTTGCTTATGTATGTACATATAATTGTAATATGATCATGCAAAAAATACTTCTCAGTTAATTTTATCGTAAAACAGAACACATATTTCTAAATTACAAAAGCCCAGACGGGATAAGGAAATGTTTAGAAATCTAATCATGAATTATGGAAATATAACTCACATAAATAGCAAACATTTGCAATATGAAAACTTTCCGCTGAAGGCCATGCAACCTCAATTGAAAATATTGGAGAGAAGTGTGACAGGTAACATCTACACGTATCAGAAACTGGATATGAGGAATATCGGGAGAAACACTAATAACCAAACTAAATGTCTGAGTACAAGCGTACACAACAATTCATTGTCCCTCCTCTGAGATAAGAGCTAAAAATTTACTTACAATATTCCCTTCCCTTGAGTCGGCATGATGTAGTAATTAGAGCACTAAACTATAATGGCCTATTGTGATTGAGAGCTGGATAGCTGGAGTCGACTCGGATGTAATTGAATACCTGAATCAAAAGAGGGTAATATTCCCGGGCGAGCCCAACGCTGACTACATTGCCTCATAGTGTATCGTTGCGATCTTAAAATGAAGTGATCTAAGATGCTTCAAGACCTAGATTCAATTCGATTGTTGCTTGTCCATTATTATTATTATTTGTATTCCTTTCTCTAGCTGAAGAAACAGAGAGAGCGTATATTAAGCTAGAAACTGAGATAAGTAGCGATGTATTGAAGAGATCTCTTCAATGTGCTGTCTAGATTTGCCTAACTAAGGAACTCCACACATCTCGGTTTCGCGCTGATGTGCACCAATTCAATATTCTTATAAACTGCCTGGCTCCCTGGCGTACAGCATTGCCCTATCTAAAGCAGAATCTTTTTCTATATGTAGATTTTGCAAGTTTGATTTGATTTGAATTTTCCAAACCAAATTCAAAATTTGTCAAACTAATTCCACATCTTCCCAAATAACCTTCAGACTTTTCAAAATCAATTTTAGAATTTCCCTTTCAAATTCAGACTTTGCCAATCCAAAATCAGTATTTTCCATTGAAGAGAGGAGAATTTAGTATTTATTAAAATGTTTTATACCAGCTTCTTACTGGAAAAGGATAGAGCTTGGATTTTTTTGTAAAAATCCCATCCCCATGCCACCAATTTTCTATCATTAATTGTTTTAATGGATTGTCACATTCGATCTAGGAAAAAAGTGGAATCTCATGTTTTTTTCATGACTCCTGGGTATAAAATCGTGTACTTGTAGCTGCAATTAATCCATCCGTGTCGTGTAGAACCTCATTAATGTCCACTGACAGTCCAGAGAATTTCTCAAGTTTTAAGTAGTTTGAATTGTGGCATTGCTAACTACTTTTAGACACTAACCCGGTGAAAGAAATCAGAAGCCACATTTACTCCCTGTTTGTCACACGCACTTTTCTGAGGAACGGCAATGCCGGCTGACACGAAATTTGGTGAGAAGGTGGGAACTGTGAACGTTCAATCATGTAGTAAGTTACATCTTTTTACATTGCGATTAGGAGGTCCTAAATATCAATATCACCCTAAAATGAATAGTTTTACACGCTAAATAGACATACTCATTGCGAGCTACGCACAAACGAGATAGTTCTGCACTTACAAAAGAAATAAACAAAACCTAACATGAGGAACGAACAAAACCTTTCATACCTGTAGCGCCGAACTTCTGCTTTTCGAGTTGTTTGTTATTCTCCAGACTTGGCTTAAAGTTGTATTTAAACTTAATAAAATCCTACATTACGAATGTTCGTAAACATCTTTTGAAATTTTTAACACGTTTATCCCGAAACCACATTTTTCAAACTTCTCCTTCCTTCTTCTCAGGAACTGCTGGATCGATTTTAATAACGTTCTTATCAGAATGATCGTAATATCCGCTATTATAGCCCGAACTAGGTTTTCCGAGCTTTTTGACATTAACTCTCTTTTTCCGATGTTCTAGAGAGTTTTAGAGTTCTTAAACCGACCCCGTTAGTTCTAGTTTAGTTAGTTAGTGGGCCTTAACTACATGCATTCTAAACAAAACTAGATTTACATTTTCTTCTTCGGGTTGGTCAAAAACACAAGAGAAGTTGAAACATGTCTCAAAAAAGTGCAATTTCAACATCAAACACAAGCCTGTTTACAACTACGAGATAAATTTTAATTTTTATTTTGATTTCATTCTTTATCCTTTAAATAAAAAGAAATCAAACTATTTTTTTTTATTTCGAAGAAAGTGCTCTTAATTACGATGGACGTAGGCTCAAGGAGACGGCTGCATTTTTAGGATTAAATCTGAAAACTGCATTGTATATTCGAAAAGTATGAAACAGCTAATAGCATTCTAAAGGACGCCATTTAACCATTATATTCCCACACCAAATACAATAGTTTATCAAAGCAAATAATGATAGAAAATTGAGGGGCAGCTCAAATTGTTTGCAAGGAATCGAAGCCTTATCCTTTGTTGGTGGTAAAAGGTTGGTATGAAACTTCATAGTAAAATATTAAAAATATTCAGAATTTGAAATGGAAAATTCTGAAATTAATTTGAAAAAGTATGAAGTTAACTTCGAAAGGTCTGAAATTAGTTTGGAAATCCTGAATTTGGTTTGGAAAATTATGAACTAGACTTGGAAAAGCCGAGTATATATAGATCATTAAGAAACGTTCTTGCCACACAATTCTTCATTACCAATATCTATAATTAATGCAAGGTGAGTGATGAGTCAAGAACAAGGGGCAAATATAAAGGTGGATACATACGAAAACCTCGACACGTATCTGAAATAATGTGGCATGTTTAGGTCTCCAGGGAGATTCTCTATTCGCCTGAGTGCCGCGGAAGACATCATTATGATATTTCATTGCAAAACTATTTTCTGAAACGAAAGTAATTTTCAATAATTCAGATTATATTGTATAGAATTTTCATGGTAGCTTGAAAAAAGTTGATTGCCCACCACTAATGGTTCATTTCATATATAGGCATATGTATATATATTTATTCATGATATGAAGTGAATATGAACAAATACTCGTTATATTCCGAACACCCCAAATATACGCAAGAAGAATTTTTATTCTAAATTTTCAGAAGCTGAATCGACAACATTTTACTGTCAAAAAAACACTGTAGCCTGAAATGAAGTTATCACCCCAAGACATCAGTTATAAGGGTTATAACAATAAATATAGACTTCAACTTATCTCCATTTATGTGAATTGGTTTTAAAAACAAGAGCAGTTAACACCTGAAATACGGGAGCAATTTTCCATGAAAGGATATTAGATTACAACATTCGTTGTAGTTATCTACGGTTGCGAAGGTGTTTATATACATACATATACTTATACATTACAGTGGGGTGGATACAAAAAGGGATATGCTGGTACCTAGTAAATCCCTTTGAGAATAACGCGATTCAACAATAGATGAAAGAATCACTGTACTGATGGTACACTGAAACCACACACCCCAACTTTTCAAGACTTCATGATATCGAAACTGAACCCTTTTTCTCGCTTCTGGCCGGTGAATCTCTATCCAAACTTCTGGTTAGGTGCCGTGAAACGATTAAGTAGGGGAAAATCGGGTTCTGGAACTATTTAGATGAAGTGTTATGTACACTATTTGTATATATACATAGATATAGTTAAATTTTATGTTTCCGGGAATTAGAAAAAGTATTGCCACCACACTTCTGACAGATGAAATGCATTTGGCTATTTTAAAAGCAACACAAGTATCGTGAAAACATTCACCTTCTACTATCACTCAACCGGAAACAGCAAATTATAAAAAAGAATAAATGCAAATAAGCCAAGGAAAAGAGGATGGTATATAACTTGCAAGAAACAACGAAACTGATGAATCGCTTGCACATATATATATGCATTCCTAATCAGAATATCCCCGCTCCAATTAACAGCATACAATTTCACAATCAGTTTCCAATTTACTCCGCTCTACTTTACTATTATTACGGTATTCCTCCCAACTCTCCCTAAACATCGAAGTGGAAAAACAAGCTGGTAGGGAGTCTAAGCGAAGAGTGCCTTTCATTACTCACCAGATATATCGCAACAACCTTCGAACGTTAATGTTTCGGGATGCTATTGTTTCAACAAACCATAAATACACATTCCGTATATGAAAACATATCCTGATTAGGAAGCGCACAGTCCTGAAACCGGTAGTACGATAGGGTAAACATTAGGCGAGACTTTATCGTCATTGTCGTGTATAAGCGCTCTACCAGTTTTGCCTTCAACTTCACCTTTCACCTATTCTCCTTCCTTGTACAATCTCTCCGCGCCAGTATGTGGAAATTAATGGCTGATTGGAAAAATGGGGTTCTACCTCCTGAATGGTTGGATCCTGCTCAATTTATGTGCAATTAAAAGGATTTTGTTGTTCTCAGCTTAATCGGGATTTAGGACTGTAATAAACTTGAAGAAGTACTCGGTATAGGTGAGATGCTAGAAAAATGCTTGTTTCGAAGAAGGTTCACGCAGGGTAAATGATATTTTATCGACGAAATTAAGTAGATATAGTATTATGGTCTCTTTTCGATTATATTACGTTTATTAATGCGTCCATCTAACACAATCAATTGCAGTTGGTTATCTCGAGTGAAAAATTAACTGAGTAAAAGAGTGAACTGATTTCAAACCAAACCCCAGTTTAAGATAGACCAGAAATGTTTTTCTTTTGTTTTATATTATGATTATGATAAATGATATCAAAGAACATTAATAAAAGTTGGCATCACCATTTTCAACATATGTACGTTTGTATAATCTGATCGAGCTGCTTCAAAAGCTAAGAGACATGTTAGATACTTGGTAGTAATATAATTTGTGTCTCAAAGCGTATGCACAACCCCTTTAAACTCTTTTCCAATTTGCATAGGTCGGTATAGAAGTGGGTGTCATTTTCCATATTAAATAATCAAGTAATGAAGCAATTGACTAAACAAAGAATCTGCATAACCCTAATAATCAGAAATGGAAGTAGTAGAAAAGCAAAGAAAGAAAATTTATTTCTTGATTTAGTAGCTAAACGGCGAGTTTAATTGACTTTTATTGGCTTGAGCAGAAAATAAATTCATTGCATCTGCCAACAAAGATAAATGAATATTCAAGTATTTTGTAATTGAAAGCGATTACGTGCAGTTATTATGGTTTCTTTATTTTCCAACCATCGTTCAAAATGTCACCAACATTTATTTTGAGTGTGGGCAGTTTTCCTTGGGAATGAAGAAGTACATACACTACTCCTTCTTATAACTATTGCGACCTGGTAGAAATGAATAGCTTGCATTTCCTTCATGGTCATCGTGTTATTCATTGAACTGAGTAATTCGTTGTTTATACAGTACAACTTTTATGTTCATCTTTTATTTGATGAACCAAAGTAGTGGTAAGAGAAGCACTTGGGAAGGGTGACAAATATACCGCCAACGCAGTTGCGATTATCGTAAATTATATTAAAATTTTTCACTGTAATTTGCAGTGACCCATAATCAACCATTGCGAGATTAGCTCCATATATAAATAGATCCCCACCTTAAAAATAAGATTCATAGATTCGTTAACTCTGGATATGTTAATACATTGAAAACAGAAAAAATAATAACTTCGATTGAATTGTTAGCGGTATCGCTTGAGTTTTTTTTAATATAAACTGGTTCAATTTAAATTAATATAAAGTTTCGTCGCAGATTCACATTTGAAGGCTATGGACATAATGCAGAAGGGAGATTGCAAGTGATGCATACCATGACGGCGTGACATACGATTTCAGCACGTTTGAATCTGAATGAAATTTTCGATGTTTATACATTGTTTCGAAAGAAAATTCGAAGTGAAATGAAACCCTACGAGGATCGGTCTATGGTTCGCGAGAAGAACAGCTGGTTCCTTGTTTCCAGTGATCGGTCTATTATCAATGCATTCATTCTAGCGATTCAGATGTGGGGAGTGACGAGAAATCCGAAATTATTTTAGGACGTCTCTGACTAATGCCAACGAAGCGCTTGCCCGCGATCCAACTCAGAGATTTGCCTCGAGGGCATATCTTAAAGTTTCGGAGGAATGAGCTCATTAGAAATAGCCCCGAAAGCCCCGAAGTCATATAATCAGTTCCCTAAATTACTGTTATTCAATAGCTTTCATGAAAGTTAACGATACACCTACTACTTCAGTGGGTTGAATGGCAAATCCAGAGTTAAATGGAAACCCCAAAGATTTAATGTTGAAACAGAAAACATCAACAAAACATCTCGTTGAGATTTCATAAAACTAAACTAAGGCCTACAACTTATTTAGTGAACCGATAGGTCAAATACATACATTTCAGACCCATCAGTGGGCAATTCAAATCACGACCAATTTCGTTCACTTCTTTTTCACTCATGAAGTTGACGTGTAATTTCCCTACAATCTTACTTACCGCATTGGAGGAATTCACTTGCTCCTTACCGTAAAAATAAGCTCCCTAAATCGAAAGTCCCCTTTTCTTTGATGTGCCTCCTGTTTCACCAAGAAATGTAGCTAATGCGTTCGTAATTTTGATAATTTTTGGTAGCTCGTATCCCAATGTGAATGTCGTTTTTCAAAACGATAATATTCAAAATTCACATCCCAGTGAAGGGATGACAACATTCACTGGGCCTTATGCATTTTCTCTTGCGGCCACTTTCAGATATCACAGGAATCTTTCAAATCAGCAACTCAAGCATGAATTCTATACGGAGTTCTTAGATACTTATACAAACCAACATTTCGATGTTAACTGAGTATATTGGATTTCAGGACATGGACATGGACCTAAATATGGTCAAATATGAGCAAAGCCATAACCTTTAACATCGCATAATATCCTTGATAGAGAGTCCAGTGTCGTACGGCAATAAATCATATATCTTTATATCTTTTTAAATCCCCCCCGTATATGGATGGACTTTAAGATATTGTCAACCACAGATGAAAGCACTGAAAGACAGGTCTTTTACAAAAGAGGTGCAGACTTGTAACACTGATGCAAGCCTTAGTATTTCAAATAAAGGATAACTGGTCTAAAATATCCATTGATTCTTCATTTACTGTAGACTCATAAATTGATCAAAGACGGTATCATGGCCCATTTGATTGAGCGTTCGTTCATTGCACTGGATACTGGATGAATTTATAAAGAGTTTGCGAAAAAGTTATCGCCCTTACATCCATCGTGTTATCGTTCGGGAAGAAAGTCGGTCATTTCTGCAGTTAACAAGTATGGTTGGTACCTTCGGTAATAATCCATACCGCATGCTCTGCATTCCAGGCAGGCTTCTCTCAGAACTAACCCCTATTTTGTTTTGTTTCCCTTTATTTTGACACAAGAGAGTCTCATTGAAGATAAAGAGTTCCGGTAAATCCTTGCACTCTCAACAAAACTTGGGTTTAGAGCGCTTTAGTAAAGTTCTGTAACTACAAATGAAAAATCCAGACCATTTCCTTTATTAAATATTTCGACGACTACTTGTCGTCTTCCACAAGCACTAAGGAAGGCTACAAGGAAAGGAATGCTAGAATTGCCAACTGATTTCAGTTAGCCTAGCGTACTCGTTCGTACTCGTGTTCCAAACGCCATTGGTTGTCGTCACAAAAGCCACTTATCAGTGGGCAGCGGAAATGCCTATCATTAAAGTATTTGGTGTACAACTGTGTTTCTGCCGTTTTTCAATAGAAGGATTTAATGATAAGCAAATAATTCCATATAGCCGATTTATGTCTACTTCATGAGCTTGGGAGTCAAATTTTCATCATTCGTGAGAAGATCCCATTCTCAATTTCATATAACAATCTGAATCTGAGGCTCACCCACTGCTTTCAAATACATATAGTAAAACCGCTATTATTGAAGGAGTTTTAATTTGTTTAGTTTAGTGAGACGAATCGCAGCTCCAAGCACTCAGGTATTTTGTGAGGACCATTGTAATAACCCCAAAAGTCGCCTATTCAATGGCCTCCCGCCTGCGACTTTCGGAGGCTTTTTGTGAACCGAGAGTACCTTACAATAATAGAGAGTGTGCAGATTCTTCGTTGAAGAAAAACTTGGCAAGGTATCTTCCTCTTCACTCCTTAGTGGAGCATAGGGCATACTCTCATGAGACTGTTCTTCACATTAGCCACAAATAGCCGTGACCACCACCCCATTTTTTCCGTTTAGAATTTTAACGTGTAGTGCCTGGTTAAAACCCTGTTAGAGTTTTCATGCACCAGTTCTTAAGAAACAACAATGGGTTCTTTCGCAAAGATTTTCGCCAGCCAGAAGTAACTGACACTAGCATAGTGATTTTCTCCAATAAAATCCAGTAGAATTCCACTGACAAATACATATCATTCCAGATTATAACATACAATTTTTGGTTATGTCAATGGAAATTAATCAGAAGTAGTATTTGCCCTAAACTTTAATACGCCAAAATCTTCCCTCAAGCTCTTCCAGAAGGTTTTTCTCTTTGCAAATAGTACGAAACATTTAAGTTGATTTTTAATCCCGGCTGATGCGGGATTTTACCTAATACTAGCACTGAGACTGAATCAGTTAGGCTCAGCTGGTTCAACGCTTCGGAATACGTGCCAATATAGGATTAGCCTCTTTCTCTCCGCCCAGTCTTTCGTAATAACCTTTCTATAATTACGGGTGGCCATCAAATCGTCCTGGGTAGACTATATAAATTCCTGTCTCAGCAAAGAGGTCCCCACCATCTAACCATCTGTTCGGCAAATGAAGATCGAGGAACGGCTACCAGAGATACATAATTCACGTTTTTACCGTTCACTACTTTTGACTTCCAATCGTCGATTCGATCCTGTTCCGACTTGACTCTACTCAAACGATTGAAAAATTGATCCTTCAACTTAAGTGCAGTCAGCCCGTAATTTGCCTTACAAACTGCCATATGCAAAGGACTTACCTGCTTCTTGTTGTAAAAATAAACAGGCTCCAAGTCAACAAAGTGGTACAACGTGGTTCGTTTATTGCAATCTTCCCCCCGATGTTACAAGAAATTTAGGTGATGCATCGGAATTTGAACATAGTGGTCTGTATCCGGCACTAGACTATTTCAAATCGGTCTTCGTCCGTAGCAACATGCCGTACCCATGAGCCAGTGAAGGGATGGCGAACACTTCCTTTTCCCTTTCAAGTCGAACTTTGTCATTTTTCTATTATTTTCATTAAAAAATTTTTACTCCCCGTTAATCTTACATATAACACGAATCCCCATATTTAATGACCCAAAGAGCGGAAGCAGGGAGCGAACTTGTTCAACTTTTCAGTTTATAATTTAAATGAGAAACACGGCAATTCCAATGTTTCTATTTTTCCTCTAAGCCCCGAAGACTGTAATTATTAAAACTTAGTCATATTACGTTTATTATATAGAAGTGGTGTAGATAAAAATATTGATCTATCACCGCTGTATATCAGTATGTAACATTCGACTACTAGGAATCATCTGTTATGAACAAAAATTCAATTCATAAATGAGGTAGAATGTTTGAAGCCATAAGTTCCTTATATCTTACCTTTGTACATACATATTGCCTTTTTCTCCCATGCATAGCAACCGAGTATATGTATAGAATACCAAGTACAGCAGCATAAAATATTACCCACACTACCTGATATTTTGATCCTTGAGTCGGACATTGAGCAGGTCCCCTCTGCATTCAACCCAAACCTTTTCTTTAATATATGTCTACATTAAATTGATATGTTACTGTTTTGGAAAGCCATTTGTGATATTTATAACGATGTTTTAATCTTCAAAATGGAATAGTAGTTAAGAAAGCGTAGAGAAAAAAAGGTAGAACACATTTATTTCACGTTCACTATTTTCCGAACATGGAACGAGCCAATGAAATGGGTGCTATAATTTTTCCAGATAACATTCTCTGTGAGGTGTAGCGCTGCTCCATGCATGATACTTTTTATGTCAGTTATCGTCAACCTACAGGAATTTCAACAAGAGAAGATATAAGATTGTGAATAAAAGCCATAGACATTAAAACGTAAGAAGTATTTTCAACGAGGCAGTTCTTTATAGTATAAAACTTTCAACTAGCAATAATAGCACCTCGATTGGACTTCATTGATTACGGTATCATGAAATTTAGAGTAAACTGGTACAAATGAAATCGTTCGCATTTATAATTGCGGAAGTAAGCAAATTAATATAAGCTTAGAGAAATTGTATTTCCGGATGATGAAGCGGAAGGTCGCGGTTCAAATCTCACTGGTGGCAGAGGGCCAGTTGACTCATCATCATTTCTCTAATAACAATTTGTTAGAGAAGTGACCTTTCCAAAGTAAATTGAGCATGTCAAGATATGAAAAATAAGCCTCTTATTCCATAACAGCGCTTGCTACGTCTTAAAATTTTTAATCTTGTCTACAACAGCGATATGGGGTTCAAAATCTAATCTGACTCCTGGTCTTATAGAGAATAATAGGATACTAGGGACCAACATAAATTTATGATTTTCCGATCTGCAATTTGAAGTAAATCGAAAAACTGGAATCCTATTCAGATATGAAGGTGTTGTGTATTTCTTATCTGAGAGACTGTAAGACTATTCTAGTTGTACGTAGCTAAATATGGAATGGTGCACTAGTATCCGAAACTTTTTTCCATGAAAAGCTCGTACTGGAAAGTTCTGCATCGATCATTTACTGTAAGAGAGCATTATTTAATTTGGGTTTTCAGGCTACTGTTAGCCTGTGCTGTCTTAGAGTGCAACTGTACTTTCGATACTTTTGTTAATAATAACAGAATTTCCGCCAAATTTCCCAGTATTGTTATATGGTATGACTTTTTCCATTATAAAATTTTCTAATTATAAGATTAAGTTCGGCGGAGAGTTGAAGTAAATATAAAAAATACAACAAAATTCTATTACCATGTTAACTTCATTTGAGTATTTACAGTTATGGGAATATTTCAAGACCTAAATATTATATAGGAGCTTCATTACTACTATTTATCCCCCCTGGTTTCCGAATAACTTACACATGGCAGACAGACCTACTTGATATTTTTTTGTTTGCCCCAAAATATAGAACAAAGAAAATAAACAAACAAATTTTTAAATCCTTGCAAAATTTTCAAAAATTAGCCGAAAACGTATCCTTTTACTAGAAATCTATGTATCACTGCCGCACATTACTCCCCTGTTTTATGAAATTTTTTCGATAGCTTCTTTTTACCTGTTCGTAGGCTTTTGTTGTATTATAATCTAAATAGAAACCATCCGTTAATAAGTTTAACTCTTTCATTTACTGGTAAGAAAATATATTTCAATGATGTTTACAACCACTGATTTCGGGGTCGGTTACATTCTGTGAGACTGAGTCATGAGTGAACCCGCTGCGGATTGGTAATACATAACCCATTCCACGATTCCCCGTCAAAAAACGAAATTTATTAGTAAGAGAGGCGGTGGTTTAGTTTCACATCAAAATGAAGACCTCATCGTGCGAGTTGACCACTTCTAATTTATAATTTGTGTACTATTACAACACGGTGTCACGGTAGAATGCTTGCTGGGTAAATAATTAATGCAGCAATCAGCATTTTCATTATGGTCGGGAAGACCTCTTAATCAACTTTTATAATTATTTTAATGTATTATACTTAAAAAAATTATTTCTATTTATTATGCAACAAATTATACGTGATTACAAGTTTTACTATAATTTATACTGTAAAATTTGATTAAAAATTTCTATATATTTAATTTGTAATTTAACTTGATGTAAAATAAAAGAAACTGAAAAAAATTCACAATCTAAGAATTTATCAAGCAACAAAAATTTTCTCCTGACTCAAGTCTAGATTTTTAAAACCAATGAAAGCTAATGCGACACTCAATTGATTGAGTAATAAAAGCAACAACATCAAATACATAATACATAAGCTTTTAGAAATTAAACCCCAATATCACCTCCGCGGCTAGAAGTAATTGTTATTCGGCATATATCGATATTTCGGGAACAACTTGTTCCCTTCTTCAATGCCGGGGGTATATACAATAATGCCGAATAAAAATTACTTCTAGCGACGGAGACGGTGTTGAGTTTTAATTTCTAAACAATGTACTTCATCAGGGAGAGCAATTTATTTCAATCGGATAATGCCGCCTTTATAATCGCCATTGGAAAGCAGCCTATAGCCGCTAAAAATGAGGAACTTAACCAAACAGGACAAAGGCAAATAAAAAAGAAGAATTCGCAGGGTGCAGTAAATTTACAGGGAAAAAATGAACTTTTGCTTACAGAGATATTGCTTGTAGACACTGTGGTGTAAATACAAATGTGAATTGTAGAAGACTCAAACTCAAATTTGATTTGATTTTTGAAAAACATAACTTCTATCATATTCAAAACCGCAATGTCTCATACTTAGGGAAGTATCATTGCACTGTGGCCATTTTAAAAATGGCTAAAAGCTAATTATCTAAAATTCAAAACTATATAATTTTTTATCTCGGTTCTCAATTCCCGTTTATTCTAATCACTAATGTAGAAAATTGTTGGATTGGAGAATTGCAAAAATGTGCTTTTGTGAATTATTATCCAATCAATAAGTCGTCCCCACTCACTGTCACTAGATGAGCATCGGCACCATTCCCTTTCTTTAAAAACTTCGCTTGTCATGCTTTGACTAAAAGGGACTTGGATTATATATTTTACTATGTATACTAAATCCCATATTGATATCACCATCTAAGACGTCTGCCTTATTCAACTGCTTCTACAAGCTCTCACCTATTTTCAAAAATGTAAATCAGTCTAACAGAATGAAATTACAACCTTGTATGTTATATGCAAGAAGACTATACACAGGTGGTCCAACTCCTAAACTAATGCTTGAAATTGTAAGCTAAAAGAAAACCATGGCAGCACGCGCCGTCCAGATTCTATAACCTGCGCAGCTGCGTTCTGCGCATCTTCGTTTACAGATATTGCTCTTGTGTGTACGATGGGGTGTGGTTGCGTGTCTATGAGAACATGGGTCCATATGTTATAACAATTGAAACAAGCCAAATCTCAAGTCGAACGCTCATTTCTTATCTAATTTTAAGATGTTTTTTTTTTTTAAAGTACCATATGTGAATGACAATAGAAAAATGGTTACAATAGAGGAATACTTACATGTTACATGTTGGCCAGCAATTGCAAAATCCATCTTAACAATATGATGTCACTTTGACAAATTGCGCAGGTGTTTGTAACTTGAGACATGGATACACATACACAAGTAAACCATACCTATATCGCATCTATGACAGCGACAACAATGACACACTAATGCACGCTTGCGCAGAACCAATCCAAATAGCGCAGATTACCCCAGGCCTACCAATTACTGCTGCGGATAAAAGGGAGAAGGAGCTGCCCATCATAGCTTTAATTTAAGTTCAAATTCAAATCCCTAAAAGTTGTCTGACATTTGGGGTACGTCAACTCTGTTTCTACCATAGATATTACCCTTATGGAATTTCCGGGTTGGATCAGTCTCACCCATATGGATTAAGTGATCCGCTACTGCAACCTATTCAACCGAATTTTACCCATAACCAGACGAATTTTGTCATTATATAGGCTACAGAGCCGTCCAGTTCTTTGTACTATATGGTTGCCATTTACACCTTGATGGGGTGTAGGGCGTCAATCACACACAATATCTTGTAAGGAGCCAGAAATTCTTCAGAGGATTCTTCTCGAGCGCAGTTAAGTGTTCATAATTTTTCGCGCTAAATTTTCTGAAGACTACATGAGAACTGACAAGATCATTTGTCTTGGGCTTAGACCCTATGCAGGAGAAGCTCTATCGGCTGTCAACAACCGTGCGCGGATTTCATCGTCATAGTTTTTATCGGCTCTTATTTTCGACCCTAGATTGGAAAAATTATTAACGGGCTCAAAATTTCCTATTTTCATGTTCCTCATTTGACTAGCGCTACTTGTTGTTGTTGTTTTCTTTGTTTTTTTGTTTTGCTGCCTTTGCCACCATGTATTTCGTCTTGATTTCATTCATGTGCAGCTCAAGATCTCCTGCATCTCGTGCCAATTGCCGCCAGCTCAAGATGGATGAAGGCAATGTGTACATCTCACGTTGTGCTTCCCGTAATGCCGATATCGTCAACATAGGTCAATTATTAGGTGAACTTGAAGAGGATGGTGCCTCTCGCATTAACATCAGCCTCAAAGGTTACCTTTTCCTGGGCCAGATTAAAAACGATGTATGATAGGGCAGTTCCTTACCTTAAACCGTCATTGATGGTGAAACCTCTCGAGAGTGATCCACGTCTGTTTATGTATCTTCGTACACTAGTGAGGATCTACCTAGTCACTCATATCAATTTAGTTGGGATACCAAATCTTCGGCCTTGAAGTTATATTCCAGCAGCTTTTCTTTTGCATACTCCAGAGGAAAAATCTGAGTCTAATGTTGCTGATTTTCTTGAAGTGAAGCCTCTATGGTATGAGCCGTTAACGTTCTGGACGTTTACGGCTATCCTGCCTCGTTATCAGTCTTCAAACATTAATTTCCTGTCCCTCACCTTGAGCATAAGTCTATGAGCGCTTGTAGTTGTTGGTTGCATCATATTTAACCAGTTCGGTTGTACTTCCATCAGCATCTGACAACTTATGCTTAACCCGATGAATTGTACCGATTAATTGTTCCATTTTTGATACTACCAGCATTTGTCTGTCATCGTAAAAAAAAAGAGGCTCAATTTTGTTTTCCAAATAGCGAATAACTAGTTTTTATTGGTCATATACCGGTATTTCGACGATCAGTTCTCCTCTTCTTCCTTCAACTCGCCTATATTCTGGTTATTGAGCAGATCGTCGCCGTCGTGTTTGAAAGTGAATCCGTCTGGAAAGACTCATGTTTGTTTTTGAACCTCTTCCCGCGCAAATCAAGTACTTCTTCGTTGTCAGGTCCGCCGTTGTAAGAACAATCTAGTAATACGTTATACCCAACCCCTAATTTGGTCGATATCTGCTTTCGTATTATCCCTGTAAGCATATCCTGTATATAATCGGTGACAAACATTTTTCCTCAAAGCATGTTGAGGAGTGGATTGTGGGGTAGTACATGCTAGAACAATCTATTGAACCGATTTAATCTAATTTTTTTACAAACAAATATTTTTTAGGTGTTGGGGAGTGAGTCGATACTGCGACCGCAATTCGGTTTTTAATCTTTTTCAACAATGAAAGTTTAACTTTAGGGACTCACTAATAAAGCATGCGATACTTTAAGCTTTAATAATTTGTTTCTATAACAGTTTTAAAATCACGCCCTTTCTTAAGTGTATAACACCGAAATAACCCCTCAATGTATTTTTTAGTAAATTCCATATGAGCGCACAGCACGGACAAATGCTGCCATCACCAAGCATGGAAGAAACAGTCCGTGCAATTCATCGGCTTAAAAGCAATATGTCGCCAGGAGCCATTGGAATTAAAGCCGAACTTGTTAAATATGGAGGCAACCAATTACAGCAAGCGATTCACCAACTGATAACTGACGACGAGGCATTATTTGTCCTATACATACGTTGCTGAATACCATCTATAAAATACTCTCCTCTATCTTGCTAGACCGGATAGCCCCATACGCCCAGAACATCATTAGCCCATAACAAAGAGACTTCACTGCAGCATACCAGCAACAGATCAGATTTTCTCTCTGCACCAAGCGATGGAAAAACTGCAGGAATATAGCCATCAGTTGGCCTTCTTTTCATCGACTTTAAAGCCACTTATGACACCATAGCCAGGGTAAAACTGTACGCGACCATAAGAGAATTCGGTATCTCGAAGAAATTGATAAGACTAACTACGCTGCCCCAGCCCAAAGTGCGAGGCCAGATCAAAACAGCAGGATCACTCTCGAGACCATTCAACATCAACGGTCTAAGACAAAGGGATGCCCTATCATGTGTTCTCTTTAACCTAGCCCTGGAGAAAGTGATACGTGATGCTGAGGTAAATCCAAGGGGTACGATGCTCTTTAAGTCCACCCAACTACTGGCCTATGCTGACGATATCGACATCATGGGAAGAACCACCCGAGACGTACAAACTGCCTTCATCCAGATCGAGCAGGCGGCAATTGGCGAGAAATCTTGGGCTACACATCAATAAAGGCAAGGCAAAATATATGGTGATAACGTCAGCCCCGAAAACCAACCAACCAACAACATCAAACCGCACTGGTCAAACACAAACACGAAGTAGAATAAGGATAGGAGAATACAACCTTGAGACCGTTGACAATTTCTCCTATCTAGGGTCGACAATCACAACCGGTAACAGCTACAACGATGAAATCCACGCACGGTTGTTTGCAGCCACCAGAGCCTATTTCAGCTTACAAAATCTATTCCGCTCGAAATGTCTCACCATAGGGTCAAAGCTCTTACTGTACAAGACAATGATCTTGCCAGTCATCATGTATTCCTTGGAGACTTGGGTTCTTATCAAGAAAAATTGCGAACTCTTGACCGCGTTCGAGAGAAGAATCCTTCGAAGAATTTGTGGCCCCCTACATGAGGATGGACGATTCCGTAGCGCTACATAACGACGAAATCTATAAGCGATACCATGACTGTCAGGTTGTGGCAGATCCTGCCTGAGATGGAGCGATGGCGTAGACAGCATTTTGGGATATCGAATTGGTGCACCTTGGCGCAAAACCGAGGTATCTTAAGTTCCTTACTACGGCAAACCTAGACCGGATATCGGTTGTTGCGCCGTTAATGATGATCATATGTGATATTTGTTTCGGGATACGATATATATGGTAGTCGCATACTGCACACAACCGATCTATTAAACAAATCCAAAAGTACAAAAAGGTGTCCGGGTAGCTGAGTGGTTAGAGCACTAGGCTACCGTACGGAAGGTCACGGTTCAAATCTCACTGGTGACAGTGGAATTTGAATCGTGATTTGACGTCGGATACCAGTCGACTCAGCTGTGAATGAGTACCTGAGTCAAATCAGGGTAATAATCTCGGGCGAGCGCAATGCTGACCACATTGCCTCCTACAGTCTACTGTAGTGTACCGTTACGGTCTTGAATGAAGTGCTCTAACACACTTCAAGGCCTAGATCCAATATGGATTGTTGCGCCAACGATTATTATTATTAAAAGTAATTAATCAATCTTCAAAATGTGCGATAGGCGAAGATCGTAACTGGAAAGTATATCCTCATCTTTGGAGTAAAAAAGTTTCATGAATACGATTATTTGAAAATTTGTTGAGTATTAGTACACAAACTTTGAACTCCTTTAGAGGTGCTTCACAACACTCTGAGGACTTTTTCAACTAAATATTTGTGACACATGGAAACAGAAGTATGTAAATATACTAAATCCACTTGTGGCCTAGTAAGCTATCTATCTATCTATAGTATTAGTAGTTTCAAAAAGAGCCATGAAAAATCCCTTTATTCTACCTAACTCAGCGAATATTCTGGTAACCGCGAATGGCTAATGATACTCGTTCAGATGTAAATGTCGTCATTCCCATCAGCTGCAATTCATCTTTCCACACATTAGTAATTGCCCAGCGGAAAGGTCCAACAGGAGGGAAAAGATTAAATTGCCAAAACTGTACGTTCCACGTTAATTTACAGCCATGTCGAATAGAAGGAACAATTATTTGAATTCATAATCGAGAGGCGCCATAATTTCGCGGAAAGAAACTCGATTGCAAAAAAAAGTCTAATTAAAATGTGCCTGAACGTAAAATAGGTGGCCTCCGACTTTCTCGATATTCCTTTTGTTGTTGGTGGTTGTCGCTGCTATCCAGGTAGAAGACGGTAAATCCTAACTAATGGCCCCAGCATTTAAAATTGCTTTAAGTTGGCGATTTTCTTCTGGGTTTCTGCTTATGAAATATTCAAATGAGCCGCGCATCCAATTAAAAGTTAGTCAGAGTTGCGCGGGCCGTGCCTGACTTCCATCTTGTGCGGAGGCTGTGGCGTTTTGTTTCTTGCGAAAACGTTTACCTCGTGGCAATAATTCACCGGCTCTTACGTTGTAACTCAAGATAAACAAGACTTAAATCGAAACTAAGAATTCAGCCCGACAGACTGCACTTTATCGTCGCATCTAGAGATCGTTCAGGGTTTAGAGTGATGCTTTGGTTAGCGCAACCATTCCCAGGCAAGAAAATTTCAGTGGCAATGGTTTCTAATTCCAATAGGGGTTAATGCCATATTCGGCTGCTGAACAGTTGGGTAAGGAAAGTGTTTTCACGAAGAAGCATCAAATCAACAAACTGCCTGAAAGACAGTAAATTTCCTTCTGAATAAACAGAATCCGGTGGCCGATAATTATCTTGTGAATAACATGCGATTATGTCTTCCCCCCTTAATTTATAGATTCAGCACACAAACTCCTCCATTAAAACGTGTGGCCGGGTGAATTGTAGTGGGGTGATATCATCCCCATGATTTATGTTAGCAATTTCCTTTGCGAAAGTAACTTTCCATCTCTACACTTACATAAACACGTCCGTATTCCTTCCACATAACACAACGAGGGTTGCACGGTTCCCAACCGAATCATGAAAGGATGCCAAGGATCTTTCTTTGCATTGTTCTGAAGCAGCAATAAGGACAATGCGCGAGAAGACGACGCCAGTGTGAGTCCGAGAAGGAAGCGAAATGGAAAACAAACAACTTGAAAGATTTACAAAAGGGTGGAAAACAAACAACAAGGTCCAGGCACAAGCAGAGGGAGAACGGAAGTTGAGAAACCAGTGGGGGTCCCCCAAAGAAGGAAAACTCAAGACCCGACTGTGAGAAAAAATCCAGGAAGGCCGGGGAATGATTGCGAACAGGAAAAGCGAAATGAATATCGCTCTATGGAGACAGAACACCATCAACGCCACGCTGCCTGTGCGGAAAGTTTACCATCAAAATTATTTTTATTTAATTTAACTCAAAGAAATGGGCGATCCGTTCTGCGAAGCAGTGGAGAATGGCGTTCGCGTTAATGGCTTTTCGGCCATTATGTAAACTCATTCTAATTCAGTTTTGATTTGAAATATTGAAATTTATGAATGGATAGGGACCATAATTTATATTTGATTGTTTTGTCGCTCTTTCCGCCTTAATAATTTAATTTAGAGCGGTGATTACTTGCCGAAATTATATTAAAGAGCATTTCGCAAGACGGATTTTCAGAGATGTTTTCTTCCTGTGATAACGAAAACTTTTCTCGTCCATGCAGTCCCCTAGCAGCTGCGTCCATGCACCAAACCGTAACAATTACCAGT
Source organism: Hermetia illucens (assembly GCF_905115235.1). Lineage (NCBI taxonomy): Eukaryota > Metazoa > Arthropoda > Insecta > Diptera > Stratiomyidae > Hermetia > Hermetia illucens. Next base: position 570,007 of record NC_051851.1, on the reverse strand, counting down.
GATAGACATTTTAACAAAAATGAGACATGCAAACTGGGTCAAGCTATCTTCCGAATTCAGGTTTTTGTTGTTTTATTTTAACTGGAAATCAAAATGGGTACCACAACTCTCTGGAATGCCATATGAAAGCATCTTTTTTGAGTTAATCGCATCTACATCTATATTTATTTGGGTCTCCTATCCTCGATCTAATTTTTGGCCCGTTCTACTCATCGAACAGACACAGCCAGGAACAAAATACCCTGGGGAGTCTCAAATTTATCTGTTAAATATTCAAAAGTATTACTCCTCCAGACAATAACAATAAAAGTGAATAATTTTCCCAAGGCCCGAATTTGCTACGCCACTCGTTCTCTGCTACGTTGCCATGGCGTTCCATTGTGAATTCTTTACAACTCTGGATCCAAAATAATATGCGAAGCTTAAAGTTGGCAGGATTAAATGTGTAATAAATTCATGACATTAATCAGAAACTAACCCTCCCAAGATTCGAGCATCTTGAGTTGTAAATATTTTCTGCTGTAAAGAATCAACTTCGGAAACGGCTCAAGGAGTTTTTCGAAAGCATAAAGCTATTCCATTGATATATGTGCAATAATTGGACGTGTATGTACACATTCATGTGTGGGGCAGGGACGTCCTATCGGTATATCGTCCTGGCATGGAGCGGTGTTTGTTTTGCCGTCACCGACAGTATGGGATCTGGATCAGAATCCAGAGCGCAAGCAATTTAGAAAATGGCATCATTTAAGGATTAAGTCCGGAGAAAGCATGTGAATTATGGAACTGCAAATCTGCTTTAATTCGAGGTAGGCTTAACGAACCCTTAAGCTTCCTGGTTTTCTAGGGTTCTGGATCGTGTGGATAAGCTTGAATATGCGTTTGATATGGATACGAGTGTAAGCTGCCCTATCGATTCGGAGAATGAAATTCGCATAAATCTTATTTTATAGTGGAAGAGACTGAAAGGTTAAAATAGAGCCAAAGTGATTATTGATCAAAAAATATGAATTTGTCTATGAAAATTGGACAATAATCTCTGGGGTATTAGCGATCATAATTCGGAGAATTTACGTGTACTAAGCAATTAGACGAAAAGATAAAGGAACTATTAAATAGCAAATAGTGACTACTAATAAGTCATAATATGTTGGTGCTAGTCTTAATCTCTTCCTCTCGTAGGAAAAATTAATTAAAGGAAAATAGTGTTCCGAACTTAGATGGGCAAACAGAAATCAGTTAATCCGATTAAGCTCAGATGGTGGCATTTCAACTGGTGTGAATCCGAAATCAAATATACAGTATTGAAACATACTTCCTCTGGCGGTGCTCTAGAAAGCGAAGTAGTAGCAGACGGGAATTCGGTGTCGGATTGTTAGTGACGGCTACCGCAAAGCGCGATCTTGGGAGCCAGTTTCTGACAGAACCCTAATTGAAGGATTTCGGTCCAGGTTGAGAAGCAGTACAATGATATAGTGCTATGCCCCAAAGGAGATTTCCGATATATTGGATTTCCATGAACAATTGCACATAGTTTAGGAAAGACTTCATAAAATTAACATTGTGACGGTGATGGGTGATCCTAATGTCAAAGTGGATTGTGATAAGACCTTGTTCGGGCATGTGATTGGGAAACACGGTCTTGCCGAAAATAACCACGGTTTGTAGATTTCTGCAACTTACTCATTGGAGCCACATTGTTCTATCACAGAGCTTGCTATAAGTTCAGTTAGGTTTCACCTGGCCGATATCGTATGAGGAATCAGATTGATCGCTTTGTCACAGTCGATTTAGCAGATGTTTTCTTGATGTGCGCCCCACCAAGTTCAACATAGACCGTTTATGTGATCCTGCTTTAGCTCGACAGGCGCATTTTGCAGAAACTAATAGCTATTATCAGAGCGAAATATTATGGCACAAATTTTTAAAATATCAGAGAAATTTGAGTTCCAAAGAAGGTGTGGAGTGCTTCAAACGACCATGATATCTTTCCAAAAATACTTCTACTAGACTGATGACATCTGTTTGCCCTTTCACCGGGCCATGAACCTTTATTAAATGGCGCTTTAGAAGCTGGTAGAGTCGAACTGAAAATAAACACCAACAAAACCAGGCTTCTCAATCTGATAGATTACCGTAATCTTCCTTTATTAATTTCCATATTTAGGAAGAGTCATTAAGAGGTGAACCAGCCCTATAAACAAGTAAATACAGTGCTATATTTGGTGTATAAACATATTCAAGATGAAAACAAATATAGGAAGTACTAAATAGCGGATAATGACTGCTAACGGGTCATGAAATATTTTTACTAGTCTAAATTTCTTCCTGTCGTCACCAGGAGATTCTACCTAAAATAATATAATTAAGAAGAAATGGTGTTTCAAATTTAGACGTGTAAATAAAAATCGGTGAATTAAACCGATTAGACTCAAAAACATTACTCCTACCCATCAGTTTGAATTTTGGTTAAAACATGGATCACAATATGCTTCACGATACTGTGAGCAGCCAACTTAACGTCAACAGTAAAACGATAGCATTTGTATTAAACTTAGAGAAGGCTTTCAACTCTGTAGGCGTTAACGGGCTTATCTAAAAATTAACAGAAAACGAGTTTTCCATTCAAATGATTAGACTTCTGATAAGTTTCTTTGGAGATATGCACTTCTCTTTCAGCGTGGGAAATGCAATTTTCGATCTATTGCCACTTCAGGAGTACCCCAAAGATACATTTCCTGTTCAACCCTATACAACATTTTCACTTCATTTTCCCGACCTCCGACATTGGCGTTGATCCGATCAAATTGCCGATCTTGACCGTATCTCCTCTTTGAACGTTAATCCCAACAAGGCACTTGAAGCCAGCAAAAAATATTTGATAGAACTCTGCAAATACTACCACAGCTGGGGTATCGAAATTAAGGGGACAAAAATGCAAGTTTACACTTTTAAGCGAAAATTTATATATATATTTGGCTCTAGATCCATCCACAAGGAAGTTCACAGCTTGAAACTGAAAGTCGGGAGCACCATAAGGAGCAGATCAAAATCGATTAAATACTTAGGAGTGAAGCTAGATGATTTCTTAAAATTCAATCCCCACCTTAAGGGAGGTGCGCGGTGCATTGAGTAGAATCTACTATCTTTTTCGAAAGAAAGTAGATGTTATCACCGAAGCCAAACTGGACCACTCAGCGAAACAAATGGAAAAGTGAAAATGAACTTAAGGCGACTTCCAGTCAGTTTCTAAAAAAAAAACATATATACATACATATACTAGATATGATTAACTTAATTTAAACAGGTGTCGGTATGGAGGGCATTTTGAGGTCTTGGCACAGCATAGTCGCGGCTACATGATCTTTTCAGATTTTTGGGTTGACTAGTTCCTGAGAATGGATCCGTGAAAGAAATGATCATTTTCGAGCCCCCGTACTACCTACTTTTGCATCAAAAGTCGGAACTGATGCCACTTTTGTAAAATACTGCTACTAACCTTACTAACCTAAAACCATGTGGGGTATACATGGCTATATTCGGAAAAAAATGTACACCACGTTTTGCATGTGTCGGGACTTTTCTCTCCTTCTTCCCTTGTTCCCTACTTCATTTTCAAAGGGACTCTGCATCATTATTTAATTGATTATCATCACATGCAAGTAATAAGCCGCCAGCAACGAGTCAAATACAACGATAAATACATCAATAACGTACCCAGGATTCGTCTTCAAAGAAATCGAGACTTTGATGTTCACTTAGTTCGGCCATAACACCTTAAAACATAAGTCGCTAGATTGGTTGACAAGAATGAGATTGTCCCGGATTCCAATTTCTGAACCGCTTATCAAAACATTTTCGGATAGCAGAGTGGTTAGAATACAAGGCTGTCAAACGGATGGTCGTGGATCAAATCTCACTGGTCGCAGTGGGATTTGTATCGTGATTTGACGTCGGATACTAGTCGACTCAGCTGTGAATGAGTACCGAGTCAAATTAAGGTAACAATCTCGGACGAGCGCAATGCTGACCACATTGCCTCCTAGAAAATACTGTAATCCTGTAGTGTATCGTTACGGTCTTGAATGAAGTGTTCTAAGACACTTCAAGGCCCTGATCCATTGGATTGTTGCGCCAACGATTATTATCATTATTATTATCAAAACAAATGGCAAAGAACTTTCTTGTCAACTAAGCTTGTCTGAGATTGGCTCTGAGTTTTAAATGGAAATAACATTTCTTCACACGCTATTTCTGTAGAAGCAAGTAAACTAAATGAAACGTGCGTCAACGATTGACTAAAAGGACATCAATTTTAATTTTTTAAATCAAAGTTCGTCGAAAAATATATTTTTGATTTCGATGAAATCGCAAGATGAACGGCGTGAGCCTTTGTTTAGATAATGGTTATTAAATTTATAATGGAGGAGAGCTCGCCAAAAGCAAAATTTTTATTAACTTTTGACAACTGCTCAGCCCATAAATGTGATGGTATAGATCATCCTAGTATTGAAATTGCATTTTCCCTCTAAACGCAATATCCAGAATACAGCCATTGGACCAAGGAAAGATTTACTGTTTAAAAAAGGATACAGGAAAAGTATTCTCAATGCAATTATTGTAAACATCGATGTCAATCAACCAACAATATAGTAGAATGTACTTAAATCATTCCATGCAATTTAAGTCTTAACGAATTTGTAAACATCGACGAGAACTTATCCATGGCAGAATCTTTCGAAATTACTGATATAATATATTATATAATATTAAATAATATGCATTTTTGTTTTTATTAGAATTCTACCTTTTACATAATAAAAAGTCGGTTAAAAATAATCTCGTTATAACAAAATAATAATTCCGCTACCCTTTGAGGATTCGTTATAATGAGGGTTTACTAGAACACAATCCCGAACGACACCAATACCGGCGTTGCCGTTGCAGTCAGTAAAGACTATAATTTTGAAGCAGTCGCTAATAGGAGCCTGTTTGCCTGTCCCACTGTAGCGGAAATAGCCCTTTTAGTAACGTGCAGCTTTCGTAGTAGTTGCTCTGGTTTAGTTCTAGTTTAGAACAGAAACCAATTTCTGTTAGCCTTACATTTAGCTCAAACACCTCTATCGAATTGCTGTTGGCTCTAACTTACACTATTAGGTGGATCATTGCCATCTAGGAAAGACTTACTCGTTTTGCTCCGATCTCAAAGTTGAGTATTATTTTGTACATATCCTTAGTCAACGAATGTGTACTGAATTCTTTAAACTTTTCCAGTGCTTGTTGGGCGTTAAATAGCTGGCCGGTTCCTATGCTGAATGAAAAGGTCAATGCTTTTGACATATTCGACCATAGTTTTTGTCAGCTCAAGTAATTGAGTTATATACCAAAGAATGAGAAACTCTTCAAATTAAAACTCCCATTGCTCATGTGTTTCGTTCTCGTAAGAACACCATCTTTCAGCTGTGAAACTAAACCTTATTAAAACCCATTTAATGTATGCCTGCCTGTCTGTCTTTTCTCTAGCAGCTTGCACGTTGCCTCTGCCGATAGTCGATGGTCGCCATCTGCCTGTCTCAAGCGTTTCTGGATGCCTCCTTCATGCAGTTTGTATTGCTCTGCTAAGGCAATGCAGATTTCTGCCTAAGCCCTCCCACTGTATACCGTTTTCAAGCCTTTGAGCACGCATGGCAGAACTTTCATCAAGTAAATTTTTGATTTTTCTGCGGTAGTCAGATTTTTTTCCTCTGATCAGGGTCAGCTTTAGCCTTTCTTAGTATACCTGCGTAGGATATACGTGCTTAAAATGACGATACTCTTAGGGCGAATCTTATTCGCTCTTTTTCCTTTTTAGCCTTTTATAACTCAACCATAGTCCGTCACGTATTTTTTGACTGGATATCACCTTCCTTGGCGGCGCTCTGTTTTACGTATTATTTTCCTGCCTAGCGAGGTTTTAGCCCTCTCCCTCAAAGTCGGTGACACGCCTTTTCATTCTCTAGAAACCTGCTGGTTTCTTGACCGTTCTTCTTCCTTTTTCCGAACCCTTTTGTTTCTCGACCCATCCACGAGTATGTGATTGGGGGTCACCTGCGTTGATTGCGTTACCATCGAAAAAGTAATTTTAGGGCTCTCCTTCAATTTTGGTTTATTTCACAGAGCTCTGATCTCATCATACACTTGATTGCATGGTGTATTTTGTACTTGCCTGACAGCTCAGCAAATTTGACTCCAAATAAAATTAAGGATGACAAGTTTAGATGACTTGTTAGCACTGATAGAGGGAACAAGTGGTTCCCGAAATATCGATATTTCCAAGACCAATAAATAACACTAGCGAATAGAAAAAGTAAGTTTTTATTATTCCAAAGACCTGTATTAGCCAAGAAGCATATTCCGCGCTACTTTGAATGCGAGCTATTTGGCTCTGACTTTTATGGTGCAGGCATTGCCGATTAGCTGGAAGTTGCAATTATCAACGGTATTTCTTAAAAAATATCCAAGCACATTTCGGACCTGATATGTATTGTTATCATCCCTACCACAACCAAATTAAAATATAAAATTTTACAATTTCTGTGGAAAAAAAAAATTGGAAAAAATACTCATCTCCTTCAACCGTCAGAAATTTTGTTTTTTTGCGTAACCCCTTAAGTTACTCAACATCCAGTGATGAGAAATACAATCATAGCAGGTAACAGCAGTGAGAGCTCAATGTAGCAAAAAGACGGAAAGAATTATTATTAGTTCCGCTCTTCGTCAAGTTTTCGTTCGTATACATATTGTGGAACATTCTCAAACCTACGACTACAAAACTCAAATTCCTCATCCATTCCACCTTTCCCCATGGAACGTTTTGTAAATGCACACCAATCTCAACTTTTGAGAGTTGGGCACTGCATTATCATGCGTAGTGTTGCCCTCTCTATTACAACACCAGAACCGCATGCATGGGTTGGTTGCGAAATTCACTATAAAAACTCACTTTTTAAAGGAAAGTGCAATGTAATTAAGATTATTAAGTAAAGATTTATGCGACTTCATGATTAATTGAGTAATTTCAGTTTCCGCGTAATACAAAACCAAATAGATGAACAATTTAATGTTGACCTAGATATCCTCCATTAAGCTGTAGCTAGAGAACAAAAGATGTCAGCAGTATGATAAAGGGCTTTTGTTACTTCCATTGATTTGAAAAATTCAAATTCCACCATATTTTCGCCAAAACACGCAGACTCAAACCTTTATGGAATTCTGACAAGAAAAGTTAGAATTTGATTTGTCATAGATTGTACATTATTTAGAAGGGCGTAAAGTAATTTATAATAAGCCGAAGAATGGTGGATGTTTTAACAGTTTTGAAAGGAGCGAGAACTCGAAGGTACAAGAACCGTTGCCAATTATCCCTTAAGCACTTTTTCGAATATTTTACAATTAGCAATCAAAAGTAATATCACTCAAAGAAATTCTAAAGATGCTAGTAGTATAAAAGCTGCTTTCTTTAAAATAAAATATTTTTGCTGTTGATTTTGTTCAAATTGGTATTTTTACAGGAGCCTTTAAGGATGTTGCAAACATGGCTAAGTAATTTTACTTGGGAGTGAAAATATAACATTCTTAGTCTTTGTGGAAGAAAGAGCAATAAGGCTGTGATAGAATTTAAGTGAAAATTGAAAGGCCACCGAAATAATTTATCGAAATATAAAAACTGGCTATAAAAATATAAGTTCTAATTTTATTAGCAGTTTTTCGTAGATCAAGGACATTCAGTTTATTTCTTGCTCGACATACCTTGGGGTTTGTCACTCGAAAAGAATATGCCCGATCTGGAATGGTGGAATTATGTATGCTTTTTTTATCATTTCCCATTTTCTCCGCGAACCAATTTTCAAAATTGTCCATACATGCATCAGTTGTTCGGCAGGATAGTTTCGTACGTTTGACAATTTCTTTGAAGCGAATTACACAAGCTATTTTATATTTATATAATCATAAAAATCTTCAAAATTATTTTTTGAAATAACCCTAAAACTTAACACAAAATAGCGCCACTTACTGTATGTACAGGGAAAACAGATCACATGCTCTCACTAATTTTCGTGACAATCGATCTAGCCATTTTCGAATAAATCGGCTCTGACAGACAGAGAGGCAGACAACGAATCGATTCTAATAAGGTTTTGTTTCACACAAAACCTTAAAAATGTGCATAAATTCAGGAGGATCTAAGCTGTTGTAGGAAGGGGACGCTCAGAAAGCGGAGGCGGGAGAGGTCAACACGAGGGAAGTTTTTCTTCTAGAAGAGAGAACGGGTGAATTTACGTTGCACATTTTCAAGCGCAAGACAATCACAGTTACGAGAAGGTGACCAGATCACGGAGTAGTACTCAGAGGAGGAGCGAAGTATACAGCCTGACAATTTTGCTACTCCATTGGTGAGATCGGAGCCTATTGTCGAAAGTGACTCCGAGGTCATGAGTGGAATTTAGGTATGATAAGGAATGTCCGTTAAGAGAGTTAAAGGAACTGATGAGTATTTAAGCGAGTAGCACAAAGAGTGACACTTTCTGACATTTAGCGCTAAACCATTAGCAGAGTACCCACGAACCAGAGTGTCTAGGTTAGATTGAGACACATAGAGCAAACAGGGACAAGTAAGGAAGGGGGACGGTCGTTGATAAAAAATAAAAACAATAAATGAGCCGCCAGACCAGGGGAGAAGGAGCGGGATATGCAGCCGTCTAATGAGACGCGGCAGGATCGGTTGGAAAGTTAAGAGGCAAACCATAAAACAAGTGGCATGGGAATGCCTAGAGACGAGAGTTTGGATAGAAGTATCTTGTGATTTACAGTGTGGTATGCACTTCTTACTGTGAATTTAGACTTGTTGCTCTTTCACTATGTGGTGGCCAAAGTGGGCTGAACCATCTGCTGACATATCTTTCCAGGATTTTGGAACAAAAGGTATTTCTCGGCAAGCGTACGATCGCCACTTTTGTCAATGGGGATGAGGAGAGCCTCTTTCCAGAAGCCGGGAAAATGATTCTTTTCGAGCTTTTTGTTAAAAATAAGGAATAGAGAAAGAGAGATGGACTAATCAGTTTTAAGCAAAAAGAAGTTTGGAAGACCATCGTAGCCAGAGCGGGCATTGGCATCAAGTTTGCCAATCAGTTACTTGAACAGAAGAGGGATAAGAGGTTTGCGCGCTTTAGTGAATCTTCAACACTGACCAGATATTCGTTTCTGGACTTACGTGTTAAGGATTTGACCGAGGAATGCAAAGTTTTTAAAAAAAACTAAGTCAGCATAAGTTCTAGAAGACAGGAACTTCGTCTTCGCAGTGTGTTTTTGACGAAGTTTTTCATGGACTTCAGCGGTGAACCAGACAGGGTAAGAGCGTAAGCACCTAGGAGACGAGGGGACGTAACAGGGAAGAAGACCAGATAAAATGCTATAGAAGGTGTGGAGTGCTTGGTCACACGTTAATGAAATGAGCAGGGGAGCTCAGTTAATTGCCGCCAGGGCTCAGTTCAGACCTTCGAAGTTCGCCTTACGAAAATTGAACTTGGTAGGCTTGTGCGCGACAGGGGGTGGATTCGGGATATCTGAGCATCGAACTCGAGAGCAAGATGATGAGCGTTAGGGGCAACGTAAGCGGGGCATGAGGGGATTGGGAATGGCAATGCACAAGAGAATTAAATAGTACAAGATCAAGTTTGCGATCTAAGTGGTGTCTAGAAAGCTGGAGGGCGGTACTTCATGTAGCGGATAAAGGAAGAAAAGGGTAGATGGAGTTATTAGGGAAGGAGGGAAGGCCAGAAGAACATAGGAAGATTAAAGTCGCCATAGAGGATGAAGGAAAGTTAGGGGAACAAAACGATTAGGGCTTCTGAAGGGAGATGAAGCAGGGAAAATATACACAGGATATGATAAAAAACTATACGTTTGTCGGAATGACCCGCATGGTGATAGAATCGTAGATAGAGCTTCTCTTGCCAAGCGCAGTTCTGTTACAACGAAAGACAGAGTAACCTTCGAGAAGCTCGAAACCTAAAATCCTGTTATCCAGCCAGGTTTCAGAAATGCAGATGACGCGATGTTGGAATGCTAAGGCAGAGAGTTTGAGTTTGAGAACAGTGTAAAATTGTGAGAATGATTTAAGTTCGGCGAGGCAGATGGGCGGGCCCGGAATTTTCACGAGGCTTATTCCTCTAATAAGGCTTGACAAAGACCCCCTGTGGCCAAAAGGAAGATTGGACGACAGCGTCGAAGTCGTGGGGAGCTATCACTCGGTCAGGAGAGCCATCCTTCGTCAGCTTCTCACATCAGAGGGGTGACCAATTTGAGTTGGTTTTCTGATATAGGTCAGAATTTTTTCGGAAGTAGTGGAGTACGCTGGACTCGACATGAACAGTTTATTTCGGCTGCGAGGCAACGTTCACCTGAAATCGGAGCCCACTGCGGAGAACCGCAACGAAACCTTTTCACTAGTCGACTACTACTCACACGACTGCACCTTAGGAAATGTCCAAAACGTAGTTCACCAATTTTGCATTCTTTTGCCTAGAACAGAGGAGACTAGTTCAAAAGAATTGGGGGAATCTGACACAGAAATACTGTAAAAAGCGCACCTCCTTTTCACGGGTTAAAGCCATTCTAATAACCTTCTTACTGACCTGCTGGTTTCTAAGATCATCCATCCATGCCCCTTAGCCTGTTATATATGTACATACATACATATGCATATAAAATAAATAAAACAGCATTATAAAAGTCAATAAGATGGAATCCCAAAAATATTTAAATGAGATAAAAAATGACCTTGTAAAAATGTCAATTGCAAGTCATTACCTATTTTGCTGGGCGAGATCTGAACCCGTGGTACAATGAATACAAAGTTGGTGGCTTTTTTCGAACCTTACCACTAATCGAAACAACTGCACAATTGCTGCGCCATCTAACACTCATTAAACAATATAAAAAAGGAAAAATGTTGTTTATCATTCCCTACTCAAAATCACCGCATAATTACTCAAACACTCTGAAATGAAAATCCCTCTGGAGGATGTCTTTTCATATGAACTTTTGAGTGAAGAATATTGCCATTACGTAATTGCTTAATTTCAAATTTGTTGGGTTCAAATTCATTAATTCCATGAATAAATTTTCCGTTTTATCTCTCGGAAGACACAAACTCTCGGAAATGGCTAAAGTTTCAGAAGAACGCAACAAGAGTCTCATTTGAGTACCAACCAAACAGATTCGTGCCAACTATTTGTTTGCGTTTATTAAAACCATCAAACAAGTGAACAGCCAAGTTTTCGGGTGGTTCTGAGGGTAAATGCTCGATAAACTCGAAAATTTAAAATATTTGTAAACAGCAATTCCAGCATCCTTGTGTGGTTTCCATTTCAGTTCTCATGGGGTGGTATGTAATGGATGACGACATCACTACTTTCCTGAAATATGAGCAAATCTATATTGCGTCTACGTACTCGTACAGGCAACTATGCGGAGAAACGAACTGAAGTGCGAGCCTTCGTCGTAAGCTTAATGTTCCGAACGACCTTGTAAATGGGACTACGAAGCGTAGACTGACTATAGAAGATGCAATAAAGACAGCTTTTGTCGATTTAGTTCTATAGGACGCACACCCTTAGTTAAATCCTAAGCCTAACAATTGGGTGATTGTAACGCAACCCAGTGGGAAAGTGGAATTTTGAAAGCGGGATGAATCTTTGGATTCTCTTGGGTACAGAAAGGATGTGTTATTCATTTGAAAAAGTTATGGACTTGCAAACTGTTGATGAGTTCAACTAAAGCTGAAGTTTTTCACATGGTTATTAAGTTAGCCTCCCTTGCTGTCATTCAAAGGACGAGAACGTCGTACCAACAAAAATAATTGCGCGGAGACTTTAACTAAATATTTCATGAGGTTCAAATTTTTTTCACCTGACTACTCCCACCAATCAGTTTCATACATACAAAAAAAAATAATTTATAATTTCAGGTGCGGTTCGACAACCGAAAATCATATCCTCAATTTCTTGATGGTCCAGCACACTATAGAATAGACTCATGAAATCAGGAATATGTCCATTAACCAATGAACATATTTTATCTGATAGAAATTAAATGAACTTTAAAATCTCCAAATTTTACAGAATTTAATTGAGATGACGGCGAATTATTGGTTGTGAGTCACGCGCCTAGCGCTTGTTATTAAATATTTTATAAAAAATTATACAAAAACACAAATTTTTGCACCTTGTCCCACCCTGTTCGCGGCAAATATATATGTATGAATGTTCAAAATGGAGTGGTAATTTGCTATAGTCTGAAGTGCCATGAACAAGGACATTCACGACGTCGCTGAAATTGTCGTTAACCATGCTGGCTTTGTCAAGAACTGTGATTCTACTAACGGCATCGAAGCCGCTCGATTTCTCTTAGAGAAGTGTCATGAAATTCATCGATCTCTACACATTGCCTTCCTCAGTTTAACAAACAGCAGAGGTTAAAGTATGAGTGGTACAACAAAAGCAGATTGTGTCTCCTCCTGTGTTCACGGAAGGACCTTATTCTCATCACTCTTTTTCGTTCTCGCTAAGTACGTAGTCACGCAAAGCATCTAATCTTCAGCGTCCTACGCAATGCTCTATATATATATTTTCTTAGCCTCTCACAAAGAAGGTGATCTTTAACAACTCCTCTGAATTTGGAATTATCGCCTCATGCAACACAGGCTGCGAGGATTGACCTCAATGAAAGTGTCACCGTCACTGTTGATGACTGTGATCATTCAGTACGAACCATTTTAAGTATCCCTATTCGAAGTTTCCAACTACCCAAAAGACCCCCGAGGCAGCAATCACTTGACATGCTACGAACCGGAAAACGTCTGATTATACCAGCACAAAGGTTAAAAATAACCATCTTTCTGTTAGTAGTTCAGAAACGATTCAACCTACTGTTGTTATTTTTTGTTGCTCTTATGAATGACGTTCCACAACTGTGATCGACGCATCAACGAATGTCTTGGATCCAAAATCTACCAGAATGTTGTTCATTGCATTGTTCTCCATGCTTCTGAGTGTTGGCCGACTACCAAAAACAATGACCATCACTTCTCATAATGGAGGCAAACATTTCGCACTAGATCAGTTGTGTAACAGGCTATCAAGCTAAGAAGCCGAGCAACGAATACGAAGGAAAAGTTCCTAAAACACCGGGTAGCTAAATACTTTTTAGTGAAAGAGAAAAGTGTGCCTAGAGTATAGATTTCCAGCGCAGCATGGAGTTGATGCCGATTTGTGAATTCAAAAACCGCCAACCGAAAACAGAGAAATGCTTTTCGTGGAAAAACGAAACTCCTTCTGAATGAGGACATAGGCACTGCTACACCACCAAATGTGGCAACCTCAAAGATAATAAACGCCTTGGGCGCAAGAATATTACATACAGGAGGTACAATGCCCGGGTCCCGACCCAGTGCTTGAATGTTTGTGGTGGAGGAAAGTGCAGTGCGTCGTCTTGCACAGCTGCGTTCTGCGCATTTGCGCTTATAACTCAAAGCCGTACGTACCATGACAATTAAAATAAGTCTAATATCTGGTTGGACGCTTATTTTCAATTTTCAATTAAGGTACTTCAATTAAAATTTGTCAATAGGAGAATTTTTATAATAGAGGAATCCTTACATGTTTACAGCCAACAATCTCCAAACGCATTTAAATACCATTACGCCAGTTTGACAAATTACACAGCTGTTTACGACTTACCACATGGATACACATACACAAGAAAACCATATAGGCGCAATGGACGCACCTTTTTCCTCTTCTTCAGCGTTTATCGGTTACGCGATTTTGCTCGGTCACCTGGATAGAGTCCAGAGGCTCTCAAATCACTATCTAGTGTATTGAGCCAGCATTGTTGCGGTGGGGCTTTTAGTCGTTTCGTTCGACTTCGATGTTAAGGCCAATGTTGTTGAGTTTTTATCAACACGATTTATATGCCCATACCATCGAAGACGCCTCTCTCATAGTTTCTCCACGATCACACATACTCCATATCGATCTCCGATATTGCGAGGCGCCATTCATTACCTTTTATAATCGACCAGCATTCAGTCCCATAGAGGACGACAGGACGAACCATTGGCTGATAGCATTGATCCGAAATATTTAAACTGCATAGTTTTTGGCAGGTCGTTACCACTGAAAAGGATACTGCCAATTTCATTGGGGTCGGTCATAAAAAATGCTGCAATAAAAAGTTACAGTTCAAATCTCGCTGGTGGCAGAGTGATTTATATCATATGTTGATATAGAGCGTCAAACCACTCCTCTGTAAATCACTATCCGCATCAGCTGCCTGTAGAGCACTGTGCTAATCAAATTACCTCCTGGAGTACCGTTACAGACTAGAAGTAAATTAGAATCAACGGTGGTCGAGATGGTTTAGCGTCAGCGTGTCGATCTTGTTACCACCACGGGTTCGAATCCCGGTCGAATGTATGATCTGCTTACTTCTTGAACTGTTCGTCCAGCCATATACAATAGAATCCCGACGATTCGTATGGTCAAGGGAGTGACGATTTGGTACGAAATATCGAAATTACCAGTTATCACGAGTGCAAAATAAAGAAAAATAACTTTGGGAACCGGAAATACGAATAAACGATGTACGAATTATCGGGATTCCACTGCCTTCAATTTCAATGAAACTAAGAGAAACTTTTTGTGATTTTTCGTTCGACCAAGTCCTCACCATTGCCCGACAAAAAAAACAGTAACCCGAACCCGATCGATGATCGAGTTGATGATGACGAGCTGTAATCTAATTTACCGTACAGAATGCGTATGACTCGTTCGTTTCAACGCCCTCCGACTGCGGCTTCAGGATTCTTGTTGAATCAAATAAAATTTGCCACATTCAATGCAAAGCGCATTCTCTAGAAAAGGAATCGAACTCATCCTTTAATCCCTTTTTAATTCGTCCTTATTCTATGATGAATGGTTCTTAATATGCGTTGCTATATTAATTACCTCAGCTCAACAACAAGTTAGTTGTTGTCATCTCAGTCCACAAACCAATCTCATCGGATTCAGCGCTAATTTTCATGGTACGAATTCCTAGTATTTTCATGCCTCATTATTCCCTGCTCGATTATTTGCCAACTCACTTTCTGCCAATCCTGAAATGCAATTTTTATTCATGATCATGTATAGCATCAGTACTGGATCTATAAACTATTGGTGGTGTTCCCACTCAAGACTCTCAGCGATTTTTCACCTTTCGGTTGCGCTGGTTTGGTTGAGTTCTGCAATTTGCTGAGGCACTGATAAGATTTATGGACCTTTTTCTAGCAAAAAACCAAATAACTTATTGTTTTCAAGATTATCTTTTGCAAACAATCTTCGGTTCCCATCTGAAATTGCGTAGACCATCTCTTGCAATATTTAATTTTACTTTCACGCTGGTACTCAATAACTTTCTGTCACTGATCTGATACAATTTCATCAATCAAACCAAACAACAAAAATATCTGGAGCTGCGAAATTAATTTCTATAAACCTCTGTACCATCTTGACTATCGTGCTGATATGTCATTCGATGGGTTTATAACTTTCCAAAATTTCTGTTTTCAATTTTTCGATTCTGACAGTTCCACCGTCTTCGAACGTTCACATTAAGTTCCGCCAAATACCTTGTTGCCGCTAAAGTCCTCGACGCCAAAATAATTGTTCACTTAAAATTTTCATAATAAATAACTCTCGGTGATCAATGGATTATAAAATTGACATTTCCGAATTTTCTCTTGAATTATCTGTGGATGGCTTCTTTTGCTTTGTCGCACTGTCTGAAGACCTAACCCTCAGAAGAAACTGATTCTAATGATGTCCTTTTTTCGATTCGTAAATTCAAGGGGGACACTTGAAGATTATTTTTTCGTGCACCTAACCTCACCATCAGTACGATGCTGATTCAAAAATAATAAATAATTTCATAGGGAGCGGATTCACTTCGTGTAATTTATTGCATAGTCTATTGAAGAAAATCAATTTGAGCTAGTGCGCCCAATAAATTCGGCAACATCGATTATATTTTTCACACCAAAGGTTGCCACTCTTTAACGCAACATGAATTAGAACAACATGACATCCTTCGAATCACCATCACCAGCTTGAATCAATCAATTTTATGCTTAAAGCTAGCCTAAATTAATTATTAATGGATATTTCTTTTGCGGGCCGCCCCGACCAAAATAGTTCCCTATACTGAATTCATTTGTTGGTATCTTTTTATCAACATTGATCTTCACAGAAATCTTAATTATAACCTTATAAATATAGTGACGCTTAAATTCAAGGCGCCAACAGCATAGGTTTCTTGCAGAATTCCTGAATATTTATAGAAGTCTGTCTCGGTCATGGCTTGGATATGGAAGTGGCAGCATGCAGTTCGTGGCGATTTTGCGAATGGGTTATTGTAAATTCGACACTTGTCTAAAACAAATTCCACGCAAATTTCAAGACTAAATATTTTCAGTTACATGTAACAATCATCTAACAAGAGGCAGTAGCATATAAATAATGTCATCCAAAGTAGAACAGATTTCATGTGACTAACTCAGGTGGGCTGGATTCTATTTTTAACTTTTTTATAAATAGAAACATCTCAAAAATACATTGTTGGTATTCTCTAATATAAAATAACCAATTTTTTCCTGTCAAAGAAAGCATCAATTGTTAAAAAGTCAGCTCCTAAATTGAGCCACGCCATAGATGGCACTTGATATTCATTGTTTTGAATACATATGTTTCGATTATGGAGTATAAAAACGGGCTGTAATATTCGTCATTCAACTCTATCAATATGCAGAAAGCAATAGGAATAAATTTTAAAACACTGTCTGCCTTGTATACATATACATCCCAGTGTACATGCAATATATATAGACCCTGTCTGCCACTTGATCATAATTCATTTCTTATTTCTGCTTGTTGAGTTAGGTCAGATACTGGAGTGGCGGTCAAATTAATCATATTCTATTAACGATACGAGGTAGTAGTATGTAGTCATGTAAATTAAAGGTCGCTTTCTCAATGCGATTATTTTTGTGACTGATGTTGGTGGAGATTCCCTTTTAACTCTTGACAATATGCAAAAGATATGTATATATTTAAATTGATATTCAGAATCGAAAAGTTTCGCGTTATCTTTTTTCCGGACCTAAATTTAATTTGATGGCGGTGCGATGGCCGAGCTAGTAGAGCGTCATCCTTAGGCTTCGTTGCTCTGAGTTTAAATCTCGATTCGTCATGGAAGTTTGTGTACGTTTTTAAGTGTGGTGATAAGAAACTGAAACATAATACCACTGTAAATCGCTGTAAATGAAGAAATGACAACAAATAAAATGAAGAAATAACAAAAAAAGATTGTGGATGTTCTATACTCTGCAAACGAGTGACCAGGAGAGATGGGTTTAAGTATAAATATAATTTGACATTATGCTTTTTTGTGGACTGGGAGAATAATCTGTCAAGTACGAAAGTCATCATCATTTTTAGTTCCAATTTTATTTATAAATTTTAACTGAATGCAATAGGCGAAACTAATGTAAGTGACATCAATAATTAGCACTTGCCACTGAAATAGTACCTACCTAACTCTTCAAAACCAATCCGTACAAATTAAGTAAATTCGGAATACAAATGCCGAAAACGAAAAGCGGGGCCAAATTGGGAGTGGTATGAACTATCAAAAATTGCTTACGACGTTAAGAGTCCGAGTAATTGTGCATTGTCCCATACAATTACGTGTAATGAACTTTATTTGACAGCTCGCTCAGCCCGCACGCACGCATGTATGCATTCATAAGGACCGCGTCTTTGCCTTCACCGATAAACGCTCGCCGCTCTAGGATTCTCACTTCCATACTCATCTGTTGTAACTCGTAACGACTCGATTCAAAACCGACTTACTCTTTTGCATTTGGCGATTCATTAAACGACGTAGAACGTTACTAGGGGCAACTGTGATATGCCAAGCTCATTGTTACATTTTGCTGTTCGCTCCCCTAACTGATGTTGAGGTTCTTTCTCAAAGACTCTCCATGAGATTTTCAGTGGCCTTGAAGTTGGTGTCGATATCATTCGCCCTTGGGTGTCTATGGTTTGAAACCCTACAAAAAACTCTTTATGTCATGAAAAAGAAAGCTTTTGTACTCAAACTCTGTTTGAAATAGACGCAAATTTTCGGTTAGATCCACCCCCTTCTTTGTCAAAAACTTAGCTATTGCCGTTGTGTCACAAATGTGTGTTCCTTGCCTTCATTCAATACAATCTATTATTCTAAAGGTTTAAGCAAATGTCACACACACACGAGAAACCGAATAGTGGTAGAAAGGCAATTGCGAGCTAACTTAATCAGTAACCATTGCCTTGTTGAACTTTGCCCCAATTTGAATACAACTATCAGAACATATTATCCATAATATGTTATAATAAAAGAAAATTAAAAAGTCCAAGAATCAATATTTTGAACCTGGTCGCTTGCCATATTCCTTAAGAGGGGAAACCACAATAGGAGGTTTTTAAAATTGATTTTTTTATTAAGTAGATCTTTAACTTAACTATCTCAGAAAAGGCTGCAAAAATTTCAAAACGGCATTCGTGTTCCTTCCGTTTTCTGAGCAAAGAACCAAGCGACAGAAACATCAAACGAGCCGATTTCAACTTAACTTAGTCTTGGCTTTATTTTACAAACACCTGAAGTTGCGAAAATACCACAAAAATATTCCCATATTTATATGCGTCAGAGAATCTCTTCCCAGATCAGCGAACCACTTTCATCGACTCAAAATGTTCCTGGTCGTTATATTAGATGCGGAGATTGCCAAAAAGGGATCAGAAGACAAAATACGTATGTGCAGGCTATGAAAAGGCTATCTGTATGAGCTTGCAACTGTTTTTTTTTTTAAAACTGCACTGAATTGTACTCCAGTTCCCAAGATCGTAAGACTTTTGTTATCTTTTTAAGGTTTTGCGTAAAACAAAACCTTATTAAAATCGATTCACTGTCTGTCACACGCACTTTTCTCCAAAACGGCTAAACCGATACGAAGGAAATTTGGTGGACAGGTGGGAACTATGAAATCACACGCATACAGCGAGTGACATAAATTTACGTGGAGTTTAAAATGGGGCTCCCTCATACAAAGGAGGGAAAATTTTTACTTTCCGAAACTGTTTTGGCGTAAAGAGTCCAAATGTCCGCACTTAAAGTGAGACAGGACTCATTTTCGGAAACTACCCAACCCAAAAATCCGAAAAAAACAGAAAAGTGCGATTAGATGAAATCTAGGCCTCAAAATGTCATTCCGATATCTGCGCGCAAATGCTATCGAAGACGCCTCACTCGCAGTTTTCCCACGATCGGTGCAACTCCATATCGATCGCGGATATCCTCATTTCGAATATACTCAAAACTTGTCACGCCACTAGACCAACCCAACATCTTCGTCTCCATTACCACGAGACACCGCTCATTATCTTTTATAGTCGGCCAACACTCAGAACTATAGAGAGCGACATGATGGACGACATTGTGGTAAATTTGAAATTTGAGACGTTCGCTGATACGTCGATCGCAAAGAACACCAGTTATGAAGTGCTGCTTCATTTTGGTTGCGTCAACGCGTGAAGCAATTTCATAACGCAGTTCTCGATTGACTGACAGCATTAACTCGCGATATTTAAATCGCTCAGTTCTGGGCAAGTTACTGCTGTTAACAAAACTGAGCAATTTAAATACCTCGACTCAATGCTATCAGCCAATGGAGAACTGCGTTTTGCTCCTCACATAGGGAAACACAAAACCTTTTATACTTGAAACGTCCGGTTTCCCGACTTGTTTAGTTTCTATCGTATCTTCAAGTTTTTTTCATAAAAGTTGTTCTCAAAGGATTTTTTTTTGAAATTTTTTTTTGAGAATGTGAAAATTTTCGTTGGAACAAGTCACTTTCCAGTTATGTAATATATAAAAAATGTTAAAATAGCCTTTTGTTGTGTGTCCGGATGAGCTGAGTGGTTAGAGTACAAGGGTATCGTACGGAAGGTCGCGGTTCAAATCTTGCGGGTGGCAGTGGGATTTGTATCGTGATTTGACGTCGGATACCAGTCGACTCAGCTGTGAATGAGTACCTGAGTCAAATCAGGGTAATAATCTCGGGCGAGCGCAATGCTGACCACATTGTCTCCTACAGTGTCCTGTAGTGTACCGTTACGGCCTTGAATGACCG
The DNA here is from genome assembly GCF_905115235.1 of Hermetia illucens. Taxonomy (NCBI): domain Eukaryota; kingdom Metazoa; phylum Arthropoda; class Insecta; order Diptera; family Stratiomyidae; genus Hermetia; species Hermetia illucens. Next base: position 549,702 of record NC_051851.1, on the reverse strand, counting down.
ATATGGATTGTTGCGCCAACGATTATTATTATGTTAAAAACAAATAATTAATAATTAATGCTATTCATGCAATCAAGTTTTTTAGCCAATTTTTTAAATGGATATGTCATACCCTGACTCCTACTCCTTGTTACATTTTTTCACCATACTCTCGCCGGATTGAGCCATGCGGCTGAGCTTCAACGTTAAAGGCTACATTTTTAAAGAAAAGGGAGACTTGTCTAATAGATTGGTCACAAAGCAATACGTTATTGGAAGCCGAGTGTTGATACAAATGATAGCATGAGGAGAAAACATGGTGAACAACCACGATCTTGTGTACCCTTATTTCTGATACTGACTGGTCGATCCTTTATATCGAATATATAAGTCTGCGAAACATCCTTAATATCTACATATATATCAAAATTGGTAGCGAACTCCAGATTGCTATGGACCAGCTTTCAATAAGCTAGAAGCTCAATCGGAAGTAGGAATGATAATTATCTTCATACTTACATTGTATTATGTGGGTTGATCCAAAAATAACACTTTCGAGCGCTACTCCATTGATTCATTCCAAAGTATCCAAACAAGTTTTCAAGGTTTCCACTTCTCAGGTAAAATGACGCATATGACAAAAATGAGGTCGTGTTCTCAACCGGACGATTTTTCAGGCAATGTCTAACATCTTACGAATACCTTGAATTTATTTAAGCAGCGGCATTAGCAACAGAGTAGCGTCCCACGAAGGTGGAAACATTCCAATAGGAGTTTTCCAGCAACTAAATAATCCGGAATTTCTAATAAGACGGGCATCATTTCTGATTTTCTTCTACTGGCGACGCACAATCCAAAATATCAAAATCACTATAGCGTTCGCATTCATTCGCTTCCCCTCTGAACTGAGAACCGGTTCAGAATACGAATCGGTTCTGCGGGAAGAGCGAGACAAGCGGTTAATTATGCAGGCTACGCCCATCAAACCCCTCCGACTCAAAGGTCGGCCATCATTAAACCTTTGCGTCTCTTTCTGCCGCCTTGCCAAGGCACTCGATAGATGCGACTGCATCGAGTCTAGCATGAGTGCATGCAGCCGTTGCCACGGGAATGGGTTTGACGGCCTTTGATTCTGCACTTGTCCCCTGCTTCCGTGACTCGTTACTCGAATTTCGGTACAGCTCTGCAGCCTCACTTTCCTTGTGTGCAGTTGGAAATTTTCCGAGCTAATTTTTTGCAAATCCCTGGAAAATCAATACTATCTCGTCTGCTCATTTTTACCTAAAAACCAACAGTTGCACCGACGTCGGCTTGATATTGTTTGTATTGCGAATAATATTCAAATTTGGCTTTTGCTGCATTTTTCTCCGAATTTTCACATACTTGCGAACGAAAACTATTTGAAGATTTGCTGAACAAGATTTGGCTGAAAAGGCGTCGGTGGCATTGTTCGGGCTGGAATGGAGGAATGCGTCGAAAGAATGTTTGCATGGTTTGTCCGACGGAAGCTAAAAATTCTGCGTTTCATAATCTGGAAACTGTTGCAGGTTATGTAGTTATACTTGGGCTCGTACGTATTTCAGAGCAATGTCTATTCGCCACACTAAATTATTGACTGTCTGGTGCTAGCTAAGAAATTGTGAAGATGGAAGTGAAGATGACAATTAGTAAATTAAAATCAGAAAATTAGGAGGAATAGCATGGAGACACACGTTTACTATAGGTTGTTAACATCTCTTTTGATTTGAATAATATGGGTCTCTTGAATGGAGAATTACAAGCATACCTCGACTTATCACGTTAATTGATCCATGAAAGTGCGTTATAAGTCGAAAATGTGATAAGTCCAAGCGTAGGAAATACATGCTCATATGGTTAGGGTAACGGAGAGTACAAGACAAATCACAATGAATTTCTGCTGAGGTTTGCTGTTAAGAAGCTGTCCCAGATTTAGTTAACGTTCTCTGACTTGCTTTAAGCATTCTCGATTTGTACAATTCCCGATAACTTTCAACACATTTACTTATGGAAAAGGACACCATCATCCTCCAAATACTCCAGTGCCTTCTCAATGTCTTCCAAAAATTTGGAAATTTTTTTAGTTGGAAACTCTTTTTCTCCCTCGTCTAAATTTTTTTGTACCAATTCTGTGTTATCTGTCGGAGGAGTATTAATTACGTCAAATATATCCTGTTCATCGGTTTCGTAAAAGCCTATAGTTTTCGCAATGTTAAGAATTTCTCTGTTGATTTCTGAATCACTGTCGATATTCGATATCAATGTCAGAAGGAGACTCAACCGCTTCTGGCCAGATTTTGCGCCTCCCTTTGTTCGTTGTGCTACTACTTACCTCTTTCCAAGAAGCTTCGATATTTTCAACAGCCTTGAGAATATCAAAATTTTTCCAGATTTCTTAAATTTATAATTGCCTATCTTTATCCAATGCTATTATATCGTCCACCAACTGCCTGAAAGTTCGACGCAGATAGTATGCTTTAAAGTTAGCAATTAAACCTTGGTCCATGGCGGTAGGAAGACCACTTTCGCATTTTCATCGCTTTGGTTAAGATTTGCAGGATGTCCAGGAGCATCATCGGCTAATCGCAAAACCTTGTGGGATAAGTTGTACTTCCTACAATATACTGTGACTCCTGGACAAAATTCATTTCTAAACCATTCAGTGAATAACGCTAAAGTTACCCAAGCCTTTTTATTATGTCTCCAAATAACTGGCAGCGTGGTTTTCGAAATATTACACCAGTAGAGTGTAAGCCTGTCTTTGTAGACTTTGAAGCCTGGTGTTGTAGCTTCTTCCTTAGATATAAATATACGTGATGGTGAACGCTTCCAGTAGAGTCCTGTCTCATCGACATTAAAAACTTGTCTCGGGTTGTAACCGCCTTCATCAATAATTCGTTTAAGCATGTCGGGAAATTGTTTCGCTTCATCGTAATCAGGACTAGCCGCTTCTCCAGCCAATTTTAAATTATGCAGACCAAATCTTGATTTGAACTTACCGAACCATCCTCGACTTCGTTTTCACTTCTGATGGTATTGACCAAACTCTTCGCTTTTTCTTGGATGACTGCAGTTGAAATTGGTATGTTTCCCTGGTTCATGTCGAGAATCCAGGCATACAGCAATTTTTTCATCTTCTCTAATACAAATGGTCGGTGTTTTGTTATTATGGTACTTCCTGGTGAAGAAATGCCCGCCTTAATATGCTCACGAAGTTTTTCCGCATTCCTTTTTATCTGTCTGATAGCGCATGCCTACAATCCTAAGGAAACAGCAATTTGCGCGGCTCTCTCTCCTTCGTCCAAACGTTTAATTATTTCCATTTTTGTTTTTAAATTAATAAATTACCTCTGCCTCTTCTTTTTAGAGGAGCTGTATCCTACATCGATACTGCTATGTGGGTTTTTGATCCTTTTTCTGTTAAAACAATTTTATCGCTTAGAATAAGAAGGTCCGTTTAACAAGAAAGTTTCTTACCAAGTTTTAGTCGTTAATTTCTTACTCAAAATCAAAAGTTGGGTTGCTGAAATTAAACGTGGTCGCCTTGAAACCGATCCACCGCAAAGACTTCAAAAAACAGTAACAGCATCGGAAATCACAGAAAAAATCCAGGATGTCGTATTGGAAAATTGTCGAGTGACTGAAAGAAATTTAGTAGAAGCCCTAGGCATTTCATTGGGCAGTGTAAGCAATATTTTGACTGAAATATTGGATTTCAGAAAGCTGTACGCACAATGGGTGCCGCATTCGCAAACAATGGAACAAAAACACATTCGAATGCGACTTTCTCAGCAACATTTAGAACGTTTTCGAACGGATAAAGTGGATTTTGTGGGCCGATTCATCATTATGAATGAGACTTAAGTCTATCACCATGATCCTGAATCAAAACAAGAGTTAAAGGCTCGAGTGAACCTGGTTCTTCGGCTCCAAAACGAGTTCGTATCCAGAAATCGGCCAACAAGGTGTTAGCATCATTTTTTTTAGGATGCGAAACGAATTTTGTTTGTGGATTATTTACAAACTGGTAAAACAATAAATTTTGAATATTATTGTGACCTTTTAGACAGCTGAAGGAAAAAAAGTCGTGAAAAAAAAGACTAGGTTTGCAGAAGAAAAAGAATTGTGGAAGCATCCATCGTATTCACCAGATTTGGTCCCTAGCGACTTCCATCTGTTTCCAGACCTAAAACATTCATGCGTGGAAAGCGTTTTTCATTAGATGATGAGGTCATAACAGCTGTGAAAGCGTATTTTTCATCCCCTCGAAGTTCTCAATTCATAAATTGCAATCTCGTTGTAATGATGTTCACGGAGACTAAACTGAATAGTAAAATGTATTTCAAACCATAAAATTGTGTTTTTCTTATCAAACCGCAAAACTTATTGAACAACCTGGTATTTGCAACGATTGTTATTGTTATCTGAAAGTATAATTGCCTTAATAATAATCTTCGAATGTCCTTCCGTTTTCATGTTAACTTGCAAACCAACCATAATAAACCAAAATAATTTGTTCAGAAGGTTCCTTTTGTTCACAACCATCGAAGTTTGTTCACGTGCACCAAGTTCTTCCCTTTCAACAAATATGTTAATACCTAACTAAGGATTTAGAAAAGAAGAACTAAAGATCCACAAAACAAGGAATCAATAAAACACATTCACATCTCTCAAATGCTTCTAATAATCGAAAATACCGACCCCTTGTGGGAACATTCAGAGCTATATTCAATACATATGCCCAAACGCCAGTAATTAGGAGAAATATTTTAACTTTTATCTAAGCGGACGAACTCCGACAATGAAAGTGTGTAGAATTAAAAATATGTATGCATATAGTACTAAAAATTGTGTGATAAGTCGAAGCAAAAACATGTTAACTCGAAGCATGCTCCTTAATTTTTCGAGTGTTATAAGTCAAAAATGATATAAGTCGAAGTGTGATAAGTCGAGGTATACCTGTACCAGCTTTATGTCAACCATTGATCAATTTGTGATATATATTTTGAAACGTTCGTCACAGCGAAGTAGATATCTAAACTATTATATTTTAGCTTCAATCTTATCAATGTATCCCAAATCATTCTCATAAATTAGCATAATAGTGTGGATAATTACTTCCAGAACAAGCTTTAACAATTGAAGATAATACTACTCTCCTATTATTACTCACAGCTTCCATCTATTTTGTTTGACAATCCTTAATCAAAACTGTAACTAAACAAATTTTACTCGTAACATCTAAAATTAAGTTTACCAGCTGCGAATAGCTAGTGAAAATATAAGTTTCAGTTTATAGCAGACGTCATTATATGTCCCCAGCATTTTATGCAAACCTATAATTTCTTAATAATAGAAACTTCCATGTTCAAGATTTTGAAAAGTTTTTGTACTGGTCCAAATTTTTAGTCAAAATGGTTACTTTTCCTCCCGCCTATTAAAATGAGTCAATAGAATTAATAAACAACTGGTTGCCATCCGAAAGGATCAACGCAAGGATTCTTTGTAAATGCACTTACTGGCATATAAAGGTTCGAGAATATCTTCGTAGGCTTAGGAAATGATGATGTTTTTTAACCTTTTTTCCGCAATAGGTACCAGCGATCATAATGTTGTGTTGAAATGGTTAAAAAATTATTTCGTATATAACCGGCATTAGGCCCCATTTATGATGATACCAGGGTGTGAGGATGGTCAAAAGGCTATCTAGACCACGTTTCATTGAATACCTTTCCCCTGAAATCGAATTTAACTATATTTAAGAATTCTGTAGGGTGAAGTGGGGTGGTTCAGGGAAAATCTTCAAAAATTAAATTTTTGAATATAAAATAACTGTATTATATAAGGGAAGGAAAATGCTAAATTTTTGCATTATTATTTTTTTCAAATTTAGATTTTTTTTGTATTAATTCTTTAAATTTTCCGAAAGATCGTTTTTGCATTTTCGAAAAACGTGGGGTGAACCGGTTAAAATCAGGTAATACATGCAATGAAATCTACATAAATGGCTGTAAATATTAAATATGGACTTCTTAAAAAGAAAGTAATCAAATTTTGGTGAAAAAATCTTTAGTATGATATAACTGAACTTATAGAAAAAATGAACTTTGAAGAAGAAACCTATTTTATTAGAATTTTTACTTTTTATTGTTCAAACATTGAAAAAAATTATTCGAAAAACTATTCGAGTGAAGTAGTTGTGACCTTGCATATCGACACAGTTTACATGATATGGAATGTCGCAAGTGTTGCAGTAAATTGAATTGTTGCGATTCACTTTTTTGGCAAAACTTGTCCACATGCCGGGCAAAGATCTCCAATTTCTTCATCTGATGAAGAGGACTTAGTATAATTTTTTTTCGGTGACTGAGCATTATCTTTGACCTGCTTCCGCGGCGATTTTGTGTATTTTTCCTTGGCCCGTTCATTGGTTTTCTTTTGCAAATCAAAGCGGTTTTATGACGATATCATAATGGTGCTTTTCAAGAAAGCTGTCAGCTGTAAATATGTCAGCATTTACAGGTTAAATGACCGTTGATGCGAAGCCTTTTCGGATATTCAAGATCGTACAGCTCTGAATCAATCAATTTCATTGTCAATCACTCCACCTACATGGTGTATCTCGAACTTTCGCCCGCCATTACTGAGACACCATTCATGGACTTTCACCGCGTATGACTTTTTGACGACTACGATGAGACGGCTGTGTCAAGACAGTAATGCCATTATCAATGCACAGATCGATGGCATCAATCGAAACATGTGACATGTGATTGTCCATGATCAACAGTAGCGGATTGTCTTTCAAGGCAATGCAAGGCATCAAGTGAACTTGATGAAATGCTTCAGGAAAACGACAAAATCCACTACTGTCATCCAGCCGCTTTCATTTGCATATCCAACAAATCCGGGCAAATCCATGAAAACGGATTTCACGTTTTTGCGAGGAAACAAAAAAAGTGGAGTGGTATTGTCAACAGCGCTTACACCGAAGGCAACGGTTATGTTGGTCCCACGATCAACTGCAGTATAAGAACCAAGTTTTGTCCCTTTCTGCGCGACCACTTTCACAGGTTGGGTCGATACAGGTGAGAAGCCACTTTCGACGATATTCCAGATTCGGTGTTCCGTAAATTGCGTCTACTCCAAAATAGCTTTCAAATTAACAAAAAAATCATCCACCGATACACTACAGAATCCTTTCAATCGTTGCAAGCTGGTTGATTGTGGCTTTCGCAACGATATATTGCGATGGCGGCACATGAAACTGTAATACCAATCCGTGGTCGCTTTACCTGCTTCCGTCACCGTTCCGGTATCGTATACGCACAATTTCTTCCATATTTGTAAGCCAAGGTACCAACAGCATTTATGGATAGACCATAAATCATTTTCGAACATTTCACAATGTTCGACACCAGTTCATTTTCCTTAGGGGCATTAAATATCTAAATCGGAAGAAATGACCAATTAAACATGGACGGATGATACAAGAACGGATAAAAAGGAGATTTTAGTTTATAATTAGGAAAATCACCTGCTTTCCACCAAGAATAGTAGTTGATTTAAAAAACTTAACCGCTTCGCACACCGTCGTACGAAATAGATAAGGGCTCACGAAGGGGGTAAACGTTGTACATAATGCAGAAAAACAACGAAAAACAATCAAATAAAACCCTTGCTGAGGGCGAAAAAAAACAATCAATTAAAACCCTTGCTGAGGGCAAAAAAAACTCTCTTCGGGGGCAATATTATTGAGAACCTGTAGGATTGTAAAGACGGTAGGCATCGCGATGGACCCATTTCGAAGAAAAAATGCTTGATGGAGATCTTCTCGAATAATGGAGGAAAATTCCTGCCGAATATATCCAACGTTTGGTCAAACCCATGCTACTGTCCAGTGAAGTATGTATATGTTGCTAAAAGTATCCATATGGAGTATTAAGTAGTTATTTTTTGAGTTTTTAATGTTATTATTATGATTTTTGTCACTGTCTGGAGTTTCTTTTGTTTTTCCCCTCAGCAAGGGTTTTATTTGATTTTTTTTTGAATTGTAACCAACAAACTGTACGTAACGTCCTTGGAAAGAAACCAAACACATACATCTCCTTTTACCTCCTTCCTGGGCCCTTATGTATTTTGTACGACAGTGTCCGGCTTTCACTTTTGTTTATTATATTTGTACACTGGATTTGATGTTGTGGGTCTTCCATTCTCTCTTCTTCTTTTCGATTACTTCCTTTTGTACCTCTAAGTTGGTGCTCAAAGGTGGCAGTGAGGAAGACGGGGCGGCAACCCTGTCTGCCAAACCAAACCAAGTGGCCAAGGCGAACCTCCATAGTGGTGGCACCGGGAGACGCTGTACTCACTTTGGTTTGCCGGCCGTGATGCAGTAGGCGAATGCTCCAGAGGCCTGATTAGGGCGATCAGACCAGAGTCTGCACGGGGACTCATCTGAAGTGGCAAATTGGTCACGAAACCTTACCAGGGGTATACTGGTACCATGGGAACCGGGAAAGCCCCTGGACTCTCATACTTCGGGTGAACTCCCGTTGTATGTGAGTACAGCTCGGTTATTTGCGGTTGCCCCCCCCCTCATGGTGGTTGTGGTTGTGCTCAAGCTTGAAGAGACCTTCGGTCCTCGGCATGGTGTTGCGTTTCAACACTGGTGCCGTACTCCTTAGTTCGGTAGAGATTTAGGTAATTCTTGCATCCACCAGTATGAATGCTAAGCCATGCACTTGGTATAGACTGGTACCGTTGTTGCTTGTCTCAGCGGGGCTCTGATTGTGGTCACAAAATCAATCCGTGTCTGAAGAGGACCGTAGGATTAAGTCTCCACGACAGGTACTTACTTTAAACACTCATGGGCTTAACTGTATCTCTAAGTTATCATTAGATTTTTTGTCTTTAACAAGATTCGATTTAAGCTAGAACTATGCTGGGTTCTGTGTTTAACAATTTATGTGAAAATATTATGGTCAACAGCGCTGGTGTTTTTTTTTGTAAAATATTGAGAATTGGTCTTATGCTGTCCGAAATTCTTTTTTCATTATTGTTGACCCTTTTACCCCATTTCCATTTTCGCACTAAAGAAGTAAACCTCTGGCTTCTAATTTAAATAATAATCCTGCAAAAATGGAGTTCAAAAGAACCATAGATCAACTAGTAGATGTATAATATGAAAAAAAACCAAACGATAGAAGCTGTTATGTCAAAAAAAATTAAGTGGACCTAGCATTTTGGAACGCATTATATATTAGCAGACGTGAGATAGTTCCCAGTAATTTTTTCAAACTATAATTTGCTACTAATAAATTATTGACATTTAGAATTTTAAAGTGTTATCGAAGTGAGTCAAACGAATTAACGAAATCTAGTTGGCATGCATAAACTTTAGCGCCAGGACTCTTTTAACAGGCACATACGGGGTAACCATGAATTAGTTTATATTAATATGCTATCTAATAAATGTTAGGAAACTTTCTAACAGCACAGCCTAACAAATTTTCTAAATAAAATCAGAACATGTAGTTGCACCAAAACAGAGCCACTTACCGCACCTCTAATGAGTCTCTACTGGTCTTCTACTACCATGCGTTCCCGGGAAAGCAGATTTCTTTGTATGAGGATATTTAAAGAATCGTTTCTCAGTTATAAGCCAAAGGCACTGCATCACTTAAAAGTAAAGTTTATATAAAAAGGAAATGTTTACAATCTCACTCTCATGGAGGAAGGAGTGACCTACTAAATCTACGGTCGAACTGTAAGGGCAAATGCAAAACCGCGCAGAGAATAGACCGAATTTTCTCTTTATCCATTCAAACATTAAAGCGTCGCTTGGCTGAGTCCTGGCTGAAACATATTGTCCCACAAAAAGGCTAACATTGATCAGAGACGTTGGAAATGACCCGTTTGAATTTCGTAGAGCAGGACAAAACGTTCACTGGACTTGAATGAAATGTAATTTCAAAATATTTTCTGTTACAAAAACTAATTGCGGTTAATTTTGGTTTTTTAGCTCCTGTTCAGTGATAAATCCACTATAATTGCCTTGGGAGACCAGTTTGTTTCCGTTTGATAACGATCAGGAGAAAAGTATCATCCTCCGGCGATGGTCTTCTGCCGTTTCGCCATGTCGCAAAATCTGTCAAGAGGTTCCCTTTGCCACCCAAGTCTCCTTGTAAATGGTATGGGTGTTTTGAAACAAAACGTTTATGCGAGAGAAAGTTTTAATACAAAATATTCGCAAAGTATACCTGGACAATCCACTTATCCATTAATGCATTGAATCGTGTGTTCAAAGTATGCCGTGCAGAATTGAAAGCATTATTTGAAGCAAAGGTTGATGGACAAAATCAAAAACATCATCTAGACCATTCGCAACACCTATGTACTTCCTAATGAAATCATGCTATCGAGCCAATATGATATTTATAGCGTCAAAGTTAACTTTTATACATCCTTAAGGGGGGGAAACACATTAGCAGGTTTTCAGAATCGACTTCTTTTTATTACATAGATCGTTAATTTAGCTATCCCAAAATATCCTGCAAAACTTTCAAAGTAAAATTCATGTTCCTTTCAATTTTATGAGTGTAGAACGGAGCGCTTATCGGATACAGGATCAGGCTCGAGCGCAGTAGATGTAATCAGTTTATGTCCATATGTAATTTCGTAATAATAACAATAATAATTGTTGGCGCAACAATTCATTTGGATCAGGGCCTTAAAGTGTGTTACACCATTTCATTCAAGACCATAGCGATTCATTGCAGGATTACAGTACCTTGTAGGAGACAAAGTGGTCAGCATTGCGCTCACCTGAGATTATTACTTTGCCTCAAGCTCGTTTTTCTCAAAATGACGTTTTTCACATTTGCACATTTAAAATTCTACCTCAAAAACTAATAAAGATATCATTACGAAATTTCGGGGTATGATTCTTTATAAAATTGCCAAGAATACAACATTTGGGTTGATATCATTTTTTAAGGGTATTTTTCAAAAAAAATCTCAAAATTTGCTAGTAGTATGACTAATTTGATTGATTTTCAATTATTTTTTCCTACTAAAAAATTCCAAAACATGCGTCAAAATAGGGTTTCTAATGTGGTTTCCTCCCTCTGCCTCCAGTGAGATTTGAACCGCAACCTTCCGATACAACAGTCCAGCGCTATAACCACTTGAGCCGGACAGTTCTTTTTTATATCCAGAATGATTTTAATTAAGGGGGAAACCACTCTACAACTTTCGAGAAATCGAAATTTTGACAACAGCAACAACCTGCCAACATTTGGCTTACTTTCCATTTGAATATATAGAGTTTCTTATATGCAGTACAACATAAATATCAACTCATATAATCAGTTGTTCAGGATGGTAGTTCTTGTAGTCACTGGAGCTCTAACAATTATCGCAGACATGCTTTTAATGCATTGACGATATTTCTTTTCATTCCGCTAATAGTTATCTTTTTTCCAATTAAAGAAATGATTTTGTTTGCCATGTTAACAAGTTGAAGGTAAAATTGCTAACTCACTTATACTAGCTCTATCAAGTAAGCGTAAAACGAGCGAATTTGGAACTTCCTCTTGAACTTCCCTATTCCTTTTTCAGGGATTCAGAGCTAAACAAATTTAGAGGAGTCTCCGAAAGTTAGGTCTTGAGATTCTAAGCAGGTAACCGCAATCCAGAACAGGCAAGTCACAATCGCCGGAGGCATCGACACATCGGAAGAGAATGCGATGCGTGGGGAAAACATCCTCCGACATCCCAGAGCGTGGGAAGCATAGAGATGTTCAAGCACGTATTGCTGGACCTCAATAACGATAAACCGTGCAAATAGCACTTTCAAACCACTGTACACCACAATCTACTTCAATAAGGCCATTTCACCAAAAGTCAAGATTTTCTACTCAAAGCAGTTAATCCGACCTCTAATAACTTTCGGTTCCATTTTCTTGATAAACCTCTAGACATCAGTTAGAGAGGCTGCGCCTCGGAGAAAGGCGGCTTCTCAGCTACTATACCGGCATATTTGTCAACAACGATGGTACGAGGTACATATTCAACCAGATCCTTTAGAAAATCTCTTAGGCACCACGCATCAATGGGATCTAGTCGGATATGGGATGAAATTCGTTTAAAAGTGTACCTGTGGATAAGCGAGAGAAATATCTTCCGCTCGAATAAATCGTATTGCCGTTCTTTCACCCAAACAGAACTTACCTTTTCTCCGTTAAGCTCTTTCCTATCCTTAATCCGTACCCTCCTCTGTCACCAGTAAACTTAATTGGAGTGACAATAGCGACTAGAAGTCTTTGTTAACTTTCCCGTAGGTACTGGTTTACATACAGTCAACAACATATTATTGGGTAAAATTCCATAGTTTTAACTCACTTTCAAGTTAACTACTAAGATTTCTGTTAGGTTAAGGACATTAGTCAATTGTAGATACTAGCTACATTAATGTCCTTCAGATTATTGCGGAGTTGAGGCTGTTTTCTCTATTCTGCTATATAGGATCAGTCTAGAACAATTGGGAAAGGAAGCAACAGCTGCACATTGCTGCGAACCTACCTACCTCTAAAGAACGTACAGATGAATAACTCTGAAGGTTAATCAACGAAGGGCTAGTTAATAAGATTTTCTTCCGGGTCTAGCTACTCTGGTCTCATTCACGTCTTCCACATTATAATGGAGAAGTGCGATAAAATTAAATCACCGATCTATCAATTTTTTGGTGATTCTGAGGAACATTAAACAGAGAACGTATTTAAATTTTCTACTAATGAGGGATATTATAAAGAAACTAATAATTATTATCAAAGCGATAAATTACATGATGTATTAAAATCATGCGTTACATTAGTATGAAATCAAAGAGGAATTAGAAACCCAAGGTTGAGTCTGGCTAAACTCTATTCTGACTAATTAGAATTGGAAAATACAGTTATCTTCAAAAGAGTACAGTTTCCTTATTGCGTTTAAGACATGGATTAGTTTGGAGGAAATTCATTACTCATCGGAATTTCGCAGATGATATCTGCTTGCTCCCTTATGTCTTGTAGACTTTTCTTCTTCGGTAAAGTTGTCCCCGTACTGATGTGTGGAAAAAGTGATGGTCATAATTAATCAAAAAGTGATCGTCACAATGAATCAAACGCTCTAAGTTTTCGTTAGGACTGCTAAATGTATCATTAGACTACTCTAGTCAAACACATCCTCAAATGAGGAACTGTCTTAACATATGGGCCACATTATCGATAGTAATAATTTTGATTTGGACGTGAAAGAGCCAGTGGCTAGATCACACATTATCTAACGAACAAGTGAGAAGACGGATTCACTGACTAACTATTTAATGTGACTAAATATGCAATACGTTTGTACAAAACTTTCAAAAACTTTGTTTTCTATATTTATGTATGTAATACACTCGGTGAGTATGTGTATGTGTATAAAACATTTACCATCGCTAGAAGCCAAGAGTTCATATAGTACCGGTGAAGACAGCGCAGTGTAGATGAACTCAACTGCACACAACTCATGCAAGTTATCAGTCAATCCAAGTGTTAATCCCTTCCTGAAATACCATTCTCGTTAATTTCTCTTCACCTATTCGGCATTTCTACGTTTTTCAAAAAGTGCCAGTCAATGACAATCTATCGTAACATAAACGAAATCAAACCAAAAGCTTGTTCTTCTTCTAAATCCCATGACTTTGCTTTTGTCCGCCTTCCACGCAATATTACAAATTATCAAATAATCGTAGAAGTAATTGTTAACCCTGAGTCAGGAGTAAATAATTCACTTCATATTGTGTGAACAACAATAATGGCGAGGACTCCGCCTCAAGCATTTTAACTGGAAAGGTGACGGCAATGTATTGGGTACTACGTGAGAGTTAACCTCTCAAAAGCGTGAAATTTATAAAACTTTGTGAACCTCCAAAGCGTTCGCCTAGAATTAGTATTCTGTACAAACAGCCCAGGTAGCACAGAGACAATCTGGGTTGCCCCGCCGGGAATCGCCCTGAAAACAAACTGACCGTAGCAAGCTATAAGATGGCGACTCCAAAAATTGCATGTCTAAAATTAATTTTTACATAATTCTGTGCTAATCGTGTGTTACGGGTTCATGTAATGGAAATAAAAGCAATTTAATTAAACGAGATTTTACATAATTAATTAGGTAGTCTTGGTCTGGGGTAATGCCTCTAATTAAATGGCGAGATTTATGCATTTTTTATGCTTCAGCTAAATGAAGTCCCGTGCCAATTTAGATTTACCGCATTTTGGATGCGTTTGGAGGGCAATAAACTCAAAAAGGGGACAGGGTAATATTGACAATTGTGAAAGTAGTAAACTACAATTGAGTTTTGCACTTGTAGTTAGAGATGTAGTTATTCCACTTCCAACAGATAAGTGTTGTTATTAAGGGCAGGTTGGTCAATATATATGCAATAGAGTTGGTTCTTAAGAATATCTAAAATTACGAGTATTTAGCATTTTTGAAAATTCTCAGACAAGTTTCCATCTAAAAAAACAGAAGATCGATGCCATAGCAAAGCACAGGGATTATGAGTTTTGCCAAAGAACATTATTTCACTTAGAAATATATGCATTTTCTAAAGCTCTGGTCGGCATTGCAATCCCGGAGTTAAAAGTTATCTATCACGCACAAACTGGAAATTATTTTTCCATGGCAAAACTAGCCAGGAGAAGAGGAGAGGCATAATCATAATCATAATTCTAACAGATTCGCAATCCGTAGCCGGCATCGGTACTTGGTACCCGCCATCGCCGGTTGCCGTGGGATCTATCGAATGATAAATTGCAATATCTCCTAGGCCAACACTTACGCATATCAGTGGTCGACATTCATTATCAAGCCATACCGTTGCCGATATATAATTTCATATTCTACGTCTGCATATTAACATGCAGCCGAAATCAAGCCAAACCAAGGGAGTCGTAACACTAATATGTATTATAGAATCCAAAGCAATACTCGGAATCGGCTAAGTATTCGACAACAGCCGCCTGTACTGTAAAGATTGGCGATGTGATATCGCATACAAAACATTACCTATGACAAGACTTATGTCATCATCACTTTGACGATGCGGTGATTTTAGGTGATATTGTAATGTTAAGTGATGCCGTAATGTTTGGCGACGTTTTATTACACTTTAATGTGATATCACTTCTGAGATTACATCTGAAATTATATTCATCACAAATCCATCTCTACCCTCTACCTCTAGGATGTCGCGATGGAAGAGATTGCGTTTCCAATCTTTCTGTTAGCAGAGAGATTTGAGAGATTTTGTATCTTTCTTTGGAGTATGAGGAATCCTAAGGAGTGATTTTCATCTGTTATTGTTCGGTCATGCTTCCACCTCCCCCCTGGTGAGGCAGCCTCTGATGGGTTGCATCTGCCCTGAACGAAAGGATTAGTCGTCTTTCTTTTGTACACCTGGGTGTTATGTCCAAAGCGCGGGGTCCGTGGACCAAAAAAGATGAGGTTTGGTCCAGTTCAACATCAAGTAGATGTAGACATAGGATCCCACACCTCCCAAACAAAAATTTCGCTTTAGCCTAGCTTAGACTTTAACAATTGGCGGTTTCAACTTGGATATATGTAATTCGCACTCATTTCTTATAATAATAATAACCGTTGGCGCAACAATCCAATTGGATCTGAGCCTTGAAGTGTGTTAGAGCACTTCATTCAAAACCGTAACGGTACAGTACAAGATGACAGTACCTTATAGGAGGCAATGTGGTCAGCACAAAACTCATTTGTTTGCGATTATATAAAATGGAGCGTTTTCCCTCTACTACCATTTTCGGTCATGCTGCTCCCAGGGCACGGATGAGGCAGCGACTGAGGGATTGCCTCTGTCCTTTTGATACTAGTCGATTCACCTTCGAATGAGTCAAATCAGGGTAATTATGGTGTACAATTACAATTTCCGACTTGGGTTTTTAGTTATACATTTCTCAATGTTATTGACCATGTCCGGATGGCTCAAGTAGTTAGAGCACTATGCTGTCGTAGCGGAAGGTCGTTCAAATCTAACTGGTGGCAGGAGAAATCGTTATCGTGACTGGATGTCAAATACCAGTCAACTATAGACTAGTGTAATCCTGTAGTGTACGGTTACGGTCTTGAATGAAGTGCTCTAATAGACTTCGAGCCCACTTCGAGGATTGTTGCGCCAACGATTATTATTGATCAGTAAGAATTGACTTAATAAGTAGTATATTACTGACGTACACGCGATTATTGTTCAAATATTGGATATATTGTCAAAATTAAAGGGAAATTTAGTGAAACTTTTCGTAATAACTGGTTCCATTATTCATTATCTCACAAAGAGCAATCAGTTTTAGAGCTTGGATTGCTACTGAATACTTACTCAGTTACAATATGAAAACTTACTCGAGTACCCGAATCTATTCTTACTTAAAAAAGATTGATCAGCAATTCACGTACTTTCCATAATGTATATCTTGCATTTGTTCACACATGCATTCATATCCTTCATTTTTTTCCCCTATTTTCAAAGCGATAATTAGCACGATTTCCGTATGTAAACTTATAGCCACTGAATTTTCTTTTAAGTGAACTTGCCGCTTCCAATTTTGCTTGGAAAAAGCAGTTTGGCCTATAAATATATAAATATTTGTGATCCAATGTAAACTTTGCAAGCATCGATTTTTAATATATGCTTCACTGAATTTCAACTGGTGTATAATTGAAATTTATTAAAATTCAAGTGAAATAAAGAACGGTGCGATCCTAATTTGCGTCTTTTCCTTCTTGGCCACCTTGGTGCTTTAACATAAATAAACGACTTTTTCAACTGACATACATGGAAAATGAATTCTGAAAATTACTATTGATGCAAATTAGCGTAAAGGTAACTAAGATGAAGGCAATGAAAAAAAATCGTTTTAATATAAATATCTTCAACGAAGTAACGTAGATTGTCCCCTCGAGTTGAATCTATCAAAGTAATATTCAAAACAACTTACATTGTAATATGATAATGAGAAAAGAAATTTTAAGTTGGCAGCATAAACTTGGTAGAAAGATGAAGGTTTATGATTTTTAGTTTTATCCCGAAAAACTGGTCATCGAAAATTATTCTGACACGACATTTGAAAATATTACATTTGCTTCATACACCTGATATAATCCCATTTACTTATAAATATCACTCTTGAGTATCTCTCTTGAAACTTCGAAAGCAAAGGTCTGCGATTCAAATCGAGAATTGAAAATTTCACTTTGTTGTGTACGTGGAAACGCAAAAACTTTTCTTGACGATTTCTTAGCTCAGTAGTCAAGCTGCAAGCTTTCGATGATAGTAGATTACAGTAAGACCTGATGTTGAATTTCTTATGCCTCCAATTGTACTCATGTTCACGCAATGAAATTTCCATATCTTTTACATAAAATAATGTTTACAACCCTGTTCGATTCGAAATCAAGCAAAATATATTACAGAACCCGATTAAGAATTAAGATTAATTCTTTTGATAAGAGCTCTAGTGAAAGTTGAATGCCATCAGTAAATTAAAGGTAAACAATGCTATGGAAATTCCTCTTATTAATCTGTTACTTATATTACTACTTGGTGAAATTCATAAAAATAAAAGTTAACCTACATGTATCTGATCTAATTAAGTTTTTATTGAATTTTGAAACGCATTATTCGATATCCTGGCTCAAATCCTTGGCACGACGCTTTTGCCTTCAATTATAATCCCAAATTGACTTAAAAACTCAATGTGGAATTCTAAATACGGATAAACAAATCAACATTGCAAAAGGTTTCAATTCTCATAAAATGAGTGAATCAAAAATTAATTTGCAGGAAAATTTATAGCTTTTACGTTGGGAGTGGGTAATAAAAACCATGGAAAACAAAAACAAAAATCACAATGAACGTATGAGGAAAAGTAAAATACAATAAATTTCAATGGAACACCATTTGTTCTTGTCGGAATATTTTATCCAGCTTGAGCTCTTTGGAATCGTACTTGAAAACTTCCATGGCCGCTGCCGTATCCATTGCTGCACCTCTTTCCTTTCTTTGTCGTATGAGAACCTACACAAATCCGGGCAGCTGAGTAAGAAGATAGGATTGTAGGAAAAAACTGATCAAAACGTGGAGGTAGAAAAGTCAGGTGAGGTAAGTCAAGGAATATTATAAGGTGCCAGGGCGCAAAAGATATATGGGCATGTTTTACCCATACCCGTGTGCATATAGAGTGCACGGCACACATATATAATTATGCAGGATTTTAGACTTTTAGACCAGACTAGCCTTCAATCTCGGATTTTCTTCTCATCATCATCATTGCATAATGCTTCTTCGGCTTTTCGGTCACATTGCTTTCTTTTCTTTTCGGTTTTCAAGCATTTTAATGGCCTTTCTGTGTTTTATCTTTGAAACCACAACAAAATTTATTGGTCGGTATCGCTTTGTGATCATTTTACTTTGTGGTGGTCATATGTAAGATGTGATATTGCAACATTTCCAACAACACATCCATCCTCAAGAAATCCCTTGAAATTGAAAAAATATCCAAGGATTAAAGGTAAAAAGTGCTTCTATGTAGTAGTTCCTTTTGTGAAAGTAACGCACATAGATAAAGTAAGAATTGAAGTCGAAATCTATTGCGTGTCGTATTTAAGGATAGAATTTAATCGTTTAATCGTTTTATTGATATAAAATGATAGCAATAAATTCATAAGGTTGTAATCCATCATATGCACCTTATTGCAAGTAACTTATGAAGTTACTATCAATTACTTTGAAAACATACCCATATAACTCGTACACAAACGATAAAATTCCTAATCTGGAACTACGCCATCACTTTCCTTGTTGTTTTGCTATACATCAGCCATTTAGATCTGAAACATTGATAAAAACTCTCACCTCCCATGTCAGCGACACAATACCCCATTTCAGTTGTCGATAACAATTAATTTACGGTGTAATTTACTTTTCCTTTTTAGAACGTAAGGTATGGAGAAGATGCAATCTTCAAGGCAATATTATATACACACATAGACAAGACATGTCAACATAAAATGTGCAGCTCAGTGATGGTGAATGGCGGTGAAAAATGGGTCATCATTATTTTAAATTATATAAAATGGGCTACTGAGTTGAATATAAAAGGTTATGTCGGAATGAATGAAGAGCGTGTAACTTTAGGCTTGATTGTTTGCAATGTTAGCAGGGAATGGAAGTTTATAAAACTTCCTTGATATTGTCCGCTTGACTTGAAAATTCATGGGAACTACGAAGACGGATGAAATTTTAACAAGGTGCTTGAATTTTAGGGGACGGCGATCTGACAGAAGTTCCTCAGGTCCAACTGGTTAAACACGCCATTTATTGCCTTTGTTTTTATGTACCATCTTCCCCTTTCTCTTTGACTTTTTCCTCATTTCATTTCAGTTTTCAGGACATTATAAATAAATCAGAAGCGCAGAATAATGAATACTATTTAATATTTGATAAATGGAAAAGTATACAATATTTGGCCAATAATGTTATCTAACAATAATTATATATTTCCCTGGATAGGACCAAGAAATGCAGTTGAAAATGCTGGCGATTATCATCTTTACCGAAACTGAATCTACATTCCATACCTCTCTCAAAACAGTTACGAATTCTACTCCAATAGATTGAAAACAAATTCCTAATTGACGGTTTTGCACCACCATCACTGGCCTGGAGTGACCAATTCGTTGCTTCGTCGTTCCTCCACTTAAACAAGGTTTCTTATACTATTATTGGCCGACACATATTGTAATTTTTTGGCGACCTATGGGAAGGTAAAGTCCCGCAATAACACTTTGATTGTTAAGGTCTGAATTTTGCCAAAATCACTAAAATAGTTATCCTTTCTGACGCTTGAATTTTTCCCCAATACTAAAAAATCTGTAGCTTTTCCTTCTCAAATTTTTTTTTTATTCAATGCATATACGCATTTCCAGGGGTCCATCAGTTCTTTAGCTACTATCTAGGTAGTCAAAGTACTGAAGAAGAAAATAGCACGCAGATATATATATGGAATAAAAAAAATTGTAAAAGCAAATACTACGGTTTTAGATAAACAGTGCAAGCTACTACTACTTCAGTGTGAATCGGAGGAGTGTTTTATGGATTTCCACTAGTTCTGCTTCTTATTAAATCATGAGACTTTTCCACAGCTCAGTAAAGCGGTCATGTTTATGTTTATGAAAAAAAATCATAGTCGACATTTTTCTAGTAAATGGTAAGTCAATTTATTCAAAAAAGAGGTGGACTTAGGACAACAAATATTTCTATGGGTTTTGTTCAATCCTTTATCCATGAATCCTTGGCTGATGTGAAAATTTCCAAAGATTCATACGTGTCTTGTTTCCTAGCTTCTATCACTTTCTTCATCACGGTTAAGTCATTTCAAGAGGTATGATTGGCTAGTGATTTGAAGGCGTCGCGACTACGTCCATATCAGACCTTTGATAAAATAAGATGATGCAACAAATCACGACGAACCGAACCCGCTTGCAAACGGGACAAAGGCTAAAAGAAGAAGAAGATTGTGTTCGTCTTGCATATACTTTTTCTCTACCGATTTTATTATATTTTCGTCCTTCCTTCCCATGGCGGCTATCTTTTCAACCTCGAGCCCAGAGCCTTTTGGTCAAGGAACGAAAGTTGGTTGTTTGCCCTTCTCTACCTCTTTGGCGACTTCCATTAAACCTTCCATTTTTATGCTTATAAGGAAAGCTACTTTTTATCGAATTTGGTTTCTGAACGAATGTGTAGCGATATTTCAATGAAAACTGACTAAAGTACCGATTAAGCAGCAGCAAAAGGGTTTGCACCTTTCGCTCAAAATAAAACGGCCAATGCGCATCTTATTCTAAAGTAGAAAAGTCAAGTAAAAGCCCATTTCTTTAGATTTCATGAAATCGAATATAATCTATTTCATACACAAACTTTATATATACATCTTTAGTCTTTGTCCCGTTCACAAGCAGGGTCGGCTCCTCTTGAGCGGTTGCGCCATTTTGTTCTGTCGAAAGCCTAATCTGGATGAAGTCGCGAGTCTTCCAAATCCCCGTGTAACATATCAAGACACCGTTGTTTTGGACGGGGTTTTGGTCGCTTACCATCGACTTTGATGTTTAGGCCAATCTTGGCAAATAAATTCTTGTTAGCATGATTTTTTCCTCAAATTTCTCTCTCCTCATTTTGGATGTGATCAAGGCCTTTTGCGCCACTGGTCCAATGCAACATCTTCATCTCCATTACCGCGAGACGTCACTCATTGTCTTTTATAGTCGGCCAACACTCATGTGTATGTAAATGAAGATGTTTGTTGTGATTCGTAAAGGTACTAATCATATGCGCTTACGATACATTGCAATATTGGCCTTAAAAGAATATGATAGAAGAATTACTTTTCTCTACTAAGGCAAGTATCCCCACGGTAAAATGACGTTAATTACAACATACTACAATAAACTCTTATGTGACGGGAAATTCCTTTGTTATTCAAAAAGTCATCGGAAACTCGAATGGAGAAAGAAACTGAAGAAAGAACTTCTACTATTAGTGGATATGTTCATGCTTATGAGATATGAAAGTTTCATCGCACAGCAAGGGAATTTCGCCTGGTACATTGTTGCAAGTATGTATGAGCACATCTATAAAGTCAAAACATGTGGTTAGGCTGAAGAGTATGGGCAGAGAGCTATCAGATTTAAGATAACGCACAGAAAGCATTTGAACAACAAGTTCGTCAATTTGTTAGATTATATGTATTACAATGCTTTGTCATAATTACATGACAGAGGAATTGATAGGGAAGGAGGATATTAGTTGAGAGTACAAAAGAGCAAATGTTGGCTGGTGTATTAAAATTACATTAAGATAAATGGTGTTAAAATAACTGTTTCATTGCATTACTCCTTAAAGGCCAGAATATCCATTTTGGAATGAAGTAGTGCGAATTATTTAAAGGCTTCCGTTTTCATTGTTTGTCCTGTTATCCGAATTAATTTAAAATTTAAATATGTGGGCAAATATAATATATTAAACTGGAACTATCAGAAAACTAAAATACTCACTTCTGCCTGAAAGGTAATTTCGATCTAATCCTTGAACATTTTCAATTCAACCGTAGCCCCTGTCAGCTTCCCTCGAGCATCATTTATGCTCACTCCACTGAAAATTTCCAGTATGAGGACAGATGAAAGAAGAGATGATAGAATATAAAGATTCCTGAATGATTATCTCTTACATAATTATATAATCTATAATCTAAACATTTGTAAAGAACTTTTATGTGATGTCAGTTATGGTATGTGCAGATTAGCCCCAGGAGAGGACCTACCTGTGCTAATCATCTCCGATTGATTTTCGTCAACTTTTCTAAATTCCTTACGTAATATACTGGTCTCAATCCCAGATAAAGGAGTAGGACCACTGGTAAACTACTCAGTACTATCCTTGATAAAATAAAAATAAAATTGCAGAGGTCGGAGTTAAAAACATCATCATGCTAATCCTATTAACCATTGCACGTGACAGCTCTAATGATAAAATGACTAGAAACAAATGCAGTGAATGTCCAGCATAGGACAAATATTCTATTAAATATGCCTCACTTATCCCAGCTAGGACGTCCATCATAGTTGACGCAACGGACCGTGCTAAGGTTCTTTTCGTGAAAGCAGCAAGAGCTTTCGACATAAAGCAGCAACATAATATAAGCAAATTACAAGTTATTAATGTGACAGCAAGAAACACAGCTCCAAACTCTCTAATCTAGGCATTCAATGAGGTGAAAGCATTGCCCTCTCTAATAGTTTCCTCAACGCCGTTAAAGAAATCGAAATCGATTTGATAATCGGTTGATGAAGATCAGGATCATTTAAACTTACCATACGAGCTATTTCTTTACCACCTACGCATCAAAGTCAAGTCATTTCCATACCGAAAATAACGCCGTCACACTAGGATGCCAAGCGTATCGTCGTTTGTGCTTAAATTCACCACCATATATCTGTCAACACGTAGTCTATTATCGAATTGGTCGTCCTCCGCGTAAAACCGGGATGTCTGGAGTTCCTTACCAAGGCAGACCTAGACCCGATACCGGTTGTTGCGCCTTTGATAATGATGGTCTATGAAACGGTTGTCCACATAACTACAACAGTGAGACGAACATCAACTATATTTTTATCAGATACCGCCATTTTGTCGCCGCCTCAATGACGCTCCACCAGCCTTGCCATACAAAATGATCGTACGCCAACATTGGCCGTTACTGGCTGTCCAACGCTATCATTCAATCAACAGGAGCGTGTCGGCTAACTAAGGATCAACCGTCGGCAATTTGCCAAGAAAAAAACCAAAATCGTTTCACCCGCGATTTCAGGAGACCACTGAATGCCGTTTTTTACATTATTCTTCCACATAATGAAGATTTCGAATCTTATCCAAACACATTCGCGAATTTCTTGAAATTACAATGAACCAAGGCAGGTTTAACAAGAACGGACAGTACTTGCACAATTATACAGCACTCAACTACTCATAGAGAAACACCTTGCCTTCCTCGATCGTGAGAAGACTTTCAAAGGCAAATCTTTCTCTTTATAAAACAGAGGGAATATTCAGACAGGCTTACAACCAGTCATCTAGAAATACCCTGCCAAAAGTACTATAACAGAATGACTTCGGACTAGATACAAAACCAACTGATGTAAACTGAAATTGTTAGCAGGCCAGTAGGTGGAAACCCACCATTGTTGATTGTGAGCGACCAAAAGGCTGACCGAAACAACAGTGACTTGATACGCTGGGTGGGGATTTGAAAGCCTCGCGACTGCATCCAGATCAGACCTTCCATAGAACAAAATGGCACAATCGATCACGACGAGCGGATCCCGCTTGTGAAAGGGTACAAACGCTAAAGTAAAAGAAGACGACTTTCGTTCTTTAAAAAATAGCTAAAACCCTCTCAAATGTACACAATTGGGCCAATTTTCTATCAATTTTTTTTAACTTAAAAGCATACTAATTGTATATATTGCTATATTCAGCTTAAATAGCTTTGTGAACCATAACTTAGTCAATATCTGTCTAATACATGAAATTATTTTGAGGTACAGTGTAGTATTACTTATAAATCTGTGCACGGTAATCAACTTACAATTTTTCAGCTGGGGATAGATACGAGCGAATCTGTCTATAAGTTTTTCATTGTAGGATATATCAGCCGGAGTAGATTGCATTTTAAAAGCACTACTCCAGAGAGGTCTTGAAATCATCTTAGGATTTCCCCTAAAAGTGGTAAGGGACACTATAGGCTATATACCAAAGGCATGGAGACGGCAATCCGAAAGTGAGTAAAAATGATCCTTTACACCCCACCCTATGTGCAGTCTTGGACATCATTTGCGCATTCGATAACACATCGCATACAGAGATACGAGGAAGCCTGGTTTCCTGAATGGGCAGAATGTCAGGGAGTAGGCAAATAGAAGTGTAGACAGGTACAAATTCTATTGTCATGAACACTGTTCAAAGTTGTCCACGAGGTGGGGAATTAACAGCATTAATGTGGAGCACGGTAGTTGGTGAACTCCTTGGAGAGCTAACTGAAATACAGGTCCATGGTTACGTTGATAATATTGTTAATATAAGGGTACCCAATGTGGAAAAAATCAAAATCGGACTGCGAATCACTAGTGACTGCGCTTAAATCCAGCCAAGGTCAATATAGTATATAGTACCAATCACAAGGAAGCATAAGCTTGATCACTTCAGAGCCATTACATTACATGGGATGGAGGTGAAATGAGTAACAGGGGTCAAATATTTAGGGAGCACACTAAACTCAAAACTACTCTAGGAAACACATGTTGAAAATATAAGTCCGCCGCAAGGGCTCTGATGACTTGCAGGTCCATAGCAGGGGAAAATGTGGATGCACCTCGAAAATATATTAAAGTTTTGGTCGGTTTTAAGTTTAAATGACTTACTATAGTTTATAGGCATACTATAACCAGCAAAAGTGGAACCTTATTCTTCGATCCTTTTAATTATATTAATGGTAAATATTTAATAATAAAAAGTGGAATGTGGCAAACAACTGGAATTCCGTATAAATGAGATTTAATTACATTGCAACAACGACACTCAAGTTCATGGAGAGCGAACAATGAGACCACCCAGACATGCAATAGGAGTTCATAATATAAATTGCGAACACCAACATTTTATATTATGTACTCCACAGGGTGCTATTATTGCAGTCACCCCTTAATTCGCATGTTAGTTTCCTGTGGCACATTCATGTACTATTATGTGTTTAGATATAGTAAGCTATGTAGAATCGAAATGCGAGTAAGGTAGTAACGTGTGTGAACCAGCACGTACACATGAGTATTTCCTCAAAAATTGCAATGGAAATAACGAAGCCTACGCATGTGTTTACTATAGAGGAAAAACAGTAGCATCAGGGAAAGGTAAAAAAGGAGAGTCCAATTGGAGCGACAAAAAGGCCCTATCTTTTTTAAATTCTCTCCAAACGTGCAAAAGGCAACACTTGATTGTATTGTGTAAATTACCGTAAATTTAAATAAAAAATATTTGCTGAAGCTGCTTTTGACGATAAAGTTACAACAAGATTAACTCGACACGTCAATTCTCCGTTAATGCATTGACCAATTGTAAAAGTGCGTCCCCATTTACTGCATACAAATGCAGTGGGGCAAAAAATTAAGGATTATTTATAGGAATGTTATAATACATGCACATAAATGCAGATCAGTCAATATTGTATGGTACATTGGCTTAGACACATTGCACAATTGATATGGATTAATTAATTTATCATTCAGAGTACGTAGCAGAATGCCGCAAAAGATATCCACAGTAAATAAGTCTCAGGAAATTATTACTTCAAAACGATTTGTAGCACATGCTTACTGAAGTCATCCTCCCAGAAAGGACTTAACCCCGGATCCTGACATGATTAGCTCCACCCAATACATTATTACCATTAATTAATTTTTCTCCATCGCAGCAGCATGTCTATAGCTGAGAGCACTATATAATAAATTATCAGTTCTTAACCTTTACACAGCCGAAATACGAAATACAGTAGCAAAACGTTTCATTAAATTTAATTAATTCCAGACAAAGCTCTGGCATAATATTTTCCTTTCTGTTTTCTGATGAACAAATATGTTTTCGTTTTCTTGGCACGTACAAGGATATACCATTTCTTACTCTCCCTCCTTTATTACAAAGCATGAACATTGCATACACTGTGCGCCTTTTCGTACCTACACCAGTACACAATTATACACGTACGACCGGATCTTATAAATACAGACAACATTTTTTTAGATATTACCGTGTGTAGTACAGCAGAGGGTCTCTTCAACCTTCCGAAAGGATCTCCATTCGCAACAATGGCACCTTGGGACTGGGTTTGAGAATATAGGAACGATGATAAGGGGTGGTTCGTAACATGGCATTTTCTCCCGAAGTTCCACAAAACTGGGAGTAAAGTCGGAATGGGGCTACTATGCGGGGTGCAAGGACACGTGGTGAGGAATTTCAAGTAAGGCTTGCCATATTAGTATTATTGAAACATACCATTTTAGAATTTCTTCCAATATGGAAAGTTTATCGGAACCTTGAGGAAAGCATATTGAAATATGACAATGTTAGGCTATTTACCAAAATTTGTTGAACTTTCTGTTTAAAATGAATAAAACATTTTAGTATTTAATCCCACTGCTTTTGATGAAAGAGTTAACTAAATTTCAATTGAGCTGCTATGGTTTGTTCTGCTTATAAGGATTGTAAGCTGCAGGGAAACTCTTAACTGTAATGAACTTAAGATTTTATATTATTTAGCACTCCTTCTTTTACTTCCTATCTCGCTATGATTACAATAACATTTTTTAGTACTTGTCGGCAGCCCTCATTCATCGAATCACACTCGCTATTCTGTTCAGTCCAACAGAATTTTCGGTAGCTGTTTGCATTTTGTTCGGATGAAATTTATGCTCGAAAATTAGGGATGAAATCGCAGTATTCATAAATAAAATTCATAAATAAAATTTGTGGCATCATTCTCCCCCATGCGCAGGCATAAGCCCGCTCACATAAGTCGTCATATGCAAAATGCGAAAATTATGTTTCTATTAAGGTGAACTTATACATTTCAATTTTTCCGGCCGTATCCATTACAGGGCGAAATTGCATGGTGAATGAGGCTTATGAAAAATAAAAGCAGCATGTGTTCCAAGAGTCTACTTAATTTTCATATAATCCATCTACAATCTCACACTATTGCAGAATTGATAGCAATAACCGAGGATTCCAGCCACGCCATAGAAGGCCTGAAGAAATTTACTGTCATTTTGATACACGGTGAATATTTTAATTTGTCACAAAACGAGACATGCGAATGTAGCCTATCAATATAAATATGCAAATTATCAGTAGCATTTGTTACAATATTTTATAATGTTGGAGTTTCTCTTCAATATACATAAAATTCAGAACAGAAATTTGAAATCGTTAAACCCTTGAAGCGATTTCAGCCCTTAGCATGGAAGATCTGCTTTTTCAAAGAGGAACGCTAATGGGTTATACCAGATAATATAATTTGCAAACATAGCAATATAAAAAATAATAATATATATAAATATAAAAAAGTCCAACTGTCACAACTGAATTCACAATTCCTGGACCACTTACCGACATACATATGTACTATATGTCTTCATATATTGAACGAGGTGGTTTAGTGCCAGTCTCTCAATCCCGGCTCGTTATGAATCTTTGTGGTCTATCTGAGTATCTTAGCTGTCCCGTTACTATAGGCTCATCATATAAGAACAACTTGGAAGATAATGAAACTAAAGGTCAATGAAAATCTGTGAGAATAAAATCACAATAAGAAGAAGAGAGTGTGATGGTCCGCTGTTCCTCATAACATATGTTACTTCTTTTCTAGAAGGAACTTTGAAGATCTCGGTTTCTTGGGTATTCCTTGACTGTCGCTACAGTTTAGTTATTTAACGATTTTGTTTTATTAACTATTTTAAACTCCGATTTTGACCAAAACTATTGAATTTAAACCTTGTGACGATCTAGGAAATCAGACAAAATAAGGATTGAAAAGAGATTCGATGTTTTTTTAATATAAAAAGTACTCTCAACTTATTCTGTAATATATTAGAAATAGTATGAACGAAGATAGGTTTTAACATTCTGCTTCGTCTACCTAGTGTGCAATTGGAAATGATACACTCAGAATACTGCCATTTTTTTCTCTCAAAGATAATTTTTTGGGTTTCTTCTTACTTTAGAAACCATTGACTTCATTTAATATGTTCAAAAAACTGCGCTTTAAAAGCGAAAAAAATGTAACTAAAATATTTGCTACAGTTTCATAACAAATCGGGAAACCGGAAGCTGAACCCTTCAGTATCCGAGTTTTTGTGTCTTCTGTGTCTACGTTCCAGTTGTGCGCAGTTGAAAACTAAATTGTGCACTACATTTCAAAACCATCCTAAATATAAAATTCGTTCTGAAAAGTACTGACACGATAATAGTTCACTTCTATTAGCATCTGGCTTCACAAGGCTGAGCAGTGATTAAAAAAACGTACAGAAGTTTACTTGGAGAAGATACAAAAAATGGATGCAGAGAAAGGATTCTTGGTACTATTTACAAACTGATAATAGTTCCAATGACTAAAGATGCAGCAAATTGACACGAAAATGATTACGTTCCCCTTCTACGACTTTCTTAGTAAGAGTAGCATTTTCACGAAATTAGGATAAACGTCTTCCGGTCAATTTCGAACTTTTAGCAATATATTATATGGGCCGAACATCATTGTGACCTTTTTAGGATTTTTTGATAAGATAGTTTCTTAAAATAAGCTCTGTCTCAGTTTAAACTTATACTTCTTCCGCCTTTACTTTTCTCTTCTACAACATATATGTAAACTAATATTCTAGAAACAGCGCGATGGTTGAGGGAGTAGAACGCTGGCCTTTCAATCTCGTTTCCATGGGTTTGAATCCCAATAGACATGGATGTTTTTCTTATACTTGTCACAGCGTAATTCTGGAGCATTAGGACTACTTAGGAAAGTAGAGTTACAGTAGAGTTGGTTTTAATTCGAGATTCTCCTACACATACATTTTAATGACAGCTGTCTTATCGCATTTAGATGAAATCTCTAAAGATGAATACCACCAAATTAGGCACTCAGTGAACCCGCCCAAAGGAGGAGGAGGGTGAAGATGATTTCTGATGGGCCCGGAATAACACAGTGGTTCGTCTCACATGATTTTGACCCCTGACTTGGAGTTTCTTCACAAGACCCTGGACTTCACTTGAACGGGTCGTAATGTGTAATTACGGGGGTGCAGTTAGTATGGCAGTTTTTGATCGTATTATTACATATCCTGATCTTATTAAAATCAAAATCAATTTTCATGAGATTGGAATGGTGCAGTCAACTGAAATTCACAAAATAATACATGATAAATAATGAAGGGTTCTTATAATATGAAGGCGAATTGATCAGATTCTGAAGGAAGTAAATCGCTGTATTCGCTATTCGATGCAATGGAATTCACTCGCCCTGTAAGGCCTACTTCCTACGAACCGGAACAGCAAATTGTAATGTCAGCAATAGCCCTTAGCTGCTATCTTTGGCAGTTCGGATTTATTGAAGAATAGAGTTGAAGGAATGCAAATATGTATATATATGTCCGCTATTTCAAATTGATATATGATAATAAAAAAATCAATTGAATTTATTCCAAGATTATTTATTTTTTACTTATAATCTGTACGTATAATACAGCAGGAAAGTTACAGTAATATTAATAAGCCTTAATTTCATAGTATTTATTTTAAGAACAATAATTCAAACTATAGCTCAAATTCTCAATTTCCTCTTTTCCGTCCATATATATTTCTATGTAACACATTATGGTAGCTGACCATTTTCATTGTTTCGTGTTCCATATTGAAATTCTTTGAAAACAAATTTCATAATCCCCATACGAAGTCTGTGATAGTAGTACCAAAGAAATATACTTTAACTTTGTGTTAAGATTTTAACAAGTAAGATTTTTGTTATTTCTGTAATCGTTGCTGAGATTGTTTTATACGTATATGTTCTGATATTTAAATGATGATTGTATGGCAATCTACCGAAAGCGTTATTCGAAAAATGGATGGTATGATTTGTAATAATTTTTTTGTTATTCAACTTTGCCAACCAACTTCTAGAGTCTGTCAAAATCTTATCACAGAAATATATAGATAACTTCCAATAATGTTATTTTCAATATGTGTTTAGGTTAGATATTTTGATTATTATTTTTTATTATTTGTTTATTACGTATATGAAATTCACTTCACAATTTTTTATCATGTATGTCACTAGTGTTTTGGCAAAATCAAAAAAGAATTCATATGAAGTCAACACATGCAAATGATACGAAATAATTCTAAAGTTAAAGAACATTTAGACGTCTAACTACTGGAGCCTGAAAAGCATTACTCGCGAATTATTTTTATTCACAACTATTGGCGCTATGCAATATTCCCGAGATTAATCCTAAGAAGAATTCGAAGTAAATCCGAAAACTTGTAAAACTTTATGTATGCTTTCAATTAAGAAAATAAAGATATATTTTGTTTAAATACCGATTTTTACATATTTCAGCCACAATACATATCTTAATTTAGTAGTTCTAACTTTATGCGGTTCTTTTTTAAAGTTTTCCCCAGTTCATTCAAGTATTTACTTCAATTCTACCCTGACCAAATTTACGTATATATAATTTTGTTTCAAAGATTTAACAATCTCTATTGTTTTGTTGATTACGTTATAGGTTTACTATGTCATTTTTCGTAATGAATAGTAGTATTAGGTTAATTCCAGTTAACATTCTGAAGTTTCATTTATTTGCTGAGGTTTCGCAAATAAATTATTGCTCATATCTGGTACGTATTACATTCTACTAACACCTTGGTTCCTATGTATCATGGAAGAAGGGAATTAATGTTACATCGAATATGGGGAAAGGTATTTTCGAGCAATTTGTTTTTAGTACCCATACCTCACAACAAGTAAATATTCTTTATATAATATTTATAAATTATATTGAAAATGAATGGAGCATCATTTAAAGGGAATCATTGGAAGGCAATAAGTCCAAAACATTTAATTGTCCTGCAAAATTGTAACTACATTCTTCCCCAACGCGCATTTTCGTTTGATGAATGGTCATTAATAGTTACTAGATTAGAACCAACATGAAGTCAATATATACATGCTAGGCTTGGAATGTTTGCCTACCAAGGAACTGTCGGTGTCCTTGGTTTTATTCCGAATGTTACGAGTTGCTACTCCATGTATATTGAAAACTGCATACTTCTCCCATCAGTTGCCCATCATAGAAAAGTCGAATAACAAACAATTAAAGTGCAAACATTGAGTCCATGGTCGGTCTATGCACTACGTAGTCATCAGATTAGTAGTGAATTTGGTTTGAAGCAAATCTAGTAGGTGGTTTAGTTCTTTTATGATTTCATTCACCACTTCTTTATTTCATTCACCGAGAATGCTTCATTAGTCAAAGACCGCGTTTACCGATGTCACGATTAAAAAGTGGCAGTTGTATATAATACACATTGAACTTACAAGGAATTTAATCTAATTGAAGAAAATGAACCAGCCGTGTAAAAAAATAAAAGATAATGCAGTTAATTTTATGGAAAATAGCCTGAAGCATAACCGCATTTTCCATTAACATTGATACAAATGAAGGA
Source organism: Hermetia illucens (assembly GCF_905115235.1). Lineage (NCBI taxonomy): Eukaryota > Metazoa > Arthropoda > Insecta > Diptera > Stratiomyidae > Hermetia > Hermetia illucens. The sequence continues at coordinate 517,778 of NC_051851.1, read as the reverse complement.
TTTTAATATATGTACGAGGGTCAGTCGGATATAAACAAGAATTTAGCTATCAAGCGTTTTTTGAGAGTTAGAAAGCTCTGAATTTTTTTTTTTCACGAATACCATATTGGTCTTCCTACTTCACTTTCGCACTACCAATCTTATTCCTATTCAGCCTATATTAGAGCAAAAAGTGAACAAATTTTTGACGCAAGAAAAAGTGAAACTTCCAGAAATTTTAGCATGAACTCTCTCCAAATCAGAGTAACGATCAGCGTCCTCGAACCTCCATCACAGATATCCATGCAGTTAGGGAGCTTTTGAAGCACCAGTGCGTCACCATCGGCGAAATCGCTCCTTCTATAGGTCTAAATCACAACAGTGTATATTCCATCAGAGAGGATTTTGAATTCTTAAAGATCTCAGCACGGTGGGGTGCTCTCTTTCTTTCTCGTGATAAAAAACTCCCTTTGAAAATTCGCCATAGGTGGATGAGATGGTTTTCTCAGTCGTTTAGTCTCCTAGGATGAGACATAGTTCACCACTACACGCCTGAATCAAAATAGGCGAGCAAAGGGAGGCAATTTTCTGCAAGATTCTTGCAACTATGTTTTCTGATTCCAAAAGTACATTTTTATGTTGCTTTCCCCAACGAACGCCGAACAATATATTCTGTTTATTATTGTGAACTGTTGAACGAAACAATCAGAGCCGTTATCCTCCTTCATGACAATGCACTGCTTCACACGGCGCGCATAACTCAGAGCAAATTGTAGAAAATTGGCTGGAATCAGATCAACTAGTACATTCACCATATAACCCACATTTGTCGACGTGTATCTACCATCTCTTTGGTCCGCTGAAGGAAGTTATTGGAGGTCAAAAGTTCAAACTCGCTGAGGAGGTTGAACTCTGTGCGCAATTGGTTAACTACTCAACCTTCAACTTTTTGACGAGGGAATAAGGAAACCTCCAAAACGCTGGGAAAAATTTAATTCACTATGTTGTAAAATAAAAAAATATGTTTTTCAAATTATTTCATACCCAGAAAAATCTTTAAAAAATAGTTGCCGTTTATTTTTTATTGATCCTCATATAAGGTAAACTGGATTAATTTTTTTCTCATAGTTTTCCTCCTAAAACCTTGAGTTTACATGAAACAACTTAAACTCGTTGTATATTTCAGTTTAGAAATGGAAAAGCAAGAAGAATCTAACGATTTTATTTCTTGCTGGACCAGAGAGGCCATTTTGATCCTACCGATGAATATCTGTACGTGTGGAATGCTGTGACTAAATCAAAGCCAAGTGTTACCAATAAAACATTTATGAACTTACCCGAAAACAATTAAAATGAAATTTTCGTAATGAAGAAATTCCAGAAAAACCTCGAATTATGATGCAAGTCTATCAGATCAGTCACGAAAGTGCTACAAAGTCTATTGCGGCAAAATACATATTTGCTATTTTCGAGATTCTGATGAACAATTCATGCAAAAATCTGATGGCATAGAGACGTACCCATTTCCGTTGACGGTAAGCAAACCTAAGTTGTCTTCCCCTGTTTGATAATATAGTAATCATGAGTGGACTTTAACAACCTCTAGATTTCTTAGCAGCACGTACATGTTCAGCGAAACGGACTATCAATATTTCTGATATAAACTACAAATCCAATTGACATCTAATCACGGATCGTTGTTAGGATGTAATGTTAAGGTGGGAGCTTCCAGACCATACTCACAGCATAAACTAATAATACTTGCACAGGTCAGCAGAAAATTGATTTGGAAAAATCTATTACATTAATATTTACATCCAAACTGCGCATAATAATTCAATACTCCTTTGAGAGAACTCCGCTAAGTTGCGTGTTTTACACTACCATCAATTTGTATCCAGAAAAGAAGAAGGAATAGGAAAGTTTATGTGGGCCCAGTACTGTGAGGGAAAATTATCACAATTGATTTTTCAAATGTCATCCTGAAATAGATCTTCCCTTCCACTGGAGCACAACGTCGTTATATGCAAAAGTATATGATTACGACTGTCGAATACCAAAAGAACACATTTTCTTTTGCAGTATCCGGACACACATTGTAACCTAGAAAATGCATTGCTCTCATAACTAAAGTGTACTTGTTCCTTAGAAAGTGTTAAATCAATTAAATATTTTGTTGTTAAAGGGTGGCGTTAATTTGGCTAACTGAAAAAAGATATCAGGAGGGAGAATTGTGATTCAGCTTCAGCACAAAGTTCGCTTCCACGGCGATATCGTATGCCAAGTCCAAACTAACCTAGGCAAATAAAATCCACAAGCTCAAATGAAAAACGTATTCAAAATATAATTTTTTATGTAAATTTTTAAATAATAAAAATTAATGTTTTGCAATAATAAAATGATACACTGGATCTCTCTGTGTTACACTCCTAGTTTAGAGGTGACATTCGAAGACATTTGTTTGTTTGGTACAATGTTCACAATTATTTCCTTTTTCTGTAATTGCTTACATTATTATCGTCAAGTGTTTTCTTCTTCTAATTAGCTATCAGTTATCGTTGAATGGCTCTAATCTCTACTTACATTACAATTTTTAGTTGCTATTGACAAATTTTAATCTGTGCTTTATATCTCTCTCAAAGATTTCTTTCTATTCATCAGTTAAGTATTCATAACTTCCTATGATTTCTCTCACATTTTGCTTCTTATTTATAAAATAAATTACATTAACACATCACATGAACATAAAATACATTTTTTTCAATAAAAATATTTGTTTTCGTCCAATTAAACAAAAATGTTAAGATGTTTTTCTATTCATACGTTAAGTCTTCTGTTTTCTGTTCGGTTGTCCGTATCTTTCCTTCGTTCGCAGAACAAAGTAAATAGAATTTTAAATACTCAAATAGATAAAGTTTACTGAAAGTTTGGAGTAAATTCAATTTGCACATTGAATACACAAGAAACAAAATTACAAACAAAACAGCAAAATCATAACATTTAGCGACAGATTGTCCAGAACAAAATATAAAAAATAATAGAAATGCTACTTCTGTATAGGCAAAACTTTGTTTTTCTACATATAATATGGTAGTTTATGTTGTTAATGTAACATAACTAAACGAGTTACTAGTATAACAAATTATCGAAATCAATGCGATAAATGTAATAACAAAATGAAATTTAAAAAAAAAAAGAATCAAATTCGTACTTAGAGTAATTTGTTATGGAAAAAAGCATAACATGTGAGGATAATCTTCACATTTCAATTTTAAATTGATCTGTACGGAGTTAAATTCATTTGGGTCATGTTTTCGTTTGTATATTATTTTAAAATACTCCATTCAATTATCTTAAAAACTAGTACGTATATGAGTATAGCTATATAGCGTATTATTTTTACGTTACTTTTTCAATTTTTGAAATTTTTTCCCATATCAATGCTAATGAATAGTATTAACTTGTCTCGACAAATCCACTGGGAACTATTACATAAGCAGATACATTCTTCTCTATTAAATATATGGCTTATACTTTCTAAAACGCATTCTAAAACCTCTCAGTAAAAAATTAAATTGACCTTAACATATACATAGATAAGCGGGCATCATTGAAATATTTTTTCACTTTCATTTTTTTTCGGTCTCCCAATTTAAGTATAAACCAATGGCATTATTTTTTATTTACAGTGCACTCTCTAGGAGTTTGAGTCTCAATTAAATAATATAACGTAGAAACTTCCAACTGATATGCGCGAACACAAGAATTATAAATTCATCCGAATAGACTTCTCCCATAATGAAGTTTTTCAATTAATGAAATTAAATTCTAACTTACCAATAAATTTTCATATGCATTTATTTACGTTTAGGAGAAAGGTTCTTAATTTCAATTTCACTTACCCTATATTTTACGTTTTAGTTTTTTTTCCTTTTTGTTAATATTAACTTTTTGTATAAAATTTATTTATCCTCAGAAAGAAAACGCAATTTACGTGTTAACTTTACTAACCGCCTTTAAAAGGTCATGGCTTTTCTCAAGTGTTCCCATCATTCCTAAATTACTGCCCACTCCCACACCCATGCCCAAACCTAATTTGAGATCATTTTGCCCAACTGAATGATGCAGGTGGCCTGAATTTTGGGACGTCACAATTGAATGCTCTTGCTGTTTCGAGTGCTGCTGGGCAGACTTCATGGACTCCTGTGCTTTCATTTTTTCTTGTTCTTCTCGATCACGACGTGCCTATAACGAAAAGAAACCAAATAAATTTATAAATCATTAGTATTTTTTATAAATTGTCAACTTTATAGGTTAGAATTATTGTAATAGCTATTCAATAAAGTTTGCTCACGCGAATATTCTCCAGCTAAGCTATTTCTAGCCTATCGATCGGGCTGGGTGGAAAACCAACGAATCAAAAATGAAATTTCTAAACCGAATAAGAGCGGCTTTCATCAAAACCGTACCCTGGAAAATGTCAAGCGAACAGGATGAAATTCAATTCCATTTAATCTGCATATATAAATCAATTGTAACAACGCGAATGTTCTTCTCCAAAACAAAAGAATCATAAGACCAACTGTCGAGGGGTTAGGAACTGACTGGTTTGGTCGTTGAGTTATAGAACTTTGCCAACTTCATCAACTGATAAATTACCTCAAAATGAGTTTTAAAAACATTGCCCTGACCGATTCAGCACTCCGTCTATCAATAGCATGAATTTGAAAAATTATTTCTGGACCAAATATGTTCCTCAGAAGCACGGAATAGCGTTCGGCGTATCATCTTTCAAGAAGACCAAATGATCCAAAGAAACACCTTGGTGAGGTTGTGTCTAGTTAAGCCCGCCATCCACGTACAGTGTGGTCACTGCCCGCATTTGACCAGCGGCTGTAACGTGGGTGAGATGTATTTGGTTTGTCAGTTTGGACTGCTCAGTGATCGATGATCGAACAATAATTCGGCCATCCGACCAGACAAGTTTGTTTAGGATGTGAGCGAAGATTTCACGTTTGTTTAGGCTGTGCGCGAGAATTTTATGGGTATCTTTGCCGCTAATGCAAATTTTTCATAAATGCTCACGCACAAAATTATCTCAAATCTGCATCTCAACGACTTCCACAGTTGGAATAATAATGTTACAGCTTGCCGGCACGTGGATAATGCATTTAGTTCAACTAGTAGGCGGGTGCATTGCGGGCTCTTACGGCCTAACCAACAGACCCAATTGTACGTGGATGGCGGGCTTTACGCAGGAAAGTTTTCGTTAGATTGCATAGTATTTAATTCTACCCGAACGGAGTGAATAAATGGCACCTTGTACTGTCAGGTAACCACTCTATACTGTACATAGAGCCTGTCTATTCAAGGTCAGATCTATGGTGTTTCTGATTGCATTCAAATAGGCTTGGGCCATGAATCAATGAGAAGAGGGCCATCATTTGAGTCGTTCACCAGTGTGGTGGACTCCTGATTTAAGACTTCATGCTAGTGGCCAAAGCAGAACAACAAAAAACTCATTCAAACTTATTATCATATTATTCATACGGATTTAGTCTGACCTAATGCAAGATAATTTCTCTGCGCATGGATATCATGGATCTTTTTCATTGTTCTAGAATGGCAAAGGTCAGCCTTTTCATTTTTATTTTATACCATCAATGGATAAGATGCTGCAAATTTATCTGGAAGTCACCGTGTCCGGGTTTAATTAATGATTAAATAAACTCGGCAATTCAACAGAATGCAAAACAACTACCAACCGTAACAGTCAACAGAAATGCCATTATACAAATGAAAATTACTAATTAATTTTTCTGTTTTATCCTTTTTATATCATAAAGCAAACATATGAAAGTCGAGTCGTGGAAAAAGAAACCTCTTGCTCTGTTACTTACATAACTTATTATATATTTTAATTTTGGCACTAATAACCGACACATTTCCAGTAGTTTTGTTGAAAACATGCTTATAATTTAAAATATCTATGTATACTGAAATCTACCTGGACGTTGACGTTGTGAAATATATTCCACATAATGGAATGCCTATTAGCAAAAAATAGTATGCCTGAGCTGGAGCTATACAGAAATAATCTTTGCATTCTTGAGATTATTGTTAGGTAACAGTATTAATGCTTTCTGAGAATGAAGTGCAGGTATGCATATCAGGCAATAATTGAGCTTATTTAAGAGGGTCGACATTTCTTCATCTGTTTTTAATTTTCCACTCTGACTAGTATACTATACGGGAACTAATTCATGCTTAAAAACTGTTATTTATTAATAGAGTTACACCTTCTTATCAATATCTCTGCCGCAATAATCCGTAAGTGATAACACTCAAGCTTTAGAACCAACATCTATATCCATAACACAATGTTATTCAAGCAAATTAAGAAACTGACTACTAATCGCAACAAGTAGCTCACAGTTAAACAATTAACCTGGTTCATCTTTCAATTGCACATCTAAATATGAGGCACAGGAAAAACTCGCGAGATTAAAAGCTCAGCTTAATAAGTAAACCAAACTTCTCTGAAAACTAAACCGAAGATACAACGATGGGGCAAAAATAGAAAAAATTCTAGTATTAATTAATCGTTAGTAATACAATAGGAAGTAGATTCAGATCAAACTTTACGTTTTATATGTGAAGAAGTTTAGGCAAGGCAACGCGTTTACTCGACCTTGAAATAGTAATCGGATTTGTATATATGTATAAACTCTACAAATTGATACATTCGCTGACTAGAAAAGAACAATTAAGAAAGAACAACTTCAAAGAAGCTTGGACAAGCGTATTGATTGAGATTCCTATAGACGTGCATTTCTCTTATGGCTTCCCGAAATGTCTTCATAAAACCAGAAGATATTTTGTCCGTACGGTAACATAGTTCTTTAAGGTGATACTAGAACAAAGAACCCTGATGATGTTATCACCGACAAACATATAAATATATGTTAAATTTGGTATGATTGGTATTAGACGAATTGCTGCTCAGCAATACAAAAGGAACACAAGGGTAAAAAAAAACCTCAATTTGAAATTGTTATTGAGGTAATAGAATTTTAGGGCTTGATGTAAAACAAAAAAGGTTTTGTGTAAAACAAAAACTTGTTAAAATCGTTTTTTTTTGGTTATTGTTATGTCTGTTACCCCTCTATGACATGAACTTTCATCAAAAACGATTATACCTATCCACACGAAATTTAGTGGAGAGGCTGGAAATATGAACCCCCATTCATGCAGTGAATGTCATCTTTCTTTGTTGAGTTTAAGGGGATCCATATATGTAAAAGTACAATTTTCTCACCTGAATATAGCAATAAGGTGTCTCAAATAGAAGGTTCTGATCAGTACTTTCTGAAACCTCAGTTTTGACATCAGTTGTATGTGGAGTGTGTCCATTTATTCTACGGGCCAATTCTTAGAAATTACTCTGTCTAAAATCTGAAAAAAATCGAGTAGTTGCCCCTATACGATATTTAGGACTCTTGCTTCACTAGAAACTCCCTTCAGAATCATAAAATTAAAGTAATATAAACTATGATATAGAGCATTACACTACGAAGTTTGGTCAAAATCCTATTATTACTAACGAAATTATAGCAGCTCCATCCAATCATTGAATATCAATATTACATTAATATGCTTAAGGAGTTGAAAATAACCATTACGCTACTGGCCCAAATAGCATGAAAAAGTATGAGGGGGATTAGCAAGTCCTGAGCAAGTGTGAGAGTGGAGAGTGGAGTATTGCAGTAAGCTACTTAAACTTCAAAATCAATGGCTTATTACCACAATACACTAATAAAAGATTTGGTTCTGGTTAGAAATGAAATCAAACGCCCATTAAGTTCAGCCTTTTCTACACCAACTCTCTCCAATCATACTTTGCACTGCGTCAGTGATTAGCTTATAGCAGTGGGGTAAACGCAAAGTGTAACAAAAGCATCCATGACGAACTGAGAACGAAGTTGAGCGTCTATTGTTGATGTAACATCTCAATACGAAAACTGAACGTATTTAAAATTTGAACAGAAACCACCTCAAAAATTGACTGACGGTTTCGTCCAAGGCAGAGGCAACTCATCAGACGCTGCCTCACCTCTGTCCTGGGAGCAGCGTGACCGAAAGTGCTAACAGGTGGAAAGACGCTCCCTTTTATCATCGCAAAAACACGACTTAGGATCCCACAGATCCTAAACAACAACCTAGCTTTAGCCTTAGTCTAGCTTAGACTACAACGACTGGCGTTTTAAGTCCAATATAATTCGCAACCTTGTGTTTGGATTTTTGCGATGATAAAAGGGAGCGTCTTTCCACCTGTTGGCACTTTCGGTCACGCTGCTCCAAGGGCAGAGGTGAGGCAGCGTCTGATGAGTTGCCTTTGCTCTGGACGAAACCGTCAGTCAATTTTTGATTTTATCGATTTTTAATGCTTGGGGTGCTACGCTACAAACTAGGGATCCATGGACTAAAAAACGTGGGAATAAGTTGCTCCTCATTTAGTCCGGTCCACCATCACGTTGATGTGGACTTAGGATCCCGCAGATCCTAAACAACCTAGAAACCACCTCCTTATATGAATTAAGAGAATCTTATTCAGTATTTCTTCATTAGCAAAAAATTGACTCCCCTTTTTATTTCCAACTACCTAACTAGACGAATTAAAACTGCCTACCGCAACACTAAAGTAATTAGGTTGAAACCTGATGAACTGACACCTTCTAATCTAAAATAATCTATCACTAATAAAATCTCTCTCGCTCTAATCGTTTCAGTCAAAACTGAAGTGAACTACTTACACATAATATTAAGCAATCAAAATGTTCTTACTTGTTCATTAATTTCTTTTACGGCACGCAGTTCCTTTTTCAATTTCATTCGCCGGTTTTGGAACCAAATTTTGATTTGACGCTCCGTTAAACAAAGTGCGTGTGCGATTTCAATTCTTCGTCTCCGTGTTAAGTAGTGGTTGAAGTGGAATTCCTTTTCGAGCTCGAGCGTCTGGAAGCGTGTGTACGTTTGCCTACCTCTCCGTCGGGGACAACCATTCGGGCCTGTAAAAAGGAACAGAATACAAAAATGTGTTCATGTAATAAAACGATAATTGCGGATATTACAACTCTTAAATTTAACGAACCGTCTAATCGAGAAAATGTTTATTGTTTCTCTCGATAAAAGGAGAAATATTTCAAGGACCCTCTTCTTCTCCTATTTCTATTTCATAGTTTCGGAAATGGTACTTTCTCTTGACAAGAGCTAGAAAGTCACGACATCAGTTCTATCTTGAAGGTTAATATCCATAAACAAAAGGTAAAAAACAGAAAATGTTGGTGAAAGGGTGCATCTGTATCGATTGTGTCTTTCTGGGTATAAAAGGATTACGAACAATTGTTTTGTGCAAGAATTTTTTAGGAACCGGTTACAGGTAACGAGGGAAACCTTCCAGGCAGTAGAAAGTATTACCTGGTTAGTACAAGAATATACGGAAAATATTCGGAACATTTATAAATGTTTTTTAAGAAATGAAGGAAAATTTAGGCGCTCTCTGAGGAATTGTCGCCACTCTGTCAACATATTCCTTATACTTAACCACAGTAATTACTCAATTTAAAAAAAATTGTTTCGGTTAGAAAATGCCATTTTATACTTGCATTAATATTTTCCGTCTTTCCGTCTGATGTCCGTCTGAGTTTAGGGATTTGCGGAAACTTTCAACGAAAATATATATATATAAAATATATATATATATATATAAAGGAGATATATGGAAAGTAACATAATGATTTAAATCGGTTGATAAAGCAACAAGTTAAATTGGTCCGCGGAGAGGAGAGACGGAACAAAGAGTCACTATAGACTGAATGGCCATGGCATCTCAGTGCGGAGTGAATGCCACTCGTAGTAATAGTATTCAATTTTAAGAGGAGATAATAGATATTCCCCTGAAGTAATGACTTTCCTATGAATTATAGATTTGTGAGCTTAGCAATATGCAAATTTCGAAATACATTTATGTTACAGGAACGTTAATCAGATTTTGCTATCGTCAAAGAATTAGGATTGCATTCCACAATGTGCGAACGCTCCTGGACGACGGCATAGCGGTCCTTCAGAAAGCTCGCTTTCTCCAACTTGCGCGACAATTGCAATGGAACACACTGGCCATTCAAACACTGGATGAATTCTCCCTATTGTATTTAGATCAGGCAAATGACGGAAAAAGTAGTGTAACCGATCACGAAGAGCCGATGCCGCTTGAGGAAGATTCCTATCCATAATGAGAAACATCTCAAAAGTATAATGCTACACATCAATGGAGACTTCAAGACCGGGAGAAGGAAGCATCCCATGATCCACTTCATGTGGTCTCCCTAAAGCTGTGATGAGTGATCACACCTTGCGCGGACAGATGATAAAGGAACATAGTCTTGGGGACCGTTGTGACAATGGTGAGACATTTACAGAGTTCTATAGTATACACCGCTTTGTTAGCAGCCCATTTTACGAGCTTCGAGGCTACTGCTTCCAATCAAATCAAGCACATTATTATCTTCTGAATGTACACAAAAAGTTAGATGCATTCTTGACAGACACCTGCACATGATCATCACTTCTCTTTGCTTTCCTTTGCATCTATTCGCAGGGAAGAAGAACTTCAACGTCTCAAGCTCCCCAGCTTCCCAGTTTTGTGAAGTCGCGATTATTCAGCAGTTTCTCATCGGACTTACTTAGGTGTAAGCCAAAAGTAGCGGAAGCGGTTCGTTGACCACAAGGAACCGAAAATAATTATTGTATCCCGTCACAAAAAGAATTTACCACTGCACTGGTCGGGGAGACAGAAGTTGCCTGTAATCCCGTCGAAGAATTGAACCGTAAACTTCTTATTTATGCAGACTAACACCTTAGGAGGCGGAAGGAGAACTTTACCACGATTCTTAGTTGTATATTACCCAGAGAAGTTTCACCTCTCGTGGCTGATATGAAAAAGCCACAGTAACAAGCGGATATTAACCGCTTCCCAAAAACCAACTGGAATAATCTTTACCATCAATGCTCTCAAACAGAATGAAGTCGCCAACAGTGACACCATGGAATGTATCTTCTATGTTCTACGCAGGCGGGGCATTCTAGAGAAACGGATAGCCGTTATTAAATTAAATCAAAGGCGCGGAATGTCGCGTGTTGCCTCGAGGAAAAATCTTAGAGGAATTAGAAGTCCAATGCCCCAGGTTTGAATGTGATCAAGGAAACTTTTCTTCTCATCATCAGCGGCCTTCTCCATATTGCCTTGGCTGGGGAACATGCAGGACTTCAATGGATCATGATATTCTCCCTCAAAAACCTCAATCAAGTTGACGGCATCTGTTTGCTTTCAGACCGAGCTATGGAATCCAGCCAACTGATTCTGAGAGAAACTGTTTTAACAGACACCGGGAAAGTCCACACTATCGATGTATGAATAAACCCCAAACGGAGATAAACTTAATTTAAAAATATATTTTTAAGTGGTCGACAATCGACAAGCTTCAGATTTCTTGTTTTTTCTCGATTTTCTTTCGATTGCTTTATAAGAGGTTTTAAATCTATGCAATTTTCCCTTCGGACCTAATAATAACTGGTTCATGATTTTTATTTCATTGTATTGTTTCTGATTCAAGTTCCGAAGGAAAATTTTCTGGTCCCAGTTCCAGTTTTAACAAAACATGAATTTTGAACTTTTCACTTCAACCATATATACTTAAAGTTGGAGAATAAATCTTATCAAGAGTATATCTATAATTTACATATTACTGTAACTATCAGAGGAGATCCTATAATTTTTCGTTTTTTATAATTATAGTTCAGTTCTTGAAAGTAAATGACACATTTTTTTAGTTTTCTTATTCCTTTTATGCAGTGCACAAGAGAAAACATATATCGGTGAGACTGCCATTAACTTCCAAGCGAAGAAATGCATTTCATTTTCGGTCATGGTAAACGTGTTCCTACAATATGATTAGAGGTTTTAATACGTTTAGGTTCTAATAGTAACATTGTGAGACTTAGACAACTGGCCCTCGTAACTTCGGTATATGGGAAGTAAAAAATTCTTATTTGGCATTTCAGGAAAAATTTAATCTTTCTCTGTTTGTTTTTTTCTTACTAACAAGCCGGACATATATAACAGTAGAATGTATAACCACTGCCATGTCATTAGAGAAACAGGGTTGTATTATCTTTAAAGGAAACATTGCCACATTTGCCAACATTTTTCCTATGTAAAGCAATCCGGTAATCAATTGCACCAAGCTACGGTCATGGCAGATAAAATGACGTACCTTTTGAATTTGTAGGGTAGAGGGTGGGAATCATCAAAAACAATTAACAATGGTATACTCTTTTAGCAGTTAGGAGTATTCCTTACGTCAACGGGATATACTTCACTCCTAAATAAAACCTAGAAACGATATATGCTCCTTGGCTTCTTAAGTAACAATTTCACTTATAAATTGTGCATGCAAGATACGGAACAATGCTTCAAAGCCTTACGTTGAATCACAACTCAATGCAGAACACCCGCGCCAATTATAAATAATCTCAGCAGGGATTCTTAGAAAAGCATAGGGTTAGACTACTATGGGATCACACAATGTCATCGACCACTGAGTTGATCAAAATAGAGCCGATCTAGTTCTGCTTTTCACGGAAGAATGAGCTTGCAATATAAACGCACCATTCGGTCAGAAGATTCTTGAAAAACAGCAAGAAAAAATCTGCAAGACGACAAGGAGTTGAATGGACCGAATTCAGAAAGGCTCTAGACTAAGCCCTTTACTATTTCCATTTTTGATTAATTGAATTCTGTCCCCGTTGGATTGTGCTTCCTTGCATCCCAATTTAGAAAGTGAACGTGAGCAAATATCACTCGATATATTATTAACTCAAACTCTCAGAAACTCTCTTTTTCTACCCTCTTGATGTGGCGATTACTTCTTAGACCAGCTCCGTGACAGCTTCCAAAATGTTTGACTTTATTCAATGTTCCTCTTCGGGCTTCACCTCAATCCAATCCTCCTTAATATGTTCAAATCTCTCGTTAAAACATTCTTGAATATCTTTCTATGATTTGATCTTCTTTCGACAAGTGTGGCTGCCTCGCTCTTGGAGCTATACAATTCAGCAAATTCGCTATCTTTAAAAAGAACCTCCCACCTCCGCCGTTTTTTAATTTTTCTTATCTGCAACATCGCTGAATATTCCTTGATATGTGTGCTCATTTGAAACTCTGTGATTGTTTAATAGACAGTTCTGCCCCCTCTGACATTATCGTTCGCATCGTACTTCATAACACACGTAACGCAAATATTTTCCAGATTTACTTCACAAAGCTCGATGAGATCACTTCCTGATCTCAAGATTATGCCGGTGTTACAACATCCTACATATTAGTTCCTTCGACCCTGTCTCCGATGCTAATTTAAAAACATAGAATTCTTTCTCTCCATTCTGACCACAATACTTAAAAGAAATTTCATCTCCTATCTGTTCCTCTTAAAAAACAACTAAAGACTCACCCCTAAAGACGATGGTCTAAGGGTAGGAGAAACCATTGAAATATTTAAGGCCGTTATCCTTGCGACTTGTGCTATAGTCCAAAGAGTTCTTTTCGATGACAGTTTGACCTAGTAAGATACACAATTGTAATTTATTTTAAGTTTCATTTAACAGCATATTATCTCTGCTGTTCTGCGTTGCTGGCCACAATCGGGGATCTAGCAATACATTTTCAGTTTGTCGCATACACTTAGCAACCGAATTCATTGCCGTTCTGAGGCGAACCTTAGGAAGTTGCCCTTAGCCAATATTGATATTGTCGCTCCAAGATTCAGTCGAGCGGAAAGGGGGATCTTGGGACTTTTTGATCACTCTTTTGTAGAGAAAAGGGCATCTACATAGCCTTTGCTTTTTTAACCTGTCTTTTCAAGGTTTTGTGTGAAACAAAACCTTAATAGAATGGAGTTTGCCCATATGTGACATCCCATGAAACGTGGGGGAGTGAGGGCTCAAAATATGACCCCCAAAAAAGTGTAACGAGTCTCGTTCTCAGAACCTATCCAACTGAAAATCTGAAAAAAATCACAGCGGTGTATCTAAACGAAATCTAGTCCTCAAAATGCATCCCATTTAAAAATATTTGCACAAATAAAGTTAATAATAATACATTGCCGTATTTTAGAAATTTAAAAACCCCCCTTAAGTTCATGGTAGAAGTACAAAATGTGGCAGAAGGCAAGGGGATAAAATAAGGCATCACTATGGGCTTGAAGGAAATCCAACAATTATTAACAAGGTTATAGAAAGTGAAACTTTTATATTGAATGTGAATGAATTTCGTGCATTATAAAACGTCGTGTCGTCATTATAACATATTAATTCGTCAATAGCACAACAAAGTGAGCTCATATGAATGCATGGGCATAGGGAAGCATTTCGAGTTAGTTTTTTAATCATTTATATATTAATATCATTTACTCGAGGCCGATATATATATATGCATTTATATGTAAATACTAATGAAGCTTTCGGGTAGTGCTAATTCAGATAGATATATTTGTAGAATAAACCAGCGGTATTCAATATAGGTACTGTATATATACATATCTATGCTTTTGAGCAGGAAGTAAACCGAAAATTTGTGTACGATCAATTTATATATGTGCATGTATAAGTATAGTATTCGGTGTTTGTTGAGGTATGAGTATATCATAATATCCACATCTGCAATATCTTCGTAAATCTTGTAGTTTGGGAAAAATATGAAAGAATATTTTGAGTTTTTAGCCATATACGAATGGAAAATTGTGCGTAGAAAGTTTTTCACATAAGATGAACACAAAACCTTTATACCCGAAGCACTAGCTTCCCGAATTTCCACTTGTTTCTATTTCATATGTAGTCAGACTACGCTTCAGTTCTATTATCACAACACTACTAGTAGGACTGTACTAGTGTTGATCCTATAACATCAGGACAAGCAGAAATACGAATAAAACACCCATGAATACAATCAGGACTCAAGTCCGAAGTAGATGATCCCAAGGCTGACGATCAATCATTTCAACTACCTCATTGTCAAACATATGATATGGATGATCTAGAAAATCATCTAAAATGCATGAAGGGTTTGTTCCGAAACATAACACACCATGAATACTTCCCTAGCAATAACATTATTCCTTTATATGCGGCATGGTAAATTGTGATATTCTGTTATAACTGAGGCTTCTTGAGAGTAAACGACTTGCTTCACCTCACTTTAATTTTTGCCAAGATCCATGCATTTGTAGTTATGGAAATTCATGTTAGTCAATCAAAGTTCGGGATTGCAGATGAGTTTTCATAAAACAACATGGAGTAGTTCAACAAGTACGTCTAATCAAAAACAAGAATATCTTTTTCTGTTTCACATTTGATATATATTTTTAATAAATTACTGAATCAGCAAACTCCGCAATTTAAGCCAAAAAACTTATCATGCATCGTTTCCTCAGTTTGAGGTAAACTACTAGCATAGATCAAATACAAGCGTTAATTGCTAACCATTGAATCTGAAGTTTAATTACCGTAAAATCCCTCGCGACCTGAATCATTTTTTTGATTCTGATTTATCCATAAGATGTTTCCACTATATTTAGTTAGTGGAAGACAATAGTTTAGCAAATACGGTTTGAATTCCCCAGTATTCAAGCAGAGTTGTAATTTCCCTCCATGCTTTCAGCCGTGTAGAACACGACTTCAGTCTGGTCAACTGCCGGGAAAAGCTCACATGTCACGAACAGACAATAGTATGGAGGCATCGTGCTGAGAATAAAAGCCACGTTTTTGTCCTCTCCGTTGCCGAAAAATTTGTCTGTTACGCGTGCCTCGTCTCATTACAGCTTGTCTAGTCGTCGACCAAGAAGAACTGATTTAAGTCGCGCCTTAATTTATATTTCAGCATTTCAGTGCGCATTATTTAAATTTAGAATTGTTATTATGGGTTTTATAGCTCATGATGATGATTTTTATTGCGTATTAAAGTTTATTATTATTAGCAGTTGTATAGTATTTCATTGATGCGGCAAATGGTAAATGGCAAATGACTGGATCGAGCAAAGCGTACTTCGTTGATTAAGACTCGCGGCTTGCGGACTCCGCTTCAGCCACTGAGCCACGGCCGAGCGGTATAAACGTGTTGTACTGTGGCTATGGAGATTAGCGTCGCTAACCGCAACATATTAAATGTGGCCACTAGCGTCATTCCTACTCTCTCCGAAGAGCACAATCACGGAATCAACCAACTTGATTGAAATAGAGATTTTCAGCAATTTACAGCTTGATGGACGGGGTGTGATTTCAGGTCAGCAATTACTCCGGAATGCTGGAGATAGAATCATGACTTGTACTAAATTAAAGTGACTTCCTCCAAGTAGTAACAACCGCCTTTTCGGGCGCCAACATTCAAATCGCCTTGCGGGCGCTGTGCGTTGTGGTATGTACATTTAAATAGTACTGAATCGACAACACCAGCAGACAATTGCTGCATATTATTTGCAAACTGCACACAATTCAATTGGCAATTGCCAATGGTTCATGCCTCACCTTAGTAAGCAAATGAAATGCTTAGAACCCCCGAGTGCATTACGTTCGTCCTCCTCTAGCACTCAAAAGGAGGAGCTTAGGAGAGCTAGTCCACAGACGGAGGCAGCAGTCTGCCGTATGCAGTTCATGGCGAGAACCGGTTGCTTAGCAACAATGAGCACCGCTCGCCTGAGAGGCCATGTTTAATTCCAAGCGGAAGGGGGAGGATTGCTGTGCGCCCGTCGACGTCACATGGTATGGCGAGGACAATGTCTGCTGGTATGACACCGAAGGCAGCAAGGAAAATGTCCTCCTGCTTGTCGTGTGAATGATGTTAACCGACGTTCCCGGATTCTCCTCAGATTCGAGTCTGATGGTTTTGACGGGTTGCCGGCGGGCCATAACTCGCTTATTATTTCCTGTTTGGGTTTTCCAACGCTGTTTTGTATATCCGCGCACCGTGGTAGACACATTCACTTCACACTTGAATTAGCATTTGAACTAACAAGTGTAATAAGCATCCCAGCACTGTCGGTGATGTGTTTTGTGCGTCAGGCTGGACAGAAAATGTTTACAACGAATAAATATTTATGATTGCCTATTGAAAAATGTATAATATGCTGTTTCGTTTCTAAATGCGGAAAGCCATCTGAAACTTTTGTACTAGAACGTATGGAAAATGATTTTCCGAGTGGCAAAGCGATGCAAAACCAAATTATATATGCTTGCTATTATATTTATTCCTATACAAGGTATCTATGAGAAGGTTATAATTCGGCAAAACCGTTTTGTTTTTGGGTCTGTCTGTCCACGGAATCCCACGTCCCACTCAGTTCACTTTTCAGCAGTTAAGCTACATGGATGTATGTTTGTATATTCACAAGATTCGACACGAAACGAAGCGACCGCGAATTAGAGAAGGAATTTTTAAGAGGATAACGTGACGTATCAAGTGGAAGCCCTCAAATGATAGATTCCCCGTTTATCTGACCATCTGACCATCCCCGAAGTAGATAAAGGATTTATTCTTCTCATTGTATATTATTCGACCACCAAAACTGTGTCCGTGAAAATAAATTTGGTAAAAACATTTGTCTTACTTAGCAAATAAATTTAGAAGGCTTTGTTAAGTATGTAACATATATAGGTATATAATACATAAATAATTTCGCTTCGTGCGGAGTGAAATTATTTAATTAAAAAATAATTCCAGGAAGGGTGCAAGTTTTTTATTACCTCAATTTTGTCATTAATCTGTTATCCTTGAGGGAACTTTTGACAGTCAGCAATTTTTTTTCCTGTGTTTTTTTTTTTATTTATTAAATCAATAGAATACAGTCTCAAGAATAGTATTTTTTCCGTTTTTTTTTTGTGGAGGCCAAATAACAAAAAGACAGAACAGCACATTTTTCATATGAATTGTATTTGGACAACACAACGTTGTTCCGGATACTTTTCGAAATTGCTCGGCCGTGTATTAGTCGATTTCCTTAATTCTTTCTTTGTTTTATTCTCTAGACTTGGCTTTAGAAAAACTACGTTTCATCTTAATAAAATTTTAGATTCCGAATAGTCGAACACATCTTATGAAACTGAAGGCGTTTATCTGGAAAACCCGTTTCTTAAAACTTCTAATTTTTCACAGGAACTACTAGATCGATTTTAGTATTTTTTTTTTTATCCAAATGATCATAATGCTCGTCCCTTGGATTTCTGAGATTCGTTGATAATAAAACCTTTTTTCGATGCTTTAGGTAAAAATTAAATGTGATTATGAAATTTAATTGCCAATATTTTCAAAATAAAAAAACCGAATTCCCTATTAGAGTGTGAAAAGTGTCCTTAAGTAAATGAGCACGTTTGTTTTGTTCAGTGTTAAAATATATGATAATGAAATGGTGGTGTATGTTTTTTGTTCAAAAAGACAATGAAAAAGCACTGTAGGAACAACAATATAGTTACAAACAAAGTAGTAAATCCTTAAAGTCATATCATAAGTTGAATGAGATTTCATATTTAAGGGAGACCAGCCCCAACCTAGACCCGCAACGTGAATTTTTTCCTTTAAACATGTATATTTTGAGAACTACTCAATGAAATTTAATGATTTCTTTGTTAGTTTCAATACTGCCTGGGCAATGTTTTTTTACCAATTTTTAACTAAAAACATCAACTAATTATTTTGTAATGAAGACATTCAACTTTGAGTGCACTTTTCTGCAAAACGGTGTGAGATGTCGGGTTGATTCTTTTCTTGCTTTATTAAGAACCTACTAAAGAAAATAAAAAAATTACAGAATACGGAAAAAAACCTAGTTCTTTTCTTAATCGATTAGATATTCACCGAAAAAATTTCTTTAGAGTAGAATGAAAAGAGGACGTTATCTTTCTTATCTAAACAATTTTTTTCTCCAAACACAGTATTCTGAAACTAGTTGTTCAATTTCAAAATTTTGCATTGATGAAGGGAACAATGATCTAGTTCCTGAAATACGTTGTTAAAGAAAACAAAAAGCAAACTAATACAGAAAAACATCTTTCTTTTTCTCCCTTAAATTTAGAAAATTAATCAATAGAATCTACTCTATATACCAACTACTAATTTTCCTAAAATTCCTCTCTACAAAGGGAGTTTGAAAATGGCTGGAAACTACGAGCTAGGGGATTAATATAGAGACATTCTCAACACTCTCATAACAGAAACTTCAGGTGCTAAGAAACATCCATACAAGTAGTTCATTGTAATTTAGAAAAGGACACTTGAAGATGGGATGTGGTCATAGTGGGAGATATAAATGCTGGGAAGTGATCTAATAATATCTTCCTCAGACGTTTAGTTGCAAAACTACTTTCGAAAATATTTTATTTCATTCCATCATTGACAGTATTTCAATGCTTCCTGCTCATCAAGTACCGAAAAGTTCACGTAGCATTCTTTTAATTTTTGTTATCATGCTAATTAATCAAATTAGAATTATCATCAAAATTATTAATAGTTCTGTTCTGTACGCAACACAATAAAAGTACTTTTTAAGTGATGAAATGAAATTAACACATTGGCCACATGTTTATTTTATTTTACCACCTAAAATTCAAAAATCATTTTGATGTTTTTGTGTAAAACGAAACCTTATTAAAACCGATTTACTGACTATAAGTCTGTTATATGTACTCAAAAAGATACATCTATTGACTCCCGATTTTGTGGGCATATGGAAACTGTAAAACTTGTCGCATACAGTGAATTGTATGGAATTTAAGGAGAGAAAGTGGAATATTTTTCTTTCTCTGAGTAGAACTGTAAGAAGTATCTAATGAAAGGTCCGAATTAATATCTTACGGGGCAAGTTTAAGTTTTAACGTCTGTTGCCAAGTAGCGGACTAAGAGTCAATAAGTATAAACTTAAACTAAAACAAAACTCATTCTCAGAAATTTTCCAACCGGCATAAGACAACTGAGTACGGTGTGATAATCATGTAAAATCGTAAAAACCACCACAAAAAAATGCAGAACAAGTCCAAAATACAAAATACATTGCATCCCACTATGGTAAAGGAATTATTCCTTAAACTGTGGAAAATCAGCTCTAAGGATCAGAGGACGAGACGACGGAAACAAATTGCAGTTCGCCCGGAAGCAAGTAAGCAAAGTGCTTTCATTCCCGAAGCACATTGTAAAAAAACCAGAGTTTTTCGCGAAAAACCTTAATTTCCAAGTCCAAATTTGCTCTCAAGATAGCAACAGCTTGTAAAATTAACATATAGCAGGAGGAATTATGATAAATCTGAAATGTTATCCAAGTGAATCGAAAAACCATGTGAAAAAAAATAAAAATGAAAGGCATTTTCTCTTAATTAGGAATATTCATTTTTTCTGCGTTAGATTTTAAAATGTTCGACTTTTTGTGTTGGTTTCTAATTTCCGATGCAAATTCATGCAGAATTATTACGAAGAATTCATGCTCCATACAAAATTAATTGCACATTTAAAGAATAAAAAAAAGATGTATTGATAATAATTTTGTCCACTTTGTATAGAAGCACAAAGGGAGAAAGGAAACATGACGTAGTTAATAAATGTGCTGATTGTAAAGAATTACCGTTTTTCTGTTTAAAAACCTAAGTTTATTCATACGAGAGTTAATTTCAATCAATCAATAATTTTTAATACTCAATTCCTCACACATACTACGATTTACGGGTCACAACCCTGTATTCTTGGTAGCGGGCATGATCTATTTCTTTACTTCTTCCATTGTTGTCCTTTGTTATAGTCGCATCTAAGTACATGGAGCTGCCCACTTGCTCCAAGTTTTTCGACAGCAGCATATCGTCCTGGTTTTGCGCCATCTGAGATCGGATTCACCCTGCCTTTCAACAGTTTTGTCGAAAAGATAATTTTTTTTACTCTGGTCGAAGCTCACATCATTTTGTGGAGTACAACGGTTCAATTCAGAGGTAAACTAGTGCTATCCAGAGACCCAATATTTTCGTCATCATCAACGGATCAACAACCGGTATCCGGCCTAGGCCTGCCTTAATAAGGAACTGCAGACATTTCGATTTTACACCGAGATCCACTAATTCGATATCCCAAAAGCTATCTTGCGTCCTCGCCTATGGCATCGCTCTATTTCAGGCAGGGTCTTCCTTTCCTACCATAGATATTGCCCTTATAGACTTTCCGTTCTGGATCACTCTCATCCATACGAATTAAGTCACCATTCCGCCGCAACTTATTCAGCCGGATTTTATCCACAGCCGACAATTTACTTCCGTTAATCCCAACTCCTAATTGTCGAATTCTTGTTCAAGCTAGAGAAAGCGATTATTATGGGGGCCTTTCGAAAAACATGTAAAAATTTCAAAAGTTTATCTTCATCGAAAAGGGCCGTTTCTATCGGAGGAGGAGATAATGACTAAATAATTCCGGCGGACACCCTTTATTATATTTGAACTCCATCCAAAACCACGGTGTAATCTTCTATGATAGGCTCCTCTTCGACACACTGTCTTTTTATGATCACTCATTTTTTCTAAGCTATTGCTCCGTGATCTTGTCCCCTTCCCGCAATTGCGATTGCCTTACTCTTAAAAACGTTTAATATATATTCACGCGATCTCTCTTCTTTAACAAGAACCTCCCCGCTGTATACTATCCTGCCAGTTTACATGTGTACTTTTTCTAAATTCTCGCTGCTCATTGTCCTCTTTAAATTAATAAACAAATAAAATATCCATTGGATATGTTTGAATAAATCAGTGATTAATTTACGTGGCATCTAGTCTTCAACAAAGAATGCTGCATGCAGGACGAGCGAATCGAGTTTGTAGGCGGACGAAACGTGATGGCGTATATGTGGGTTAGGTACGAGGTAGCTAACTGTCGCCTGGATGGTTTTCTGATGAATGTTTTCCCATAGCATATATCACATACATGACCCCAAAACTATCATATTAATACACAGAATTCTTCACGCTGAAATTATGGAAGAATGTAGAACATGTGCAATGCTTTTCTTCCACCATACAAATCCAAGCAACCCGCCGAGAGACAAATCTTTTGTATGTAGTTTTCTTGGCCTTCCCCATATTTTTCAAATTAAATTAATGATCGTTTTTTCGTCAGAGTTTATTTTACAAGAACACCAGTGTAAAGACAAATATTGAAAACAAAACAGGAACCTTTAGCCTTTCAAAAGATTTGCTTTCAATGGCAAGGATACTCGAAAGTGCGATGGCTGCGTTTTCAAATGCCGGTTTCTCATGGATGTTCGTCCTTTCCTTTGTGCTGACAATTCTAAACATTCCTTCACGTATTTCCGAATCCCAAAATATACATACATATGCACCTATTGAAGACATAATTATTATGATCATTTAATCGATTTTAATAAGGTTTTGTTTCGCACAAAACCTGAATAACAATAAGGAAAGATGTCCCATACCCCACAAAGAAGAGAACAGGAGACACATATTTATGAATTGAAAATTACTTTAATCTGAATCATTTGCAAAAAGATAGCATCATATTCAACTGTAGTCCGGACAGCATACTAAAGACTAATGGAAGGAAAAGTTGCAACAGTCCGGTTGCTATTGGTAACATTGTCTCCCTCACAAGCTCAGTCAATATAAACTACAATTTATCCACTAGTAAGAAATGGAAAAAAAACCTTAAAAAATGGTGCGATTTTAATTTCAATTGGTTTTGAACTTAATTCATAAATAGCGAAGATCTTAACAACAGCAAATATTTAAATATTCTAGCGGAAAGTGAAGCCAAAAATGAGTATATTGCCAAATATAGCGGTATCTTATTCGACAGGCATGTTGTAGGCACTTCGTAGTAGGTTGGCATAATTTGCGTTAGTCACCTTGATAATTCTAATGAAATGCCAGCATGTATGTATATCAGTTTTTAATCCATTATATATGTATGAACACGCTAATTTCAATCTCGCATCTTTTGCATATACGAGATTAAGAATAAAGTTCAATCAATGCAGTTCCTTAAACAATGGAAATGATTATGAGCAAACTTTATTCCAGAGAACAGCTTGGAAATTGAAGATAGAGAAATCAATGTACGTGAACCCAAACCGATATGTTCATAGTTGACAGTGACAGAATCCAATTTAGAAAAAGCGAAATTAATAAAACACCAGGGAAAAGTTATATCAACACCAGCTAATAGGTTTTTAACGTGCGGCCATAAGAATGGCCGTAAAAGTACAATTAAATTCTTTTTATTACGCTGCTACATTGGTAGAGTTCATTTTTATTACGATTTAATTGCAAACAACGATAAGTTTATATACAGCTAAATCAGACACGATTAAATTGTTTTGGTGATAATTTGCACTTTAAATGCAAAACATTATCTGTGCCAGATAATTCAATAATTTCGAACAAGTTTTGCTTCCCTCTCACTTCTTACTTATAACTTTCGTCGCGCCCATCACACCATTTTTTATTGAATCGAATTTGTAGGAAGAAATCACAGAAAGACTTCAAAGTATGAAACCCAATATACATAAACAACTGAATTTATAAGTCCATATTTGTGTTACACTATCGTGGCCGGAGTTATGTTTCAAAATGTTCGCGACAAACTGATTAAAACTCTAGGTGGATTGTGATCCGAGAAACATTTTAAGAAGATGACACTAATGTCTTCATCTTTCTTCTACCGCTTAACTACTAATTTTAACTTTTTGAATTATTTATGTGTATTATATTATTTTCCCAAGAATTATCAATTTTATTCTAAATACGCAACGAAAAATTCTTCGCCTGTCTAGTACTTATCAGACAGTTTATGTTAGTTGTGCCAGACAAGTTTATTATGTTCAAAACAATAGAATCGAATCTCCTCATTCATTACAAAGGATTGATGCAGCACTCGAGAATACTAAGAAATGTTCGAAATCCAATGTTCTTTTTAATCGAGTTAATATAAATTCACTTGACGTTCGCTAAAACGACTGCCTTTTTAGAATATATAATTAAGAAATACGAGGACTGCCCAGCCATCCATGTTCATCACTTCTTTCCATGCCTCCCAGGCATTAGAGCATTCTAACACATTAATGAATCTTAAGTTCTTTACATCAATAAGTATTTTTTTACTAAATTTTAACTTTTTCCTTTCTACGGTTTTTAGTTTAGCCTTTCGGCTCCTGTTTCCTACAACTTGCTCCCAATTACGTTCGCTCTAGGAAGAGACCTGAAGTCAAAATATATTCAGACTGAAAACATTTTTTTATAACTGAAACTTTTCTAGACGCTGTCAACATTATCGACACATTATCGAAATTAATGTACACAGTAGAACTTTGTTTAAAGTTCTTTTTGGATTAAACCGTAAATACACAATGAACGTGAAGGCTAAGCAAATTGACTTCTGCATTCTTGTGCATTGGGGCAGGCTGTGATTTACTGTCAAGAAACTACTATTATTTAAGGCGCAACGCTGAATATTTTAACAGAAGCCCGACGTGGTTTCCACTTGGTTTTTATGATTATCATGTTCGATTCCTATGCAAATCAATGCAATTCGTAGAGGAAATTTGTATACTCGACATTTTTACAATTATGGATCGAGGTATTCACACATACCATTGTCATCCTTATGATAGGTACATGTAGATGTGTACGACCATAGACTCTCGGCGTATTCAAGGGTTTTCATACTTAATTTACCCCATTAACTATTGCTCTAAATTCCCGTGCAATTTCCCTAGTTTTTTTTCTTTCCTTAAGGGGAGATATACACCTAGGAGCCGGAAAAATGGTTATTTTGGTGATTTTTTTCAAGAACCATTATTTGAAATTGCGGATTGAGGTTTTGATTGTCTAAAATATGATAATTTTTCATTTAAAAATACTAAAAATATGAGATATTTTATAGTCGTTGGACTACGGTACAAAAACGACGTACATGATACCCACTGGGATTTCTTCAAAAATCCTCCGAAATTGAAAACCTAAAAGATAAATAGATTATATATTATAATCTATTACTTGTCATAGCCGATTTTGAAAATGTCGATTTATAACTAAACAGCGAACGTTTGAAAATAACTAGCCATTTTTTGGCCAAAAATTAGTAACAACTTCGCCTATAAATTAAGTAACAGAAAAAATCCTACGACAAGTACTAAATAATGGTGTATAGAATAACCACAAGAAAAAGCAATGGGTTCATTGGATTTCGAGAAATTTTAGGTACATGGAAAAACGTGGTTTTGAGAAAAACGTGTCAAAACGACTGTAACTGGCTTGTTCATAGAAATATTACTTTGCCTTTTTCACCAGATATTCTGCAGACCCCAAACTTAAAAAAATATGTGAAACAAAAAAGTAGATTTTAATCGACCCCTTAAAGTATAAAAGCGCCATCTTCTCATCATATCAATTTCTCAATGGAATATAAATAATAGCATATGTAACAAGTCGGGAAAACGGAAGCTTGACGTTTCAGGTATAAAAGGTTTTATGTTTCTCTATGTGAGGGGCATAACGCAGTTTTCTATTGATAGCATTCGGGACTTTCGGGCAAGTCGGGAAAACGGAAGCTTAACGTTTCAGGTATAAAAGGTTTTGTGTTTCTCTATGTGAGGATCTTCTCTATTGGCTGATAGCATTGACTCGAGATATGTAAATAGCTCACTTGGATTTCACTCGGATATAATTGGCGCCCTTGGCGTGTTTTTCCGAATATATAAAGGAGCGTTTTCCATCTGTTGCCACTCACGGTCACGTTGCTCCCAGGGCAGAGATGAGGCAGCATCTGACGAGTTGCCTCTGCCCTGAACGAAACCATTTGTCCCTATAGTTTTTAAATGCTTGGCTGCCATGCCCCAAACGAGGGATCCGTGGACCAATGAGACATGAGAGTAAGTTGCTCTCCATTTGGTCCGGTCCAACATCAAGTGGATGTGGACTTAGGATCCCTCACTTATCCTAACCAACACTTATCCTAAACAATTAAATAGCTCAGTTTTCAGTTCAACCAATGGAGAACTGCATAATGAAATTGCTTCATTATGACGTGGCATTCTACAACTGCTGTTCTTTGTGCCAGCAAACATCCCAAATCTTAAATTTACCGCAATGTCATCCGTCTGCCGCTGTCTATAGTTCTGAGTGTTGGCCGATTATAAAAGGCAATAAACGGCGTCTTGCGGTAATGGAGATGAAGATGTTGCATTGGACTAGTGGCGTGACACGTTTTGATCACATACGAAATGAGGATATCCGCGATCGATATGGGGTTGCACCGATCGTGAAAAACTGCGAGTGAGGCGTTTTCGACGCCAATATTGGTCTGAACATCGAAGTCAATGTTAAGCGACCAAAAGGCCGGCCGAAACAACGGTCGCTTGATACGCTGAATGGGGATTTAAAAGCCTCACGATTACATCCAGATCAGACATTTGGTAAAATAAAATGGCGAAACCGGTCACGATGAATTGACCCCGCTTGTGAACTTGACTTTTCATTCAATTTCTCAAAGCTGGTAATATACTATTAGGAAGTTTATTTGAGCAGATATCAGAATGGGGCATCTTTCGAGGCTTAAATATCACATAAGTGTTTCACACAAAAGCTTAAAAAGGGCTACAGAGACGTAGATTCGTCACAAATGCGACTTTAATATTTCACGCGAAAGTCAATTATTCTCGTTAATTATGATGTCAGTATCTTATTGCTAAGTTTGAACTGTTATAACTTTGGCGTTAATAGCCAGATTTCCATAAAACTTGGCGTGTGTATGCCTCTATGCTGGTGCGAAATTTTATAGTTGATAATTCACGCCAAAACGAATGTCAGTTTCGGAAATCGAGTCCTCTCATTTGATACCTTACACGACTATATCCGGTGAAAATTTTTTTTTAAATCCCCCGTTTGCATGTATGAGGAGCCCTCTAAACTCCACCTAAACTTATGTCACTATGTCGCTCTATGGGATGTCATAGTCCCATCTGTCCACCAAATTTCGTTCGGATCGGTTTAGCCGTTTTGGAGAAAAGTGCGTATGACAGACAGACAGATAGTGAATCTATTTTAATAAGGTTTTGTTTGATATTTAAGTTGATTTGCAATATATCCTTAATTTGGTGCTTTCGTTACCGATGGTCTAATAAAAACTGTGGACTTCTCTTCTGCGAAGAGAATTCATTTTAGTGGTATCCACATTATATTTTTCTTTCAACTGTGATCAAGCAATTGTCTATGTAGTTTCCCTTAAATGAACACCTCACTTCAATCCTTCCATTTCTCCAAAGTAATGAAGAGGGCAGTGTGTCCATAAATTTACAATTCCTCCATAAACCACACATTATGACAATATGATGCGTTCACGAATTACCTCGAACGAGTTTCATGCACATAATGGAAATGTGAATCTTTTCTTCTCTGTAGCACCAAACGACATCATCTTTATCGGAAAACTTAACAAAACTTGAAGGCTGCGGCCAACAAATGACCTAGTATATTCGATCGCCGTCGCTGGAGTGGGAAAATTGCCTCTTTGATAAATTCAATTCGAAACGGTATTAAAACTCAATAACCCGCCTAAAATGGTGCACACACAAATGTATATATAGCAAGGTTTGTATACACAGATGCCCACAAATCGCGTCATTTCACATATATGAAGAAATAAAACACATAAAATTTTATAAAACGTTTAACAATGCAAGATGGCACATACGACGTGAACATTTCATACAACAACCCTTAAAATGAAAATAGAAAGGTGGAATTTCTCAGCACCTTTTGTCGAAGTGAGTGTGTAAGATTATATCAGTTGGAACGGAAAAACAGGAGACATATATAAAGGAAGGAGCGAAAAAACGAACAGCACCAATACAGACGGCAGAAAGAGAAATGTAGTATTCCTCGTTGGTTTATCATGCATGAAGGAATTTTCTATCCTATCCCTTTTGGGGTTTGTAATTTGGCCTCTCCTAAATGCCATCCTCGATGAAATTTTATCGTTGCGAAGGCATTCAATAGAAATTCAGTTATGTGTACGTTAGTATTCTTTTCGTACAAAACATGTCAAAACAGGCAATATGTGTATGCATACAAAATATGGGAAAAGCAACATCTTGGATTTGAAGAGAATAACGAAAGCATCAATAAAAGTTGATATGGTGAATCTCTTCAAACGCGTTCTGAATGTAAAAACAGTTGTGTCATCATGAAACTTTTTCAAGATACATATTCTTCAGCTAAATCCACTAGCGTCACTGGTTGGTGTGATTTTCATGTGCATAGTTAAAAATTTGGCATTAGACTAGCTACCGAAATTTATTTTCACTCTTTTTTAGATTTATGATTTATTAATTCCGTTAAGAGCATTGTCTTTCATCGCTTTAGGATTACTTACGTTCATATAAAATTAGAACAAAGATACGGATGCAAAGTGCCTGTGCCTAGGCCCATTCTCCCATACCGATCATAAGGGGGATGTTTGAGAACATAATAGCAGCCACATATTGATATGAATTATACTTTCTAGAGCGAAAGTCAAGGGGCAGTACGAAAGGATGTCCAAATGGTCGAATAGGAATTATATATATACATATATATGAATTAAACTACTTTTTATTTTTAAGTTTGATGCATTCTCTTGAAATTGGCAGTATACTTCAAAGACCTACTAGAAAAATATTTAAATCAATCCGAGGAACTGTTTTTGCCAAATTTCATTTATAAATGCACAACCCACAAAAAAAAAAATTGTTGCCCTTTATCAAGGTTTATCATTGTCGAAAAGGATCAAATTATTATGATGGAAACATGATTAGTAAGCATTTCTGACAATAGTAATTTTATAAACTACAATGGCTTGCTGTAACGTCAAAAGTAATTTTCAATCAACTCTCCTCATTTATACTGTTGTCCAATGTTTTCCGCTAATGTATACATGATAGCATTCTATCATTCACACTTATTGGAAAAATTTCCTAAAAGCTAGAATAACCACATCACACTAAATATACATACTATCGGACCATCAAACGAGGATGATTGAAAAAACATAAAACATTGTGTTTCGAAACCCATAAGTTTATAGCCCATTAACACTTTTGATAATAGCTCTTTCAATGCACCATCAATTTTAACGACGTGATGGTCAAAATGTAACAAGCCCATTTGAGTTTTTCCATCAATTTGCCTACAAATACTATGACCAACCTACGAATGACGATGATGCCAGTGTTGATTGTGAACTCAATAATTTCACGGTTATTAAAGTGAATAGTGGACATGATTTTCTACACTTTGGAATATCTAATTTTAATCTCCTGGCGACATTTCCGATAATTAAATTTGAAAATCGGTTTCTGATTACCAATTTTAATGCTATTCTTTTATCAAATTTTTAAGTGACTTTAAGCAGTATCTCTTGAGGCTTAAATTTAATTTCGAGGTTAAGGATGGCCATATAAAAATTTTATAAAAATAACTTTTCTAGAGAAATAAACAAAACGGTACTGTCGTTTTCTTTATTTCTCTTTTATAATAATAATCAGTGACCAGTGGATCCAGGCTTCAAAAAACGTAGAGCACTTCGTTCAAGACCGTAATATGTACCGTTACGGTACAATGTGGTCAGCATTGCACTCGCCCGTAATTATTAACCTGATTTGACTCAGGACTTCCTTTGGCGTATTCCAATATTTCGGGAGCATTCAGTCCCTTTATCAGTGCGACCTCTAAAAAAATATACTAGCGAAAGGAACAACAGTACGGTTTTATTTACGAATTTCTCTATTAATCTGATCGCTAGTAGTAGATTGAGTAGATACTTCTTTAATTTATCTGGTTAAATTCAATTTGCTGTCCATAGGAAAATTTAGTAGATCTATGTATATAGTAGGAACACTGAATTCAGTTTCTTTTCAATTTGAGTTTCTTATTCTTTGAAATATTGGTAAGCATTGTGTATATATAACTGTTACTACAAATTTTTAGATACGTTAATTTAAAATGATGCCAGAATTGAAAGGTTCAGCAAGCTAGGTCATCTTGCATTTCACTTTTCTTGGGACACTAAAAAGCCTCTTTACACAAAATAAGAATTAATTTAATCCCATTAGTGCACCGATCTTTTTGCTTCAGGTTCAAATCCTGCTCGTCGTGGATATGTTATCACTTGCATAGCATTCAGTGTGATGATAGTGAAACTGAAGCGGAGTCTAATTCGATATAAAATATGTAAAAGGAAAAATAACAGAAACAACTAACAGACTGAATGGATGCCCTGTACTCCATGAAGAAGTGAACAAGGAACAAATGTAGTATTCCATTAGTGGATTGATACAAGGCACTCCGAGATCAACTATACCTCACCAATAATGACGTAAAATATCAAGCAATAAATCCGAAATTATTGATAGAAACTCAATCCAAACAATAATGAGCATTGGAAAGCAAGGTAGGAATTATGAACATAGAACTGTTTCGCGCCTAACTTTTGAATAGAACTCTTATTATACTTATAACTATATGATTTTTATGAAAAGCTTTCAATAGTGACAACTCTCTCAGAGCATACATCACGCAGTTTATGATCTGCACAATTATTGAACTTATACCTGGTAATTATGTCTTTTTTAGAGCTTTGTGATCAAGAAACAAGATCTCCGAGATTTATACGTATACAAAGGAGAAAAAATTATACTTGACTACACTAAAAAAAAATCCTTTTTGAAAAATTTATCCGTGGTGAGTTTTGAAAAATAAAAAATAATATTTAAATCCATGTTCGTCATCTCTAAACTATATATATGTATATGGTATAATAGTAATTTACCCTTGGCGAGGTAAAGCGAATGGAAATGAGTTTCAACTCCCCCACGACTTCACGAGACCCCCAAACTTCTTCTCTACTGTCCTGCGCCATGTGCCCTTGGGGCGACCCACTCTAGAATATCTTGGGAGAGTGGGTTCCACTGCGAGGCGCAGCGCTTCTCAATGTTAGACCTACCCACTGCCAACATCCAGGCCGGTGCACCGACCAAGTTCTTCATTGGATATAGTATCAATCCAGCGCACTCCGACGTGACACACCAAGAACATTATCACAAAAGAGTCTCAGCTTGATCTTGAGTTGAGATAACTGCATTCCTAGATTTTAAAGAAAGCAGCGAAAGCGGATCTAGCGCTGTTAATGCTTGGGGTAAAATCTAGTTCGATGCCACTATATACAGAAACCATGTTTCCTAGACATACGATGCTTTGCTCATTAATGCAGGTAGAGAGAGTGCGATGACCCATCAGACTCAAAGCTAAGTTCATACATATTCTGCGATGGGCAATACATAAGTCAGCTATGAGCTTGAAAAAGGCGGAAGATTCGCCTTAGTACTCAATCAGCCTAGACGAAGAAAACCTTTTGTCGGCACCCAAAGTACTAAAAAGAGGTAATGTTTTCACTTTTCATGAAGTGAGTTTACACTTTCAGATAGTGATAAGGAGAAGAGTATTGTGTGGGATCTTCTTGATAAAACACTATCTTTGTGTAAGTCACTTGACAAACACAAGTATTACACTATCCCATCCGACGAGATAGTTGAGTGTACCTCGCGAAAATTATGAACACGACACTAATCTCGCCCTGTAAACCCATTTTAAAAAGAACTGTAGCCAACGGACCTCAGATGGCAAAGACTCACCACCTGTACCAAGTCAAGGAGGATTTGGCCCACTTATAACAAAACCCGCTCACGAAAAGTCCTGTGCCAGACGGGTGTAAAGGCAAACAAGATTACAGCGCTCTGCACAGAGCACTGACCCATAGGGGCATTGCAGAAGCTGCGAAGAAGAGAGAGAACCCACGGGCACTTCCCTTATGATTGCCCAGCGCTAGCTAAAGTCAGGTTATGGACATTGGGTAAACCATTCTTTGGAGACATTCAATAGATTTATAGCTGCAGGGTGGGAGAGCTGCTTTCCTTCATGAAGACTGGCACCACAGCGCTAATTGGGCTCCTCCGAGCAGCCACTGATACCTACCTACCTACTGCAGTAAGCTCTTTTATTTATTTACATGCCTAAGAAAAAAATGTGTTTTGAAAGTCTCTTATATAAGGAAACTCAAAATTTCTCGCACCTAAGGGGCCATTTTTTAACTTTTATTATCCCAAATCTGTAGATAAAGAATCGAACAGAAATGCTTCTTGGTTTTGGCTTATGTGCCGCTTGCGCTGTAAGTTCCCATTTTTCCACATGAAGCCTAAATATAGCATTGTAACGCTTGAAAGTGGTCTCATCAAAGGCCTGCCATTTGCACACCTATGCCATGATTATTCCGAAAATTATTAACGACACCCCAAAAAAGAAAAACGTGAAAGATTCATAAAATGTTTATAGTCCCATTACTGCAAATATAATATACTACCGTAAGCTATGTAATAGTCTGCCAATATTCATTTTATCCTCATTAAATCATAAATCTATAAAATTGCAAAATAGCATTGAAGAATGAAAAAAACGACTCAGCTAACAATATTAAAAATGTGATTTTTTATTATATCAACAAAAGAATTGTGGTGATACTAAGTTGGTAATTATTAATTTTATAGCCTTCAATTCATAAGGTTTTTCTGGGGCAATATAATAGGTTAAAGACGGTGTTCATTCGAAATTGTGTAATAAACTGCTAAGTAAATTTATTAAAATTAGTGGTTGATTGCTGTCACAGCTGAGGTGTATTCTATAGCCAGAATGATAGATATTAGACCGCAAGGCCGTTTACAAGATAATTTTAATTTGATATTGAGTGGGATTGGTAGTCAAGCTGGCAGTGCAATATAAAATTTAATAGAAAGTCAGTGGTTTCACAACTTAAAATTACTACAGCTGAGACCAAAAAACATTATAGGTACTAACTATAGATTATATCCAAGGCAATAAATAATATATTTTTCACAGTTTCCACAAACGAGTTAAATTTAAATTAAAATCCGTATTTTTTATAAATAAAATATGTAACGATGCTTGTGGATTGGAACCGCATTTGAATGTGAACATATAGCCTCTAATTCGCGCGCTGTAGAGAAAAGAAACCTAAGACAGACAATAGCGAAAAAAATTTGGTATAAAAAGTCACCCTTGTAATTTCATTGTACATCTAACAATAGCCCTTTGTATTAAAAGGAAGTTCTGGAGAAAATAAATTGCCACCAAGGTAGATTAATATCTGCCACTGGCGAGGGTGATTGTATTCTATACCACCTTCAACATGAGGAAAAACTAACGAGATAGTAGAATCTACGATTAGCGTTTATCTGCATTTGATGGGTGCTTTCCTCTTTTCATGTTGTGCCTTACTTTCTTATGCATCCCTCATGGCTTAACAAATGCCACCCTACAGCTCTTGACTCACTCGAACACAAATGAGACTGCCAACCAGCTGTAGGAAACGACGGCCTGCGACACAACTGAAGGTGGAATTGACATCTAAGCAAAATCAAAAAATATGTTCTAAGGGGCGTGCTAAAGTACCATCAAACACAGATTAAATTTAAATAAATTTAATATGGATACACATTTTTACCCTCCCTTTTATATACATGGAATGAGGGGTGGTAAAGTGTATATGTATGTATCTACTAGACCAAAATGCGTCCCTAAAAAAGAGAAAAAACTGGGCTGCCTGGCAGTGAATTCTGAATAACGTTTTGTATCTTGTAAGTCGTAGGTATGTAATCCGAGGATTAAATATATTTTGACACCCTGGCAACATAAATTCTCGATACGA
Source organism: Hermetia illucens (assembly GCF_905115235.1). NCBI lineage: Eukaryota > Metazoa > Arthropoda > Insecta > Diptera > Stratiomyidae > Hermetia > Hermetia illucens. The sequence goes on along the minus strand of NC_051851.1, from coordinate 483,901 downwards.
TTGGAAAAGAAGATAGCCAGCGCTTCCCAATGAATTCAATGGACGCTTCTCGTTTCATAACATGGAAGGGTGAGTATGTCGGAGGTTTCTCTAATTTCATTTATGTAAATCCACAGGGACCAATAATGCCGTTAGGCTATTTACGAAATTTCTACATTTGTCTAGCTGCAGCAATTTATATTAAACATTAATGCGTAATGTCATTTAAAAGAAATAAATCTTCAAGGCAAACCAAAAGATATTTCGAACATACCATAAAACGAGTACTTTAACAATAGTTGGATTAAACATTTATTAAATTCTTCAGGATCCGTAAGGAAATTGTCATTAAGGCACTAGCACCATTGAAAAATCGATTTTATTTTTGTATTTTGCGATCCCATGTACCTTCAGAACGTACGTACACAATCGTTATTGTGTGTACATTTCATGCAGACGCCAGCAACCAGGGAGAACTGTAACATAGAATGGCGATCATTTCCAAATAAACGTTTGCGAGTCAGGAACTCGTCCAGTTAGGTGCATATTTCACTGGCCGGGTTCAATAATAATAAAAATCATTGGCGTGATCACGTGAAGTGTGTCAGAGCACTTTATTCAAGAACATAACGATATACTACAGAATTGCAGTACCCAACAGGCGGCTCACCCGTGGTTATTACTCCGATTTGACTTAAGTAGTCATTCCCAGCTGATTCCCGACATTAAGTTATAATACAAACCTCACTCCCACCAGTGAGATTTGAACCGCGACCTTCCGTACGACAGCCTAGTGTTCTAACCACTGAGCTATCCGGGCAAAAATTCTAGACGTAATAGGCTGCCAGTACAAAAAGATGAAAAAAGGATCACGATGGCCGAAATAGCTAAGGCAGCTGCATCGAACGAAGCAGAAGTATATCGACTCACAAGTAAATTTGTATGGTCTAAGGATAGCAGATTAATCAAATGTAATTCTTAAAACTTGATCTAAATAGGTATTACCCAAATAAATATTGTAGTAAAAAATAAATAATCGTTGGCGTAACAATCCAATTGGATCAGGGCGTTGAAGTGTGTTAGAGCACTTCATTCAAGACCTTAACCGTACACTACAGTACACTGTAGGAGACAATTTAGTCAGCATTGCGCTCGTCCGAGATTACTACCCTGATTTGACTCAGGTACTCATTCACAGCTGAATCGAATGGTGTCCGACATCCAGTCACGAAAGCGAATCCCTCTGCCACCAGTGAGATTTAAATCGCGACCTTTCGCTACGACAACCTAGCGCTCTAATCACTTGAACCATCCGGATACGTAGTAAAAAAACCAAACTTGAAACGCTTTAGTCGGCTGAAGGCTTACAGAAAAAGTTATCATTACTAGGAAAAGTGCATCTCAAGCTTTAAAACCGTGAGGTGAACGCGTGAACTTATATAACTTCATATGATATCGTAAAGATACTCCAATTCGCACTATAAAAAGCTGGAATACCGGAAGCTGGATGCTTCGGGTATAAAGATTTTGTGTCCAAACTATAGACAAGGTTCCTTGTCTATTGCTAAATTTTCAGATATATGGATGTACATATTGAAGGTATAAATATTATGCTCATCCTAAGCAAACTAATGCGTACAGATATATGCATACATATCTAAATTAATGGCAAGCATTTTAGATATTTCCACTTTCCTCCACGCGCCAAAGCATACATATGTATGGACATATATATATATATATGTATAACATCCGAATTGAGGGCATGGATTCGGACGACGTCTACAAATACCTCGGCATATTGCAAGCAACAACACCTGCTGTGGCAATAATCAAATCTAAGTTGCTGGGGGAATTTGAACGGCGTCTGGATCTTGTCCTTAAAACTGAGCTGTACGGGAAAAATAAAATCATAGCAATCAACACCTTCGCCATTCCTGTCCTTCTATACACTTTCGGTGTGATACAGTGGAGTAATACTGATTTAGAATCTGTCAATAGATGGGTAAGGGTAGTTCTTGCAAACAACAACATGCACAATAGAGCTGCCGAAAAATTGAAGATCACTATCCCACGTCATCAGGGAGGAAGGGGGGAACTTGATTTAAAAACGTTGCACTACAATCAAGTGCATTCTCTTCGTGAGTTTTTCTATGAGAAACAATCCTCTAGCCAAATACAGCAGGCTACCGTCATGGCAGATAATAAATTATCTCCTTTGAACTTGAGAAGCAGAGAATGGGATCCCATGTCGAATGTTACTTCAGTCCAACAGAAGATCGACATGTGGAAAGAGAAACCCATTCACGGAGGTCATATCAAAAATTTGTTGTTGTCAGGCATTGACATCGAAGCCTCCAACAAATGGTTGACAAATGGTGTACTTTTCTATGGCACCGAAGCATTCCTAACTTCAATTCAGGATGCTTCGCTCCCAACAAAAAATTATAAACGGTACATTCTTCACGACTCCTCAATCACCAACTCCAGTTGTAGGTTATGCAACTGTGAAGAGGAGACCATCCATACATAACATCTGCGTGCAGGATGTTGGGCGGTACCGAGTACACCAATCGTCATAACTCCGTCTGCAAGATTCTCCATCAAAACCTTGCGTTGAAGTATAACTTGGTGGCAACCTACCATCCTTACTATAAGTATACTCCGCAGAGAGTCTTGGAAAATTATCGGGTTAAACTACTGTGGGATCACACTATTGCCACCGACCGCAGTGTTAATCATAACAGACCCGATCTAGTTCTGCTTTTGAAGGAAGAACGAGCGTGCTTTATAATCGATGTAGCCGCACCGTTGGACCGGAACACTATTGAAAAACAGCACGAAAAAATCCGGAACTACGGCCCCTTGGCAGACGATATGAAGCATACTTGGAGACAACAAAAGATCGAAGTAGTCCCAGTAGTAATTTCAGCGACGGGATTAGTCCCGCAGAACTTACATAAAGCACTGAAAACGCTCGATCTTAGGGCTGGACTATACATGGAGATGCAAAAAGCGGTTATCCTTGCAACCTGTGCTATAGTCCGAAGAGTCCTGTCGGGTAACAATCTGACCTAATGGGTTTCAGTCTTGATCCGCACTGTCTTCGATATAAGATCCATGTCTCTGTAGTGTAGAACCTCCACGTCATTGGCTGAAGTGTTTGCGACAATCGGGATGTAGTAATACATTTTCGCAAGGTCGCACACACTTTGCGTTAAAACGCATTATCGCTGTGATGCGGGCCTTTGGATGTTGCCTTCAGCCCATCCTTAGGTTGGTCGCCCCTCGGTCCGGTTGGGCGGGAAGAGGGTCCGTGGGCTTTTTTAACTAATATATATATAAGTAGGTAAATTGCATACCGTTGGCAGCAACGTACCCACAAACTATATTACATTATATATATATATATATATGTCTGTCTCGAATAATTGATACTGATATACAAATAGCAAAAAAAAAGGTAAAATGGGAAAACTGGAATGCACCCGTAAACCCCGCGATGATAACGTCATACACATCTTGGAATGCAACAAATTCACGTGAAATACAAAACCTTTTATAGCTTGTTAGTTAGTAGTAGTTGGATTGGGCTCAAGCTTGTGTTTTATACAAATTCTTATACTGACACCAAATTTTGAACTTCTAGGATGAATTAAAAGGGGTTTTCGGATAAATTTCAAAAATATGATTATATACCATTATTAACATTATTTGAGCAAATATCAGAATGGGATGTATTTTGAGGCCTAGATTTCATATAGATGCAGCATCTTTTCACATTTTTCGCTTGAATAGGTTCTGATAGCAAGACCTGTTACAATTTTTGGAAGCACATTTTGGCTTTCACTCCCTCCCTTTCACCCAGTATCAGAAAAAGAGATCAGTTTCAAAAGGGAGTACTAATCGAGCCTTTTCATTTGATACCCCACACGGCCATATTCCTTGAAAAAAATAGATTACACCCCCTTTCACATGTATGCGGAGCACGCCTTTAAACCCAACACAAAATGATGTCACTTGTTGTATGTAAAGGGATTCACAGGCTACATTTTCTCAACAAATTTCGTGACAATAGCTTTGGCCGTTTCTAAACAAATCGGTTGTGACACACAGACGGACAGATATTAAATCGATTTTGATAAGGTTTTGCTTCAGACAAAACCTCAAAAATTGTAGCTTTTCCGCTTATATATATCTGTATATGTAAATAACTAAAGATCTGTACAACAAAATAAAATAGATTTTCTATTTCGAGATAGTCATCAGCTTCAAATATATGGCTTATTTTAGAAAGCAATAGAGAATACCAACTTCACAGTTAATTAAGCCTGTATGAGCAAAATATATTCTGCTGAATCTGCATTTATGAATTTATGTATATTCAGGTGTTGCCGCTCTAATTTTTACTTGAAAATATAACAGACAAATAATGTCCGCCAGTATCAAAATTACAAACCCGAACAGTCTCAAATTTCTCTATAGTTTCAAGAACGTCTGTTCTGAGAGGTAGCACTTCATATTTCCCAAATTAATGCTCATTCTCTTAATTTCGCCCGTGAAACATTAATAATGCACTAGGCAACCCGCAATTAAACCATAATATCAACAGTTCATAAAAAGTTGCAAGGAGGCACATTATTAGAGAATTTTAAACAGCAAACGAGTATATTATACGATCGATTTTACGATATATCAGAGGTAATTACCCGACCAGTCTTCTCGGTTTGAGGTCACTTTTCATTAGGCCCGGCCCGGCCCGAATGGAAAATCTCACGTACATATGTATGTACGACGTTGCAGTTAAATGTCGTGCTTTCCCTCCACCTTATTTCAAACAATATGTTTGAAGGCAATATCCAATACCGTGGGTAATTGCACATTGGTTAATCATACTTGAGTACGTATATTCGAGCATTAGTGTAGGCAATAAAACAAATCGGTTTTCAGCAATAAAACAAAGGTTTTAACGTTCAGAGAGTGCGGTCCAAGTATTACTGTATATCTTGGCAGCGGCCTGATCGCTGAAAGTCTTCTTAACTCAGTCATAACACAATTTCACAAACTCATAACAAGCTTGTTTGATGCAAATTGAGCCTTTGTTGTTATTAGCTTACATTGCAATTCTATAATCAGTGTAAAGCTCGTGAAATAGCTGTGGGAATTTTTTTGTTTATTTACATTTTCAGAATGTTTTTCTTTTTTGGTAAATTGAAACTACAGTCCACCACGGTCTAGAATTTCATCTGAAATTAAGTAAATGTCTGATGCAGGAATTTGCAAACTGAATTCCATTCTCCTTTTAATTTCTTGACTTGTTCGATTATGGTGAAACGTTCAACTACTGCACTATCAAGATTTACACCACAATAGTGTTTTTATTGAATTGCAATAAAGGAGACAGAAACCTTTTCCTCACTCTACAGTTTCAAATAGTGAGGGAAACATATGAATTGCCTCATCTTAAATGGTTTGTAAACCTACCTAACTAAACAAGTTGACTCTTCATACAACATGATCAACAAATGAAAATTATCTGCCCAGTTTAAGTTAAAGAAAAATTACATAATCAGATTCAAAAAATATTACAAGCTTGAAGTAATAACAATTCCAATCTAAATAGAATTAAAACCATTGTTCTTAAATTAGACACCTTGGTTTCATGATTCGGTCACAAAATCACGAAAATATTTTTCATCTACAATGAATTTTGCAATTTCAAGCAGCTAGGCTTTTCCAGTCTCCAATTAAAAGTTACATCTGCCATTCTAACAAGTTCATCAGACATTCACCCTAGTGTTGCACATTTCCATCCCTCCTCATTTTCTGCCATCCGTTCCTGGGGCAATCATGGACAACATTATTGATCTTTTCGGCCATTCACGATGCGCTACATTGCGCATGAACACACCTAAATGTGAAATCAAACTCAATTTAAAAAAGCAGTCCATCCACCGAGTCACCCTCTTCGCCTTTCGTATCCCCTTTCATATCTGAACATTGAATGAATAATTTGTAGAAAGGGTGAAAAAGTAGATAGGTAGTAGTTCTTCTTTTATTCTGTGATTAAGACGGTAGTGAAAAGCAAAAAACCTTAACAACTACCATTCTGACCTTTGTTCATTTATTTGTCTACACCTAAAAAAAATTGCATGTTCATATTTAGGGATAGCATAACCCTGAAGCCGTTCTAGTACGAAATAGCTTTGGGCTAACAACTACGACCAACTTAATTGCAACTTTATTAGTAATCCGATATCCACCAAATTTACAATCTCAGCACATATATTATGCTAGAACTTATTCAACTCGGTCTATTCCAATGTAGAGTTTCACAGCTAATTTCCAAAACACATACGTATATAAAATATTGTTATTATCTACCCATAATTGGGACACGTTAATCACATCTACATACCATCCTAACTGGTCCGCTGAAAATTGTTTCAGCTTCCACCAGGACTTATAGATAAAGCTACACTCCTCTTCTATTGTTCTACACCATGTAGTTCTAGGTGGACTCCTTGTCGGCTATCCTGACGCAGCATTTATAAGAAAAGAAATCATAGGTCATTGAAGCCCTTCTCGTGCCTCAGCCAAGGCAGAAGAAATAATATCGAGGAATTGCAAATTCCAGAGACTTTACTTCAAGGCATTTTGTGCTGTTATATGTTTTCCTGGTAAAAGCAATTAGCTTCTTCGGAATGTCCCTGTTGCGTAGAGTACATATACACTCCTTGCTCGCACTGATGGAAGCTTTCCCGAAGTCCGTGAAAAGCAAGTGAAGCAGAAACTTGAATTCCGCCATTGCTCCACGCACTGCTTTGAAACAAACGTCGGGTCAAAGCAAGGAAGTGGACTGACACCTCCATTTTTCAATCTGCCACTGGACCAGGTTATACGAAAGTCGCCTGTGACATAAAAGGAGGTATGCTTATGAATAAATCCTGCCAAATCGTCGCGTAAATGAATGTTCATGGCTCGATTTTTCACATCAGGAGAAGATGTTTATAAAGCTCGATAAAACAGCAAACGAAGTTGTTCTACACATTATTGAAAACAAGATGAAAATTATATCGCAAACGAGAAGAATGACGTCCACAGACAAAATATAACGATTGACGAGAACAACTTGGAAAATGTGGACAACTTTATATATTTAGGCGCTCAACTGACGAAAGATGGAAATGAAGTAGACGAAATAAAACGTCGAATTCAGCTTGTAAACAGAACAAGCTGCATACATAGGGAAGCAACAGCTGTGAGTATACAAAACGATAATAAGACCTGTGTTCTAAGAATGTGAAACATGGACCCTAAAACAAACTTCCGAACAACTGGCCAATACCTTCGAGAGGAGGATTTTGAGGAGCTAAAAGATAAAATGACGAGTGGCGAATCAGGTACAACCATGAATTGTATCAAATATTTGACGACCATGAAATTGACCGGCCACGATCAATGTATGGAAGACACTCGGGTACCTGGAAGGGTATTGGAAGGGAGAACAGAAGACGCAGGCTGATAGGAATACTCCGAGGCACTGGACAGATTCTGTTGACGAACACAGCGCATCACAGCTCGAATTTCGAAATTGGAGGATGCGATCGATAGATCAGATATTTGGAGAAGCGACATCTTGAAAGCCAAAGTCCAAAATGGCCTGCAGAGCCTCGACAACGGCACTGCTCCAAAATGGTCTGAAAGATATTAACATGAGCGATGCAGGGGATTCAGGGTCAAAATCAGCCCGCTCTCTGTCGACCAAGCCTTCAAGTTGCCCTTTCATATGCTCCAATGAATTCTCAATCCATATTTTTCATTTCAATAAGAGACTTAATCCATTCTAAAGCTACTTTCGTAGATTTCATAAAATTCGATATCACATCTTACTTTCCTGCATCTTTTCCAAATCTCACTGGTGGCAGTGGAATTTGTATCGTAATTTGACGTCGGATACCAGTCGACTCTGCTTTGAATGAGTACTTGAGTCAAATCAGGATAATAATCTCAGGCAAGCGCAATGCTGACCACATTGCCTCCTACAGTATACTGTAGTGTACCGTTACGGTCTTGAATGAAGTGCTCTAACACACTTCAACGCCCTGATCCAATTGAACTGTTGCGCCAAAAATTATTATTATTAATATTATTAATCGTTTGCACGACAAGCGTGTTAGAGCATTTCATTCAAGATCGTCACGGTAAACTACAGGCCTCCGGTACACTGCAGAAGGAAAGGTGGTCAGCATTGCGCTTGCCCGTCATCATTACGCTGATTTGGCTCAGGTACTCATTCATAGCTGAGTTGACTGGTATCCAACATTCAGTCACGATACAAATCCTCCTGTTACCACCGAGATTTCAACTGCGGCCTTCCGCCTCTACAGCTTAGCTCTCTAACAACTAAGCCATCCGAATATATTTTTATTAATGACACCTAAAAAAATGTGATGGCCCTTTGCTTGTTTAAACACAACAAAATTCCAAATATACTCACTGAACTAGCTAGCACTGAGCTACGAAAAATTGCACTCTTTTTGTTACGAATGTGCCTCTCTTTGATAATGCGATAAACAAAAAGATTCTAAAGTGTTTATTTAAGATATCAATGTTCTCACATGAAAACGTAACATGTCTGTATAACCTGAATAATTCTAATGGAAAATGCCGAAACCTTTCAAACCTGTTTCTTCAGTCGACTTTATAATTTGGCTTCTGAATCAATCGGAACTTAAATCCCTATATTTCTCTCTCAAAATAAATATCTGTGATACACGCCCATAAATATGTCACACTACTTCTCGTTCTTTGGTTCACATAGAATATTCAAAAATATTCAAATATGGATTCGGAAATGTAAACCTTGGAAAAAATTAAACGAATATCTAGCTCTTCTAAACTATTCAGACTCAGACAAATCCACACTCAGTCAATGCTTATCATTCGACGCCTATACTTTTAAGATATTGCCTCATCTTCTGTGGGATTGTAAGGTGTTCACAATGGATTCGATAAAAATACGAATAACCTTTACATCCACCGCATGAGAGGAAAGATCGACACTCCAGAGAATTTCTAAAAATGAAAGAACCAAATAGTGAAAGTCGTCGATTTTATGATGTGAAAGTTTTATTTTTTAAATGCCATGCGTGTAGCCAAGGTTCAGTTTTTGTAAGGGTTGAAATAACCTTTCTCCATGAACAATATATTCTACCTCTTTTCCAACGATTCTATATGACAATAAGAAGCAATAAACATGCAATCTCTAAGCATTTAGAAAGTTGAGTTACATTAGACCTTTTCAGAAGGAATTTGTACTCGTGCGTTGAAAGTAACCGAAAGTGATTTACGACTATTAGGATGGTTCCTACGAGTAGTTTTAAGAGTCACTAAAACTGCCTTTGTGTTTTAAAGTTAATCTAGTAACAAAGTCAAAGTAATAATTATTTTCTTACCATTGAAATCACCACAAACAACTCGTTCGAAGGGGCTGCTCATCCAGTCTGCTGAAACGAAATGAAAAATAAACGTATTTTGAAAAATTTTCCTGATTCTTAGCATATGAGAATTTGTATTTTAATGGAAAATATGCAAACACCTTTTATTTTATTTTTATTAGATGAAGGTAATTTTCCTTTATTTATATAAGTGGAGAAAATAAAGAAATAAAACTTTGCATGAGTGGCAAAATAAATCCAAACCTACGTAATTCCAACTAAATGAATTTACATACATATATATGAGAGTATGCATTCTAGATACACAACAAACATTGAGTAAAGATAATTGATCAATGAGTATTTGCTATCACCCATATAGCAGATATCAATCATTTTTAGGAGGCAGCATCGCTTTTTTCACAAAAAATGATCTGGAGAAGAAGATCAGTGGTTAGAACTAGATACAACTTGACAAGGAAGTAGAAGTGATAGTAAATCAATTGAAATTTGAAATAACGAATATACAACTAAATTATTTTATAGATTTGTCAATCAGTTATTACTGAAAAGCAGCTCTTGAATAATCAGCAAATGACTCAATCTGGCTCCTTGTGAGGGAGATGTCCATCTTTCCGAAGATATAGTATGAACTTTAACAAATTGAAATAAAATATCGAATAAAAATGTTCACTCTATTGTCAAAATGTTTCTAACGATTTAATAAGTATAATGAAAACTTAAGAAAACAAATAATTTCATCTCAAAATAATGAAGACTATTTTGGTCTCGAAGTTGGTGAATTAACGTGATGTCCTTGCACATATTTCCTGACAATCAATTACTAGACCGAGCAGTCAGAATTTACCGAGTACAGAATATGTTAATGGTTATTTGAAATTATATGATATTGTTAAATGACTTTGCAACCTGCACTAAACATTGCTCTTGTTATTTCTTATAATTGATCTACTATAAAACAGGATTCAACAAGGGATAATTTATGAATATTACCTGAATAATATTCTATGAAATCAACAATACGAAAACGAGTAACTGTGGACGAAAAAGAGCGAAAATGGCGAAAATAATGCCGCTATATTACCATTCAGTCAAAAAAATTTCCAATAAAATAAGGGTGCGAGTACAATGCACGTCAGTCTCTCGAACTTCCTACCCCAGCTTCGAATCCTGGCCGTTTTGGATGTCTTTGTTCGTATTCATGATGTCCCGCTACTGTAGAATTACAGCACAGCATTAGGTATGATGATAACGAAACTGAAGCACAATCTTATTGACACTTGAGATTGGGGGGATGTCCTACACTCCACAAAAAGAGTGAACAGAAGCAATACATACCTTCTGGCAACAACTAACTCAGAATACATTTTTCCGTCCTTGGGATTTTGAATATGAACTCATATCACTTATTACTTTAGAAAAATAAATTGGAAGGCTTGTGTACTTCAGGCAGAGACAGAAATACACGACGGTGTCACTTGTAGGTAACATGCAGTATATATGTATTAAGTATGTCAGACTAATCACGTTAATGTTACACTGACATCCTATGTAATACATATGATCCCTTAAGATACAATAAATTCAAACAAAAGACGAAATTACCCACTATGACTGCTAATAATAATAATACAAATCGTTGGCACAACAATCCATATTGGATCAGGGCCTTGAAGTGTGTTAGAGCACCTCATTCAAGACCGTAACGGCACAGTACACTGTAGGAGACAGTGTGGTCAACATTGCGCTCGCCCGAGATTATTACCCTGATTTCACTCAGGTACTTATCATTCACTGCTGATTCGACTGGCATTCGACGTCAAATCACGATATAAATTCCACTGCAAGCAGTGAGATTTAAACCACGACCTTCCGTACGACAGCCTTGTGCTCTAACGACTCAGCTATCCGGACACACTAATAATAGCAGGATTTTTACTAAACTTTTCAGAACCATATATCGTATATGCCAATACTATTGCAAATTTCTATGGATCAACAATATAAGTTTGTTGGTGTAGGAGGATAGGACGTTCAAGCAAATTATTAGCAACTTGTTCAAAAATGGAATTATCGCCTCATGCAACACGGTCTCAGATTGAATTTAAACAAAATGGAATTTTTGACGACCGATCCCCATGAAACAGGCACAATCACTGTCAGCGGCAGTGATCTGCCCAGAACTGAGCGATTTAAATACCTCGGGTCAACACTATCAGCCAATGGAGAGCTGCGTTATGAAATTGCTTCACGCATTAACGCAACCTGGATGAAGTGGCGTTCCACAACTGGTGTCCTTTGTGATCGACGTATCAACGAACGTCTCAAATCTAAAATTTACCGCAATGTCGTCCGTCCAGTCGCTCTCTATGGTTCTGAGTGTTGGCCGACCATAAAAGACAATGAACTGCGTCTTGCGGTAATGGAGACGAAGATGCTACGTTGGACTAGTGCGTCACACGTTTAAATCACATCCGAAATGAGGATATCCGCAATCGTTATGGGGTTGCACCGATCGCGGAAAAGTTGCGAGAGAGGCGTCTTCGATGGTATGGTCACGCAATTCGTGCAAACGAGAATTCACTTGCCAAGATTGGTGTGAACATCGAAGTCGATGGTAAACGACCAAAAGGCAGACCTAAGCAACGGTGGCTTGATACGCTGGATGGGGATTTGAAAGCCTCGAGATTGCACCCAGATCAGGCATTCGATAGAGCCAAATGGCGAAGCCGATCACGATGAGCCGACCCCGCTTGTGAACGGGACAAAGGCTGAAGAAAAAGAAGAAGAACTTCATTTAAGCATTTACTTTCAAGGTATACTTTGAGGCCTAGATGTCGTATACAGTTATCTTCATAGTGATTTTCAGATGTCCGGGTGGGTGCTTTTTAAAATAGAGATAGATCTCTCTCGATGACAAAAGTAAGACCTGCTCGGAAAGTACTAGCGAGATCTTTTAGTTGATACCTCACATGGATATGTTCGAGGAAAAATGTGCATACCCACCTTTTCCATGTTTGCAGATTCTCCTTCAGGCTAACATAATTATGCTATTCACCACATACACAGTTTCAACATTTGCACCAAATTTCGGTCTATAGATTTTCGAATATGCTGCGTGTAGCAGATAGACAAATAGAGAGACAATGAACCGGGTTTAATAAGATTTTATTTTACAATAAGGTTTTGTGTACGAATCTCACATCCACACCAATAGCAATGTGAAATAAGATGTTTTTTGTAAATTTGGGAAAACAGAAAGATAAAACCAAAATTTAATCTTCATTGGAGTATATCAATATTTTAACTGTACTGAACAATCCTAACTAAATGAATTTAATTTAGAAATTCATTACTATTGGAAAGACCGTGGAAACATGTTTAAAATCTTATTTATTGACATGTTTTAAAAATCTTTTGCCAATGTGGCCCACAATAAATGGAATCAGTTCTTGATAACAAGTTTATAATCTCGTTGAACACAACATATCTAGTAGTAAATGTGGATCCTATCCTAATAAATTATTATAATAGAGAACACGACGACGTCAGTCAACTTTTTTAAAAACTTGGGTGTTCAACTCAAAAAGAGGGGTCTATGGACCACAAGAGAGGAAGTAAGTTGCTTCCCAACTGGTCCGGTCCATTATCAAGTGGATGCGGACTCAGGACAAGATTTTTTTAGAAAAGCAAGTTTTTTTTAAAAAAAAAAAAAAAAAGACGGTCAAAATGATTTCACTTTTCTTTTTTGACATCACAATTTATGTCTGTTCCTTTTCAGAAGGCATACCCATTGATATAACGAATGATAATTGAAATTTCTACCTTCGAAAAATATGAATCACCAAAACATTCAAAACGGAAATACTGCTTTAGGAACCGCCAAAACTACCTTTCAGAAATCCCTAAGAATATTTGCCAAATTAAGAAGTTCCTACAACGGTGCTAACGCTGATGTCTCCTAAAAACTCTTCGCAGTCATATTAACAAATATAATTATAAAATTAAAAAGCACATAAAACTCTATGTAATGAAAACTTTATGAACTTCAAACACAAGTTCGTGCCTTCAATAATAATACTCCCGATAATTTGAAGTAACACTATAGAAAATAGAAGAACTACCCATACATTTCTCTAAATTTTACATTGTAGACATCCAGGCGCTGTTGAATGTAAAATACATACATGCATGTTTCTCCCATATCCCTTAACACATTTGCCAGCTTAATTACATGTTAATACCAATCAAATAAAACTAAACTGTCATGAGATCAATGCCTTCTATGAAAGTGCATTTTCAGACAAGATGCCGTTTATTTGGAAAATTTGGATAGTTCACACAAAGCTCCACCGGCATTTGATTAGCTAGAAAATCATTACACCATATCACCAGTTTTGTTTTTCTTTGAAAAGCTTCTGAAAAACAAATCTTACAAGAAAGCAACGCTTGAAAACATTTGAAAACAAATATGCCGACTTCAATGAAAGTATTCGTTTATCCAAACAAGGATGTGATCGTAAAGTGCAATAAAATCATCACTTATCGCTGCTTTACAGAAGTATTTATAATTGATTCCCTTTTCCTATAGAATCGAACAGATTTAGTGAGGGAACTGATAGTTTCATTTTTGGGGTTTAAGGGTTTCTAATTATCTTCAACTGTGTACATCGAAAGAAAGAAGGATGACTTTGTTAAAATTTAGAGATTAAAGATATCTAACACTACGTAAGACAATTGCCCACAATTGCGGTGATTTTAGATGCCTTGGCAGAATTTAGTTTCAAAAGTTTTTCATACGTTATCGCTATTCGAATCACCTAGAATCGAAACAACAAAACCCTAAAAGTGATAGTGGAAAATATGAAACGATAGATTCAATTGAATTCTTTGACGTTCACATATATTAGATATATGATACTTTAGATGTATGGAAACTACACGGGCTTGATAGACATGCTGGCTGCAGCATATGCCACATATGCATGCGTGCTCAGCGTACTGGAAAATATTTTCACAGATAATTCAAAATTGGTTGAAACGAAATGGAGAAATGAACAGAAGATAAACTTCCGGCAATAAAATGTTTCATTTTCATGTAAACAAAAAATAGCTGCAAAGTATTTCAATTCAAACGACTTTTATATAAAGCAACATTTCCAGAATGTTTTGAAATCTGACTGAGGCGCTTCTGCATTGAAGTTTTCAAAAACATCAAATAATTATGCATTCACTGGTAAATACATTGTAGTATTTTGAATTTCAGAATCGATTTAAATGTACTGCTAAGGAAAGAAAACGATTAAGATAGAGTTCTAATGATAAATGTCATATTGGGGCTCTGAATGTTAGAAAATCATTTTTAGCTGTTTCTATTGATTCACATTAAGACATACACATATGGATATATTGCAAACAAGACTTACCACACAATTGAGATGCTACAAATCGACGGACAAATGAACGAACATCCATTGCAGAAGGCACAGTGAAAATAGAAATAAATTATTTTAGCTTGCGTTTGATTGTGGACCGACATTAAGACATAGAAGAACAAAGTCAAGGATGTTTTTGCATAGCATACAAGTATTCTAAAAATTGAGAGCTCAAAAATAACCTATACTATCAGAATTGTCTATTTTTTGTCAAAAACGACAAGAGAATACAAATAAATATATAAATGTACGTTCACCCACTACGGGTGGAAACCATCTCTTTTACTATATGGCTTGTTTTATACATATATTATAGGAAGTTAAGCAAACTATTGGAAACAATTGCCAACAACCCCTAAGTTAATATAAATTCTCACGGATACCACGGTGTCCAGGAATATGTTAATCAAAAAAGTGAAAAGCGAACTGACGAAGCTCTTGGCGACGACACAATATCGAATAGATTTGTGGTACCGCGAAGTTAAACAGACATTGGACTTCCTTCATAATGGGTGTAATGATTGCATACCCTCTTTCATAAGTTCGGAAGAAAGTGAAAAATCTAAATTTATATTATTTTTAATTTGGCGTGTAGTATTACCAAAAAAATAAATCCCAAGTAAAAATCACTCCTTAAACAGCTAATCGCAAATTACAATTGACGATTAGACTAAGTTTTTCACTCATCAGGATACCACTTTAGTCGTTTATGCTAAGTCATGATTAATGCTAAGTAGTTGATGATTATAATTACCTATTTAATAAATTTAATAAAAGCTACCAAACTATCATAATTTGACATTCACATTATTAAAAACCCCAAGTTTTTTTTTTATTAAGATTACTGATTTCAAATACCCACGCATACCGAAATTGTCAATCACAGTGGAACACGATTAACTAATCAATTAATATTATACTTTCCACGCTAAAAATAATCACGATTATTTTTTCTTCTCAGTTTTGAGGATGATAAGTTTTTTTGGTAAATTTTGTCCGCACTTACTCGAAGGTGAAATGACCCGACCAATCTACGTATGCGAAAGAATCATCTAATTTCAGAAACAACAAAAAACATTTAGTTCCAGAAACAATCTAGTTTCAGAATTACCTAACAATTGCAGCTGGCGTGGACCAATTCGTTACAGGGTCAGAAAAAGGGAAAAGCCTGGAAATATAGCGTTCAGAATGCCGCAATAATAGAAATGTGTTGGCACCATTATCGATGCGGAAACACATGGCGAATACGAAAGGCTTAAGTTACGTGCGTCCAGTGGCTAAAAAACTGGTTGAATGCAAATTTCTTATTCATTCGATTAAGAATCCTCTACTTAATCGCATTATTAGAAAAGACTCATCATTGACAACGATTAACTTAAGGGGGGAACTACAGGTTTTAAGATTCGATTTTTTTTATTGCATCGATCGTCAACCTAGTTATCCCAAAATATGCTACAAAAATTTCAAAACACAATTCCTGTTGCTTTAGATTTTATGAGCATAGAACCAAGCGATTATTGAGTACAGGATCAGGCTCGACCCTCAGTTCCTGCATTTGTTATAACTTCATTTTATTTGTAATTAAAAGTGAGGAATATTTCTAAATCGGAAGGACTTCTTTTCAAACAATTTCTTTTTTCTTCGAAAACGCAGTGACTTCTTTCACATTAGGGAAAATTTTAACTTAAAAAGTAAAGTGAATCTGATCATTATGAAAATTGGAAGTTTGATTTATAAAATTACGAAGAATATGAACTAAATTTTGGAGTTATATTTTTAACTGCGCTTTCGTTGCATCAATAGTGACAAATTGGTAAAAATTGAAATATTTTTTTTTCAACAGCTGTAAACTTTTTGAATTTTTTCATTATTTGGAAAAATAATTAGCAATAAAGAATTAAAGCCTTTTTGACTTTAGATAAAAATTGGCGGCGGCTGCACGTCTTGCAATTGGAGAGCTGTAGCTATGACCTTCAATAGACTAATACCCCCTCACTTTGTCATTTTTCATTTTAAATTATTCACAAAATTCTCAAAAGTTGTTTGAAATACGATTATCATTAATATCCACATTTGATTTAATTCCAATTAATTCCTTCGAGTAAAAAAGTGTCCGGATAGCTGAGTGGTTAGAGCACGAGGGTATACAAACACATAATAGGCAAAGGAAATGACGACGTAGATAATAGCTATAGTACCGGATCGGCAAATACCTACAACTTACAAAAGGATCTACTTATTCGAGCCACTTACGAATCCTTCGCGATAATGCTTGAGTTATAGACTTGATTGGTAGAGCGTATGAGTGTTAACCTGGCCTTTGTCAGTGTTGCACTGTCTGGTAACATAGCCTAAGATGTTAGCGAGGACCAACAACCATCTTCTAAAAATGAAGGGAGCCCCACGAACAAAACCAAGAAGAACGTCAAGTTGATCTGTGAAAGTAATGGATGAGTAAACCTTTATGAAGATGCATTTAGACCAGTCTAATGTGCCAAACACATTCAGGGAGAGAGCCCTTCACCTAACGCAATGCATCACAAAAGCATGTGATGCGTCAATGGTAAGGAAATCACATTCCCCAGCAGAAAAGTCAACTAGCGAAAGAATAATAAACTGCATAACGAGATGAATTGCTGAGAATTTGTATATCGGAAAAGATTCTTGAACTAGCGTTGTAGACTAGACCGGACATGTTCGGTGAGTTGTTTGAGGAATACATATCATATTGATATCCTCGTATAAACCTGCGAGTCTATAATACACTATGAGAAAATGCTGGAGCGGATGATTTACAATAGATTGATCTCGATAAGTGAAAGCCTAGAAAGAAATATAGTAAGGATAGGACCAACACAGTGCGTGATAGGCGTAAAAAGTTCTTTAATATTGTGAATTGGGAGCTAGCACGGGGATCCCAATTGGTATCCTTACATAATTATCTCGTTGTTAATATCGACAGAAAAAAGTTGGTTGCGATATGACACTATTGTGAAACATCATGATCCCATAGTTCGGTTGTAAACAATCTCGAGTATTCATAGAATTAATGCTGTGGAGGCAAGTAACATTTCCGTTGAAATTTCCAAGCAACAATGCGTATTACTTCCACCATACTTAGCTGTATCTCCATTTTGTAATAAGATAAAAATACAGGGTTATAAATCATCCCGATTATGCCGCACTTAGGGTAAGCAATAACTTATTCAGGTAGGAATATAGGTCAAAGTAGAGTTTGGCATAATTTACACAATACAAAATTTATTCCAGGCATCATAATACCAGTTGACAGTTTGTGATACTACCAAATATTATAAATTTGAATTGAAGGATATTAAGAACAGATTATTTAATAAATATTATTATAAGTGATTGAAGACGTTAAGAAAATTTACATATGCATGCATTTTATGGATTTAGTAACTCCAATACAGTCTTCGAGAGCAGATTTTCCAGTTGCTTAACATAAAACTGATCGTTCTCTATTGATACATTTTTTTTAAAAATAAAATGAGCAGATATCACTCACCAGTTAACGCCATCCATGGATATCGTGGAAGTGTGTCAGCTATTGATTGGCCGGTACCCGCTGTTGAAACTACTCCCGACGAAGGTTGTGTGCAAGCATTTCCCAGTGAATCTACTCCTACACCTATGGCACCTGAAGCAGCTGATACTGCGGATGCAGCCTGATGATAGAATTGTGCGAAACTCGATGCACCTCCTGGTACACCCATTGATTGATAG
This sequence comes from Hermetia illucens, assembly GCF_905115235.1. NCBI lineage: Eukaryota > Metazoa > Arthropoda > Insecta > Diptera > Stratiomyidae > Hermetia > Hermetia illucens. Next base: position 465,279 of record NC_051851.1, on the reverse strand, counting down.
CTATTCATCACACTGTCTGTATACCTGCCAATATAAAATAATTGATATTAACTAAACATGAATCAACATTCGTTCCTATCAATTAAAATTGACCATTGTATAAGCTTGTCGGGACGATCGTATTGCGTATGGAAAAGACCATCTTCATTGCAAATATTTTTTATGTTGAACATTTTTTATTTTTATGTAAAAGGAAAACTTCAGATAATTTTAAAAGCTATTCTCAACAGTTGAAGCCATACTTTCCTCTTACAGTCAAACTTATTACTTCTATTGCTTAGCTGATTACAGTTTCTACAAACTAACAATCTTTGATATAGATTTCCAACCAATGTACAAAACCAGAATATATCGTCATCTGTCACTCTGATATAAGCACGTATCGACCTGTACAAACATAAGCCAAGAACAGACCGAAAATCGGCCACTTTCGAATCACTTCATACAGGGGGAATCAACAAAAGAGATTGTTGAATGGTTTGTATACAGACAAGACTGGTCTACGAGATTGTTAGATAGTTTCGGGGGGCTAAAAATTCCGACAAGGTTTCTTCTGAGTTGGGAAATCTAATTTAGCGACTCAATCATGATCCTCGGGGCGTAAGCAGCGAAGGAAATGTTAGACATCTTTTTCAAAGTAATAACCAACACGGGAAAGACTTAAACACTCATATAATCGATGCCGGTTCAGGTTTGAGAGGATCGCTAGAACTGACGGCGAATACTTTGAGTAATTCCAAAAAAGAATGTATTTGCTACAATTTAATCAATCAATTTTCCAAATTTACCTCAAAGGCCCAAGATCACAAAACATATCATAATTTATATTAAGCTCATAGCTTCAATTTCTTCTTTCTGGCTTTCCTTGTAATTAACAGTAAAGAATACGGTTAAACCATTTTCGCATTTAGGCCAAAAATAGATAAGAATCATTTACCCGTCATTTTTAAGGTTTTGAGTGAAACAAAACCTTATTAAAATGAGTTTACTGTCTGTCTGCCCGTCTGTCTCGCATTTTTCTCGGAGACAATTATAGCAATTGATACCAAATTTGGTGGAAAGGTGGGAACAGTGAACGCTCAAGCATACAGTGAGTAACATCGTTTCACGTCGAATTTAAGGGAGGTCCCCACACATGCAAAAGGTGAATATACATTTTATTTTCATCAAATATAATTATGTGGGGTAACAAATGAAAGGTACTTTCCGAAGCCGGTCTTAGTTTTGACATCTGCTGGAAAAGTGGGGAGTTCGGGGGGTTGAAACTGATCATTTTTTTAGCGGACTCATTCTCAAAAACTACCCAGCCGAAAAATCTGAAAAAAAAATCAGAAGCCTACCACTATATGGTGCCTAGGCTCCAAAGTACATACCAACATCTGTTGAAATAAAGTTAATAATAGTACTATACTATAATTTTCAGTAATTGGCATGAAAACCTTCCTTAAATTCATCTTAGAATCACGAAGCAATGTTGGCTATAGCATAGAGCATCTTCCTACTAAATTTGGTGAAAATTGCACTACTACTAACAAAGGTATATTAGGTCAAAATTGTCGCTTCTTAGCAAATTCAAGGCTTTGAATGTCAATATCACTTGAAGGTGGATATTTTCACACAATATGTGCATATGTTACGTGTTACGTACTAATGGAAATACACAAAACAAATCGAAGCGAGATCTTATTTTGATAATTAAAAAGAGGACGAGTGCTTAAGAAGGAGTGCATAACTGGTGGAGTCAAGACTCCCTGAATCCAGAAACAAAACACACAGTGCACAGAGGTGTCTTAATTATTTATGCAACCTCATTGTAACATATTGTGCTACTACATCGAATACATATTGGTGGCAGAATCTCAATTACTTTGAACATATAATGATATAAAGAATGTTTGGAAATAAACTTGGAATCTATCTGAAAATCTAAACAAATCAGAGATCCGAAACCTGGGCGCTTTGGATATGAAGTGACCTCCCCCCCCCCCCCATTATTCTTCTTCTTTTAAGTTTTTCTCCCGTTTAGTAGCCGGGTCAATACGTTGTTAATTATTTGGTTTGTATATGACGGAAATTTGGCCATAAAGTGTTGAGGTTTAATTTAAAAAAAAAAAACGTTTAGATAGGCTTTTGCATTTGCTTGAAAGTTCTCAATTATATGAGACATGTAATTCATTTCATACAGCTTGATCACGAATTATTTACTAGAGTTAGGATTTGAAATAAAATTTCTATAAAATCCTAATCTCAATAGTCATAAAATATAGTGGTATATAATATTTCAGTTGTTATCAACCTAAACATAAATATTCCATTCTCGGAGGCTATAAATCACACCATTTTATTTCTACAGATGAGATTCTGTCAATATTAATTGTACTAGCGATAGCGCATTATCGAAATGATGGAATCATTTTGCCGCACACATCCATATTAATTATTCCAAATATACAAACAGTGAGAAATAGATAAACAGGCGACAAAAACAAAAGATATCGAATATAACTAAACTGCAAATAAACGAAAGTGACGCAAAGTTTTATCTCATTCTCAATGTGAAATAATGTGAATCTATGTTCTTTCAAATAGAAAAAAAAAGTTCCATAAAGAAATGGGAGTTGAAGCTCATTGACTTTGTTGTTAATTTTACACATCGCCGGCCTTTACTCTCCCATTGATGGCTAGGTAGACCGTATTCTTAGGGAGTGATCACGTTTTACATTGGGCTTAAAAGAAAAGGAACATTTTGTCATCTGCGCTTTCAAAATTGGTGTAAACCGTTTGAGGTATAGTTAGCGAATTATCTTTTGATTTAACCAGTATCGAAACATAAGTTTGTCAGTAGCCCATACGGAAGGGGAAACTACTAATCCGCCAAGAGGAATTGTACAATAGACATCGTCCGGAAACTTCAAGCTTCTTGTAATAAACTGACTTCAGTAATAATTTGAATTCATTAAAATTTATAAAATTCTCTATGGCTTATATCCAATTAGAATGAATCTGGACAGAAACACGCTAAATAATGAACATTTACAAAACAAACAAAAAAAATAGTTATACACGTTTTTTACTTGGACCTGGCGTAAAAATTATGAATTAACATTTTTTCATTCTCGTTTTAGGTATAAGTCATAGAAATCGTCATGAATCAGGTCAATAGATCAATCCCTGTGCGTGAAGTCATGATGAAAAATATGGTTTCGAGAAAAACGCATTTAAAGTTTTTAGAAAAACTTGAATTGCGATAACTTTCTTGTTCCTTCAGTTATCAGGACCAGTATCAATTCCTGTAAGGTTTTGGGGTCGCTGATTACGAATCTGTAGTCAAATTAGCAAAATTCAAGATGGCGAATCTAATATGGCCAACTTTTTTAACAATTTGGACCAAAATGTCTTCTGAAGGCTTTAGTGGTCGTCGAAAGTGAATTAATCATTAGTTTTTTTTTAAATCAAAGATGACAAAACCAACATAGCGGATCAAAGAAATTTAACTTGGGTATTTCCGCGATCGCCGAAAGTGAATTTCTGGTCAAATCTGTGACATTATGCTCACATCAGGATCTTAGTCGGATATTCCGTATAAGGACACTTCTTCGATAGGCGAATTTGTGACTGTTGGGTATTTTTCGTATGTGTTGCCACCTACAGGGCATTCCAACACATACAAGTATGCAATACTACCGATTCTAATTCATTCCGGTATATAGAAACCCATCTGGAGCCGCGCATTGAACTGACACCTGAACGTCCCGCGCATGAGATAGGTGCATTTGAGACGCACCAATTCGCTAAATATGTTTCGTATCGAAATGATTTTAACTTATGAATGGAAAACTATTAAAAGTAAAAAATCAAATGTGTACTAGTTCTATCTGTAGCTTCCAGATATCATTGAAGTTACTTTAATTCGTTCACAATTAACTAGCACTTCTAAAAGTTGGGGATCTTGCAAAATTAGCCATTCGTAATTCAGCTAATATTCTAGTCACGATGCTAATAAATATATTCCGTAATCATTTCGGCTGAAATGTCTTTTTCGGTCATATTTCTCACATACCTATTATGGATTTGCATCAATTTGCATTTGAATTGCAATTGTATACTAAACAAAGATTATCTTCTTTTGTTTTGCTAATTTTACTAAAAAGGAAAATTCAGAATTTAAGACTTCAGGCAGACTTTACGTGGATTTTTGGAAGTTCTTCGGCATAGTGTGACGTCCACTTTTAATTTTCATAAAAATAAAGTGTGGACTTACTAATAAAAGTACACATAATGTAAAGGTTTTTCTGTGGGCTTATTCACTATTTTGAAATGATGATAGACGGGCGAATGTTCAGCTATTATTAAATTAATGTTCCGACACTATAATTTATGGATTAAGCTGATCAGGAAAATTGGTATATAGGATTAAGCGATTTATTTCAGCACTTTGAAAGGTTTTTCAAATATTGATTGTTTCTTTGGAGTTTTCGCTATTGAAAACCTTATGATAATAATGGACTACTAGAGAAGCATAGGCCAGTGGCAGACAGCGATTCTGCCCATCACGTTTCCCGACGGATGCTACGTCGCCTTGGAAACGCTACGGCAAGTGGTTCGGTTCGATGGTTTCGAAAATGAGAAAAAATAATGAGTGCTTATGAGCTTCAAACGATATTACATTTCTTCCATGGCCCTGTGAGTAGACACTGAAGAATAAACTCAAAAACTTCCCTGCTTATCGTAACAGGGGGCTAAAATGAGACATTATTGCTATCCTTCTACAGGGCCTGTGATAGGAGCTGACCTCACGACTACGACCTTTGGCTATCGAAAACAGACTATGATTGGTTTCTGTACTGTATGTACGCTCCCCGACAACGGTAGCAAGGGTCAACAGAATGCTCGCTTTCTACAACTTAATGCACTCAGACGGTCTCCCCGCAGAGTTACTTATCGCTGCACCTGCAGCTACTACGGATCTGCTACTTCCACTCGTACTGAAATTTTCGGAATCCCAGACCTTTCCCAGAGAATGGAATAAGGGGATGGTCGTTAAGATTCCAAAGGGTGCCCGTTTTGAATGCAACAATCGGAGTTGTATCTGTATGCTCCCTGCCGTCGTAAAGATAGTAGCCAAAGTAATCCTGGAACGCATTGAAAAAACATCTAGAAAACTTGATCGGCAAGGAGCAACCTTGTTTCCGCTCCGGATCCTTCTACATTGATCCCATCAACACCCACGAATTATTTGGGAACGGTGCACAGAGCGACATGGCGCAAAATGTCACATTCCGAACCAAGGTAAAATATCAGATGATTTTAGGGGCTAAAGTGCAGTCCACCAGTGTTGCCTCTTATCAGGGATATTACTTCTTCTTCTTTTTGGTGACGCCCTTCATGTTGTCTTGTCCGACAGAGATATTTTGCCTCAAACACTTCGACTACACTGTTGACATCTGTTCCTCAACTCACCGGGTAATGAATCATGACCAGATGGCTCTGGATTTGGAAAGAGACGCAAATAGAGTTGAACTGAAGATAAACAAAAACAAAATCAAGTTTTTCATTCTGACGGGTTATCGTACTTCCCTATCTATATTAATGGGGAGAGTATCGAAAGCATTGTTCAGTTTACATACCTAGGAAATGTGGTTTCTGCTGAACTGAATGTTGCCCAACGCGTTAACAGCGCTACATCCGCTTTCGCTGTCTTGTCTAAAATCGGGCAATGCAATTATTCAAACACCAAGATCAAGTTAAAACTGCTTTGTTAGTTTTCTTTCTTTGTGGCTATATGGGAGTAACTCATGGAAAATGACAACCACTGGCATTCGAAAGCTCCGAGGCTTCGTCAACACATGCCTGCGTCGTATTTTCGTAGTATGCTGGCCGGATACTATTCCAAAGAACTTGGTCGGCGCAGAGGTCTGCCACTCGTAGGTGGTGTGATCGAAAGACGGAAGTGGCAGTAGATAGGTCACACGTTAAATAGAGGCGACAATTGCATTGTTGGACACGCGATGCAGTGGAATCCACTTTTCCAGGATGGCCAACGAATGTGTTGTCTCAATGGAACTTGGTGCAAAACAGTAGAGAAGAAGTGCCGGCGTCTCTGGAAGTCTTAGGGGAACTGTCTTGCAACCCTGGCATACACCATCACGCGCGCAAAAATAAGCAGAGGCCAGCATTCTGACAAGCAAATTTATGCTTCGTGCATCACGTCGAAGCATCCGCCCATCCGGCCTTGCCAATTAGAAGAATTTTTTGAGAAAAATTGAGTCATTATCCTCCCCATACCTCCCTACCCTTGTGACCTGGAGAGCACTAGTATAAATTAATACTAGCAACTGTAAGTATTGTTAAGAGGGAGAGGAAAAAACATTTTTTAACTTTTTTTCACATTTTATTATTATTTGGGTTGGTGAACCTTTCAAGAATTTTGTGTGAGATGAATCGGGGCAAAACTAAGGAAGATACACTGATTTAAGCAACCATGTCTCATATATGAAACAACGCGGACTTGTGGTGAACCCAATGGCAAAAAGCTGAAGCTGCGAACACATTGGATTCGTTCAAACATACGTACAGTGCTCTTCCCAAGGATATTTTGGATGCCATCAAGTCTGGCTATGAATATGCAAACAAAGATGCCCTCGTGGAGGAATGAAGATTCTTTAACTTACTAATCTCTATGCAAGGGGTGAAAATCCGTAGCGGAACTAGTAGCTGAAAAACATACTAAAGACGCTTCATTATTAGATAGATACTTCTTGCGCATAGAGTTAGGTTTAGAGCGACTCGATGCGTATAAGTAGTTTATATTGAGATACAAGGCCACACCCAAACTTGCGAACATTTAGTTTGGTTTCATACCAAGTGATAGGTGAAACTCTTGCATATTGAATATGCAACGGAAATGCAGGACATGAAAAATTTCCCGGAAAAATAACAAAATATACCTATTCGCAGAAGAGGTTCTGGTTCCCATAATGTTCTACTAAAACTATTCCAAAATTCCTAAGGTCTAGTATCATAATATCTATAATAGTATTGTCCAGGAATGACTGCTTGGTCCAACAACCGGTAAAATTGTGACTTCCGAACGATAGGAAACATAAGTAAAACTAGTAAGTTCAAATTTATTGAAATTTAACAGAAGTGACTTCTCACAGATTGCAAATAGATTTAGAATCAATTTTAAGCATATGGATGCATTTTCACTATAGAAGAATTCGAATGAACCCTTTTGGTTAATGATTGCTAACCATTTATACGAATGTGGGTGATTTGGATCTTGGACTTCGAAGAATCCGCGGGATTCGTGGTGACGAATTCGCTTTGTCCTGAAGGCTACAGCTGAAAATGCATAATTATCGACTTAATGAATTCTTTCCATTTTTAACTTCTGTGATTCTTTGCAATACCAGCAATTTTACAGCTCATAGTTCTTCGAACTTGATATTTTAAGAGTAATATCGCCACTAAGTTGGCTGTTTGTATACTGTCTAACTATTTGTTTGATGCCAATATTTCTAACTAATTTATTTCCCAGAAACTTCTACATATTTGCTCTTTCTTTCATTTATAATTTCACATATTCATTATTAACCTATCCCTTCAAACATATGCCAACAGGAAAAAAAAGTCGTCACCCAATTGGAACATAGTATAGAAAGTGTAAGTGGCAATGGTGAATACTTGTTTTGGGATATCATTCAAGGAAAAGGATATCAAGGAATTGACAGGTTTGGTGTGAAATTTGAGAGAATGAATTTTTATCCATTACAAATGGCAACTGGGCAAGTATTACCAACCCGACACAATCAACTAAAATCAGTCAATGAGCAGCTTTCCTCGCGATAACCCTTGAGATTCCCTTTACACTAATTTTTTGGCAAAGTTGATCGTACATTGAACCCAGTACACCTCCAAACTTTTGTGATCCGCTAATTCTAACTTTAACTTCTAATAGAAATTTATTTTACTTATTTTATTGTATTTTAAAAATTTTACTCAAAACCGAAACCTCAAAAAGAAATAAAGTTTAAAGTAAACTCTAAAGTTTTTTCGTTAGCAAATAAAATAATGGAAATTGATTGGCAAGATCTTTCTTTCTGAATCTGCCAACAAAAAAATTGAATGAATTCCTCCCTTCCATTGGGTTTGCACATAATTCGCGTCTAAGTCGTAAGTAAATTCCAATTAATTGCAGTAAATACAAGAGAAAGAAAAATAAGTGATACATTAACCAAAGGTTTTGAAACGTTATGGTAATTACTCATTGGTAATTGAGATTTTCTATAAGTCAATGTTATACTGACACCATATACGCCTTCTGTACATAATTTTGATTTAAGTTTGATGAGATGATAAAACAAACCTAAATTATCTGTAGAATCAACAGAGCAGATACATTGTGATGCATACATTAACCAATTCATATTAAGTATGTGAAGTCGATATGTTAAGCATCTTATATCTATGAAGCGAAAAAACATTTTCCTGAAATTTTGTATATTAGTTCAATTTGGAAACCAATATAACAAGTTTTAGTGCCGTTACAAACTATGCGCAGATCTATGAATACCATGCTTTCCATGCACTAGTGAAGCAGGACGAAATGCGTCAACGTTCCAACTTCCTGCTACTACTGCGCTTGCTCACCTCATCAAACTCATCATTTTCTATTGCAACCGTCCTTTGCCTTCCCCATTTTGACAAATTCAAATTCCAACTCACGTTGATAAATTGGATGTTTTTTCTATAGTGACTACTATCTTTATTAATTGCAAAGCGATTTCGTTATACCCAAATCTTAAATGAGAAACTTTTCACATGCTGATGCAATTCTTATAACACTTGTTCTGCGTGTATGCCTGTGGGATCATCTACCAAATGATCAGCCAATATTATTCAATGATCTGTTTAGAATTGTTAATTTTTTTGTTTATTAAATTTCGTTTCGTTTCTTATAATACTTCATATGTATATAGAAGCGAAATTCCAACCTTTTACATAATTCCGTTAATAATTACAGCAGAAATTGCTGGGCAACTGCATTTTCAAGGGTAAAAATACTAAGAAAATGTCTCAAGATTGGTTAACTTATTTACACCAATTCATGGGAATGAAAGATATTAGTCCCTTTCTACTCAAATCTAAACAGATCCAATAATATCAATTTCAGAAACACCTAATCTAAAAAGTGGAGTTTAAAGATTTTTGATTTTATATGGCCCGTCGGAATAGACATATAAAATAAAAGAAAACCTCAAGCCTTGCCAACCTGGTTGAAGCCGATTAAACTTGAATAATTAATCAACACATGTTACTACATATATGTATATGTAATTGCTATCTACGAACTTTGAATAAATACATCAAATTTTTGATATTACCATAAAAACGGCAAGCGGTACCCATGCCGGCGGTACCGCTGAAGAAGCAGGAAAACCCACATACTACTTGGACATTTGAAAACGCTTTTCATAAATGATCTTCATAATTTTTTTTATCGCGAGATTTTAAAATATGTACCATCGAAGCTGTTTTATATTTACCAATCTTACTTTTCGTAAAATAGATCATTATAATAGTCAAGAATAGCCATTGTTTTGCACAGCTGAACCATGAATTCAAGCTGGTCAACTCCTCACATCTAGCCTACATATTACAGACAATATTCCTGCAGGAAGTTTAGCACCAACAGATAACATTTTTACACAGAGAGGCGGGGTGACAAATCCTTTTCCTAGAGAAACTGACTATTTAAGCATTGTAAAAGAGTACAAACAGATATCAGGAAATACAAAGCTTTCTTAAGGAGTCCAACTTTTGGAAACTATCAAACCAGATTAAATATAAAATACGATTCTTCCTAATTAAATCTGTAATGAGCAGTATAGGATCAATCTTATTGTCGGTAGAGTCCCAATAAGACTACTGGAAATGCACAACTAGAGAAAAACATTGCTTACCTGCATGATTTATCCTCTAATCCAGAGAATCCTGGCATACCAGACAGGCTTGAGTGCGTTGTCGCGTGATTCGATACATACGGATACATTTTGGATGCGGCTGCTTGTGCTGCGGCTGCGACGGCTGTAGGCGGAGTATTAGGACTGCCTTCGGAACCTGTCAACGGACTACCTTCAGAATGAGTCGTGTGATGAGAAACAGACTGCGATGATGCTATCGATGGCGAGTGATTATGGGATGGTAGATGCGAACTTATAAACGGTTGAAACTGTGGATACTTTGGTAGCATACTATCGAAAACGAATTTTGACATCGCACATATTACAGCTTGAAAGTCTCAATTGCAAACAACAATGTTTCCATTGTGTTGATTAGTCCGATTTGTCTATAGACAGCCTTGAATATGGACCGGGAATCACGAAACACCTGAACTAGCGCTAAATATTCAACACACGCGGCTTAATACGGATAGATCAATTGCCAATTATTACGTCCTAACGAAAGGCAAGCGCAACACGAAGGTACAATAAGCATAAACTATAGATCAAGTCTATTTTTATTTACGTATTTTGAACTTGCAAGAATGTAGCTCTTTAATCACCGAACACACGTAGGCCAACACGCACTAAACGAATATCTGTGAATGTTCCTCTAAAATTTCGAGATCTGACTTAATATACTTCACCATGATAATACTGCTGTTGCGGATTTGTCCAGTTGCCCCTCGCTGCCCTTAGGATTTACCACGCGAGGGTAATTGGTATGCACAGAACCACCGATTAAGTTAGCGCAAAAAGTCAGAAAACGCAATCAATGTTAAATCGACACCAAAAGAACTGACCAACGCCAGCTGCTGCGCGCGAGCACTCAATTCACCACCACGTTTCACGGCATTCCTCACGTTGTCATTATTTTTTATTATTATGTTACCGTCAGATAGTTTATCTAATTTTATGGTAAACAGTAGTTTAATGGCGACCTTTTATATACTTTTTATTATCTGTTTTTATTATTACGATTATAATACGTCATCTAAAGTACAAGTGCTGTCCGTCCGGTGCCGATTGAATGGATGACTGGCTTTTAATGTTTTTTAAACGTTTCACCCATAAAAATAACAACCTCTTCGGGAATTTGTTTATATCAATAAAAATATAATCCACTTTAAATAATAATAATTCACACAGCGAAAATCTAATGACGAATAATAACTTTCTGTTTCGGGGTCAAAATACAACACACCAAAAGCGAACCACACTCTGTTGTCACTTTTTTGATGAGTTTTTATGCTTTGTATCTCATCACAGAAAGCATGGTGGTATAAATATAATAAAAATTTAAGTATAAAAATTTTCTCGATCGTAGTAGTCCGAAGCTGTTTGCGTTATGAGAAGTAGTTCGTTTATGGCACAATACAAAAGCTACGCGATTTTCTCTCCGTTTCATCTATCTATCTATACACTGGGTATGGTCGTTGGATCCGTCTATAGTGTGCATGGTGTGCGGTATATATTATACAATACACATAGTTGCGAGATATAACGTCAGCGACACAAAACACCAAACAGAAGACACGGCTCCGACCAAGCCAAGTGAAGGCAGGCAGGCACCGGGAGCTCCAAGAAGAAGAAAAGTCGGAGCTGGGCCGGGGCTAAAATCCTTCACACAGACCGCTCCAGGCTCTCGTCGTCTTCGTCGCCTTCGTCGCTTAACCGCTTAGCTTTCGAGCCAGATGACGAGAACTCGCTCGACTGCCACGACGTACACATGCAAACCGCCGCTCGCCATGGCGCTGCATTCGCTGTTTCCTTCCCGCCAAGGCCCTCAATCGTTACGCAACCAGCTCGCCAAGATAGTTGTCCCGTTCATCATTTCGCTCGCCTCAGTGCTGCTAATGTGTTCGTTCAGATTCTTGGCTGCCAAAGATTCTTTCAGCCATACATATATCGATCTTTCACACAATATTTATACCTACGTACTACGTACGTACATGCTTTTCTCTTACATCGAATTCCACAGATAATATGCATATCTACCTTAAACGTACTATTTCCGATTTTTATCTCAATTGGAGATTAGTAAAAATTCACCATGAGAACCGGTTCCGGCAGTGCAACTACACAGTCTGCAATCCAGTGTGAGCCAACAAAATAAAAATTGCCAAAGCCAACGAGAATACTTATCAAATGCTACCGGGAATTGGCCAGGTCCGCTGAATTAGCCAAACCACAATTCCCCTCGTCGGCGTATGTAAACAAACAATCAAAATTTCGATAAAGTGTCGCTAATAATAAAATAATCGTAAAAACTAAATCATAATATAATAAAAAAAATTATAGCAAACCTAGTCACAAAAGAGCCCGGTTTCTAAATTGCATTCATACCACGCATTATAATGGGCTGTAACGACGCGCGCCCGCCGCCGCGAGCGGTTCCAATCAACCCATTCCTCTCGCGCGCCCGGTTCACATGCATCGACCCCTCCTGCTCGCTCGCTCGTGCGACCAGTTTCAAGTGCATGCCGCGGCCCCCGTCCCGCCCGCGAATCCTATTCACTTTATAACCTCAACCATTCATATATATTTTATTTTTATTGTACATATCTTATGATCTCTTTCCAACTGCACATTTTGCATTACAAAAATTGTCTCGTAGCCATTCGGGAAGAGATAACAGTGAACGTAAAGCTCAATCCCACGCATACTCAAAACAACCATTTCGGAAATTTCATGGCTCCAAGTGGCACTAGCCTCACGCACACAGCCTCACCGCGCCCGTCTCATTCACGCCACTACCTGTCCCTTTCGCCCGGCTGCCGGCTTTCCCTTTACCGCCGCCACTGCATCTCGCTCGCACTTCTTTTCCAACCCAACAGCTCAACCCACACATCCGCTCTCAACTCATTACCTCTTGCTCGCTCTCAGCAATAAATTGCTTATCACAGCAATTAAGTTTGTGTTGTAAAAGAAAATTTCTCTGGCATCAAGTTGGAAGGCTCCTGACTTTTTACGGTCAAATGGTTTTCTCTCTCCCTCGTGGGAGCGCACCGATTCGCTCGCTCGTTCGGCGGCTCGCAGGTCGGTACCAGTGCCAGAACTACCTCGGGGCCACACTGCTACGCACACCTTTCAGTGTGTTATCTATAGCCATTCCATTCTTACGTTGGACACCATAATCGCTGCTCCTTTCAGATTTTTGCACCTTTCGGAATGTAACTCTGAGCCTTATTCTCACTTGATGTAATCCACGCCCATTTAGGATCGATTTGCTGTCGTTTTGATACCGTTGTTTATTCGTTCCCTCTCCGATCGCCTGAACGCAGTTTCGGGCAGGGGATGAATGGCATCCGATTTTTTCAACCCGGGTTTGGGTCAGGGGCCTTCTGCTCGGGTACACCGTCCGTCAAAGTCGTTACAACGGCAATTTCGTCTGCATAAAGATTTGTTTGCATCGTTTCGAGCGTCGCCACACCGCTTGTGTCGTGTGGTTACAATTGTGACGCTTTATAAAATTACAATCCACAAAAATCTCTAATTAATTACGGAGGAAGTGAACACCGAGGCAATTCATTTGACCCGGTACAACGCAGGGGATAATTCGTGTGGGGAAGCTCGTCGCGGTAGAAGTTGCAAATGTCATCACAAATGGTTTGGAGATAGCTAACAAGCACACTTACATTATGATCAGTATTTTAATGGGGTGGCGTCGGGTTAGCTTTGGACAGGTTCCTGACAACGACCCGCAAGGAACAGGTTCGGCTAAACTCAAGTACTCCGCCGGACATTGAAAACTGAAATGCTTTGCTGTGTTCCGTTCTTGCATTCGAGTTTCTCTACGTATATCGCTTTCATCTCTGATTCGAAATAATCAGGAATGCATTGAATCTGTCCGATTAAAAGGTAATTTAGATAGCGTTCAACTCGCCGCAGTTTAATTCACCAGGACTCGCGGCAAACTATTGTAGATGCATCCAAGTGTATTATACGTCTAATAACTCGAAGTCGGGATGCCAACAAGGACTAAGTTAGTTTCCATGGCTTCATATCTCCAGATTTAACACCATGAAAATATCTAACTCGATTGGCGATAGATGGCCTAACCCTTTATAATCATTAACGGCGCAACAACCGGTATCCGGTCTAGGCCTGCCTTAATAAGGAACTCCAGACATCCCGGTTCCGCGCCGAGGTCCACCAATTCGATATCCCTAAAAGCTGTCTGGCGTCCTGGCCTACGCCATCGCTTCATCTTGGGCGGAGTCTGCCTCGTCTTCTTTTTCTACCATAGATATTGCCCTTATAGACTTTCCGGGTGGGATCATCCTCATCCATACGCATTAAGTGACCCACCCACCGCAACCTATTGAGCCGGATTTTATCCACAACCGGACGGTCATGGTATCGCTCATAGATTTCGTCATTGTGTAGGCTACGGAATCGTCCATCCCCATGTAGGGGGCCAAAAATTCTTCGGAGGATTCTTCTCTCGAACGCGACCAAGAGTTCGCAATTTTTCTTGCTAAGAACCCAAGTTTCCGAGGAGTACATGAGGACTGGCAAGATCATAGTCTTGTACAGTAAGAGCTTTGACCCTTTGACGTTTCGAGCGGAACAGTCTTTGTAAGCTGAAATAGGCTCTGTTGGCTGACAACAACCGTGCGCGGATTTCATCATCGTAGTTGTTATCGGTTGTGATTTTCGACCCTAGATAGGAGAAATTGTCAACGGTCTCAAAGTTGTATTCTCCTATCCTTATTCTTCCTGTTTGACCAGTGCGGTTTGATGTTGTTGGTTGGTTCGTCTTCGGTGCTGACGTTGCCACCATATATTTTGTCTTGCCTTCATTGATGTGCAGCCCAAGATCTTGCGCCGCCTGCTCGATCTGTATGAAGGCAGTTTGTACGTCTCGGGTGGTTCTTCCCATGATGTCGATATCGTCAGCATAGGCCAATAGTTGGGTGGACTAACCCTTCAGGACCAATAAGATTATATATACTTGGCGTACTTGAAAATGACGTCTTCAGTGGCACCTGAAAGCCCTAGCACCATTAATCAAACCTAAAAGACAATCGCTGAGGTATACAGGTGTACAGAGTAATGTATCGTTGACATATCTCACATGATCAAAGTTTTTTCGTCGGAATTCGTTGTGGTACGAGCGTAAAAGCGCAAGCGCAAGTAGCGCAAACGGGATAATGTATGGCGAAAATACGGCTGTACAGACCCATTCACAACTTTGAGCGCTTCGATTCCTCTGTCACATCAAACTGGTGTCTCAATGGTCCCTTGCACGAGTCAACAACAGGCTTGAAGGTAAGTGCTGGCACCTCTACGTATTGTTATTGCTCCTAAGCAATTGTTTGTCTACAGCTCTGCTTTCAATACCTCATCTGATAACATCTTAATATATTGACCGAAGTATCTGTCAACTCCGTTTACATAAAAAATCACCTAATCGCATGACTGGGAAGAGATGAACCTTTCGTCGTTATGACTCCCTTCTAGGAAGGCAATTGATCCTGGCCTCACGCCTGCTTAAAGGAAGTTGTATCCGGGAACTTGCCCGGATCCGCTTGTCTTTAACCTAGATCCCAAAGTTTTGCGCAGCGATGCAACGAATACGGTTGCTGATGCTGTAACAGCTGAAGATTTGTCTGTGAACTTCCCCTCAACTGCTAAGGTCTTTAGTACTAACCCCCCTGAAATTTCTTCATAAACTGCAAAAATGAACACTGATAACAATTCCTGTGTGGAGATTATCCGTCAATCCCTGTGGACGCTCCCAACCCGACTCCTAAAAAGTTTATTAAACAGGTGCTTTCTAGAGAGGCGGAAGTCCCGCTATTGTATGATGTAGAAACTCAGAGGAAGCGTTTTCCGGTCTTAGTCGAAAGAATTAAGTTTGCTGAAACTGCTCCTTTAAGTATAAACTCCCTGGAACAACAACGAAATTAAATCGCTTAACATTCAGAATGTGGTTCACTCGTTTCAAGCCAGTTGTAGGAGCGTGAAAATCCTCTTCAAAGATGCTGACACTGCTGTTCAGAATGTTCGACTGGCCTCCTTGGGCCTATATTTTAGATGTGTCTACAGATATGCTGTTGTCAGGAGCATCTCCCTCTATTGTGACATGGAAACTACAGTTAATGCTAACTCTCGAAGAAGTCGAGATCCCGGAGGTAAAAAAGTGCCCTTTACTACGGTGAGGGTGAAGGTCACCCCTGGGAAACAATTTACCTGACCACATTTTGTTCACCTACACGAGAGTGAAAGTTTCATATTTTAAACTTAAGGCGTCTCAATGCTTTAAGTGTGGCAGACCCGGCCACATCAATAAGTATTGCAAAGCCCGGATGATCCAGGTGTGTCAACAGTGTTGCTGAAAATTACTCTGGGACCTGCGAGATAAAAAAAATTCGGATAGTTATGATAGGGTCTCCTTACCCAGTAAAAAGAAACCCAAGTATCAAAAGTACTACTCAGAAGCTGAATAGAGTCATTAGAGGCCCGGTCAGTTTTAGTAACGTTGTTAAGAAGAGAAGTACTGGCACTACTAAACTAACTTTTCCCAAAGCTACCCATCAGAATGGTTTCAAACCAACCACCCCTGTTTACGAAAACCCTTTGTAAAGCAATGAGTGAAATTTTGTTAACGCTCACAGAAACAGCCATCAGATTCGATGATCAGGAACTCAAGAGTAAAGTTTCTGACATCACGAAGCTACTCAATCAAACGGATTTAGGAAGTTACCACCTACTCTCTCTTTGCAGCATTGGTGAAAATACTTCAGTTAAATGTTCAGAGCCTAAGGGCCAAAAAAATCGAATTTTATGCGAACTGCAACGATTTCGACATACTTCCCTTGCAAGAACACACACACAATTAGGATGTTAAGTCTTTCTGAAAATCTATCAATGGTTTCCGTAACTACTTTAGCGACAAATCTCTGTGCTGGGATCCAAGGAGAAATCTTAAATATCTTGAATTTCTAACTGGGGGGTTTTGTCCCTCATCCTCCTCCCTGGCTTAGATATCCCTCAGTTTCTCAGCCTTTCTCTGAAAAAGAGATAATGACTGTCCTGCTTAGGCACAAGAGAGTCTCTGCCCCTGGTCCAGACAATATTACTTACCGCTGGTTAGCGCCGTTCTCTGCTTTGTTGCAGGGTCTAAACCTCATCTTGCGCAATATAAGTCCACCTGGGACTGGTCTATTATTAAGGTGGTTCTCATCCTCAATACCCTTAAGGACCCCGAACTGACTAGTTATCGTCCAATTGCTCTCGTTAATGTGATTGTTAAATAGCTTAATTCAATGGTAAAGGTTCGAATCAATAAATTCATTGAAGAATACCAAACACTCCCCGCAAAATGTTATGCCTATTCTGCAGATAAATCCCCATCCCATCCCATTAATGATGTCTTATGGCGCATCTCGATCCGCAAAAGTAAAGGTCAACAGATGTTGACTGTGGCGCTGGATGTGAAGAACGCCTATGAGAATGATGATCTGGTGACGCTGAGTGACACAATGTCAAAGTTCATTTTTCCTGCTGAGACTGTTCTATGGGTGATAAAGATGATGTCGCATTTTGCGCAAGTAGACAATAGCATTCCCCAAAGATGCGTTTTAAGTTCAACGCTATTTAATATTTATACAGCATCCCTTCACATAAAGGCTCTGAAAGCATTAAAATTTTCCAATATCTGGACGATTTTCTCATATTGACCACTGGAAATGATTGAGGCTAAAGAGCCACCACTCCGTTTCAGAAGGCACTTTCTGGTGGCCAAGGAACTTTTTAAATTAAAGAAAAGGAATCGTAAAACCTATTAATTGGTGGTGCAAAACCCAGATGTTGACAATGGTCTGTTCTTGCTCTATAAGTCTATCCAAAATTTGTTCGATACTGTTATTCCCAATGCCCACAATCTCTAATAAGCTTCAGATTATCCTGTCCTATGACTTGGATGGCACTTGTAGCAGAGCACGTGTTGCGGCTGCGTGTGGTAGGGCCATGGAAAGTCTAAAATCAAAGGGCTTTCTTCTCCTGGCGTCGGACGCTGCTTTCATGTGGTTCTAGTTGGTCCCGAGGGGACGCATGTCTCATGTTTTCCCTTAAAATTAAGTATGGTCTTTTTGGCGGTCTTCAGGCCATCAATGTGGCCTTCAGAATGGATACGAAGAAAGCTGCTATCATTACGGACTCTCTCTTTACCTGTAAATTACCCGAGCAAACTGCGCTGTCACATCACCTAGTGGGTAAAATACATGCCCTTGCTTCCGACCCACTTTTTAAGCCACTGTAAATTCTATGGTGTCCAGTGCATGCGGGGTACCTACCACTAACCTTGCAAGGTTAGTGAAATCAATGGACACATCTTCTTTTGATGCAAGAATTATTCCTGCTTCGGGTTAAGTGTAGATGGTACAATAAGTTTTTTAACCTCAAACAAATCTTTTTAGGCAGAGATCTCTGGATGATTGATGACCTTCTATATTTCTTTAAGGAGACTACAGTCAGACTATAACACATATGGGATCTTTTCATAGTTTCGCGGCACTGCATTTTTTACCCTCCCCTTTTCCTTTCTCTGCATCGACCTATCCTTACGCAGAGAATTACTCATTCCACAGCGTATCAGCTATCTTTCGAATATCGAGCAGTCTCTGCGTTCAGGTATTTCGGACCGCAACACTCTCACTCTCTATACTCTGGAATCTACAACGCATGCTATTTTCCGGATTTCAACACTTCGTATTCTTTGGAAGCTAAACCGTATCTGCACTAACCTATTTGAAATCAACTAACATACATATTTGGCCTCCGTTTACCGGGACTAATCTTCGCAGTTGGTATCAGGTCCCCTTTCTGGACGTGTCAGCCTCGCTTTTATCTAGCTTTCATGAATTTTGTAGGCTTCTTTGTAATCATTTTTCCTCCGTTTTTTACCATTTATCCGCGTATCTTCCATTCCTCTTCTGAACCTTTCAAATTTTGATCTCGACCACGGTAGTACTTCAAATCTATTCCTAAAAACATGTAAACACAAGATTTCCCTTCTCCTTGCTATCATTTATCTCAAGCTCAACAAGAGCTTGTCCGAAGGTATCTTTCGGGATATATGGAAAGGAGCTCGTATTATCCCCGTATATGTACATGTGGACGTTTTACTGGCCGAAAATTCTTTTACATGCGTAAAAGACTGCTTTACGTTTTGTTTTGGACACCTAATTTTGAACAAGCAGCATGGATTAAAACGCTATTGCTCGACTGAGACTAATTCACTGGAATTCTTAATACAACAAAAGATGTCCATACAATCTACACTGATTTCTCCGAAGTTATCGATTCAATTGACAGCCCTACATTTCACCAAACTTCGATCGTATAGATTCAACTATTCTCTTCTTGTTGAGATCTGTCATAAGCGGTAAAGTAAATCGAGTCTCTTTCAATAGATGCATCTCACCTTTATTATCCATCATTGAAGGTACCTTCCGACTCTATCCGTTCCTCACTCCTGGTTTTATTTCTCATGATTGATCCTTATTTACTATTTTCTCTATCCTGATCTTTTATATGGAAACGATTTAAAACTATTTTCTTTTGAAGATTCGCTTATTATTCAAGAGGCCTTCAGTCAAACTTTAACATGCCTTCGGAACAAGTTGCCATGTAATGTAAGAATGCAAGGAAGTGCTATTCATTATATTAATAATAATAATGGTTCAATTGGATCTATGCCTTGAAGCATGTTGGAACATTTCATTCAAGGCCGTAACGGTACACTACAGAACTGCAGTACGCTATAGGACACAACGTAGCCAGCATTGCACTCGTCTCTGATTAATACCTTGATTTCACAGCTGACTCGACTAGTACCCGACATCCAGTCGCGATTCCTTCTGCCACCACTGAGATTTGGACCACGACCCTCCGCTGCGAAGGACTAGCTCTCTAATCACGGACCTACAACTTAAATAATGTCGAGAGAAACTATTTTTCGTTTCTATCTTTTCAATTTCAATTGACCTGACCGTTTTGGAATTTTTAGCTATCTTCAATAAATGCTTCATTAATCTGCTCAATCTTGCACGGAATCATCTCAACTGTGCAAGCATCTAGACATTAGACCTTGAATTTCCTTTGATGGGAGGTACGCATGTTGCAATAAGGATTTTGGCCGAATCAAACAACTGAATTTACACGTGAATCACAAAAATAATGCAGCGCCTATACGTAAGTTTGGCATGCCGAATTAGGTGAAAAAAGGGAAAACCGACTTATAAGGGCGAAATTGACTTACCGGATTCTTCTTCTTCTGAACCAATTATGTGGTTTTTAAAGTGTCGACATCCGTCTCGCTGCCTTGGCTGGAGGGTATGCAGGGCTTCAACGGACCATGACCTCTTTCATCAAATAGTTCGAGTACGCTTTCTTGCCAAGTCACAGACCTTAGCCAAATGGCCCTAAATTTGGAAAAGGAAACAAGCAGGGTCGGATGATAAACACCAACAAATCAAGTTTCCTACTCCAACTGGTCATCGCACTCTTCCTATCCACATTAATGGGCTGAACATTAAGTACATCGAATAATTTGTAAATCTAGGAATTTGTGTCTGAAGACGACACCGAACAAGATGTCGTTTGGCACGTCAAAGGTCCTGAATTATTTCAAAGCCAACATCAAGATAAAACTGTTCCGTGAAAATGTACTTTTTGCGCTGCTATATTTGATTATCACATGGAAGGAGATCACCTTTGCGATTCGGAAGTTCCAAACTTTCATCGATTATGTCTGCGTCGTGTCATCGGGGCATTCTGGCCTGAGGCAACAACAAATGTGCGTGTGTCAGAAAGTGGAAGTGCCAGTGGATAGGTCGACCAACTCCATCGGGGGTTATGCAGGACCAAAGGGACCCACTGGTCCGAATCCCCCCTAATATGGCACAGAACAGTAGAGGAAGAGTACAATATTCTCAAGGAGGGAGCGGAAGAACATTCCCAGGAACCGACGACGGGCATAGCGCGTTAACCATACCTAGTTGACGGGCTGTATCCCACATAGTGGTTAACCAGGTACCGATGTAGGGCTAGTGTATTTGTCAGCATTAATTTTCAATACAAATTATCGTTTTTTAATTTGACCATTTTGTTGCAAAATTGTTTTATTCGTGCCAGTCTTTCTACCTTTCTCCGAGTCACAGAAGATGTAAGCTCCATATATTGTATACGTTTAAACAGTAAAACTGGCATCATTCATTGTAGATTTATCTCGTACTTTTCGCCTTTTCTTGTAGTTGATATTGCATATAAAAAAGAATCTCTTCTTTCACTGTCGTTGTTATGGCCACATGATAAGTCTTCCCTATCATTTCATTCACATAACTATCTTTTCATCCGAAAGGGTAATTTAAACTATCCTTGTCTATCCAGACTTAAACACTTTTACACGTTCTCAGTCGAATAATATCCAGAACTTTTTCTTCGCTGCAAACGAGCAATTATATTGAAAGTGCTAATGCTTCTTTTTTTTCTTCAGCCTTTCTCCCGTTCACAAGCGGGGTCGGCTCGTCGTGATCGGCCTTGCCATTTAACCTTATCAAATGCCTGATCTGGACACTACAATTTAGTAAAAATGCTAAAGCTCTATCTTCCCAAAGTGATCGCTCTTGAAATTTTCAAACTTTGTGTTGCCGATATGGTGAGTGTTCGAATCAACCCTATGCCTTGTCTCATTGAGAAAGTTTCTTTTGCAAACAAATCTCCTATCCTTGTGTGGGCTAATGTCCTATATTACGTGTAGACCTTATGTCATTAATCGGAGTTCTGACCGTACGCACGCTGCTAGAAACTCTAGTAACAAGACAGTAATAGCAAAAAAAGAATAACTCAGTTTCACCCTATTAACCATCCCTCAAAGCTGCAAGGCGATATTCTTCATATACATAAATATATATAACCCGTTTGCGTAGTCGTGTACGCTAGTAATTCTTATGTGAAAATTATAAAAAACTAAATATATAATGCAAAATTTTATTTCAGTATGTAACACGAATCAATTGCGATTTCTAAAAAAAATCAACTAGTCATGACCTTCCGTTGAAAAAAAAGATGCATCAGAGTCCAGTTGAAATGTGCCTAACATGTTTTCCTCTGCACTTACCAGCTCATATAAGTTACTACGCAGAAACCATGTCATTACGTATGACTCTTAATCTTCGACGTCACCTGAAACACAAAACAAAGCAATATTATATTCCAATTAATTAACTTTTTACTATAGAGTGACTGGACTTAATGGCTAGTCCTCAAAATCTTTGCTTTGACAGAAAATTTAAAAGTCATCTAAAACAGAATAAAAAAGAATTAATGATGGATAATAAAGAAACCTATGAGTAATAAATAAACAATTAAAATTGAAAAAAATATATCATCATTTCCTTAGTCTGGTATTACTATAATATGGATAATACCTAGATTTTAAATCGTTTAAAATTTAAACTTAAAATGAGTCTAGCCCCTATGCACTTAGCGATTTTTAAATGGTTTTCATAAAAGGCATAAGATCTCTTGAAAATAACTGTACCGATCTTATAGATTAACTATGTACATGCCTTGGATTAGAAAATTTCCGGCATTGGACCTTCTAGTGCATGGTAAATATACCTAATGTGTATATTTGTAATTATCCAAAGAAATCCGAGTTAGTCATTCCAAAACTTGAAAGCAATAAGCTGGCCGTTCAGGGAGCTAAGTGCTAGCCAATTTGGAAAAGTAGATCAGATCCTAAAATGCTTCGTTCTCTTTCATATCATTATCAACAATTTGAGAACCTGTACTTCAAGAATGATACAATCGCAACTTGCGACAGAGACGGGCATCTGACATTAGATCAGCCATTAGATGACGAAACGACAGCATGATCTGAAAATGCAACTGCATCTAATTAAAATTCAATTTGAGGCTCCCCTCATTAATATTTACTCTACCGTCTCTTGGAAGCCCCAACCTTTTGTAACCACTTCTCTGTGGTGATTCATTGAGGGTACTTTGACCTGGCATATCGTCAAACGAAAAACTACGACGGCATGATAGTCAAATACTTGTAGGCGTCTTGAAGGACAAGAGCAAGTTTTACGAATCGAACTGAAGAATATAAAGACATGAGAAGCATACATAGCCTTGTGATCAGCATTCTCGATACACCAAACGAGAAGCCACAACTATAGCAAAACAAATATTGACATAGTCTATTAAAGCCATTTTTGTTTTCCAAAAATTTCTGACGGTTTTGTCGTCAGCGCTGATGTATTCCTTTAGACACTGCTTCACGTCTATCCTGTGGGGCAACGCCACCGAGAGCAGCTGCACTCGTTATTAGCTCAAAATATATTGATTCAAAAATCGACATATTTGGAGACAACAACTCCTGTAGTCGCTCTGGACCTCGTTACCAATATACGAGGCCCGATGCATCATTGGATCACCGACCTATTATCTATCTCTTTCAACTAGCCCTAAAAAAAGTGGATGCCAGAGGCAACAGTATTGATATAATGAAAATAACAATACAAGATACGCCCCAATTCCTATGGTACAAGGCAATATTTTTTTTTCTCCACGGTCAAAATTGCGAGGATGGACGATTCCGTAGCCTTTATAACAAAGATATCTATGACTGATATTCCCATCATTAAAGTCTATGGGGACAATATTATGGTAGAAAAACAGACGTAGCAGGGCCTACCTTAGACGAAACGTTGACGTAGACCTGGACGTCAGGCAGCTAGTAGTGATATCGCAATTCGTTGATGATGATTAAGTATGTATGATACAATACAACTTAGCACTCCGGGTAATTAATTTATCTATTTCCATTTTTTATATGATATCTTTCAATTGATCTTTTCTGCTTATTTTCTATTCACATAGTAGTGTCCGAATAGCTCAGTGGTTAGAGCACTGGGTTATAATACGGAAGGCCGCGGTTCAAATCTCGCTGGTGGCAGTGGGATTTGTATCGTGACCTGACGTCGGATACCAGTCGACTCAGCTGTGAATGAGTACCTGAGTCAAATCAGGATAATAATCTCGGGCGAGCGCAATGCTGACCACATTGCCTCCTACAGTGCACTGTAGTGTACCGTTACGGTTTTGAATGAAGTGCTCTAACACACTTCAAGGCCCTGATCCAGTATGGATTGTTGCGCAAACGATTATTATATTATAGTAGAGTCTGATTATATTCCAAAGTTCCGATGGCTTAGTGCTTAGCACACTAGTCTTTTGCAGTGGAGGGTCGCGGTTCAAATCTCACTGGAGGCAGAGGGGTTTGTATCTTGACTTCTTTTTCTTTATATGCAGTCGCAAGGCTTTTAAATCCTTGTCTAGCGCATCAAGCCACCATCGTTTCAGCCGGCCTTTTTGTTAGCTTACCGTCGACTTCAGTGTTCAGACCAATTTTGGCAAGTGAATTTTCGTCAATGCGAATTACGTGACCATACCATCGAAGACATTTCTCTCGCAATTTTTTCACGATCGGTGCAAGCCCATATCGCGGATATCCTCATTTCAGATGTGATCAAGTCGTGTTACGCTACTAGTCCAACACAACATCTTCGTCTCCACTACTGCGAGATGCAGTTCATTGCCTTTTATAGTCGGCCAACATTCAGAATCATAGAGGACGATGGGCGGGCAACACTGCGGTGAATTTTAGATTTGAGACGTTCGTTGGTACGTTGATCACAAAGAATACTATTTGTGGAACGCCACTTCATCCAGGTTGCGTTAATGCGTGAAACAATTTCATATCGTAGTACTCCATTGGCTGATAGCATTGACCCGAAGTATTTAAATCGCTCAGTTCTGGGCAGGTCACTGCCATTGACAGTGGTAGTGCCTATTTCATACGGCGACAGTCAAGAAAAATTCAGTTTTATTCAAATTCAATCTGAAACCGTGTTGCATGAGGCGACCATTCCTTTTCTGGACAAGTTGCTCGATATCATTTTTCCTACTAGATGCTTGAAAACACTATCTGCATGAAGCAGTGTATAGGTCACTGAACGTTGGATGTCTCGTCTGACAGTGTCCATAATAAGAACAAAGAGGAGTGGTGAGAGGACACTTCCTTGATGTCAGCCTCTAGCCGACCAGCTGGTCTAGAATGAAGTCCTTTAACACACTTCATTTAGACGGTCGCGTCAACAATCGGGGAAGATTCTCTGCTTTCGTACGCACAATGAAATCGAAGACATTTCTTCATTTTTCCATAATATTTCATGATATTTTTTAATTATGCGTTGTGTTACATTTTCTATTTCAAATTTCTTGTCTCTAAGCCCAATTTGATTAGAAATTATATATATATAACTTGAGAAATGTTTGCAATAAAGCAAATAATAGCAGGACGCGATTTCCTCACTTTAACTAGGCTATTGGAAACAATTGGATAAACAATTTATCCTCGAATTGCGTCAATGTTCACTCCGGCTCAACTACCAGAATTTCTCTAAATTGCGAATTTAGTTCTCAGCTTACGAGGGGGTCTTCTTAAATTTATGAGGATGGTATTAGCTTTGGCTGGTAATTCGAACGAAAACAGTGGTTGGTCGAGGCATTTCGGCCGATTAATTACTTCAGATTCAATTTTACCGCAAATGTTTTCATAACAATTTCGTCAAAGAAATATTTTGATTTCAACATTTATTTCTCAATGATCGATTTGAAGTGTTTTTGAAAGGCTAAACAGACAGCTAGAATCATTACTGGTTTATGGGCTAACCCAGACTTTAAAATTAGACCGTTAAGTAAATAATTATCAGATCAACATCTTGTAACGTACCCAACTGATTATTTTCCAGCTAGCCGGATTCGGTAATTGCTCATTTATGTTCTGCTACTGAGTGATTTTAATGGGATGCTTATTTCTAGCAGACATTGATTAAATCGGAAACATATTCCTATTGACTTCTAGTTAGCATTCCAGATATTTGGAAAATTTGCAGAATCTTTCCGTCGAACTATGCTTACATACATATGTCACCACATGGCCAAGGATTGGCTGCATCATCATTATGCAATCATATGCCGTACATTTGTAGCTGAAGTCTAGGAAATTTGATCCTATATAATTATACTTATCCCTCATATACCGACCTTACAAATGAAAAATTCTTTTCGGAGAATTTTTCCGAATAATGTAATCAGCACATTGCGAGTGCTTCCCCTTCTCAAAAGCATTACCATTAAATTTAGATGAAAACAGCACTTTTCTCGATGGCTGTATTTCGAGAAATCCTT
The DNA here is from genome assembly GCF_905115235.1 of Hermetia illucens. NCBI lineage: Eukaryota > Metazoa > Arthropoda > Insecta > Diptera > Stratiomyidae > Hermetia > Hermetia illucens. Next base: position 439,003 of record NC_051851.1, on the reverse strand, counting down.
TATCACGTATATTTTCGCAATAAAACAATAAAACAAGAGAAGAAACGAAAACTCGTTACCATTTAATCTGAACATCTCTAAACTCTTCTAATCAAAATTCATACTTGTAGAGCGAAAGTAGATATTTTACTCTTGCCGCCGTTGGCGTGAAAAGACCTAGCAAGTCGTAACCGACGTAGTTTCTTATCCTTTAATTTATTAAACAAAAAGTAAATATCTGCTCCTGTATTAATTCAACGTTAGCATTTTATTAACATAACAAAGCCGATCTAAATGGTACGACGCTTCCCATCTTCCTCACTCTCTCGGCTCAACGGCCAGGTGAATTTCATGATAATGGCTTATCCTTCGTCTTGGCCATTTTGCAGTCATGTTCCACTTATTCCCCCTGCGTCTCAGCTACAGTTCAAACAAGCTCACCCACAACTCTTCGTTTCCCGGCCTGCCTATCTTTCGAGTTGCCTTCTCATAAAGCAAAGAAAAGCGTCTTTTGACTCAGGAGTGTGCTTTATCTTGAATCCGCCGGACTACACTGAATATAATTAAAATTTCTTATCAAATAGGATCGAAGGATGGCGCAAAGTCCGTATTGTTTCCATTAGTCTCCCAGAGCCATCTCCTCGTTTCCCATTCATTGAAGATTCCCTTTTTAGCAGCAGCTACTACCTAACTGAGTCCCTGGGGGGACGAATTTCATACTGTCCAAGAAGAGAACCTACCACATATTGAACAAGGTTTCTGGAGCAATTTGTTTTCGTAATCCCAGGGCGCTGTTGATAAGTACGCGGTGGCGTTTTTTTCCCATTCATAAGCTACTTTCTTCCCGCGCCCTTCACATCAATTCTTCCGTAGTCCCGATACGCCGTATTTCACGTTCGAAAATTTTCGGAAATGAAAACAACCATACCATTGCTTTATTTTTATGCTTATAATTTTCGCAATTGCCGCTTCGATTGGGATGAGTGGTGTCAGTGGAGAATTACGACAGCAGATTGGGTTTCTGCCACAGCAGACTCAAATACGGATTCAATCGTTATTTCAGCTGAAAGGATCTAACACGTGGGTTTGTACAGATTCCGTAATCATTCAAAATGTACAGAGCATAAATGAATAAAATTCAGTGTTGGCAAACAGGAAAGTGAGTAATATCTTTTGTTTACTTTCGTACCAACTTGGTGCTTACTCAAAGAAGGGTACATAATAAGTTCTGGAAATGACAATTAGCCGGCAGCAACTACTCCAATCGTCCCTGATATATGTATAATATCCTCGACCTTATATTGTTATAGTCAGATAACTAAGGTCTAGACATTACGTAAAAATATATACTATTAAAATATAAGAAATCAACACAGTAAACGTCAAAGAATTTTGGAAAGAATTTTTCCAATAATAAATATTTTTTTTTAAATAATTTAACCCGTTTTGGAAAATATATGAGTATTTAAGATTCCGTATAATACGACAAGCCTACAGAATAGAAAGAAATTTAATCATTTGAATTCGGACCACTACAGAGGGCTGTATGCTTCCCCCAGTCAAACAATTTTTTTTACTTTTATTTAAGTAAAATAATATTAATATAATAATATTTTTTTAATAAGAAAAAAATACAAAATATACAACAATTTAATATTTTGTATTTTTTTCTTATTAAAAATTATTAAATTACGTTAAAATTTTCTTCATTACTCTATACTACCACCTTAAGGAGCTATCCCGTGTGACGGCTTTTTTTTTTAGTTTTGCATCAATTTAATTTAAATTATGCATAGAATATACTGGCAAAGTAATCTTTCGAAATACGGGTTATTTTGAAAGTAACAGCAATGTGTAAGTAAGGTGTTTTACCGCGCAACTAAGCGCACGACGAAGTCCGGAGGATCAGCCATTCCTAGAGCTTAGAATTTGGTCCAATGGAATCTAAATAAAAAACAGTTGATTTCTTCCTAAAATGGGATAGGTCATTTATTTGCAAATACGTATTTCGGGTATCGCGGTTTGGGTGACACTAATGTCTCACTCGCTAGCTTTCTCAAAAGCTTTGATTGCACGTTACTCGCATCGTAGTTCAATCTGCTCCCTTCTGGTTCCCTTAGGATCGCCAAGGTCTCTTTCCTATTTCCTACTGTGCTGTCACAACCTTGACATGCCACTTTATATATCCCACTAGATTCGTGCTTTAATTTGCGGTCCTTGGGTGATCCTAGTCTCCTCTTGAGCTGGTGAATCCTATTCGATAACAGCATCTTGACATTTAACCCTTTCAACCTTATAAAAAGTTCGCCGGTTTGCATAAGAAATAAGGGCACTTAATAACGTAGTGTGGCTGTCGTGGGAAAAATATTGAACCGTTTTCGGTCCACATAAAAAGAATAGCAGGAACAAATCAAGCGATTTTGAGTTATAATTAAAAAGCAATTATTTTACAGGTAAAGGTATGATGGAAAAATCAAAAGAAATGCCCCTAAAAATCAGGCTTGACACGCTGTGCTATGTATACCAGCTACTCATTTTTAAAATCGAATTCGACTTTTCTATTATTAAAAAAATATTTTCAAAGGTATTCTCTATTAAAATCGTCAACATACCTCTTGCGAAGTCTTGGCATATGTCGGCGAAACTAATTTCGGTTGGCCATGGAGATGTCGCTAATCAAAGCCTTCCTCAACTTTCCCAATTAATTGAAGAGCCTTGGAGAACTCGCTTGAATTCTTAACCGATCTAGTTTCGAACTGTTTTTCTATACTCTGAAATTCCAATGTGATTAGTGCCCTTTATCCGCTTTGATATAGTAAGCGGACTTCTTTCTGGGCTCCTTGGGTTCACGCACTTTTATACCGTGATGTTAATTTTTTCAGAGTGGAAGGTGTTGATTTTTTGTCACTTCTGGCTTAACTTTATTCGCTGTTCTCGCACTACTGACTTTAAACACATATCCAAACTACGTTTTGAACCTGAAGTGAGACAATTGGGTAGGTGTAGATGGAAAAGTGTAATCAATTTCCAATCATAGCACTCTCATTTCATAATGCAATGGTTTATGTTCTACACCATTCTGATTGCTACAGTCATTCTTGCTACTCCAGAAACTATAAAGCTTCCACTATGTCACATCAAATAGGAAAGGAGATTCTACCGCTTTCTTGAACCAAAATGAGATAATGGACACGCCTACAACAATAAATGTTTTTATTTTTCACACATTTTATAGAAGAATTATCTTCATCAACGGCACAACAAACCATATCCGGTTTAGGCCTGCGGCAGTAGAGAGCTAGAGTTTTTGCAACGAGGTGCACCAATTCGATCTCCTTAAGAGCTGTCTGGCGTCCTGGCCTACTCCATTGCTTTATCTGAGGCAGGGTCTGCCACGTCTCCTTTTTCCCTTACAGACTTTCGCGGTTAGATCACCCTAAACTATACTGATTAAGTGACCCGCCTAGCACAACCTGTTGAGTAGGATTTTATCCACAAAGAGATCGCTCATTAACGTCGTCGTTATATACGCTATGGAAATATGCTGTGTTGGCTGCCAACAACCGTGTGCGGCTTTCATCATCGTAGCTGTTATCAGTTGCGATTTTCGACGTTAGATACGAAAAGTTATCAATGGTTTCAAAGTTGTAGTCTTCTATCTTCATTGTTCTTGTTTGACCAAAGTCAGATAATGTTGCTTCTTCCGTTTTTTATGCTGACGTTGCCATCATATATTTGGTGGCTGGCATATCTCGGGATGTTCTATTTCTAATGCCGATTTCGTCAGCACAGGACAGTATTTGAACTAACTTGGAAAGAATGGTGCCACTCGCACGGATCACTTTTTCAACGCTAAAAGCATGCATGATGGGGCATCCCTTTGTCTTAGACCGTTGCTGATTGTGAAAATTCTTGAGAGTGATCCTGCTGCTTTTATCTGGCCTCGGACATTGGTCAGAACCAACCTAGTCAGTTGTATCAATTTGGTCAATTCTATCGTGTACAGTTTTATCCTGGCTGTGCTATGAAAGGCGCCTTGAGATCTATGAAGAAATGATGCAACTGATAGCCATATTTCAATAGTTTTTCCATCGCTTATTCCACAGAGAAAATCTGATTTGTTGCTGATGTATTTGAAGCCTCTTTGGTATGGGCCGATGATATTCTGGGTGTATGGTACTGTCACGTCTAGCAAGATAGCGGTACATATCTTATTAATGGTACTAACTGATATCTCCCTTTTCATGTATTGAGCAGATAATGCTTTAATCCGATGCCCCAACTTTTGAACATAAATTGATAAACCGCCTTGTGTCGCCTTTTGGATTTGATTGAATCCCGATGCGTTCAGAAGGCGGAAACTAATCGACGAAATAAAATTTCCAGAAAATAAAAAAATTGGTAAAGTAGGGATATGGAATCCGTTCCTGATGTGATGAGGAAGACTACTTTACTTTTAGGAGTGAGTATCATAAACAGTTATGTCTCTGTGGTTTAACGTAAGTATTTGTCTCGTAGACTTAATCCCACGGTCTTCTTAAGACACAATTTTGTAACCACAATCGGAGCCCCCCTGAGACAAGCACAACGGCACCAGTCTATACTGAGTGCATGACTCAGTTTATTCATATTGATGGGTGCAAGACCTACCTAAATCTCTACTGAACTTTGGAGTACGGCACCGGTGTTGAATCGCAACACTACATTTGATCCCCGAAAGTCTCTGTTCGTTTGAACGTAACCACAACCCCCCTGAAATTCCCACTTGGAAGCCAACCGCAACAGGCGAGCTGAACCCACATGAAACAGGAATTATCCTGAAACATATAAATTCAGGGGCTATCCCGGTTCCGGTAAGGTTTGATCACCAATTTCAGATGAGTCCCCTTGCAAACTCGGGGCTGATCGCCCTGATACGCCTTTGGAGCATTCGCCTATTGCATCACGGCCAACAAACCAAAGTGAATATATCGTTTCCCGGTGCCACCACTATGGTGGTTGGTTTTGATTTGGTCGACAGGGTTGGTGCCATGTCTTCCTCACCGCCACCTCAGAGCATCATAGGATTATAAACAGTTAAAAGGAGCTCGATAGAGAATTCTCCTTCCCCGTTCATTAATGAGATTTTCATCGACAACCTGGAAGAGATGTTAGCTTCGGCCGGTCTGATGGCAAAGTTTTGTAAAATTTTAGTGGATAACATCTACCCTATCATTAGGGAAAACGAAGTCAAAAATACGCACGATTTTCTCAATAGACTGCATCCCTGTATTGGGTTCACCTTCGAGATGTAGCCTGTTTCAACGATATGATCTACTGGATGCTAGTTCTTCCTGTTTCCTAGGAAAGCGTGGTGAGAAAGACGAAGCACATTTTTGAGGTCCCCAGACTGAAAGGATTCACCAATACAGCATGAGCATCAAACGAAAGAGGATGCGCCAACGACAGGCCTCACCAAGCTGACTCCACATCAACAGCCCAGACGTCGAATAACTTTCTCAGCCGATGAGTCGATTGTCCTCGAACTACATGGCACAGAACAATGGAGGAAGAATGGAACGCTCCAATATATCAAGTGAATTTTCATAAGAGTTTTGCTTTCACATAGGAGTACCGCTCTAATCAGCATTCTAAATATTTTTCCTGTGACCGTTAATAGACTTGAGCGTTAGGAGAGGGTGGTTTTCTACCCCAACAACAATCGCGTTGTGGCAGTTCGCCTTATTTGCTGTTATTATATATATTTCCCGGAGTTTTCATTCTTTCTGTACTGGTTTTTATCACGATGCCATAGCATCCCATGAGAGCGGGACAGTGACCATACTCCACACACGATGCTGACCATATCGTTATGGTCTAGAATGAAGTGCTGTAACTTACGGGCCTAGGTTCTAATTAGACTACCACACCAAGGAAGAAAGATTTTTAAAAACCGAATAAAATTTACGCCTTGTTCCGACGCTTCTAGGGAACATATGTAAAATCCACTAAGGAGTGAACAGGAAACACTGAACATGAGGCTAATAAACGCATTAGTGATATTCCCGCCTACCGCAGCTTATTGAGTCTTATTTTAGGCACAACCAAATGGTCGCGCTATCGATCATAAATTTCTTCATTGTATAAGATTTTTCTCTCGAACGCTGTTAAAAACCCTGAAAACGCCAAACATGGCAAGATCACTGCCTTGCAAAATTGGGGCTTTGATCCTAAGATGGAACGCGCCGTCGTACCCGGTGTCATCATTATTTGTTGTGATTTTCAACCCGTCTTGGCCCAGATCGTTAGCGATGGTGAACTGTCTTCACAGTGATCCTGTTGTTTGTATCCAGCTTCACACATTATTTACGATTATCCTAACCAGTTTTACATTTTGTGGCGGGAAACCGAATTTTTTCGTGGCCATAAAAAGTTTCATACTGCTATACTGTCACAAACAGCCTTAAGATCGATGAAGAGATGATGTAACTGCCATATTCTAACAGTTTTTCCATTGACTGACATAAAGGGAAAATCTGATATTTTGCCGATTTGCCAGGAGTTCGGCGAGAACCGGCGTTGATCTAGGCATATAAGTTATCCGGGCGTATCATGATACAGGAAAATAACTCGCAGTGATAGTATTTTAACGCACTGAGCAATATTCTTTTTTTTATTTATGGGGCAGATAATGCCTTGCTGTCAAGAACTAAGCATTGATTCGCTCTTATAAATTTATCCACCTGCTCTTTTCTATGGTTCTCAACCCGAAGAATTGCATTGACAACATTGGCAGCACTTGCCCGTCTTCTTCAGTTGGCGGGATCTCCAAACCGCCGATATTCTGGTTGTGGAGCGGTTCGTCATATGGTCGGAAATCAGATTTCCCTCTTCGTTTTCGCAGGACCAGCATGGAGGGGTATAAAGCTTCATATTGCTACAACTACTGAGCTTGGTGCCTTTGCTCCCTACACTTTTGAAATTCACAGATTTATTAGTTTTCCCAGCTTTCCATGGTTTGTTTATCAAGTCGTCTTTCCGCTCGGCGATAAATTTCTGAGGGTGCCCATGTTCTTTGAGAATGTTGCGCACACCAGTAGGTAGCATTCTTTCACTCCATTGCTTACCTACAACCATTACCAAATCCGTTACGACGATTTTATTTTGCTACTGGTATCAAATGTGTTTGTGGCCTTACCAATCATAACATTTTTCAGGTGGTAGTGAGGTTCAATTGTCGATATTCCATTTCCAAATTATCATAAAGCTGTAATTATTGTTCTGAATCGCTTCCGTTGTGTGTTTACTCTCATTTGCTTATCGCTTTTGTGTTAACTCTGACTTGATTGTCAGAGCGATTTTTCAAGTGATATTGTTATTGGACCTCGAAGCACAATTGCGAAAGAGATGATAATCCGGGTTTGTAGCACATGTGTTACGCCTTATATGGAGGGTAGCAAAGAGAAACTTCGGGCCCGGGGTGAAAATTGTGCGGGAAGTCTTGGAAAGGAGTCATATTCCTCCGGACGTTTCTATCATCCCTTCACTTAGCTGACCGATTTCACGCCCCTTGGAAAACTCCCATTGCGGGGGAAATCATACACTTTCTCGCATTTTGTTAGGCCTGCGATTATGTTCTGACCCTCATTCAAAGGTGCTGGCATTCGATTAGTTCGTGGTAAATTTGGTTGAAAGCGCATCCATCTGGAGAGAACCTGTTTATAGATTCCTTCCCACCCAAACTAGATATTTTCAAAGATCATTTCGTATGACAGTGCTCATTGGATGGCCCATAATCCATTGTTTTTGGTACATTTACGCAGCTTACTAGTGTCCGGATGTGTCAGTGGCTAGAGCGCTAGACTCATGGTTCAAATTTCACTGGTGGCAGTGGGTTTGGAATTATGACTGAATTTCGGATACCAGTTGACTCAGCTGTACCTGAGTCACAATCAGAGTAATAATCACAGGCGAGCGCAATAATGACCACATTGCCTCCTACCGGGTACTGTAATCCTGTAGTGTACCGTTACGGTCTTACTCTAACATACCTCAAGGCGCTGGATTGTCGCGCCAACGGTTATTATTATTAGCACCGGCGTATCGCCTGAATCCGGACTTCTTCCCCACTTTGCTGCTGCTGTATAATTTTTATGTCCTAGGGGGGATGTTTCGAGAGATTGTTCTATTGCCTCGTAGAATGTATTGGCATAGGTTTGTGACAGTGTGGGCCGATGAAATAAATGGTTCCATATAGAACATTTTACAAGTATTAATGCCCAAAATGCGTTTTATTACTGTAACAGATAAGAACTATATAGATAAGCAAATCCTAATTTTATCATTAAAAAAAATATTATATTTTAGATATTTTCATCATTGTTATCGAATTTTTGATTGGAAAACTTTTTCTTCTAAAAAAACCGTTTCTTCAAAACCCCATGTTTTATTGTAGTTTGGATTATCATGGTTTCCTTAGATCTTCGGTAACGGGACCAGGACGTCTAGATCGAGTTTGCCGCTTTTCTCGGCCATACTGGGCTGTGAGTGAAGTCGAGAGTATCTCGAATCATCGGTTCCCTTATATGTATTAATCTAATTATCTCTGCATTGTGTTGTAGTCTTTATAGCAAAATTACAGGTTTTACATGTTTGAAAATTTGTATGTAAACTAAAGTCCACCGTGTGAATTTCTATTGACATAGAAGGGATGAGCTGATTAGTCAATAAGTGAAACAAATATTCTCGAAATGTGAACAAACCGGCTTCGGATAGTAACTACTTTCCAGTTCGTCTCATTATATTTTAGCTGAGTATATAAACTATGCCAACACTGCCAAAAGCAAAGACTTCACTTCAGTTCACCCTGTACTTCTCAGGGAAGACGTGGAAGACCAAGCAAAAACTCCATTGTGGGATATTGACTAAAGTCGCGGCAAGAACGCCCATTAAAAAGTCGTAAAAATTTTACGAGCGATGAGAGAGCCTTCTTAATACAATTCTTTTATTATATTGGAATTTCAGGGCCCTCTTCCTTCAAACCATCACTCCCATCCGCCCAGTCTCATCTCACCAGCTGAACCGCTATTTTTACTTCCTATGTGAGTTGCTGCTTGGAAAATTGGATTCCTATAAGTGGACGGGTACAATTTGAACCAGAAACACAATGACGAGTGTGAACAAATTGCAGCAGCCAATGTACAGGATAGCGGTGTGGCCAGATTTTAAGTAAAGGGGCTATTTGCGTCTCAAATTAGGAACTGTCTTGCAACCCAACATTTCAGTCGGAATAAATTCGCAACCCAAATAATTCCCTTAACAAAACATCACCCAACAGGATTGGAGTTAGCCGACAACGAGCGCCATCTTTTGAGAAATATTAGAACCATGGTTTGCGGATAAGGCAGTTCGACTATTTTCCGGACAGTGAAGAGTACATTGATTACGATTACCTGTTGGCGGGATAAAAATTTGAAATTTAATTGAAATTGAATTAGGAAAAGGTAACAAATAAGCAGCGAATTCCGGGAGCGTGTGGTAAAGATGAATCACTTAATTTAAAGAAAAGATTAACTTTTCTGGAATGATTTGCTCGTAATTAGAACAATCTTAATTCTTTTTATGTTACTTGCCTTTTTAAAGGGGTCATCCCGTGTGTCGGGTTGGCGAAATCGATTTTTTTTTGCATGAATTGTATCTATATATAGTGGAGAATATGTGGGCAAAGGGATTTTCCGATATTCCGAGTAGTTCAGAAATTATAGTGTTAAACAGGTAAGGAGTTTGCAGCAGCGGCTAGAGTACTCGATGAGAAAGAGCGTCGAATCTTTTTTTACACGTTAGTTTTTCACCTGAGAATAATAAATTCGAACACGGGTATAAATATAAAAAGATGGAAAACCAATCAATTGTCTAAACTTATTTGCTGTTCGGAATAAAAAGGATAATCCAGTCTAGAGTGAGCACTAAAAGGCTTTCAAGCTATACTCAGTTATATTTTGTTGTAAGTATTGTGCTGGTTGTGTGTTCAGTGATTTTTTTAAATGGATCGTACGAAGTGAGACCGCTTTAACGTTCAACGTCATGCTCGCACTAAAAAACGAGTATTTCATGGGAGTCGATACTTATCAGAGAAAGAAAAGGACTTCGCATCAACATCAGCACAGAAACTTTTAGCAAGCATGAACATGGATGTTCCAATTGCGACAAGTTTTGTATATTGTATATTGGATTTTGCTGGAGTTTGTTCCGGTATTTCTGCAAGTTTCTGCAAATAATAAAATATACGTAGTAGTAAAAAAGGAATGCGCAGGACATGTCGAGAAAAGAATGGGAACGCGGCTTAGAAATGCAAAGAAGTATCACAAAGGCATTGGTGGAAAAGGGGCTGGAAAACTTACTAATAAGGTTATTAACGACCTCACTACATTTTTTGGGCTAGCTATTTGTCGACACGCAAATTCGATAGAAGGAATGAAGCAAGAAATTTGGGCAACTTTCTTCCATAAATGTTCTACAGATGAAAATCCTCAGCATCAAAATTGTCCAGCAGGCGAGGACAGTTGGTGCAAATGGCACAAAACTAAAGGAGAACTGGATAGTTTCCACCACGAGAAGGCACCTTTGACTCAAGAAGCTCAAACAGTCATCAAACCAATCTACGAAGATTTGTCACGAGATGATCTCTTGTACAGATGTTTAGGAGCAGAGACCTAGAATAACAATGAGTCGTTAAATGTATTGATTTGGACTTTCGCTCCTAAACACCCTCATTCTGGGGCCAAGGATGTAGAAATAGTCACTTTTCTGGCTGTAATTATTTTCAATGAAGGATTCAATGGCATTTTCAAAATCCTAGTGACAATGGGATGTCAAGTTGGTCACATATGTCAGGGTTATGCCGACCGCCTAAATGGAGCGCGAATTTGGCGGTCCGAACGACGATCGACTGACCTCTCTAAAAGAGCCAGAATTGAAACCAGAGAGCAACAATCGGCCTTACAAGACTTTTTTGAAGAAACGGAGGGTGCTCTCTATGGACCAAGTATAGCAGATTAATGGTGAGTGAAAATTTTACTGTTGATAATGGCATTTAAATTTTCAAATGCGTTTTTCTCAAAACTGCATCTTGAAAATCGGCTGCCATCATAGCTCAAAATCTATCCAATCAAATTCTTTGAAATTTTCACGACTTCTTTAATACATATTTCTACGGTCCGCAAACTAGGATAATTGCAATCGGACTGGTAGTTTTTTTTTAATTCATAAAAAAAGTCGTAAAAAAACACCAAAATCCAAAAAATTAAGTTTAAAAGCCCACCAAAAATTTACCTTTTAATATTTTCTAATTATCCTAGTTTGCGGACCGTAGAATATTGTCCACATTAAAATGCCGTTTAGTTTTTTTTCTTCAGATGAACACAGCGCCCTCCAGCGTGGCAGCAGGAAAACACCTTTTTTTGGAGATGGGTGCATAAATTGACATGAATTCCAAAAACTAGCTACGATATCAAGCTGAAAAATTTATCACATATACTAGAGATCTCAATAAACATATGGTGAAAAAATCACGTTTCTATCTTTATCCAGTCCTCCAAAATAATTTTTCAAAGAAAGGCAAAAAAAACAGCCTTCACACGGGATGACCTCCTTAATTTATGTATTGATTGACGGCGCATTGTTCCAGTTTACTTTAATTTTGCCACTGTATTTGCATTATATGCATTTTAGATTGAACAATAGAATACCCGGCATTATTATTAAATCTTCTATCGCTTGGTAGAGAAACCTAAGCCTTGGTTCCACCAAATTTCAGTGTTATCTCTTGTTTCTAACGGCTCTGCACCACGTGATTCAGGTGCGATTAAGTTGTGATTATTTAAGGCATATTTATATGACAAGCGGTGTCAAGCTCTGTCTGGAATAAAAACACTTCCATAATAGAGGAATTGTTTCATGATTTTTTTTTCTTCGAAAAATAACTCCTAGGGACAAACAACAAATCAGATGTACATTTTATCTGAAAACAAGGAAGACTGAGCGTTCAAAGTAATCCGCGTTGGCATGGTTAAGAGAAGAGTGGTTAATATATAAATTATATTATAGTAATTAATGCAAGGATGCACATAAAAACTGCCTCATATAAAAATCCAGATCACACATAAATGCTATCATCATAATCAAGATATTTACGAAAGTTTCGTTGTCAGATTCGGATAGTCCTTTATTCGTTCTTTAATTCGTTTAAATTTAACATTTTCAATAGGCATACGCCAGCGATTTCTTTTTTCTTCCGAGTGTTCGCAGTATTTTTCTAGGTTGAGAGTGGTATTGGTAATACATACATTAAGAGTTCTTTGTTGATCTCTTTTGCGATATTCAGTGTCTAACAAAAATTGTCGAAATCCATCGGATTCCTTGCTCTTTGAGCATTCGACATTGGAGGGCAATCATTCTTTTCTCATAATTTGATGCGTGTTAACTAAGGGAGGGTGTCAAAACTAATATTAACATATTTGCTATGTTCCTCTTGCTGTTTTAGCTTTTGGTCCCTTCGAAAGCGGGGGTCGGCTCGCCCGGATAAGGTTCACCACTTCTCTCAGTCATAAAATTAAACGGTTGGAGTTGGCGATATCTTAAATCAAAGTTTAATATTTTGGACATCCTGTGATCGTTTGCAATCGACTTTGATGTTCACACAAATCTAAGCTAGCGAGTTTTTATTGGCATGGATAACTTCACTATATCAACGATGTTTCCCTCATAACTTCATCATTCATTCATGAAAGTTTCACAAAAGTAATTGTTTTTACACCACTGGAAAATTAGCATTCCACGCGTGCTACGAAATGTACGTAGATCCAGGGGCAGTTATTTGTGGAAGTCTCCTTATATGATTACGAGTGTGATGTTCTAAAACCTTGATAATATGGCAAGAGAAATTTGACACATTTTAAATTCACCGGGAATGAAAGGGATGGGTTCTATCGAAACCAAGTTTTGAAATACACTTCAAGGTTTAATTTAGTCGGCTTTTGTTTGGAGAGTTGAGTGTGCCTGACTCCACCATCTACTTGATGACGGACAGCACTAATTTTGAGAAGCCAATTTTTAAAAGTCGGGAAAATATGAAAGGCTTTGTCTATTTCTTTTATAAAAACTTTTGGGTGGACATTTCTCCCCTTAGTACCTAGCACGTAATATATGCATATAGTATGTGAGAATATCCACTTTCGCGTGATACTGAAATTCAAAGCCTTACACAGAAGCGACAACTTTGACCTATTATAAATTTGTAAGTAATAGTGCGATTACTGCCAATTTAGGTAGGATCATGCTCTTTATTATAGCCTCCATTGCTGCAAAATTTCATGATTCTAGGATGAACTTAATTGAGGTTTTTGCAGTCAATTACTAAAAAATTATAGTAGTTTTCTACTATAAACTTCAGTAAGAACGGTATTTCGGAGTCTAGGAACCATATAGTGGTAGCCTCTTGATCATTTTTCAGATTTTGGGTTTGGGTGGTTTCTGAGAATGGTTCCGTCAAAGAAATTATCAGTTTCGACCCCACAATACCCACCTTTCCAACAAATGTCAAAACGAAGACTGGCCTCGGAAAGTATTGACGGAGACTATATTTGGTGAACAAAAAATTTCATCCACCTTTCGCATGTATAGGAATGAGAGAGAAGGGAGAATTTGTGAAAAATTGCCTCTGCTTCGGAAAAAATATTTACAGATGCGCTGCCGACAGTACCATAGCAACACAGAATAAAGAACGTGTGCCAGAAGTTTTCCTCAGAATTCCGGGACGATCGACGATGAAGAAAGTCGAGGTTATAGGAATTTCCGGAAACTGGTATTATCACCCCGATGAAAATCGCAGGAGTCAGTAGGTACAGTGGCACATCGGTTCGTACCATACAGGAGACCCTTCTCCCAGCGCTTTGCTGAAATTTGTATAGTGGAAGAAAAGCATTGCGCACCTCCGACGTTTTTCAATCACTTGCGCATCTTTTTAATGCTGTAAATATATATGTCATTCATGGAATGGGGAAACTTTTGCAAGAAAACCATCTAGGGGTCATCGACACACGCGCCAGTTAGTTACCTCCTACCCAACCCGCATATATGCAATGATACTAGATGCCGCCTAGGAACTCAATTTGCTAATGTTGTATGTAGTCTTCTTGGTTCGAACTTTTTCCAAGGCATCGTATATACAGAGCGTTACACGGTGATGTTGGAAACATGTCTGATACCAGAATTGTAGTAGAGGATGAATTTAAGCTAAATAATCTTTCAGCGAGGTAATGCCGCATACCACGTGGCGGTAATTTCACTGGAGTTATTTTGAAGAACAACACTTGCTTTTATTATCCACCTTATTTGCTTGACTTATCTGTGCGACTGTTATAAACCTTGTACTCTAGCTCAGCTTGGGTCGAATATTCAACGCGAAATAATAATTTAAAATGTGTTAGATTCTGCTGGTCAACTTTGTATAAACCACTGTATGCATAACATAATAAGAGGAAACGCGGAATGGATGAGTACAGCTGCCTTTGGATAGCCTAGTTTATTTAGCTGATATTTTACAGCCAATTTTAAGTTCTAATCGCTGTTTGAAACAAGGGTTAACTGGTACTTTAGAAACAAGTATATCCTTTTATACTCTAAATAAACTGTGACTAACCTATGATGGATAATATGTAGCTAAAGAGTGAAATTTCTGACAATCCAGTTTAAGTTAGTCATCTGTTGGCCACCTGTAAAAAAATGTACTATCAACCCTCTTTTAACATTGATAAAAATGTGAATTTTTCGGAAAGTTCTAGTAAGAAATTATTAAACGATATAGTATATCTTATTTGTCATGTCCCAGAAAGAGACTGCAAATAACGGTACCAACAAACAACACTCACAATCTATATAGTTGGATTTGCCGCAAACTCGATCAAGCAGGCAGAAAAGTGCACCGAAATTCAGTGGCTTCATTGGGATATGAAGTTGGAAAGGTGGCCTTGACAACTTTATTATTGTTCAATAATACGGATAATCAAAATTGTCAATATTTCTAAAGCGTTTCTTAAATAATGCAAGAAATGCTTCCAAAGTGCCAGAGCTGCCTTAATTGTAAATTCAAGTAGTGCGTTTATATACTCTAAAATTCCTTCAATATATACGACTAGAAACTGATTTAAATTCCATTGATATGTAAATAGATAAAAACAAATTTAGAACTTGGCTGTCGTGTGATATAATTTTATTCTCTAACAGAGAATGTAGGAGTAATCCCAAAGCAAAGACAACTTTTTAAAACTTTCTACATGTATTTTCATAGTGTCCATATTTTCGTTTGAACTCCATGTAATAACTTGCAGCCCACAAATGTTATGTTCTTTATCTCCTCATCGTCATAGGCTGCAGTGTGAGATGGAACCCTTTCTAACAACTCGACTATCAAGTTCCATTCATGCTTTTTTAATCCGCAATTTATTGGGCATAATTTTGGTTTTGAGAAGAGAGACAAAATTCGCTACGCGTATTTATTTAAATCGAAATGGATAAAATAAGAGGGCATCTTTTCATGTAGGAAAAAAATTATTCCGTACCAGTTTGACCAGAGAAAAGTCGTAATGTCTTGTGGTCTACCATGCATTTTTCGTAGATGTTGCCTACATGGACAAGTTTGAGCTGGCTTGTTGGTGCGATTCGAAGATGGTGACTTCAAATTCATTTTTAACTTGCCAGACAACTTTACGAGTACACCCAACTACTTTAAGCATTTCCCTCGGCTCTTCTCCAAAAACCGCTTTTTTGTATTAAATACACGCCTTGCAGAACAGTGTATTATTAAATGGCAACAGCAGGCCCTTTCAGGCATGGATTTCTCGTTTTTGTGCAACGTTCAAGCAGAGAGTAATTGTATGAATCGTGTTAAATAAAAACCCTTAAGGAGTACTTTCATCCATGAAACCAAAACAAAATCTTTAATTCATTCAGCGGTTAATGAAAAATAATAAATTCCGTGCATCCACCTTTCGTAATGTGACCCGACCCGACTCAAATTAGTCGATAAAAATCCATTGTTGTAAAATGTAATGGTGAGGGTATTCACTTCATGGTGGAATATATCTAAAATGGGGATAATAGTATCAAATTAAAATAATATATCATTTAGCAAGCTAAGTGAAATTGGCCGAAACATGCTTCGTGGCGAATTATTCTGTAAAAAAGTGTAACTATCGAATTATTGCGTATTTTTAAATTATATCATACTTGGATTTCAAAGTCGAACTATGTAAATGTGAAGTTTGTAATATTGAGGCTTTCTAGTCAAAGAAATGGAAAATATCATGAGAGTATTACAAGTAATGTCGCTCCTATTTCACGAAAACTGTATCTAGGAACATTTAAGCCGGCATCAAAGAGCTGACATATCCATCGCATCGATTACTTTTCCTTCTGTGGTTCACAAGTACCAATTATATTGTCCTTCATTGTTATGTAGGAATATCATAAATATATCGGTTCTTAGTTAGCAGATAGCTAACTTGGAATCTATGTATTTGTAGTACTTAGGCAACACCAAACAGTAGGCTGATATCTTTTATGCATAACAAGAACATTTAGTCATAGACTTGGATTTGAACAAACGTCGGATCTAAGTCTCGTATTCAAAAGAGGAAAAGAGAGGCAACTCAAAAAAAAAATGATAAAATGATACTGCAATTATCAAGCCTCAAATATCTTTTAAAACGTCCTGAGAAGAATTGATGGGGCATTCGGGAGAACAACCTGCAGTGGAAATTACAGATGGCAAAACAAAAATTTCCACTAAGATGAGTCTTTCAAAGCTATTAATATTCAGTCAATGGACGATTCGAAAATATTCAAATCATATTCAAGGAGAAAATTAAGTGTCAAAGCGAATATCATATCCCATGCAGAATGTTAAATAAGTAGATATTTATTTTCCTGATTCTTATGAAAATCTTCCATTAAAGTGTGATTAGATGTCCTTTTTAACCTGTTTGTAGAATGAAAATATTGCAGATGGAGGTCTGTTTCCTATTTAATGGTAAACGAAAGCCTTATATTAGATTCCCAAATGCAAGCAATCTTAAAGCCGGACTCGAAAGAATCTCCGTGAAAAATCATATACTAAAATAAATAATCCCCTTAAGGTGATGATTCTTTTATACTTGTGTAAAATTCAATGCTTACTCTACATCCAAATGAAGAGTTAACCAAAGCATTCATCTACAAATGTAAATATATACCTATATCACAGAAAGTATGTGTCTTCGCACGAAACGTTCGAGAAGGTCAGAAAAAGGAATTCACTCGTAATATACATACTAAAAAAATATATCCCTAGTCTCTATTCGCTCGGAATTTTCCACTTGTAATACGGAATTCCTTTCAGCCGAGCTTAATTGGCCGGAAAGTTTTGTTGCCCCCCATTTTAAGGTCTTCCATTAAACTAGATGAAAACGTTTTTTGGGGTAAATTACATGCCCTTCCTGTTGAGTTTGTTTTCTTGTCGACTTTGTTTTTTCCAGAAGCCTAAGGAAACTAAGAAGACATGATTCATGTACTTCGACTAAACAGATGTTTTACAATGTTAACAGGACTCTATTGTGTGAATATACCATACAAATTGTTGTTGATTTGCAAATCGGTGTAGAATTCAAAAATACATTTTTCAAAAAGTTACAATTAAAAAAAAATCATGTCAGGATACTTTTATTTACTATCATATGCATTGCATTAAAAATATCCCATTTTATACTGCTCCAATGGAACTAATTACATTTCATTGGTGAAACTCAGTTTCAAAGGAAACATTATCATGAACATCAAATAAAATTGTGACATAATAGTTTTTCACATGTTACCGTTACCACATTGTTGAGAATAGCAAGATCGCAGTGAGTTGACAAATAACTTACACTTGACTACAGGGTGCCGCGGTGCTCTTGGGGAACATCATCTTTATTGTACTGGTTTCTTCAATTTAGAGCACTCCCACCAAGGCTAACGAAAGGGGACAAAAGGGAGGGTCCCCCGAGCTGCCAGTTTCCTTCACAAAATCAGAAATCGGAAGCTTAGCACTTCAGGAAGGAAAAGTTTTGTTAATTTTTTATGTAAGATCATTTGGGTATACGATGTTGCCATTAATATACCGCTCGTAGATATATATGTAGGTTGAATTTATAATAATAATAATAATAATAATCGTTGGCGCAACAATCCATGTTGGATCAGGGCCTTGAAGTGTGTTAGAGCACTTCATTCAAGACCGAAACGGTACACTAGGAGGCAATGTGGTCAGCATTGCGCTCGCCCGAGATTATTACCCTGATTTGACTCAGGTACTCATTCACAGCTGAGTCGACTGGTATCCGACGTCAAATCACGATACAAATTCCACTGCCACCAGTGAGATTTGAACCGCGACCTTCCGCTACGACAGCCTTGCGCTCTAACCACTCAGCTATCCGGACACAGGTTGAATTTACCCGAGATTAATAATTTGATTCGAAAGAGAGAACTTTGTATATTATTATCAATCTATTTATGCAATTTCACGAATATAGGATGAACTTATCGGGGTTCGCAGTAAATTTTCAAAATATAATCACATAATTATTAACTTTATTTGAGCAGATATCGTAAAGGAGAGGTACCATGCGGACGGACCACAAATATTTTTTTCTGAATTTTCGGTTCTTTGATAGGCTACGTATATTCATGTCATCCTAGATTGTGCCAACTCACAGGTAAAAGTTGACCTAAATATACAAATTGACGGAAAACGATACAAAAGGCTACGATATCGCAATGGCTTCACTGAATAAAAACTGGCCAAAAAAATGCTCAACGGTCGAACTCGATTCAGCCGAGTCGATTCCGCTACCGAATGAGGGGGGATTTCAAACCCATATGTTATTTAAGGGGGTCATCCCGTGTGTTGGATAGGAAGAATCGATTTTTTTGGCATCAATTGTATCTAGATATAGTGTAGAATATATAGGTAAAGTGATTTCTGATATTCGGAGTCGTTCGGAGATTACAGTGTTAAACAGGTAAAATGTCACATGTCAGGTTTACGTCGATCGCCGTAATAAAGCGCGTATTTATCGATCCAAATGACGTTTGAATGACTTTGAATCATAAGAATTTAAACCAAGGGTTTTACATGTGTTTCTTCAAGAAGTCTAAGATTTATGGACTAGGTATAGCAGATTAATGGTCAGTTAAGATTTTATGGTTGAAAAACGCATTCTACTTTTTAAATGTGTTTTTCTCGAAACTGCATGCTGCAAATCTGCTGCCACCATAGCCCAAAATCTATCCAACGAAATTCTTTCAAAGTTTTACGACTTATTTAGAACATATTTCTACGGTCCGCAAACTAGGATAACTGCAATTCTTTCGATAGTTTTTATATTCATTAAATAAGCCTTGAAAAACCACCAAAAATTCACAAAAAAAAAAATTAACAAGACCCCAAAAATTTAGCTGTCAAAATTTTTTGATAATCCTAGTTTGCAGACTGTGGTTAAGTCCGCAGATTAAAATGCCGTTTACAACATGATAAAAGCGCCATCTAGCGTGGCAGCAGAAAAGCACCTTTTTTGGAGATGGGTGTATAAGTTGCTCTGTATTTCAATAACGAACGATGCTATCGTCCGCATGCACGAGATATTAATAAATATATGGTGAAAAACCCGTGTTTGTACCTTTATCCAGTTCTTCATGAAACATTTCTAAAATATGCGAATAAACGGCCTTCACACGGGATGATCCTATTAAAACTCCGTTTGTCCTATGCCGGCTCCACACGGTTGGCATTTGCCGCAAATTCCAAACCTCCACAAATATTTGGCGTATCAAACATAGCCATCAACAAGTTTGCAATTGTGTTAGAGTTTATTGAGGTTTGGCAAACGTATGGTTCTGGCATTATATACGCAATTCATTATCCCGACCAAATTCAGAACTTCAGAAAGAAAACAGTTTCGCTTTCATGACCTGATGAACCGGGTTTGAACGTGAAATCAAACCACTATACAATCTGCTGGAATTTATAAGTTAGATATGGACGTTAATGACATAATGCGAATTTCGACCTATCCCGCGTCAAAGTCATTTGGAGCGAACATCACATAATATGTAAACAGAAATTTGGAATTGGAAGCCTCATTGATTCAATTTCAATAAGGTAAACTATTTTAAGTGTATCTTATCT
Organism: Hermetia illucens; assembly: GCF_905115235.1. Lineage (NCBI taxonomy): Eukaryota > Metazoa > Arthropoda > Insecta > Diptera > Stratiomyidae > Hermetia > Hermetia illucens. The sequence goes on along the minus strand of NC_051851.1, from coordinate 418,782 downwards.
AAAAGCTATAATATTGTATTTACCAAGCGTATGGATACATTTTCAAGTATAAATTGTAATGCTTGAAATACCAGTTTTCCACACCGTAATGATAAAATTATCAGCTGAAGTTAGCTGAGCAAACCAAAATCCTTCTGTATTCTTGCACTATCAAGACAAATAGGCGCCGATATAATGCTGTCTGAAATGATTGAGACACAAACTTGGTTCGATTATTCAATTTATAGGCCCTTCTTATATCCTCATAAGATATCACAATGGGAGGGGGTCTCCTTCAGTACAGAGTTCCACTTACTTTCCTTGAATAACTGGTAATAAAATGTTTAACTAAATCGGATGATAGCCAGTAATAAAAATGTTGGAAAATTAATGAAGGTGAAAACAAGGCATTTTGTTTAATTGCAAATTGTACATGAAAAGTCCGAAACATGAAATAGACATGTTGAAATAGTGGTGAGAGAGCTAGAGTTGAGGAAAACGTTCTAAACAATCGTCAATTGCTACTTAATATTTCCATTGAGTGAATGGTATACAAGGATCAAAACTGAGGATTGACCTATATACACATATATTTGTATATTATTTTGAAAACTTGGGATCCAATTACACGCCGTAATATTCTGGTCTCGAATAGACTATACACAGTTATTATCTGACAATGGAATGCAACAACCACATTAATGTCCATGATCCAATAAACCGAATTAAATATGACACTATACTAAACGAATGTATGTGAGTATACTTGGATAATAAAACTTAGAAAAGACTAGAATTTAAAAAAGAAATTATATTCCTATTGTGAATGAATTGAGGGGTGATAGATGTCTTGAGCGATCTAACTTTCACGTTTAGGAATTGAAATATATTTTTGTAAAGAAATGCATAAGTATGCATATTCAAAATCTGGATTTAGTGAAATGGTGATACTGTTAGAAACTTTCGTTATCTTTTGACATAGTTTTCATTAAAGGATTCCAATATATGAAGTGTCTCAATGGCATAGTGGGTAAAGCACTAAGTTCTCGGTAGTAGTACCTGAGCCAAATTGGGGTAATAATCACGGGCTAAAGTAATTATATTGTTGTGCCAACGATTATTTTTATTATAAACAATAAGGGCCATTTCCTTACCTTGCAGAAAGGTATAGAGCTCTGAATATTTGGATTTAATGTCAATGAATGTGCCATTGTCATTATCAAATATGTATATGATTTTAAAAAAAAATGAAAATCCGCCAAATTGCCTAATTCTTTATCTTCTTTCTATACTTTCAACAAACATTTTGTATTGTATGCATCTTTAAATTTGAATAAAATTTCAGATGCGTGTGGTCTTTTCATTCGCAAAAGATGTAACAACTTAACTGTCCGTATTGGATGGAATGAAATTTGAACAGAGTGTTCTCAACCATAATGGAATCATACTTTGTTTCTAAATGCAAATTAGACCAAGCGTTGGAAACAAAAACGGACACCACATACAAAATCATCCCATAACTAATTGCAATTGAATCCGGAAAGTAATTTCGCGGTTGAAATCAACTTGAAAACTAAGTTAAAAATTCTAATTGCTAACTGGTCGTTTACTAATCGTTAAAATACACCAACAGGAACGAGAGCAACATTCCAATGAGGGTCGTAAAAATTTGCGTTTGTGCTGTATAATTGTTTGTAAAATGTATTCAAAACAGCGAGCAAACGTGCTGCGCTGAAGATTTGTCGGTGCCACTTGAACAAATAAATATTAGCATGGGTATCCAGAGGGAAAGCAGGAACCATTTCTATGTTATTAGAAAATATCGGTCATGATGCATATATGTACACATGTATTTAGGTATATATTGTACATCTTAGTAGGCAGTTGTATTTAAGTGGTGCGAAAATGTTTTGAAACTCTAGTGCTTTTATGAGAATGAAATCTAGGGATTTTCGGTAAATAGTATAAATTCCAGTCACCCACCTAGTTATTCTTTAATCTATGCTATCTGCTTCCCATAACTAAATGAAAGTACATAGTATTTATATAAAGTTGATTTCTCTGTGAGAATTTTCGGCAACTCTATTATTTATTGCATCGCTTAAGGGTTTAGCTTCTATGTTAGCAGAATACTACTCAAATATTGGATTAGCTCAGCTCTACCCTTAACAGACAGAATATAAAATATGTATACAGAATGACTGAAGCCTTTGGGTTCATTCTGCTTTTATTGCTACTTTTATTCAAACATAATTCTAATATTAAATAAAGTGAGTCTGCGTAGAGATGAAAGGATAGCAGATATCTCAGGGCAGTAGTAGAGAAAAGCACAATCGGGTAAATGTATCACTCAACGGAGATGGCAAGCAACGAATCAAGGATTATGCTTTTGGATATTTTAACGTTTGATATTCAGAGCAAGTTCACTATGAAAGTGTCTGCGGGAAACTTCAGGGTATGGCATCAATATCTAGGTGATCCAACTAACAAAAAATTGCCCTGCAGCCTACTGTATGTAACAAGTGCAGTCAGAATCTTTCAGTGAAGATTGAAATTGGAATTGCCGTCATTGTCGGCAAAACCCTCAAACAAAATGTCACCAACTTCAGATTATTGTAGTAAACGAAACATAATTCGGGCGCGATTGAATCTGAATTCTATAGTACAGAAAGACAATGAACAAGGTCTTGCGGTAATAGAGATGAAGGTGTTACGCTGGATCAGTGGTGGAAAAAATGCGAGAGAGGCGTTTTTGATGGTATGGTCACGTAATTTGCCCAAACGAGAATTCAAGATTGATCTGACATCCAAGTCGATGTGAAACGACCAAAAGCCGAAGCAATGGTGGCTTGATACGCTGAATCAGGCCTTTGTCAGAACAAAATGGCGTGCGATCACGACGAACCGACTTCACTTCTGAAAGGGACAAAGACTGAAGAAGAAAAAGAAGAGGAAGTATCTTGGAAGTAGAAGGTAAAGAGAAATTTTAATTCAGGGAATAAAAGGGGCAGATAGCCTGCATGACGGAACACAGCGCAAGAAACTTAGTGAGAAATTTAATATACCGTTCACTTCGGAGGATGTACAACTAAAAGGTAAATTTTTCGAAAAAAAAACTTTGGCTTCCTTTTCAATCGATCCCGGACGTTGGGCTCCAGTCCTTTCGAGGAATTAAGAAGGATTCCTGACGCAAGGATAGCGCCAGTGCGTAAGCAAATTAGTGCGATTCACACAGATGTGTCTAAGAGCTAAGAGCCCCCCCCCCCCCCCCCCCCCCCCCCCCAGAGAAAACTCTGCGGTGTAGCGACATAGAACCTAAATGTGCTAAAAATTGTTATAAACACCTCCGCTTAGTTAGCTCATGGCAACAATATAGTGTTGATATTGTCATCCCTGCGAACTCAAATAACGCCCTTGAGCAAGTCGAGCGATTTGATGACTGGTTGATGAAGGTTACTCTTAGTTGAAGCTCATGACTGCCAATCGCTCAATTCATTCCGTTACCGCTTACATAACATAGACGTTTGGATCCGATGGCGCCTTCTTGCAACCATTAGACACAGAGACCTTTAGTGCACTTGCCGACGAGAATGTCGTCACTGCAGGTTGGCCACTGTCGGCGAAAAGGCAGGCGGCAACCGGTGTCATGGGGGTAAAGAGTGCGGTAGACGCAATGAGGGTAGCGAGCACAGAAAGCCTTAAAAATGAAGGTATGCAAGTGATACAGGCATGTGACTGCTATGTTTGTCCTATAAAGTGCCCTCAAGAATAATCAAACGGAGGCTCATGACATCATCATAGAGGAATAATACGGTAATTTTAAAGTAACTAGAACAGTATGCCATAAATAAAAAATTCTTTATGAAACAGGTGCGCTGATTCTTCGTTAACTTTGAGAAAACACACAGCAGTAATGGCCAAGTGTGTTCTTCAAAATAACGGTCAATGGTGCTCCGGTCTAGTTTTCAACATAGACCTTCAAAAAAATTAAAATACAAAATCAAAAACTCTGACGGCGCGCAATGAGGAAATTTAGTTGTCGCACCTGCTTATGGTTATGATCTTGATTTAACTCAGGAAATTATTCATAGCTGAGATGATTGATATCCGACATCCAGCCTACCATATAAATCCTTCTGCCACTAATATGGTTTGATTAAATGTAATAAAACCTAAATAGAGCTTTTAAATATCCAATAATTAAAAATAAAAATTCGACACAGATTTCTTGTGCTTTACTAAATTTTTTTATTCCTTTGTAGTTATGCACATTTAGGACAATGCTTTCCACCTTCCGATTTAAATATCAACCGTCCATTTGACAATCAGACGGGATTGAATTTTATCATGATAAAGACGATCGCAGAAAGCATAAAATATAACGGAAAATAAAGTGTACTATTTGGCCTCTCTGCGTGGTTTTGTAAGTGCAGTGGATGTATTCGAACGTAAAATTTTATAACATGTGACTCCGAATAAGGAAGCGACAGAATGACAAAACCAATGCAACAACGAGTTGTATGATGTTTACAACGAGCCGGTATTTACAGTCAAAAAAATGAGAAAACAATGAGCCCTTTACGTCGAACGACCCAAAGTCAACTTACTTGAACGAGGGAGGGGTGGGTGCTTTTATCCATCACGCAAACCAAGAAAACCTTCGCAGGAACAATCGACATAGACAGTGGCATCAAATAGGTTTATATTGATACACAATCGTGATTCCTTTCTTGAATGTTTTGATTGAATAGATTCTGAAAACGAGGCGTGATACATTTTTTAGTGTGTACATTTTAAGCTCTAACTCTCTCTCCACAGTTTCAAAGTCTACAAATTTAACCTTTTCACTTCATTTGAATAATTCAACGTTGCCTTCAATCAAACACCTCGACTTGCACGAATACCATTTGCTCGCTGTCTCACCGAACCAAAATGAAAATTAAAAGAGACAAATCCAACCTCATTATGACAGGTTATCGTTAAATATACATACATATCTAGGTAACGTTGGTTCTGCGGACAGTGTAACTAAACTTGATGTCGTTTTGACCAACAATAGCCTTCGTTGTTTTGTCAAAAATTAGAAAATGTCGGGTCTCCCTCTGTGTTGTTATTTAGATGCATCATATGGAAAGTAATCCCCACTAATACTTCAAAGCCCTAAGGCAATGTAAAATGAAAAACTTCGTCCGCGTAAGAATCAGATGCCCGTAGACATATTGGTCAGAAAGCATAAGTGGCAGTGAATAGGTCACACATAAAGAAAAGGAAAATATTCCATTGCGGGCTATGCCATGCACCTGGAACCCACTACCAAAGGATGGTCGTTAAGTGGATCAACTTGGTGTAATGTAAGTTTCTCGGAAAGATTTGGGGGCTGAAACATATTGCTAGAAACCTGGTCTAATTGATGCCTCTGTTTACATACGGGTCTTGACGATTCTTTGTTTTTGTGGTACACATTTATACATAGCTCGTAGTCTATATGCGAGTGCATATGTTGAATATACACGATATTCAATTCGATATTGTACTGACATTTTGCACCCCCTGTTCAAACTATTGAAAGTTGTTTCGAAGCCGATGAAGAGCAAATGCAGCGAAGATCTAAACTCTGTGCACTATTCCAGAATGATACGTAGGGTGTTTATGTGGTCAATGCAGGAGGATCCGGAGCAGAAACCAAACTGCGCTCTGTTGATCAAGCTTTCGAGATGTTCTTTGAAGTGTTCCAAGATTATATTATATTATCCGCTATCTTTATAACGGCAACAAGCACACAGTTACACCTCCAATTGTCACACTCAAAACGGGTCCCCTTCTTTGGGATTTTGACGATCATCCTCTTCTTCTACACTCTGGGAAAGTTTTTGGATTCGCAAGATTTCCGAGTGGGAACAGCAGATCAGCAATAATTGCAGGTGCAGTGATAAATAACTTTGCGGGGAAACCGGATGTGATAAGGTTAAGAACCATGGTCAAGTGTTCTTTCCACCTCTTTAGTTGTTCATCATCATGGACGAGATGTCGGCCGTAGATATTTTTCGAAGGTACCATCGAAAGATTTGCGATCACATAGAAACTATTTCGTGATACGGTATACTGAAATCATTGCGATCTGCGGTATCTTCCGCTTCCCTGACCGTATACTACGCTGAACTTCATGGGATTTCGCTCGATATCGGAGTTCGAGCGCGTCTAGTCCGTCACCACTCGTACGGTCAGTAGAGAGAGATTCAAAACCTTCCGTTCATCGGTCCTCTTCCACGATTCCACAGTCAACCAGATCCCTGGCACCCCTTCGGGGCATGGTCGACGACACACTTGTGACTGTGGTCCAATGCTCACCGATATTCTTAGGTGGGTTACTCGGTATATCTGCCATTCATTCGATCAGCAGCTGGATTATACAAGTGGCCGCAGCTTCCCAACCCAGCGAGAGATGGCGGACGCAACACGCAAGCGAACGTAAGCAACCATCAAATGGTGATCCCTTTCGAGGCCGATGTCTCTTGTTCCGCACATCCAACAAACAACTCCTAAATCTACTGCTGATCGCGAAATGGTCGATCTGATTGCTCGCGTCGGTCAGTTGAAGCTGACCTTATTGTAGACTCTGCTCAAATAATGTGCCACCAATGACGCCATTATCGTTGCGGTCGCCAATGCCGTGTTTTCCCATCACATGTCCGAGCAAAGTGTTGTCAGATCCCACCTTAGCATTCAGATAACCCATCATGATCACAATGTAACATTTAGGAACCTTCCCCTGAACTGCGTTTAATTGCTCGTAGAAAGCATTCATTTCCACTAAATTAGAAGCCTCTGTTGGTGCGTAGCATTGTAGAATTGCGACGTTCCTTAACCTGGACCGAAATCTTGCAGCTAGAAGTCTGTTAGAAACTGGGTCTCAGGTCAAGAGAGCGCGCCTTGCGGTAACCGTCAGAAACAGCCCGGCACCAGATTCGCGTCCGCTACGACTTGGCTTTCCGTCGCTGGGATTCCCGCTTAAGTTGGAGAAAGCGAGCATCCTGAGAACCCTCGCTACCGTTATCGAGGAGCGTGTACACAGTACAGAAACCAATCGTAGTCGGTTTTCGATAGCCAAAGGTTGTTGCTGTAAAATCAGCCGCTATCCAAGGCGTTATTAACGTTAATGTAGCAGTAAAGTTTCAAAATTTGCAGGTTACTCGCCCACAAATTTCTATCCCTATTTCTATCTATTTGTGGATGGGTAAGAAGACTACACAAGAGAGTCGATTTGCAATTCTAGGTCATAAACAGTGGCGTGATATTGATCGATGATGTGCTCGCAGTCATGTGCTATCAACTACGTAGCCACATACCATCGCACACACGACATCAAAACATGCAAACGTAGATACGCAGAAACGCATCCCGCGCAGGTTATTGATTCGAATCGGTGCACTATCGCAATGATTTTCTTCCACCATATAAATTCAAGAATTGGGTCGGAAATTGAACCTTCGGAAAGTGCTACCTATACCACACAGTGGAATCATCTGGTGCCGAGCCTGGCACACTTCCCGAAAAGTCTGGAAAGGAGCTGGAGTATATCGCCAGGAATCGTTAAGAATGACACTTAGGTGGGGTGGTCGTACTATGCTCCAGAGGGATAAATGACATCATCATCCTCAAATCTTTAAACTACATCATTTTCAATGTTCATTTTTAAAATCCAATAGTGATTTGAAACACAAGAACATGTTTGTTTTCGATTTTCAATGTAAAAAAACGTGACTGATTTCAAAATATGTATCTGTTTTTCTCTCCCACAAAGTTCAATTGCGCTAAATTTTCTATTAGGATTTCTGGAAAAACAGACAGTGCACCTATTTTCATTTTTATGTGAGATAGAAGACCATAATAATTCTATAAAATTCTATAAAATAGTCAGAAAATACCCAAATTTGAAAAATTTCTAGGGATACTGTTATAAGCGTATAAAATCAGATACGATGAACCTTGACTACAACCCATTACATTTTCTGTAAGAAAAATCACCTGCACGGTGTTATGAAATTAATAGCAACCTAGCCAACCATCATTAAAACATAATGCTCTATTGTAAAAGACTTAGCAGACCATAAAGAACAAAATTTACCTGCCTAAATTCTCCTGAGTTTCACAAGGACTCCATTGCAATTGTGCAACCTGTAAGGTAACTGAGCAAAGCAGTGTAGGAGATAACTTTGACGTAATATAACAAACCTACGCGCAGACTACGAAACCCTTTTACGTAAAATTACAAGGCAAGGTCAGAAATTAATTTCACATTCCGCCAAAGACACGAAAAGTAATCTCAGTGTAAAATGCAGAAATGGAATGGATTGGAGTTGAGAAGAAAGGATACACTGACCTCGAGTCGCACGAGAATGGTTGTATAAATGAGAAAATACACGACTTTATCAAGAAAAATGTAAAACCCCTCTTTCAACTTCATAAAAAATATAAAAAGATAAGGGTCTAGAGGTCATAAAGCGTTTGACAAGGGTTTCCCTCGAATCATAAAACGTGTTTGTAGAAATCTTTTTCTTTCTGAGAGTAACCCTTTACGTAGGCCTGTATAGTAGACATTTTCGCAGCGTGAATCCTCCAATTGCGATTCCAATTTCTTATTCTTTTCCCGTTTCTCGTGGCTCGACAATAAAGGGGCAGTTGTAAACAGCGGTTTACGCTCATCCTGAAAATGTTAGTCATACTTCTTATCTGAAAGTCCTGTGCGCATTTCTTCGCACCGGAAGGGAAAAGTTTAATCGAACTCATATGAAAGGCAGATGGAGAAGGAATTTCTAGAATTGATTTCGCTGTTAGAATCGCGTGTGTAAATTTGTAGCTTCGAATTTTTTCTCTGTGCATGCAGGTCATACAGTTGCGCCTCAGATGTATGTACATACTTTGTTTCTACCATAGCAATCGAAAATTTTCAGGGTAACTTATCGATGGTTTAACAACTGAAAATACAGATTTTACAATAATATCGAAGCAACAAATTACACTATATATTTTCTAATAAATTTGATAAACAATTAATCACTTTTATTTATTTATTATGGGACTTATTCAGGATTTTATCCAAAACTTGAAATAGCAGAAAATCGTCTAGTCATTTGCCGTAAATACATCACAATGCAATGACATCACAATTCTGCTAGAGAGTTAGAGAACGGTCCTTACCCATGTATACCCTTAATTATGTTTATAAGTTAAACTTTGAATTTAAATGTATGTTTCAAATATTCTTGGATGGTGATGAAATACTAAAACAGATATTGCAATTTAAATATACATATTTATCAAGACTGTTCAATCAGTGAGCAGTTTCAATTACAATTTTTACTGATTTATCAAAATGTTCAATCGGGGAGAAATGTTTAGATGCATTTGAACAACTCTACTGTAAATACGACAGAGCTATTTGAAATATATGTGTTACCCCATTTGCACATTTAATTACACGTACCTGTTAATTAGATTATGTAGGCAATAAAGCCAAATGAGTTGCAAGCATTAATTATTCACTATATAAACTGGAATTAGACCTGTTGATTTTATTAATGATCTCCGTTTTAAGCTAATAGATTTTATATCAGGTTTAGTTGAGACTGGCTTTGGAAGGATATTTCTCGTAACTAAAGGCACTGGGCCTTCTTTTATCCCATGCGCCGTCCAAGTTCTTCATTTATTGTTGTCCCAGGCAGGAATACTCCAATGATACTGTACGTAGATGGAGTCTTTGAAAAAACGACGATACGACAGTTGATTGAAGCCCTCCATGTACACTAGCTAAGACAACATCACCTATAACGAAAGAAAAATATCAACGCAAAATGCAACCCCCGGGGAAGTCTGCCTTCAACTACACGTGGCATTTGGCACCGTTATATGTCGCTTTGTCTATGTCTATGGAATGGCTCTACCCTTTCCACGGCGTAACCGTCAAGAATGGTGGCTTTACTCCCATTGAGGGCATTGATAGCAAAGATAATTTCGCAATGTGGTGAAAAATTCAAAAGAAAATCTTAACGACTAACATTGAATTTCCGCAAAATCTAAAGCACATTCATTTCATCTATTTTTTTTTTCTTTGTTTTATTTTTTCTATTTTACATAATTGTGGCGACCAAAAAATCCATAATAGTAGCACGGTGAAATCTCCTGGTAGATATTTATATCTACAATTACTTTTTTAAACAAAAATAATTCGTGATAGATCTTGTTTAACTTTCCTTCATTTTCGGCCTCGGTTCTGTCTGAATCTCGCTGTAGAAGTTCCCTATCCTATCAGACATCGAAACAGTTAGATCAAATTTCCAAGACAACATTTTTAGCGCGCCGAATGGTAGATTGGTGCAACAGACTAACTTACGTCAAAGGTCGTTTGGATCCTTGCAAAATACAGTTAAAAAACATTGTAAAATGACAAGCTCAGTAAACCGACCAAGGAGGCCTCCAACATCTGCTACAGGCATAAATGCTGACAGCCATACAAGAACTGAATGAAGAAATATAAGTCAGGCATCAGGGCTGCCAGGAGGTGGTCCCTGTTCAATTAATGCCTAAACAGTTAAAGCAGTAGAGATTGGCGAGAGTTTCTTTTCTTGAGATCATCTTCTGATGAGACTCTTGGACTGCTGGTCCGGACACACTTCCTCGAAAGCGAGAGCGACTGCCAATCTGAACAGCGCTTGGACGCTATGTAGTCTCAGTTATTTGAGATTATTGAATTGTGCATAGAAATCTGGGGGCTTGTAGAGATTTATCGAAGCTGCATTTCTTTCAGACATGTACCGCTGTGCTGTATTTTTCGCAGATATGTGCACCTGATTTTCATGCCAAAAGCGAGAAGGTGCTGCCATGAGTCTGTGAGGACTTTCAGCCAACCAGCCTCTCTGTTTTCGTGTTAAAAATCCTAAAATACGTCCTGGACATCCACTTAAGTATTTCAGCACACCTACTTCTAGGAAAAGTCTACCGAGACTGCTTTCCATGAAGTAATTAGCATGTTTGAGCGGTCGTTACATTATAAGAAACATACCTAAACCTCCTTCTTGGAGTACTAAAGTCATTAAGAAGGTTCTACCCGGAGTAGGATGTGAGGGACGTCTTATGCAATGGTTAGTATTCATTTCTAAGAACCAGATAAGGGTACCCGAATTCCACCTCCCACGGCAAAATGGACAAAAATGGGCATTTTACTACAATGCAAAGTATCTAGATGTGATTCTGCATCTTAGGTTCAATTAACAACACAGAACACAGAAGTTAGAAGGCCTGCCTAGCCTTCTACACCTACAAAAAGACCTTCATAAGGAAACGGGGTTTCTGGCCGAGAAGGGTTCTTTGGATGTACACAGTCGTGGTTCGCCCCATATTTACATACTATTGTGTGGTGCTTGGCGCTTAGAAAGAAAAACCAAGCTCCATTCGATTCAAAGAAACGTATGTCAAGATGCTATCGGAACTATGCTGTCAGCTCCGCTTCTCATATTCTCAATGGACAACGCTACACCCAAGCCGAGCTTCAAGAGAAATACTGCTATGCATTTGCCTATCAGGGCAGAGTGGATAACCGGGGATGATTTGGGAAGTTATGACACTGTATTCTAAATCAAAGATGGTCTATGCAGGAGTATTCTCGAATAAGCACAGTGTAGCTGAGTCTTACGGTCTTCCAGGATATGCCAGTATATTCTACGAGGAGGTACTGGTGATACTGGGGGCTATCGATGGTTTGGGCGTAATTTAACCCGCAAGAGTAAGATAGTCATCCTAACCGACTGCCAAGCTGCATTAATGTTTTGTACTCTATGGCGATATAGTACAGGTTCGTGGGGCAGTGCAGGGACGTACTGAGCAGTCCACACAGCAAAGTCACTTTCGTATAGATTGCCAATCATAAGAATATAGGGACGCACGAGCAGACCAATAGCCTGGCCAGGCGGGGCTTCGTACTTGAAAGTCTCCCGAAGGGCACCCCGCTGGTGACCCTAACGTGCGGAATCTACTGGCCTACTTGACAGCTGCTGACACCACCAGCACTAAGTCAAAAGCATCTGGCCCTCCCACAACAAAACCTAATCGCGTGAACTTTTGGACTAGACGCGCACAAATGCGTACAGGATTACGGCGGTTTGCATAGGGAAGGGCATTTGCTTCTCTTTTTCTTAAACCAAAAGCATGAAAACCTCCGTGTCCGGATAGCTGAGTGGTTAGAGCGCAAGGCTGTCGTACGGAAGGTCGCGGTTCAAATCTCACTGGTGGCAGTGGAATTTGTATCGTGATTTGACGTCGGATACCAGTCGACTCAGCTGTGAATGAGTACCTGAGTCAAATCAGGGTAATAATCTCGGGCGAGCGCAATGCTGACCACATTGCCTCTTAGTGTACCGTTACGGTCTTGAATGAAGTGCTCTAACACACTTCAAAGCCCTGATCCAACATGGATTATTGCGCCAACGATTATTATTATTATGAAAACCACGCTAATCTCGTCCTAGGCTCCCAAGATTCATTTCAATTAATGTAGGCTCTATGCAATTTAAAAAAGAGGTATTTGCAAAAGTGAGCTATAACAGAAAATTAGTCTGGCAAAAATAGATTTTGTCTGAGTGAAATTATGCGGTGTTTCCAACGAATAATTAATTGAAATATCGGTATTTGCAAGAATCAATATCCACACCAACGAAAAAGAAACAACAAGTTTTATTAGATTTTGTGTTATTTCAATGATTATAGTATTAGCAATTATCCATAAGTATAACTAAATATGTTACCTAAATAGCAAATCAGTCATAATGGTTTCCTTATGTTGATTCGTATCTAGATTTCATAATCTGGCTCACGCCAATGTCCATTCGAAAGTGTATAGATTAGATGTGAGGTCGTCTAACATAAATTTATCCTTCCTAAAACCAATTGGAAAAAGTTGAAGTTGAACAATATAATGTTTTGAAATATGCTCTTTCAATTTCGTAACATATTTTCAACAGTTGAACCTAAAAATTAACACAATTAAAGATGTTTTCTTCTCCTATTTTAGTTTAAATACTGACTCAGTTTGTAACTTGCCCCTGCTTGAAAATATATTAAGATAGCAAAGGACTAAGAAGTTAACTTCCAATGTAGGTTAAACCAGAAATAACAAAAAATAAATACAACAACCACTCGTAGAAAATTTGAGAAAGTTTTTTTCCAATTATTTGCATTAGTCATTGTAAAAGTTCTCCTTACAAAGCATGTACATACAAACTTTCGAATGTATCCTGTTCCCTTATTTAAGAAAATTTCGCAGATGTTGCGATCTAATTTCATTTAGGGTGGCATATCAGGAGGAATAAATTGCAAACTTTACTGAGCTGAATATATAAAGAAGAAATTCCAGTTTACCGAGAAATTCTCATCTTCTTTTACTACTCTCGTCCTCACCTTGCGTCTCGGTTCTGAGTTCAATTCTTTAACAAGAATACAACACAGCAGCAACAGTAAATGAAATTCAGGTCCAAGTGGTACGCAGAGAGAAGACTTCGTCGCAGACAGATAACAAAATAAGAAATGTTATATTATTCGTATACAATAAATTAACCTTAAAATTACCTTAAAATATTGCCTAAAACAAGAAAGAACATTTTCTTGGTTATTAAATAACCCTCAATTATATTTATCTCTTTTCGTGCAGAACAACTCCTTACTTGGGATAATCACATGATTTTTCCGCTTTTGTTTGCAAAAATAATTGAATAGTGGCGATTAAGTGGCGTGACACGCGAACACAATAAGCATTCGCGCGGTAGTGAACTATTTGATAGCAAAATGGGCGTCCAAGGCAAACAGTTGCAATTATGGGCAATTACAGACAATGCTGCTGCTTGAGAAGATGATTTCATTCATCAATTTGCAACTGCTTTGGCAATTATAAAGATGCTCTACTTAGAATTATCTTATATAATGAGAGTAAATCTGGTTAACCAATGTAAATGGATGTACCGAACCTGGATTTTCCAGCACCTGGCGCTTTCCACTAAACACGTAATGTATTTTTCAAACGGAAAATTGAGACAACGCAAATTCCGAATGCATAGAAGGATGTCTTTTATAAGGAGTACTCTTGCAAGATAAATACAATTGAAGAGAGAAAGGAAACTATATATGTATGTTATGTTATGTGTGAATCTATGAACTTATGGAAATATAACCAGGGGATAAGTACAAAAGCGTTTTTTTGTTTATATACTTCAAATTTGTTTACCAATATTCAGTTGCCTAGTAAGACATATGAATAAAGTCAACAAGGAAATGTACTTGATACGTTGATATAAACTAAATTGGAAATCAAACCAACTTCAAAGCAAATCAAACCGCAATTACAAAACATCTACACCACATATGAAACCGTTCCCGTTCGAGGGTTCGCAAAATCTCAAATGATTGCAAATCCATTGAAATTTGACCACATATTGGATGCATGGTACTTTTATAGTCGACCCAGCAAGTAATCTAAATCGAAATCCCAAACGCCTCTCGGTTTTTGTTTGTTTATAAACGCAACATCCGCAACTATTAGTTGTGCTGCATACATACTCAAATATATGTATTCACCACTATCCAGAACACAGATATTCAAGACGAACAAAATAATATTGCATAATTGTTTTTATGATGGTTTAAGTGCCGTTTTTATAGCTAGTAAAATAAAAAGTTTATGACACACTAAAGTGAATTATGAACCATTGTATTTCGATATATGTAAGTTAAATTTGATGGACCACTAAACAATCAAATCACTTCAATAATGTACACCAAGTTATATCCGGTGTTTCTGCAGGTATTTATATACTCAGGTCAAATCGAGCTTGATTGGATAGTAGTAGATGCAATATTGGGGTGTTTAACAAGGAGATATTTATATATATATATATTTATATATATATATATATATATTTACGTTGTAGCTCGTTGCAATTATTACGCACTGTGGGTTACGTTAACATCTTATGTATATTAAAGGCATGATAGGTTTCGTGTTATTCATGTAACTCGGCAGCACTTTCAAAAGTGTAAAAATGGAGTAACTCATCTAAATGTTTTAATTTTTGGTTCTCTTTGAACTATGGGTGTGATCAGCACATACATTAATCATTCGTAATCATCACTCACTCTATTATCAGGTAGAAATAAATTTCATCCTTGATTTTAAAATGGAGCTGCAACTAGTTCCACCTCCCGTTCAGCTTGTCTGGTTAATTAATTTTCATAGTACTTTATAGATGGCATATGAGATGTGTACTAATACGTAGATACTTTAGCAGTGACTAAATTTAAAATCAGGCTAGAACAGAGTCAATTATTTCATGTTAAGAATTCGTTATTATTTTACTTAGTTGAAATCAAACAAGACTTGAAACAGACCAAAGAACTGAAAGCTTTAGCTTGTTCAATGACTCTTGAAATATTTCTCATCCAAAGTTTATTTCCTATCTAAAACTGGCAAATATGTTCTCAAACTAACCAATTCTTTGAAAGTGACACCATATATTGTTCCGTTCAAATTTATTATTTCAATTTGAATTTATAGTAGATTATTGAAATAAAATGTTTGGTCAGTAGAAAACTAGATTTTAGATTCTACTGCAAATAGAAAAAAAGCAGGATGGAATTTCTCGTTTTATCTCATCGAATATATTAAATTTAGACTGGAAATTATATCTTTTAAGCTATTATGTCTGAAGTAAGCATACCAAAGACCTGGTGCGTAAAATGTCGCCGTTATCATTAATATAACAGCTTCAATGTAGGCGAAGTATATTAAGAAGATTCATAAGTGAATAATAATGTATAAATGGTGAGTTTATAGCATTAGGATCGTTAGATTAATTTTATCCATAAAATTAAAATCTACAAAAGTTATCAGGGTTATGTATATTTGTTTTTCATAAGAGTGCTATTAATATCCCGTATATTAAGATTGTGGGTGGGAAAAAGAGGGCGAAATTATAGTCATCAGGTGTAGAAATTAGACGCTCTTTACAAACTATCAACTATAAGTTTTAAATACTGCACTACTACTACTTTTGGATAATTAAATCGTATACAAAAAGCAGTTGACCTTCACAATTACCAACTAATGGTTACTGTGGTAGTTGCAAATATCAAAAACGTCGTTTTGATTTCTTATTATTTTTACTCAAATATTTACAAATATAACTAAAACTCCATCCGAAATCTAATAACTAATATTCCATTTGTAATATTCTTAACAAAAATACACTTTCCAATATCTTTTTGTGCACATAAATAAGCACATATAACAGCCTGAAAGGTATTTCATTTATTCTAGCAATGGGGTGCGTGATTGTAACTTTAAAAAATTCTTTTTCTTTTGCTAAATAACAGGAGGGAAAACTTTTCCATTAGAAGAGCTCAATCCCTTACATTTTCCATGTGGTTCCATTTAGAAGCCATCAAGTATAGGATGGCTTGGTTTTTCTAAACTTTTAAGAATATATTCTGGGTTAACAAATATTGAAAGCAAGACACAATTCAAATTGTAGTTTAACGGGCGAACTTTTGATAGAAGTGCACTTCAAATTGCACTTCCAAAGTAACTTTATTTCAATATTTGTAAGTTGCATACTGAGTTGTAATTAACACTTTCAAAACTGCGATATATAATATGTTAAATTTGATACTCAATCCAATTTTCATTTATTTCAATCAGGTGGAAATAAATAGCATTCGTGAATGCATATACATAAGTTAAAAGTTGTCAGCAGGGAACTGAGCAACTCACATCTGAAAAATTTACTAAATTTTTCTGCTGACATGATGAGAAATGCATCCACTTTCGAATAGTACATATAGCTCTCAGTGTTTAGATATGATTATTGTTATCATTTATCATAATTGAAGGATAACTATCCTAAGAGTGTTGGTTTGCGCATCAAAAGTGTTGAAGGAAATACTGTATGCTTTGTATAGAACTTGTCAGAGTTGTGTTTATTACGTAGTAGATAGTTAAATCCGGCCAAGTAGTGACTGAACTGTGAAATGGTAATTAATAGTCGATTTGTTATTAGGAAGAAAAAATACAAGGAAATGTATCCACCGTTTTAGCAAAATTCAACATTACGTCATCCTTTGTGATGACAAATCCATTTCAAGTATTCTATAAAAATAATCAATAATGAGAATTTCTTTGTCCTACACCGCAAAAAAGTTTCTTGAAAACAATGTTGGTAAAAATGTAGCCTCTATTGTTATGCCTGTACTGCCATGGATAAATTCAATAAATGTTAAGCAAGTTTGTCCTTCCTACTTGTTGTAAATAATTGGCCATTAACCTAACCAGCACATGAATATTAGCAAAACAAGGAGTATGCCCCAGCAGCGTTAAAATCGAATCCAGTCCGTAAATGGTTTGATACTTCCTTATCTATCTTGATAGATCAGAAAAGGAAATTTACTGTTCTGTATTGTGGACGCTACTAACTGTTTTTGATAATATATTATCTGAAAATATGTCTGAGAGTAATTTTGAAAGATGGGTAATAGATTTTCAGAGGCATATGTATGTAGAATTAAGTTTCTAATCAGAATTCAAGTACTGCTCCTTAAGAACTCAATTTTGGAATTGGCACTTCTCTTTTATGAATTTATTATATATTATTACTAAAACTTTGTTTTGTAACCTTATTAAAAGCAGCTCAATGTCTGTCTGTTTGTCTATCACACGCACTTTTCTAAGAAACGGTTATACTGATTGACACGCAATTTTGTGAGAAGGTGGAAACCGTGAACGCCTACACATGCAGTTACATCTTTCTATGTTGAATTTAAGGGGGCCCTCATACATGTAAAAATGTGGCGAGGGTGTACATTTTTTTTACGCGGAATATAGTAATCTTGGCAATCAAAGGAAAGGCTTCGATTAGTACCCAATAGCCAGTCTTAATTTTGGCATTTGTTGGAAAGGCGGGGAATGCGAGGGGTTGAAAATTATGATTTCTTTAACGGACCTATTCTCAGAAACTACCCGACTGAAAAATCTGAAGAAAATATTCGGGCTGTCTCTATGCAGTGTCCACACCTCAAAATACTTTCAATATCAATATCTCCTCAAATTAAGTTAATAATAATATGTTTTGATTGGTAAACCATCCCCCCCCCCTCCTCCTTTAAGTTTATCCTAGAGTTAGAAACGCAGCAGTAATATTGACTAAGAAGCATGATATACCCAAGTTTGATCAAAATCGTATTATCATAATCATATTACTGAGAAAGTTACAGTAGCTCAAAGTTGTCCCTTGCGTGTAAATTTACTGTAATCCAAAATTTAAAATATATGTATTTACAATATATTTAATTATTGCAAGGAGATATCAAATCATAAAGCTTAATAATAGTTTAATAGTAATAGTTTCAACATGCCGCTTTTCGTATAGAAAGGATACTTTTTGAATAATTGTTTAAAAGTATTTTACATGCCGTCGGTATTCACTCTGAGAGCATATACAAGAAAATATATGTATGCCAGATTCTGAACGTTCCCCAATACACTTCAAATTAGCCAAACTATTTATAGCCATATCTATGATTCATAAAATACAGCTAAAAATTATTTATTCAAATTCTTAAATATTTTAGAAACTCTAATTGTGTCTTTTATGAGACAAAACGGGTTTTATTTACTCAAAAGATGCAGTCAACAGAAATTAAAATAAAAGGTAATAGGAAGAAATAGGTTCACGGAGTTTTTGTAAGAGGCTGGGACTACAGCCAAAATGTCGTACAAAGCCGTAATATGTGGTAGATTATAAATCTTTTCTCCACTGCTGACTAAGAAGTTTGTTAGAAATCAAATCGGAAGTTTCGAGTAAGCTACGGTTGATAGTGCAACATAGAGACAAGTAGATGTTAACCTGACCTTCGTGGAAACGATGGTCAAAACTTGAGAGTACTTATTCCTATGACATTTTGTTAAAGTACTCAGTCGTTATAAACTTGGTTAGAATTAAATCTACAATATTTAATGTGTGAAAATGCTTTACAGATAGGTAGATAGAACAAATAAAATAAAAACTTACTAGAGAGTAAAACTTGGACTTGAGATATGAAAGGTTCTGTTGTTCCCTCTTTTAAAAAGGTTATAGCTTTTCAACTTAATAATTCTGATTGTTATTTTTCCTGTTAATGAATCTGAAATGATTCCAGGGACGTTTTCAAACCGATTTCTAAAATTTGACGAAGCATGTATTACATACTTTAGAGCACACCGAAAAGTTTTGGAAGATAGTTTTCAATTAAAAATACGCTTTAAAGAGGAGGATAGCCGAGTGGAAGGTCGCGGTTCAAATCTCACTGGTGGCAGTGGAATTTATATCGTGATTTTACATCGGATACTGTGAATGAGAACCTGAGTCAAATCAAGGTAATAATCTCGGGCGAGCGCAATGCTGACCACATTGCCTCCTACAAACTACTGTAATCCTGTAGTGTACCATTACGGTCTTGAATGAAGTGCTCTAACATACTTCAAGGCCCTGATTCAATTGGATTGTTGCGCCAACGATTATTATTATCATTTAAAAAGGTTTATGCAACATTATTGCATTACATTTTTAATCGTTCCAAATGTTCTTTTTACGGATTTACGTAAAACGGAAAAATCGATGCACTGCACTATTTATCTGTTACACATGATTTTCTCGAATACGCATAAATATACCATCACAAGGATGAGGGTAAACTTAGAAACATCACGTATGCAGTTGACGCTGTGACTTCAAGTCACTGAAGGTCACTCAAGGTCACTTAAGGATGTGAGACGAATGAGTAGATAGTTTAATCAAGGTAATTATCAGATAATTGTCTTCATTAATACATATTATTTAAGACTGAATGCTGCTTTTAATATCATTAAAAAATAACGGAATTTAAAATTTCGTAGTTAAAAGTTATCTCTTCAAAATCACGTATACGGTCTTCAGAAAAAATCATTTTAGTAAAAAATTAATAATGTAGTATTGGAAAATATTTTGGAAATCAACTTATATCCTCCTCATTAAGTTCTAAAATTAACTAACATTTTCTACAACAAATTAGCTCATTGTTTACCTGCCACGACCAATTTTTTTCAGAATTAGAGAGCGGCTGGTTGAAATTATTTTTTTTTTCTCCAGAATTAGCGTGAACTTGTTTTTCATAGTATGTTTGTATGAAATATTAAGATATTGAACGATTTTCGCCATAAAACGTAACCAGATTCGTTCTCAAAATCTAGCCACTTTAAATATCTCAAAGAGAATAGGAATGGAGCTTTAAGTAACAAAAAATACAAAAAAAATCACGATATTTAAAATAATTCATTAATATGTGCACAAAAGGGTGACCTAACACTATTAGCTCTTCCTTCTTCCTTCCTTTCTTCGAATTATATTCGTGAAAAAAATAGCAAAAGCTTGGTGAACAAACTATTAGTTATTGTTGGGAACAACCTATTAAAAAGTCAGAAATCAATTAGCTAGATATACAAAACTTTAACAAAGAAGCGCAATGATTTCGCGACGGAAAGGAGACAATGCTAGGCATACCCGTTTAAAAGCATACTCTGGGGTATTGAAATCGCAGTTAACCCGAAGGAAATACAAGGGGAACAGGCTAAGTTGGGATATACGATAAAATGAGTTAGTATCGTTACGAATCGAGACTGAATTTCGCAGCCTTTAAAGTTAAGTTTAATTAATGGCCTCAGATAATGACAACTGTGGACAAAAGCATACAGCACATTTTAAAGGACGTACTGTCTGTCTAATTATGGGAATAACAACAAATTACTATCGCTACTATTAGGATCATAATCCAGAAACTAACCGGAACATAACACAAAATAAAATATGATGCTGCAGATTCTTTCAAATAAAAAAAAAACTCAATAAAAATGGTTCAGAGTCTTCCTCAGGTTGCCCGGCACTGATCTATTTCTAATATCTAAAATTCACTTCACGACAAAAATTATACGTTCTTTAGATGCTAAATATCCTAGAGGAAAAGCAGGAGATGGTTCAGCAAAGTCATTTATAGTTCGGAGTGTCAGTTACGCCGAAAAAGTCCGCAGTGCACCCGCCCATCAGTTGAACTAAATGCACCATCCACGAGAATTTAGTATATATTGTGTGAGCATGGCCGAATCATTTTTTCTTCGATCATCGGCCACTGAACAGTCAAAAATGACGCACAAATGCATTCTATTCATATTGCGGCCGCCGGGCAAATGCGGGCTCTTCAGGCATAACTGACAGACCGAACTGAACGTGAATGATGGGCCAAAGATATAACACAGCACGGGAACAGTTTACTTTATTCTTTAAAACCTTAGCATTCATTGCCGCGGAAAATTCCAAAGCGAGACATATCGTGTAGGTACCAAGGTTAGTCTCTCCTAAAAGTAAAATACTCTATGAAGCGATCTTAAATAGTAAAGTTGACCACATATCAGCCTACTAAACCAGAAAGCACCAGAACCCATTCTCTTGGAGTTTCAAAAGGAATACCATGCCAATGCACAAACTGTCTCCGAATTATACTCAGACCATTCACCCGCAATCATGACCCTGCACAATAAGCCAGAATATAATTCTCCACAATAGGTTGGCGAACAAATCCATATACAAGGAAATAGTATTTCGCTTCGATTAAGGAATAAATCTCAATACTTCCGCGTTTCAACGAAGTTATACAAAGTACCTCAAGCCGGCTATAGTTGTAGAAAGCAACTAAGGAGATCAGTACAAAAAAATAGGGAGTCTCCGTTAAGAACTAGAACCGGGAATTGGGCCGAAAGTAATGAGAACAAAGTCAGAGCACTCGCAGCTCGCCTAGAAGAATCATGCAGATCAATTGAGCTCAAAACATCACTTTACCTTCCCAGATGTCCACCATGAGCTGATATACCTCCAAGTATCCTTCAAAGAAATTAATAGGTGATCGTTACCTCTTTTAGATCGAAACAGTTGTCAGTAAAAATTTTCAAACTGCTATTATATATTTTCAACGCTATCCTGAAAATCAGATATTCCTGAACCTGATGGAAAAATGAAACTGTGACAATGGTTCTAAAACCTAAGAAGAATACAATCCAAACCGTATAGCCTTCCTTCATCACATCGAGTGTACTGGAGGGATTTCTACTGAAGAGTCTATTAACAAATTGAACGGGCAGATCATCAATTTGGATTTAGGAAGTTACACAATACAATAGAGCAATTTGACCAGGTTATATTAGAAATAAGTAATAATCGATAAGAAAGAAGATGTGGTGCAATCATTCAATAAATGGCACACGGGACGTATTAATAAAATCAACTACATACTCCCCGCTTATTTTCATCCTTAATATCGAAGAAATTGAGTTTTGCACTAGTAAATGCCTAGCAAGATTGAGGAGTCACCCTAACATAATAATAAAGAGAAGAGAATTTTTTCTCACCGCAAATTCGGGAGGCTGGAAAGATACGGCCTTTTGGTCCTAGGAAAGGTATCTTCACAAACAAGTTTGATTTTTAATAAATATAGCTTCCAGTAATGGCTTGGGATTATGTGTTACTTAGTAGTATTAAGAGTTGACATCTATTAAAAAGTACTATCGGGAGAGTCTTTTGCTGTAGAAATACATCTTCAGAAATAAATGGTATATATTTTATCTTTTAGCTAGGTCCAAAATGAGCTCAAATGAAAGAATAAAAGTATTTTCCGTTATATTATTTTCAATATCAAAGAATTGATGTGATTACTAACTTTAAATGCAATAAATCATAAATATACCTGCCACTCTAGAAGTAACTTTAATAACAAACAAGCAGTTTTGAATATCACACTCATTGCTTTAGTTTATATTAAGGCAGGCGTTATATGACTTTAATATTCGGTACTTGTAAAAATGAACACTTATAAACCATAAACTCTTTTCTATTTGCAGATGACCCAACTTGTGTTCCATTCAACAAAAAAGCATCATCATTGAATCTAATTGTGACAATTTGTGGCATTCCAAATACGTGTTCCCCTTTCGAAGTGCAAAATCAACTCAATTCAGACCATCTACCAGTAATCTATAAATCTTATACTTCTCTCATCTCAACCATAAAACATTTTTTCTTCAACTTTAAAGTGGTTGATTGGGCAAGGTATCAATTCAGTTTGAACACTGATATTGATCTTCAAGGCATTTCTCAGTTGAGCATTCGGCCAAGTGATGTAATTGACAATTACCAATATCGAGCATTTTCTGTTTAGAGCTGTTCAGCGCAGTGCCCCCAAAACGCCAAAACTAAAACTTTCCGCGGGCTTTGATAACATCACCAACATAAACCTTAGAATACTACCGAAAAAAGCGATTGTCTTCCTAGAGCATATCTCCAATGCATGTATTAGATTTAGATATTTCTCAATCGCACGGAAGTCTGCGAAAGTCATTCCAATTTTAAAGCCGTAAAAACCTTCAAATTTGACAAACAGCTATAGACGTCAGCTATTTATCCAGATTATTCGAAAAGATCATTGAACAGCGTCTTTCGGGATACGTGGAGAGTAAAAAAATGATACCAAATGAGCAGTTCGGATTTCGACAAAAATATTCGACAATTTACCAATTGGTGAGGGTTAAAACTGTGTAAAATCTTCATTCGATGCTAAACAATCTCTGGCGTTAATATCTCTAGACATAGAAAAGGCTTTCGACGGGGTCTGATCTATAAACTTATAAAGATTAATTGTCCTTCGTATATTATTGACATTATAAAAAGTTTTTTACTGTAAGATCATTTAGGGTGTGAATTAATCATCATCTTTCCGAGACCCAGATTATTGAGGCAGGTGTCCCACAAAGATCAGTGTTAAATCCTCTTCTATACTTCATATATACTCACGACTTTTCCTGGCCCGAAAATGTCAATTTTACAATATTTGCTGATGATACTGCGATTTATGCAACTAGTTCTACGTATCCAGAATTAAAAGATCAATAGAAAATTCAATGATGATCATATCAGAATATTATAAGAAGTGGAAACTAAAAATCAACAAACTCACATCACCCAAACTGGAAACAAAATTGACAATTTAATTAAAGCTCTATAGTTCTTATTTAAGCAAAGAAAATAAGCTGCTAATATTTAAAATGATGTTCCCGCCAGTATTATTGCATGGAGCTCTAATTCTTTCATCTTATGCAAAGTTGCACATATCTAAACTACAAATTGTTCAAAATAAAGTCCTAAAAATGATATTAAATCATTCCAAATTCTATAGCACAAAAGCATTGCACTCTTTAGTCAAGGCTGATTTATTGCATATAAAGTTGGATAAATTAAAGAAAAAATGTTATGACGAATTGTCTATCTCTTGTTATGAACCCCCTAATAAAATCTTTAAATTAATCAATTTCCTTTAGGATTAGTTACTAATTCTTAAGTAGGTTAAGGCAGAATAAGTTTTAATTTTAGTTATAAGTTTAAGAGGCTTTTATCTGCCTTTCTCCTCGAGTTAATCGATATGTATATATAGAAGCAAAATCAAAATCATGCGAATATGCTAAATTAAAATTGTAAGTTGTATAGTTAGAAGTAACTGAAGTCTTAAATACTTTTAAGTTGACATGTATTATTTGAATTATAGGCAATAAATTATATTATTATTAACCATAACTTTTCTGGAAAAAAACTCCATTCCTTATTTTTGGGATCAAATATTTACCTCCCGAATCCCCTTTTTTAAAGAAAGGCCTCAGTAACTCAAGGTCAACTTGATGAAACTGGAATGACTAACATGAGATCTATAATTGTTTCTGACCTTCCAAACATCAGTTGCAAGTGGCGCTTTAATGGTGGTACCTTGGGCACGCTTGTTGATTTTGCATAATATCATAAAACTATTTCCTAGCATTGAAACGTGCATTTTAATGAATTAATGCTGATAAACTGCCAGCGAAAAGGGCAGTCTATTGTGTTTCAATCTGATTTCTCTCCCTAGTGAGTTCCAGTTTCAATTCGGTTTCAACTCCAAATCACTCAACATCATATAATTGCTCTAATTTGATAGTTTACACAATATTGAAGGTTTCACAAAAGAACGCACAAATTCCAATCTGAACCCGGGAAGAAACGAATTTTCCAGTTCCGTTTCCGGAAAAAGTTTCCCCAATGGATGCAAGTAACCACATTTTCAAAGAAGCGAATATATTTACTTCTAAGGAATTGCCGTAGGAATTGTCGTCAGCTGCCCACATTCAAAATTATCCAACTTTACATTTTGAAACGAAACAAAGATTCAAATAAGCCATTCAACGGCGCACATGGTTCATAACTTTCCGCAATAGAATAAAAACGAAATCATGGAACAATTTGCAAAATACCAAATTATGAGTTGAACATGTTTGGAATTATAAATTGGAAACCGAAAATCCACGAATAAAGGATGGATCCAGGTGTCGGAGTTGAATCGTCAGAGTGAAGCTCTTCCCTTGCTGAAGGACGAAAACAGTTCCTATCGAAGTTGTATGGAACAGAACTATTGCATCGAAGTGCATTTGCAGAACAGGTTCCATGAACAGAAGAGTAATTACAAGTTGGATGCGACGCTCAGCAAGTGCCGGCTTAATTGGTAGAGGGAAACTTATCAGTGGGATGGGCACTGACTGCCATTATGAACACGAACACTCTATTCATTCCATTCTCTCAAAATGGCTCCCGCGCTCAATGCTGATGCGATGCCATGTTTGAATGAGAAGCTCAGTGTTGTCTGTCTCTCTCCCATTGAATTTTCACTGCTGCCGGTCCGGTTAATTAGCCACGCCTATTGAGTCTGGCCAGGGACACTCAACGCCCAGAACTTTTTGCATTTATGATGAGAATAGTTTAACAAGTTTTTGTGAAGAAAATCTTTATGAGGCGAGGAAGGAGGAGGTAGTGAAATTTCAGGTTGGTTGCTTAGTCGTCTCGCGTTGCAATGACGTTGGGAGGCGATTATCCGTTGCTTTTCGGGTGACACAGGTCCGGACCACTCCGTTGCAATACTGTGCATCCCAGCCTTTTTAATTTTTCTCGCTGAATCAATATTTTCGATAAGAAGTAAATTATTTGTGGAAACTAGTTTGACGTGTTTGCAAAAGTGTAAATCGAAAGCTTCCAACGAAAGTTGTTCGTGATTTTTCCTTTTTTCTGTGGTTTTGGTGTTACCATTGTTCCGTAAATCTCAATGACATGTAAATTAATACTCAAATTTGATTGCCACTAAAACTTTAATGGTACTTATGAAGTGTTAACATTAAAGACAATTATTCGTAGGGTTTTGTGCGGGATGTGGAGTGTGTGCTCCATGAAAAAAACAAGTAGCTCGGTGACATTATGGGGAACATGGGAGGCATTGGCTGAAAAGCGTTTAACACGTGTTGTTTGCAATGGATAGAAATTCAGTTGCAATTTTCAGAAGTGAATTGTCACCAGTTTCTTCAAGCTGGTTGGCATAATCTAAACAAGGACTTGGGTGTGGATAGATATAGTGTCTAACTTCCATATTTAGTTGATTGTCCTTAAAGCCCTCTGGTAGCTTTATGCGGAATTCCCGAAAATTTCCCTAAATTTTACCGGGTGTCGTTTCGGTGGAGCACACAAACTTGAATTCGTGTATCCTGTATTACAAAAAGCCAACACGTGCCTTCCCCAGTTTGAATACAAGCACAGCCACACGGGTTGAGCACTGCCAGTGGGAGCTACTTGAGCAAGTATAGTGGAAATGAACTCCTTGTCGCCTTCAAACAATTTTTACCCCAGAAGTCCTTTTTACTCTGTCCACAAATATCCTTATGAATCGGCCGAAATTCCCAAAGTATTTGGATTGAGTTTTCTCCTTTTTGGAAAGGAAATCCACAGGCCGTATTATGCTCGCACAACTACAACCATAGCGCCCATCGTTTTCATTCAGATGTCATATAGAAGCCATCTGCTTTTCTATATAAAATGTAGTGTCAACACAATGCATGGAATATGAACACGGTGGGAACCCCAAATATTTTATGGGCAACGAGGCAAAATGCTCAACGTAAAACTGCCACAGGGGTGTTATACATGTTTCTATTCTCTATTGTTGATGGGAATATTTGTGTTTGTGCGTGCGCTTTTCCTTGCCGTACATGCGCTCGTCTTCCATAGAAAAATTTACCCGCTAGCGGTATCACAGGGTTCGGGACTGGAATTGGAATATACAACAAGCGTCACAGTGCCTCCGAATGGTATCAAAGCGTCGCTAAACGTTGGTAGGAAAACATCTCTTACTTTCTCGATAAGCATCAAAGTAGTTACTTTATATCTCGGGCTCATATTTCTCACAGTACATTTCAAAAAGTTCCGAAATAAAGTTTAATACAAGTTGTTTTCTTTTACAAAAAACGAAAATGCAAATAAATCTCGCAAAACGTAACGGTCCATTCAGGAGTCATTCACTCAAATCAATCTAGCAAGTGTAAGTAATACCAGACTATAAACAAAACGAGACTTCGTTCATAACGTTGCTGTATGCCAGGTGCGTAACCACGACCACTAAGATGATTTCATTTCTCTCGATTTCCCATTTCTTTCGCAGCATGGTGGTTCTCTTTGAGTGATGGGTGCTTTAAATTCAAGGCGAGATGTCATGGTCAAGTACAGCAGAAGGCTGCTCCGCATAACTCACTGCTCTGTCTACAATCGCCAATCGTTGGGTGCTGATGGCGCTATGTGTATTTATGAAGTTGTGTTTTTCGGTATAAATTATAAGCATGCACAGTGAAATATTGAGAGATGTTGATTCGGATGAAGATTACGAGAAGTGAAGGTGTCACAAATCTATGTTTATCAATTTTTGGTGAAGAAGCAAGATGAGAAAAATGTTTAAAATAACTAAATCATTTTCCACATTTGATGCTTTGGTTTAGCAACTTCATAGTTATATACAGAAATTTTCCCTGTTAGGTTCGGGTCCCTTTGTAATTTGATACTCGGTGTTTATAGCCCCTTACCAGCTGTGATGATTTGTACATCGGATCTGCCAATTTTCCTGCATATTACATGCATACGCTCTTTAATTCGTATAACGTTTGGGCAGGCGGTGAGGGCAGCACACACCCTTCCATATTGTTATATTTATGTATTCTTCACTAACAGCGTACCTATGGGACAATTGAACTCAACAATTTCATATAATAGCTATTGAGGGAAGAAATTCGGTTATTACAACGCCGAACAAGAAAAATTTCATTCTTTATGAATTTCACGTATGATTGTCCCCCATGCACTTTCTTTATCTTTCTGTGTGGCTCTCATCTTTCGAGTCTATTTTATTGCCTTAGGGCGCATAAGTGACGTAGTTGGTAAACTAGTCGATGGTGCTCACTACGATATAGCCAAGGGCTGCCAACAGGCACAAGACGCTCGAATCAGCACCAGCCAAGTCGAGATATTCATAGAGGAATGCCTACAAAAATGTGTATAAATTCATGGCTAAATTGAAAATCGATAAAGTATTTTGGGAAAAAACATACGTATATAAACTGTATACCGAATAGTGATTCGATGAGAATTTTATAGCTTCATAGGGTATAAAACACATGATGTTTCGTGGCGATATTCTTTTCATTGAGAGTCCAGCGTCAAATTGCAAGGTTCAGTCGATATGCAAGCTAATATCATCACTGAGTTATCTCCATTTAGAACATAGCATCTTTCTCAATAATTACTGTAATTACATTATATCCCTGTATGCTGTGAATGCAAGAAATATCCTTTCCCCAATATCGGTCACATGTGACCGCTTGATAACAATCTCTCCTATTCCTCAAGAGATTTTATATGAACACGTAGAATATTATACGGTCGCTACCTGTAACCTTCCTCCTACCCTGTTTCTCATTGCTTTGCTATGGAGCATGGGTTTGTATACACTGTGCTCAACTTTACTGAAAAAAACCTAATATCTATTTAGTATATATAATATCTTTTGCAGATACTATCGACAGAATATCATTGCTACTTACCTGACTGCGACCCTGCCCCAGTGGTTCCGTACGCTTCTGTAACATGCTTTCATAAGAACGGGGGCATGGGGAATGTCGTAAATGTAGTAGCTCGCTATCGAACTGGGAGCAAGACCACAACATTTCATGCACAGTGCTGCGGATGATAGCAGAGTCTAATGCTTAATATTCCAGATGCAAGGCATGTTCTTTCTATTAACAACAATACACCGTCATTTTAACGCTGCCATTGTACGACTTCGTGTACGTATACTGAATGTATCCTGAGTGTTATCTATCCGGTATACCTTCAGTATACGTAACACGAGGCGGTACGCTCGTCGTGGGAGACCTATTATCTATACTTACCTTCGTTTTTTTTTCACATTTAATATTCACTTTTTCTGTTTATTCTTCTAAAGCAAAATATCCTAGCTCGCACTTTCAAACCACCCACAGAAACTTAAAGCTTCGTGCAAGGTGATTTTAAAGTTGCGAGTGGTTCGACTTCATTACTTTTAAATTCATATATATATGTACATAGTATCAAGCCCAAAATGTTTATTTTTGAAACGGCCTAAAATCAAATTTTGAAAAGCTGTACAAAACAAAGGAGACCTGTAAATATGAGAGCTATGAATTCCGCAAAACAAAACAAATCTCATTTCTTATTCTTGTTGGTTTCCTTACCTACCGTTCCACGAGGTGCAATTTTAAGAAAGCTCTAATCGTACATTTGGGAAATTGGACGAAGAATTCCGAACAATGACTCTTTCTTTCCTATGTACCTATGTATACATACTTCGTTGTTTACCATTCAGTCACTCAGACTAAAGTAAGTTTTCGGGATTTTCCATTAATAAAGGGCTTCATTAACTTCGAAATTCGATAAGAAGGCGGCGACGACCAACTTTCCAAGAGCTCTTTACATGAACGTCTTCTTCTTAAATTTTAAATGAAACCCCAAACAGAGACAAGCTCATCTAAGTTTTGTCAATATTATACTTTTAGAATAGGTCCATTATATTACCAATTTAAAAGTTTTTTTTATTACTATGCATAGTTCCATATTCAACAAGGTTGAAATGGTGTCTGTGAGGGAATCAGAAATTCCTGTGAGGGTGTTTCTTGAAAGCTTTTGGGGAGGACGTTTGCATGTACATATTGAAAGATATCGTAATTTTAAACACATGTTGCAATAATTTTAGCGCCAGCTTGTGATGATTACCTACACATACCAATATGTCGACTTCGTTTTCATGAAGTTGGAGAGTAATGAAATAATTTGTTCGATATAACGACAAATGAAAATGAGAACAAAGGAAGCACACAAAATGAACCTGAATAAAGTGCGTTGCTATGCCATTCATTTTACCGCAAATAAGTTAGGCAAACCACAAGTTGAATGGCGTGATTGAGCAGTAAACAAATGAGTTTTGATTAGTAACTCATACATTCTTCAAGAAAATATTCAATTTCTGGAAATATTTGCCATTAATGTAACCAGAAAACATCATAAGCTAACGATTAATTTTGGGGCAAATTAACAAATCATAAGCAGCGAATGAATTCCAGATAAAGCCATTGATGATTTGCTCGGGAAAGGTCTTAGGATCGCTCACTCATAGCCATGTCGCATCTTATTTTACAATCTTCTATCAATGCTCAATACTATAGCTTCGATTTTGTTTACGAAACTTTGGAAATAAAATTGGGACGCTGAACGGCAGCATTGGATGCAAATAAAAAACATTAATGAAAATGTAATTAGATTTGGCCGAATAATCACAGAAGGGATGCATATGAATAAGGGCTCTATTATGTTAAATTTTCAATAGCAAGGATCTCAATGAATTGTGTAAATACAGAGATGGGTCATTTAAGAAGCTAGTACACTACATACTCTAACAAAACTTTGGAAAATATTTAGATGGGTGATGCTTCCAGTTTATTGAAATGACATCAAAGGTAAGAACATTAAATCATGCAACATCAAAAAAACAATATGTTATCGAGCATTATGGATAGTTGCTTTGTATTCGAGGATCCTTGTTAAAAGCATTTACCGTTTGCCTGTCACACACACACATTTTAAGTGGAAGTGGTTATACCTATTGGGATTAAATACAGTGATCCCCCTACATATAGCGAATGGAGTCGTTTGACTTTGAGTTTATGGGGGCGCCGGTATATGCAACGGGGTATGTAAGTTTTTTCCTCCAAATATAACCATGCAAGATATCAAATTAGAGATGTCTATTATTGGCGCAAGTTATGGCTTCGATCGTAATTTTAGGGTATGGGAGGGTAACGGCTGGTTCAATAGTGCACATTTAGGTCAACACCATATTCTGAGAGACTTCTCAACTGAAAAATCTGAAAAAATCAAGGTTAAAATTAGGTACCGATATCTGCCCAAATGAGGTTAATATTAGTAGAATTTTCCATTCCGTAAATTCAGTGAGAACCTCGCTTAATTTCATCCTAGAATCGCAACAACGATAGTAGACAGTTTGGTGGAAATCCTACCACTATTAACAATGTTATAGTAGATCCAATGGGCCTCTCTCATACAAATTCACGGCCACCTAAGGCATCCTAAAATATCAATATCTCATTAATGGATTCGGGCTGATTATAAATATTGACAATTAGGACACTCAGCTGGTGGTTACCAACTTCACTTTTTTGTCAACACAAAACCTCATTAAATCATTAAATTCGGTTGAATGTCCATCTAGCATACCCTATTTACTCACAAGTGAGTGAGTGGCATAATTATCGATTAGGTGAAAATGGAAGAAGGGGGGGGGGGGGCGATCCCCATGTATATATGTAAACAGGGTATGTAGCAGAATGTACAATTTTGCTTTCCGGAAAATGCACGCTACATGACCAAATGAAAGCCTCTGAATAGTATTTTTTAGAAGTGACATCATTTTTAAGGTTTTGCGTAAACACAAAAGCTTATTAAAATTGGTTCACTGCCTGTCTGTCCGTCACGCGCATTTTTCTCAGAGACGGTTGTAGCGATTGAACACCAAATTTGGTAGAAAGTTGGGAACTGTGAACGCCCACGCATATAGTGAGTTACATCCTTTTACGTTGAATTTAAGGGGGGTCCCCATACATGCAAAAGGAGGGTGTAAAATTTTTGTCCATCAAATTAAAGGTCTAGGTTAGTATTTTTTGAAACCGGTCTTAGTTTTGACATTTGTTAGAAAGGTGGGGAGTGCGAGGAGTTGAAAGTGATCATTTCTTTAACGAACCCATTCTCAGAACCGACCCAACTGAGAAATCTGAAAAAACAGAAGGCTGCCATTATATAGTGCCTAGGTTCCGAAATACTCTCCGTAACGATACCAGTTCCAAAAAGGTTAATAATGGTACATTACTATAATCCTTAGTAATTGATAGGAAAACCCTCCTTAAGTTCACCCTAGAGTCAATAGCAATATAGGCTACAGAATAGAACATGATCCTGCCAAATTTGGCGAAAAACGCACTATTACTAACAAAGTTAAAATAGGTCAAAGTGGTCGCTTCTGTGCAAATTCAAGACTTTGAATGTCAATATCACATGAAAGTGGATATTTTCACATAATATATGCATGTATTATATTGAAGTCCATAGATATAAAAATAGTTTTCAGCGAAGATGTGCTGCTTTTTTAAGGCTCTGTTTAAAACAAAACTTTATTAAAATCGGTTTACTATCTGTCTGTTTGTCACACCTTATATCTCGGAAACAGTTACTCCTGTTGATTCGAAATTTGGTAGAAAGGTGGGACCTGTGAATCTCACAGGCAATGAGTAACATAGTTACACGTTGAGTTTAAGGGGATACATTTTTTTTCATAGAATGTAGTCACATGGGGTATTAAATGAAAGGTAACGATTAGAACTTTCCGAGACCGATACTAGTTTCGACATTGGTTGCAAACGGAAGGCGTGCGGGGGTCCAAAAAGGATCATTTACTTCAAGGACTCGTTCTTAGAAACTACCCAATCAAAATATCTGAAGAGAAATATGATGGTTTGTGCACATGGTATCTACTCCTCAAAATACTCCCCATACCGATGCTTGTCTAAGTAAAATTAATAATAGTATATTACTATATTTATCATTTTCTAAAAATTGACTGGGAACCCACCTCAACTTTATACTAGAATAATACAATTTTGCAGACATAATAGAGGGCACGATACCACCAAGTTTTCTGAAAACAGAATTATAATAGGTCAAAATTGTCACTTTTGTGCCATTTCCGTTCATCCTACGACTTTGAATGTTAGTATCATACTAAAGTTAGTGGTTTAACAAACGAAATGCATAAACATTACGAACTAGGTACAAATGGGACAAAAGCCTACTTAAAAATTCTTGTATAAGAAATACACAAAACCTTTCATACCTGAAGCGCTTAGCTTTCATTTGCCGACTTGTTTCGTTCATTTTTAAAGGTTTATTGGATTTCGAGAATATCGTGATAGACAGCCTAAAGAGTAAAACTTTCTAAAAGATACGAAAGACTATTCACAATTGATGTAATACGATCGCTCTTTAAAACAATGGAGGAAAGTTAAAGAACAAAGCTATCGGTTTCTTCCGAAAACTCGTAAGAGATGCAGTGAAAAAATTATCCCACTTTTTGCATGAAATCCAAGACTGGTCCAAAGTCAAATTCAACATAATATTGCTCTATTCATTATTATCTGCATTGACAAAAACAAATTGTATGCTAAAAACATTAGAAGAATTCACTGGAAAACTCCCTTTAAATTTATCCCGGCAATACAAATGATATAGTACATTATATTGGAAAGTTTGGCGCAGATCATACCATCATTAATGAAGATATATTGTTTATGTTTCTGCGTAGATTTCCAGGACCCTAAACAATATGGAATATTAGTATCACATAGCTGGGTGGTTACAGCACAAGGCTGTCATACAGAAGGTTGCGGTTCAAATCTCACTAGTGGCAGTGGGATTTTTATCGTGATTTGACGGCGGATACCAGTCGACTCAGCTGTGCATAAGTACCTGAGTCAAATCAGGGTAATAATCTCGGGCGAGCGCAATGCTGACCACATTGCCTCCTATAGGGCGCTGTAATCCTATAGTATCGATTACGATCTTGAAAGAAGTGTTCCAATACATTTCAAGGCCAATTGGATAGTTGCGCCAAGTGCAGGTAGTATACTTGTTAGCTATAAACTGTTGTAAGACCCCTCTAGAATCTATAAAAGACAGGATCCGCCCAATCATTAAAGTCGAACGTCTTTGAAAATGAATGAGACTTGGATGGGAAGCCACTTGAGATTTATGTACGAAATCTTGTGAGAACATGTAGTGTGTGATTCGACCATGTGAGTGGCATGATTTTTTTATGTGACAGGAGAGTGTAATTTTTTTCCAGAATATGTAATTTTTTTTTCAGAATATGATCATGCGAAGTAGAGAAATTTATCAAAAAAACCTCTTAAATTTATGCTGAAAGAACGAAATATGGTGCGAGCGTGAAGGATATATATCGAAAGTTTCAAGGAAATTATACGATTATCAACAAAACTATAATAGCCCAAAGCTTCCAATTTATGTGACTATCCGAAATATTATATATCATTCGTAGGATGTTCTATATTATTGCGATACATATTAACGCGACAATAAAGTGAACGGGCTGAGATAGGAAAGCCCATATATATATATATGGAAGTCCTATAGGAGCAACTCATTTTCACTTTTTTCAGGTTTTCTTACCATAGTTATTCGTATATTGGTCAGTTTCTCCAGACATATGTATATGTATGGGAAGCTGACGCATAGTGAACAATTCGAATAATATGTATGGTTTCATATGCACATGATATTGGCTTTTGTGTATGAAGTTAATCGGAAATATTCAGATCCGTACTATCAATTTAGATGTGTACATACATGTATATTTATTTAGGATGATTATAGAGTCAGCATGTATATAGCATCTGTATATTATGGGGTTAGGAAATATATGAAGGAATGTTTGGAGTTTTGACATATAGACCAATTCGTAAACGTATATTGAAATTTCTCACATATCAAAAACATGAAATCTTCCGTACCTGAACTGTCCAGCTTCCGGTTGTTACTTGTTAAACTTTTCACTTTATTTATTTAACAGTGTCAAAATTGATACTTCCGTAGAACTAATTAAATAAAATTAATTTTGGGAAAAAGGCAAGTTATTCTAGAAGGAATGATTAATGTGTCATGAAAATTAAAGTCAATAATAGTGAAATACAACACCTCATTAACCCAGATATAGATGCCAATAGATGCACGATCACATTAGTAAGAATAAATTATTGCCAAGTGGTCAGTTTGGTTTCCGATTCTAAACTTCGGCAACACATGTGAATCACCAAGGTCATGATTAGCTACTTACTCCCTTTTTCAGTGCTGCGTCTTTCGGAAATTACAGTGTTAAATGGGTAGGTGTCATATGTCAGATTCAGGTCGATCGCCATAATGAAGCGCGAATTCACGACCACAAACTACGCCCGGATGACTTCATTAATAGAGCGATAATTGAAGCCAAGGAGCAATAATCGGTTTTACATAACTTCTTTGAAGAAACTGAAGATTTGTGGACCAGGTATAGTAGGTTAATGGTCATAATGTTAATAATCACATTTTATTTTCCAAATCGGTTTTTCTCGGAATTGCATGTTGAAAATCAGGCACCATCATAACTCAAAATCTGTTCAAAGAAAATTCGGTGAAATTTTCACGACTTATTGCTTTTATACGGGATGACCCCTTTAAGTTCACCAAAGTCATGTTAGATATATGTACATATACTGGCAAGCAACAGTCAGAAATTCATGGATGCATGCTTCGTATACACGGAGAGTGCTGAATGCTCTGATTTTCACCACCTTCTGACGGTGATATGTAGTATGTTATGTTGTATGGAAAATCTTCAATCATCACAGATGGAAATTTTCACTAATTTTCACGCATAGGAAATTCCATATTTTAGCCGGAATGCAACTACACTGACACTGAGTGTGCCAGAAAACTCGTTTTGTTTGAGTAATGACCTACTGGTTGCTCTCGTCCTAGATTAAAAAAGCATTTGAGTTACAAACTGAACTTCGAAATATGTCCAATAATGTGCATCATGAACAACTAGCAAACAAAAATCAACGTGTAAAGGAACGAAACAATTCCAGTCCTTGGTGTACAAGTGTGTTGATAGGGACTTCAGAAGGATATGGGGATATTTTTACATTGAACCCATTATGGAATTTACTACATCAAATGTATCAGATAACTGAGTTTACATCTTGGAGAGCACTTAAAATTTAACACCCCTATTAATATTGCCCCGGAAAACGCACACCAGGTATATCACAGCAGAAGCCTTCTCTTTCTTGGCATCTTAGCAGGATTAATTTCTACCTGGTTCAATTAGGAAAATACTCACCTATGGTTGGTCAATTCATTTTTATCTAAGTATAAGTCCTTTTTTAAAAGGCAGTTGTGTCAAGTTGAAGAAACTGACATAATGAGGTGATGTATGCATGGGGTTGCTGTCATACTAAGAATCGCCATAGTTATCGATTCCGACATTTGTTATCGAGGCTTTTCAATGTTCTGATCTGAGCCGGTAAAATATATATAAAATTCAAATTTTAAATGTTATTAATTTAAATAAATTTTATAATTTTTATTAATATCTTCCTTGTAATTTTTATTGTTAAATTGTTCTATATAAATACAAATTATTCGACCGACAGAAAAAGTAACAAAAAAAAAAAAATTTAAAAAGAAAAAATAACACAAAATTATATTTAAAAAAAAAATTATGTTGTGAAGGAGAGCCGATAGTTTACATGTTACTCCATGAGGAAATTGTCGTAATACCTGGTGCACAGATATAAAATACCCCACAATAAAATGAAGAAAGGAAGAAACCGAAGATCCAATAGGGATAATAAGCAGGAGTGTGATTTATTAATTGGCGCGGGTTCTTCATAATAAGGCCGTTCGATGTCTAATCAGCACCATGGCTACAGCGATCACTTTACCACATTTGCGATGGTAGCTGGGAAGAATGTTCACCCACATTACGGCACAGATTAAATCTTCCTAAATAGAGTACGATACGGAGCCTCACGCAGACAAGGCTGATAACTCGCCTATTTAAACTCTACAAATTCATAACGACCGGTGTTATTGGAAGGATCAATCCCAACCTCAAGACTAATTAGATTTTGCCCAAGGAGTAGAAGAGCTGCCAAGTTGGATCGAATGTTTGCAAAGAACAACTAACTATCTTTGCGATAGTTGGAAGTCGGGCAATTGGAAACTAAAGATATTTGTTTAGTTCCTATATCGATTATGCCAAGACCTTTACCAACCTCCCCCATGACGTGTTAATCAAGTCTTAAATTTGCATCGTATAAATCCAAAACTTATACAACTTTTGGCAACAGCCATAGAAAGGTGTCGGTGTCCAGAAAACCTAATAGTCGGTTCAGTAGTAAATAGCCGATATCATCCATCTCTACCATATAAATGAGACCCGGAAAAAGTTGTTGGGGACAATTCTTACAAAGGTGGCAAACCACCTTGTCGCGGTGCTGATCTGAGATTAACAACACTTCGAAACTCACCTCCATACGGATCAGCATTTTTCATTCATTGGGTTCCCTGCATATCTTTGCAATTAAATATGACTTTCGTGCTAAGTACGAGCCAGCACATCTGATGTACACAGATGACAAGGTGAATACTACTATTACAGGTATGTTGTGCGTCAGCGAATGTTTAAACGTGATGTGTGGATGAAATTTGGTTAAAACAAGTGTAGAATGAAAAGATCTCAGGCTGCATGTGGAATATAGCATTGGGAAAGCAGGCTTTGATCAAGACAGTAAGTATACAGAAATTCTCCATAAGACTTCTCGAGAGCCTCCTCTACGGTCAAATGCTCTTGGGGCAACGCACCCGTCGAGCATCTTGGGCGAGTGGGCTCCACAGCATGGCATAGTCAGCAATGCAATTGCACTTCCTAATGTGTGACATCTCCATTACCACTTCCGCCTTCCGGTCAACTCGTCCATACCAAGTTCCTTGTTCGGAATAGTATCATGCCAGTGCACTCTAATGGACAATCGCAGACAATTCACGAAGGCTTGGACCTTTTGGTCACTTCCATGTTCTCCTCCCATAATGCAGAAAGAACATTAGCATGAAGAAGCCTCAACTTTACTTTGACGTTGAGATAACTGCGTTGGTAGGTTTTAGTCTGAAGTTAGTTAGAAAATGAATTGAATCCATATTGGAATTAGCTACACGGTCCAATTTGAAAAACACGTTCCACCATCATTGACACGATACTACAGGAGCACTTTAAAAGCCATTATTCTGAATTGTATGAATTTCATACATTTACATATTGACAATTTAAGAAATTACAAGTTGTATTATCACTCTACGAAAAATTAACCGAAAGTAAAAAAAATATGTTTTCTTCCCCCTTTTTTCAGAAAGTATCAATCGATTATAGCAGTATAATTTAAATAAATGTAAGCACGAATTGAAAGTATTCCCTCTGAAGGTGCAAAATGTAAACCCTTTCTGCTTTCTAATGCGAAGTGTACAACTCTTTTTTCTGCGGATCCCTCTCCATTATGATCATTCAACATTGTTCCGTAATTTTCGAAAATGGGATCAATGACATTAGATCCAAAGAAAAGCAGATATTACTTAAAACAATATTCAAAGAAATTAAAAAAAAAAATGTTTTTAATATAAAACAACTGCACTCTCCTTAAAATATAATTGCCCAAAAATAGATTAGATGCACGCCATCTATCTTTGATCATAGTATGTCGCACTCCAATATACATATATGACCCTGGTCACGATTCTGAAGTCGTATAAGAATAAATAACCGGAAATCTTATTGGAGTGTACGATTAGATCTCAATTACATCATCATTAATCGAAATAGTGTCTAGTTATGAAAGTGATATATCTAACTATACGGAATATGTATCTGTCACTTCTCTATGGAAATGTAAATTTTTTCTCGCACAGTCAGCGACCTTACTAGCTAAATATAAAAATGTGAAACAGTTAAATAACTGTCTTTATATTTACCTTCAACGTGGAATATCCAAATTAGCCTGCAAATAAAAAATGAGAAATAATATTAAAATAGATTGTAAATCACTTTCGCGCTTGAGCTATAGGAAATAGATTTTTTATTTCTTTTCAATCATTAAAAAGTCGTTCAAATTTCGATGATTTGGTTAATCTTGAGCGAGAAATGGTTTGCTCAAAATACTATTAATACTACTATTTGGCTCTACACGGGAAGGCACATCATTTACATTTAATTAAGTTCAACAGCAGCTTAGTCAGTAGAATTGTAGATAGGACAACCGAAGAAAGATACCTTTTTCGTTCTAGCGGAACCAAAGAATGTAAAAACAATTAACATAATAGAACACGAATTGTAATCACTATAACCTCAATAAAGCTGGAGAATTGAAACTGACGTTAATTCTTTATGTGGTATGATGTGATAACACACGGATATTTTCTAATGGGCAACAATTAAAAATTCGGCCAAGAGGGTATATTTCCCTGCTTGTTATTTCACAAGGCACTCTTCTTCACAATCCTCAATGAACACATTTTGATTTTCAGCGAAATCTTCACCAACGCCACTTTAAAAATTTTGCACTTAATGATTATATATATATATATGTACTTATAACTGTGGTATCAATTTTCAAGAAAGCAATATCGCTTATTAGAAATCCAGTGTCTATAAGAATGACAATGACCTGGTCAGGATTGCTTGGCTTGTTTTTAAAGTTGTAACGATGGAAGCCTCAACTATTCGCGCATGATATACGCTATTATGTTAAATAGAAGGCGGGTGGAATAAATTTTAAAATAAATAAATCGAATTATTTTGCAATAACGCTAAATTACTCCCCGATTGAAAAAGGAGGATCTGGAAATAAAACAAGTCGAAAATCGGAAAAGGGAATTTTGAGCTACTCCAACTTTATTAGTAATTGTACGGCTTTGATGGAATTTGAGGATATCATGCTTCGTACTATAGTCAATTTCCCAAAAACGTAGTAATATACTAATATTCACTTAATTTGGCAGATAGTGATATGGAGAGAATTTGAGTCCTCGACACTGTATAGAGACAGTTTCATAATTTTTTCCAGATATAACGCTTCAGTAGCTTCTACGAATGGATTCGTTAAAGAAATGATCACTTTCCAGCCTCGCACCCCCCGCCTTTCAACAAATATCAAAACTAAGACTGGCTTCGAAAAGTAACACTGCATGTGTGGGCAGTTTCCACCTTGCCACAAATTTTGGTGGCAATCGGTATCGGA
The DNA here is from genome assembly GCF_905115235.1 of Hermetia illucens. Lineage (NCBI taxonomy): Eukaryota > Metazoa > Arthropoda > Insecta > Diptera > Stratiomyidae > Hermetia > Hermetia illucens. The sequence goes on along the minus strand of NC_051851.1, from coordinate 378,320 downwards.
CAGGCAGAACTGCCAGATGAATCCATCGTGATGTTGAGAGCCTATGGTAATATTCCAACGGACACAATGCGACTACCAGTGGCAAAAATTATAATTTGGAAAAAGTTCGAATCGGATCGGTTGTCTACCGTCTGCGAGAACAAATTTCATTAAAGAATTGCTTCAAGTGCCTTTTTTTGGGCACTTCGCTTAGGGACGCATCAGTGGCATTGATCAATTCTATCGATGCAGAAAGCGATAAGAGAAAGGCCATATTGCCAAAGAGTGCAATAGGGTGTGTACAGTGTGTATGTGTACAACTTCTACGCCCCACCCAGTCCCACATTGAATTTGAAGGCATGTCAACATGTTTTCAACGCAAGGGGACGTAGTCCAAAGGTGACCGAGGTAACCGGTGGCTTCAACACCTGGGCCCTCGAGTGGGAAAGCAAGTAAAGTAGCGCAAGAAACCGCATCTATTAGACGCTTTTGACCAATTGGATATAGTTTTGCCCAAAAAAGCTGATACAGCGATCCCTAGGCAATCATCTTTGAACTAAGCAGGGAACTACGACCCAGACAAACAGCATACTGAAACCGAGAAGGGCATCAGGCTGATCTGCAAAAACACTGGATGAGAAAAACTTCTTGCAAGTATGGCTGGACCAATCTACTAAGGCAGGCGATCCCACGGAGAAATCTCTCCATGTGGCACAATGCATTGCCAAGGCATGTGACATTTTATTCTCCGAAAGAAAACCCAGCTATTGCTAGAATGGTGAATTGGACAACCTTCATCATCAAATTGCCCAGCGAGCCAGACGAACAGCGGCGATAGGTGGATTCGATCAGGGACAAAAGGACCGTCTTTACAAGGAATACCGCAAACTCCTCAAACTTGCCATCAATCTGAACAAGAGAGAATTTTTTAAGCAGCTCTGCTGAGAAGCATGTGGACCCACGGGCGAGCGCCTATAAAATTGTGATTGGTCGGCTTAGAAGCCTGTCATCCCCACGGAGCATGTGTCCTACTATCTTGTTTAAAATCATCCAGGGGTTATTCCCCAATATTTCAGGGCGCTCTGAATGTGACTACAAGTAGCGGCAGACGAGCTGTTGAAGATCTGTAGCAGAATAGGCGACAACAAAGCTACAGGCCCGGACAGCATACTGAACAAAGCCATAAAATCCAGACCGGACATGTTCGCTGAGTTGTTAGAAGCGTGCATGTTCAAGGGGATATTTCCTACTGCACGAAAGCGCAGAATCTGGTACTGCTGGTTAAGGTTGGTAACCCTCCAGGCGAGTCATCCTCCTATAGGCCCATATGTCTAATCGGCACTATGGGAAAATCTTCGGGTAGCATACAGTAGGTTGTTCCTTGTTAATGAGAGCCAAGGAGGCCTTTCAAATTGAAAGTGCAGGTTCCGTAAAGCCAGACCAACCATATATGCCAAATTGGTTATTGCGTTGGCCGAGAACGAGTTTCACGGAAAGGGCATTTCCAGCAAATAATGCGTGGTGGTAATCCTAGAAGTGAGAAATTCATTCAATTCGGTCAGTTGGAACTTAATACGAAAAAACCCTGGCGGCGATTAATGTTCTCACCTACCTCGCTTTTGTTCTCGATAGCTATTTAGTAGGAAGGAGGCTTTGGTATGATATCGACGACGGACCCTAGAAGTACCTTTCTCCGCGCCAGTCACCCAAAAAGTGAAACCTGCTATTACTGACTTTGAAAGTTATACAATGCCCACTAGCAAGGAAAATTTCAAAACATCAGCCTCATAAACGTTCATGCCCTACAGAGAAGACTGCAGAACTGCGGGAGTACATTTTCTACGTGGCAGTGAGACAATTTCTTAACGCCTGTATATGTAGCAGAAAAGTAATACTTGGAAATTTCAAATACAATATGTCGGTACCTATAAATTGCATAAATGTACCAATTACATCTGGTTTGCGAGAAAAAATATACACAAACAAACCTGAGTCTCCCCAGACGGGCACGCTTCTCCAAATTGACCGCATGCTAATAGAACGCCCCACCTCTCAAGGGGAAATCCATACAGAAGCTTTCGGATGCCCTGGAGATGAAGCAACAAAAATTGACCCTCAAAAAGCCAGATTTTCTCGCTGGTGCAGTTGATATAAAGACTGTTTTTATATGATTATCAGTTTTACAGATTTTACACAGCCATGAAAAAATTAGCGCCAATGTGATGAGTGAGTTGGTCGAACGTCAACTTCACGATTTCGTTCCCCTGGTTTTGAGTCCCGGTTTGCCAAGGACGTTTTGTTCTCCTTTATGTAATCACATTGCTGTAAACTTAAGTGTAGCGATAATAAAACTGAAGCACAGCCCCTTTGAAAGTGAAATGTAAAAAAAAAACAAGAATTACAACATAGAAAACAAACCTTGCTAGCCGAATGGCTAGCTGAGGTACAGCTAGGTAGGCTAGAAGGTAAGTGTCAAAACTGTCGAATGAATCTTACGTGCGAATTTTCATCAGTTCAATGATAGAAATTAAGCCCTGTTTTGCTAAGGCATCTGAGATTTCATTTCCCTCTACGCCATAGTGACTGGTTCCCAGAGCAGCTTTACCATTTTGAATGTACCCGTTTTGTTTTTGGATCATCGATATGGAAGACCTCAGTATATCCCGTCAAACATTCTCTCGTTCGTTATAGCTTCCTGTGCGTTTGCCGATAACTTGTTTACTTCTACCAAACAGATATATAACGACTTTAGAATTTTGCGGTTACTGATGTTTTGCCTTACCTTAAGCCACCGCACTACAGATGCATAGACGAACATTGATACAATGATAGTAACATTATCACATGAGACCTAAGTCCTGTTTTTTGCTAACAATACCATTTTTGGGTTATTTGGATTTACCAAAAACCTCTGCCTGAGGCACCAACTGGCAATCAAGGTCCAGTAGCTACCACAGATACATCATCCGCATAAACAGAGATGGATATTGGCAGTTTTTCTGGTTCAAATAGCAGTGATCGAACAACATACTTCACAGATTTGGCGATAGCACACCTCTTTGGGGCCTTTCGTTACTTTTCTCGCAAGATCGCGATCATCATCCAATTCAGCACTACAACCTTTGCGTTAGCATAGCATAAATCTTAACTTAACTAAATGATCATTGACACCGTGCTCTCTGATGTCAAGACAAAGTTTCTGGAAAGGCGTCCAGCCAAAAGTACTTTAAATTTGTACGAACATCCTCATTGTCTACTCGCTTTTCCGAGTTGTGTCCTCTACTTTGGAAACCAAGAAATGAAGATCAGACCCACATCACTTTCCACGTTGGTAAGCATGTTGGGTTTCATTTAGCGATTGTGACTTTAGCACCTTCTCGCGAATATGATGCTCAACTAGTCTATTCAGATATTTTAGCGCGTTAATGTCAAGCTAATTTGTCAGAAGTTCTTTGGGTTTGAATAGTCAGGCTTTTGTGGTCTCCCTTTTGCCTATCAGTTCCTCACAGTATATTCAAAAGGAGTTTCGCTTCGAATTTCTTACGATTGTATTATATTCGTATTGGGAGTTCCTGAAGAGTGTCATGAACTCCACGTTAATCGCTAAACCGGCAAATATTATTCGAAAATTTAGAAAATTCGCGTCATTTTATTAGTAATTAAGTTTATACAATCAACCTGCCATCTTTTTGACTGACGCTGGGTTGATAGGACAGTGATAGTGTGTAGTGCCACTTAAAATAAAACCGAAACAGGTAGATCGAAAAAACGAAAAACAGAAACGAGAGATAAATGGCTCGAACGCACATAAGGCTGAACATCTTACAACCCGAAATATAAGGAAGCCATTATCCGTTTTGTCCGGATGGCTCAAGTGGTCAAAGCGCTGGGCTGTTGTAGCGGAAGATCGCGATTCAAATCTCACTGGTGGCAGACGGATTTATTGTCGCGACTGGATGTCGGATACCAGTCGACTCGGCTGTGGAGGAGTACCTGAGTCAAGGCGGGGTAATAATCTCAGGTGAGCGTAATCCTGACCACATTGCCTCCTACAGTGCACTATAGTGTACCGTTATGGTCTTGAATGAAGTGTTCTAACACACTTCGAGAACCTGATCCAATTGGATCGTTGTGATTGTTCGAGTAAGAATGGCGGTCATTTTTCAGGTGGTCCTTCCATGTAGCAGCACAAGGACAATGTTCAACTAGATGTTGTTGCTGATATATCTGTATTTCCAGATTTTAGGCAAAACAGTGAATGCGGCTGTAAGCAATCGAATTACATCGAGTTGAATGCCACCATCAGCAAAACCAACGCTACCCTCCTTCAACGCTCTGCCAATTAAAGGGAAAGAATATCTATGTATTCTCTGTTATAACCCTGGTTCAAAAAGCTCTCATGTCGACCACGTGAACAATCAATCTAGCGGTTGCGGTAGAGCAACTAAATATCATTTTTCCCCGAATTATGGATTTTCTTCTTCTCCACCAAGCTGGCTGAGATCATGCCGCATCGATGTTTTCTACATTGACAGCAGCCTTTCTTGCCATCTTTGCATTACCAGCACTGTGTTTAATTTCGATTTCGCAATTTGAAAGCGAAATAAAGTGACAGCGTAATATCATAGAGCAGTAGCACCTCAAGAATATACAAATGGTGCCAGGTGCGATCGTTAGTTGGGATATTTTTTGAAGGGAATTTACGGATTCGAAGTTGGGAGATAGACTCTTCACTCGATTTAGTCTGCAAGGCTTCACATTCCACAATTCCTAATTCAAAATTCGTTTTCTGATTTCGACTGTTGGGAGCGTGTAAGGTATTGCTTTGTTGAATGGACAAAAAAGACTCTGGCCGGACAGTGCGAAGGGCAATATTTATGATAAGAGGCAACGAAGTGAGTCCTACCTGCGGTGGAGCGATGGCGTATATGAAGGCGCCAAGAATTTACCGAAATCAACGAACTGGACGATTCATGTCAAGGATCGGGGCATCCGGAATTTTCGAATGCAATAGACTCAGACCTGATACATTCTGCCGCGCCATTGATTTTTACTGTAAACATCGTTGTCTACTGCACCCTTTTATCATCTCCGCACTAGGAGAAACCAAGCACGAAGAAAAATTTTCTTTACCCCAAACGTCGATAACATTTCACTAACAATAGCTATTTTTATTGTCTAAACTACAAGTTAACAATTTTTGCCAAAAAGAGGATACCGCGCATAATTTTGAACATTAGCAGTGCAATGATCAATCATCATCATCAACGGCGCAACATCCGGCGTATCCGGTCTAGACCTGCCTTACTCCTCTCCTTAACTCCAAAGATCCCGGTTTTGCGCCGAAGTCCACCAATTCGATATCCCTAAAAGCTGCCTGGCGTCCTAGGCTACCCCATCGCTCCATCTTAGGCAGGGTCTGCTTCGTCTTCTTTTTCAACCAAAGCCAGCCCTTATAGACTTCTCGGGTGGGATCATCCATACGGATTAAGTGACCTGCCCACCATAACCTATTGAGCCGGATAGCATAAATTTCGTCGTTATGTAGGCTACGGAATCAATGATCAATGCCATTGTAATTAATAGTGACATTAAATCTAGCTACCACGTGAATTCTATTCCATTGAGACTATAGTAATTTTTCGTTTCTTTTTTCAAAAGGTGAATTATTAAGCAGTCGAAATAATTTATAAGGGAAAACTCGATTACTAAAGGAGTTTTTTTACTGGCAATTCTTGACTAAATAAGGCCTACATTAGGTCGTTCTTTTCAACTACGATAATAGAAGTCGGTATTTTGGTTCTCAAATTTCTCACGTATAATTCATCTTTAAAAAAATGATTAAAAACTATGTCATTTCCTCTGCCTATGCAAATCATTATTTGAATATTACACATATTGTGAGGTCAGCATCCAACATCTCCAAGAATTCCTTTAGTAACGAAGCTTGGATCAGTAAAATTATAAATTCTCTGTCACGTTGCACAATATTCTGTACTTCACGAGCGTTGTTACACTATCATAACTTTAGCAATTTTTGTCTAGGACATCAGGTTTCTATATTTATTGATATATCTCCACGTTTTCAAACTTAGACAGGTTTTTTGACTCCCTTTTAGGAAGTGACCGACAATTTCCTTTGCACTAGGGTAAAAAACATTGTTAAATGGGACTCAGTGCTCCTGTGTATGCTTTGGCCAGTTGTTCAACTAAATAACTGGATCGTACAATTTCTTCCAGTTTTTCACAGTGACCCTTCCATTTTCCTTTTCAACTGTCCAGAGAATATCTTCCGCATGTAGAAAGAAAATCTGAAAACGACATTAGTAAATCGTGGTTATTACTGCCAGTTAGTCAACTAAAATGAGTTATGCTCAATTGACAAAGAATCAAAAGTTTATGGGCATATGAAAATCTGGAGACTTTATCCTTAGAAGGGCTGAAAACGAAGATTTCCCTCTTTAGCTTGAAGTTTAAGTTTAAAGCCTTTTCAGTCATTTATTCTACGCCACTATTTTCATGGAAAATACGTGTCCGCAGCATATGCCCAGCACGCTACAATAATCACTGGTAAGACCGTAGAATATATTTTTTCTTTCTGCTTCCACTTACTCTAATATCATAGTAGTCACTGGTCGATGCAATAAAGATTTCGAAATTATAGGGAAATCTGACCGCAAGGCGACTGAGACGATTTACATAAATTTCAATAAAATATGCCTTAATTGCCAACTATAAATGTCTTCATGTCTTTGCACAGACGCAAACATAATCAACGTGCTTCTCGTGACGATAACCTTCAGTTGGAGACAGTCGTCTTACGTTCAATGCCAATTACTTCTTTTGATTGTAGCTACAAGTCCCCGTTCTCAAAGCAGAATGCTCAAACTCATTTAAATTGAATTTCCAAATTTACATCGAAATGAAGTCGAGATTGCAAAAAACAGCTGGTTTGGGTGTGGTGGAAAATTTTCGATGATAGAAAGTCGGTCTTTTTGTTGTGTGCTATCCATGAAAATCTATAAATCGATAAGAACAGAGACGGCTTCCCATCTTCTTCAATCTTGTTCTTCTGAGAGTTGAATGGATGTACATTCTTCAATTAAACTTCGTTACAAAACATGACTTACATCACAGTTTTATATCCAACCAATTTTAATTCTGTGTTTATTGATGACAAAGCACCGTATACATATGTACGTATCTAGCAGTAAAATATTCACCCACATAAATATTTCTGAAAAATATTTCAGAAATAAAAATGCACCAACGAATGGCAAAAATTATATATTGGAAATGGATTCCTTGCTACTGGAAATATCGGTTTTATGGAGTGCAATATGGGGGGTTTGAAAATATTCCTTTGAATTTTCATCTCTAATTCAATTCCGATTAAGCTAATAACAAATTTTCACTACTTTTCAGGCCAGGTAGTCTTTTATAAATACATATGAATACATATATACATATCATTAAATTTATATTATCCGAAGTTTCTTGCACTAGGGCTTTTCAGGAAATCAATAAGGTCCGAATCCAAAATAGATATCAATTCTATATGTGAATGGTTGCAAGTCAAGATGGTACTGTTTAATTTCTTCGTTAGATTACATTTATTCTCTAGAGAAAGAAAGCAGAACAGAAAGTCCTACAGTCAGAAACCGGCTGGTATTTTAGCTAAAAGTGAAAGGGACCATGCAAAGAAAAGAGAGTGTTTTCAAACAGGAGAAAATGTCGAACGAAGGCATTCAAGAGGGCTTCTGAACAACACGCCGAAGAATGAAACGGCGCAGCGCAAGTCAATTTTCCCCCGCGTTTTCATAGTTAGATTGAAGCCATATCATGTTTTGTGTTCTTTCACCGGGAAGGAGGGGCACCGAGTGCATAAAACACGTCTGTTGTCATGGTAACTTGTGATTCGGCCATGTTGGAATCTCATCTCAAGACTGGTTTCATACGGATTCGGATGCCAAAATGAGTATGGAGTATTACCTACGATATTCTTATTCATGCACTCGCTCTCGTTTGGGAATGAAATTAGAAAGGAAGTGCGGTCGGTGACATGAAAGGGGTAGGAGACGAACCGGTAGTGATTCGGACACTGTATCGAACCAAATGCCACATTTACTCCTTGCAGTCGTATTGCGGAATTCCTTCATATGCGGAAGAAAACACGACCTTCATACAACGTACTTTATTGGGGGTAAAAATAGCGTAGCGCCCCGTGCAGTCGGCAGACATCGCAATAGGGTGAGATCACTTAGTAATGAATCCGTTCACAGAAAACGGAAAGCCGAAAAAATACACAGTACATACATACATACGTACAGCAAAAGACCGAAAAGTGCTCTCTACGGTGGTCGTCCTATTCCTTTCGCATTTAAGTTGCCGAACAAAATTTTCTTCTTGTGACCTCATAAATAACAGCAGTAATCCCTCAATAAAAAATGAGAGCAATTTTCTTTTTGCGGAGCACACGGTGAAACAAACACTTTAATATTTATAAACGACACGGAGAAAGTGAGGCTAAAGTGGAAGTCGTCCACGAAAACGTCTTGAACTATATGTATATGCAAGCTTATATAATTTTTCCAAGACAGAATTTTTCGTGGCTTACTTAAAAATTCTATTATACGCCCGAGGCAAAACAAATAATTCCGAAGAAGTGGTAAAATAATTCATTATTTGTAAAATATGTACGTATACCGAAGGTTTGCGTAAAAATATTTAAGAATTGGCATTTGGGGGTCATTTTCCACGTAAGACCTCTAGAAGGAAAACTTTGAATTAAAGTAGAGACTACCTCCTGGGGATTTATTTCAAACTTTTATAAATTGGTTGAAGATTTAGAAACAAAGTAGTTCTGGCATTCACATTCAAAAAATTCACTTAGAATCGAAAGTACCTAAATCTTCAGTATGTGTTGGTTAGCCTAAGATCATTGACTTCTTGCTTGATGAAATATTATGCACTATATTTTTTATTATTAAGGAAACTCTTGAGAAGCAACATAGTTATATACTTTTGGCTCAAGTCATGATATCTACTCAGTTGGGATAGTGAGGGGATCCTAGATCAAAAGTAATCATATTTATCTGGGAAACTATATATAAAATTAATAACATATGAAAAATCTGGAAAAAGATAGTAACAGGAGACTGCAGTCTTAAAATTCCTAAAAAATAATAATCGTTGGCGCGTTAGAGCACTTCATTTAAGGCCGTAACAGTACAGTACACTGTAGGAGGCAATGTGGTCAGCATTGCCCTTGCCGGTAATAATTGCCCTGATTTGACTGAGGTACTCATTATATCTAAGTTGACTGGTTTCCGACATCCAGTCACGATACAAACTTTTCTGCCTTCAAATAATGATGATACTCAAAACAAGGTTCATCCTAATTTCCTCGATGAAAACATTACTCCCAAAGGACGATGGACCATGAAGACATTACATATGTAGAATAAAGTCCATGAATGAAGCTCAGGGGACTTGCTTCCTTAACTCTCACCAGAAGCAACCACATCCGGCGTTCCATAATAGACAGGCGCAATGAGAAGACAAACCAATACTTGGGAGATTACTTTTTCTCAAATCTAGAGCTTAGAGCAAAGTCATACAATTCTATATTTCTTACTAACTACAACATTATAAGCAATTAAAAATCAATTTTTGCTCATAAGGCATTCAACCACAAGCATCATAGTTGAATGAAAAATAAATACCTAGATTCAAATTAACAAATTTCGTGGCTGATTTGCCAATGATACGTATTAAAATTTCAAGATTTACCTTAGGTTCTATGATTTATAGTAACCAACTAGCATCCTTGTTCCTGTTATAAGTCGCTAGTTCTTAGATCTTTCGTAAACATTTTTTTGTAGAAAAGAACCAGTTAAAATTATATATTTCTGATCATAAAACTAACACATTCTTCTATTAATTAAATAGGAATTTAAAAGAAAATTAAATTCCATTATTTTCATTAAGAATTAATTGTGCTGAGTTTCCAGTAACACCAATGATTTGCTATAAATATTCATAAATCATTCGTTCGTACTTTTTATTTTATGTTTGCAATAAATGCCATTGCTTTAATTTTTATCTCTTGAAATTTAGAAAGTCAGCGAATCTTCTCTTCAACCACTACTTTTTTAAGGGGGTTTTCTTATGTACCGGTTTCCAGAAATCAATTTTTTCTTTTGTATATATTTTAGAGGCAAAACGAGAGAACAAGTATACTGCAGCAATTTTATACCGGAATTCAAAATATTTAGCACGTTTCAGCAAGAAGAAGAGCATGGATCATATTGACATGCCCAGAAAATGAAAACTTTAACCGCGTTTTTCTCGAAACTACATATTTTGTTTTACAAGCAAAATCTTAAAAACTGAGAATATAACGTTGCCTAGGTCTTTTTAAATACTTTGCGCTCTAGGTTTACCAAGTAGGTTTATTACTTTACAGCACTGTCATTATAAAAATGTGGCCCAATAATTTTCATTATCATAACTGCTGACGTTTCCTATAGAATTGACTTGAAGAATTAACAGAAGTTAAAACGTTAGCAGCGTCATTCAAGCAAATAGATACGACGCCATATTCGAGGCTTAGAATTTCTTCGTAAAACATGTTTCTCTTCTGTTATCTACTCTGTACTTTGAGATTCAGATTTTCCGTAGAAAATTTTTGACAATTTTATATTTCCTGGTCTTGGAAGCTCACTGGAAAGTCAGAATACTACGTAGTTCCCATACTCCTACCGAATTCCGTTCGGATAAGTTCAACTGTACACTTTTCACGGCAGGCAGATAGAATTACAAAAAGTTATTGTACTTCCAGAAAGCCCTTGCAAAATAATTATGTTAACGCTCAATTCATCTTATAGCGTTAAGCAGTTTAAATGTTTGTAACCTAATTAAAGCTCTATGTCATTGGTTCAATGCATTTTATAACAAATTAAACGAAATAGATAGACTTATGAAAGTATTAAATGCAAATCGTAAACATACAGTTCACAAATCTTCCAAAGCAATCAAAATACAATACAATGATTTGTCATTTATTTATACTTTTATTTGTTGATCTTTTAAAATAGCATCGAACATAAATGCTGATTGATTTATTACGCTTTTATACACGTTTTATGATGTTTTATTGCCTTATGTATGTACGTATTCGAATATGGGGGTGTCAATGATGTGAAATAATATTTTATAATGCTCGGTGAAACATGAGGATAATTTGGGATGATATAACGAAAATCGCGTAACACAAAGTATTCAATGTGCTAGTAACTCATCATCAATCAACCACTTCGGAGACTTAGGGGTGGTCAAATGCATTACATTGAATAATTTCACTGAAAGCTTTTGGTTTGTCGCATGAATATATGTACACATAGAAGTATTCAGTTATTTGCTAGGGCCTCTATTATAAATCACTCTTCACACAAGCATTCTTTTGTATAAACACAACCGATTACTGAAAAGATAAGGGTTTGATGTCCCACATACCTATCCACATAAGATTACCATATGCCTCTGTACTATACATAAAATATTAAAATACATACCATGGTTACTTCGCTATATGCAGCAAAGGTATTAACCAAAGTCCCTAAATGTTTAAACCATATCTCAAGAACTGATAAAAAGTAAAAGAGCAATGAATTTACATTCAGCAAGTGCCCTTTTGGTTCAGTTATTTAGTTATTTCCCTCAAGAAATCTTTAGAATAAAAGATTCATTCAGTGTATTTTACCCCGACACATTAATCATGAGAGACGTTACTAACTTTTTGTGCTGAGCTACAAAAAACATTTGAAATTTATATCAATGGAGTTAATAGAGTTGAGTTTTGTATGGAAAGATATTGATGAATTAATGTTCACACGTCCTCGATTTGGTTATAAATCTTTTAGAGTCTGCCAGTTAGCTAGACAATTTTAGCTTTATCGCTGCTACGGCTTGCATACAAAAAATTGAAAGTGATAAGCAGCACAATAAACTGTCGTTGATATACATTTTCGAATGATTGAACTTTTTTATTATATATGCTTGGAACTTCTATTTTAAAAAACAATATGTATCGTTAGAATAATTTCTGTCTTCTTTGGTCTATTAAGGGAACTCTCTAACTTTAGGAAGCTGCAAATACAACCTATGAATTCAGGTGGAAAGCCAAGAGTAACAAATGATGGTATTGTCTGCTCTGTTTTTGCAACTGGTAAATGACATATATGTTTAACCATTAAAATGGAAAATATATCAAACGTGGGAGTATATCATATATCATATAACTAAATATCAACAATATGAGGCATGTCGGCTGGTCGAAACTATAAAATAGCTCGGTCAATATTTCAAGAGGTAATTAAATAGAGAAAACACATAACAACCCTTACGTCCATTTACTGGCATTGCAGCAAATGCACTATGTATATACTATACAAAAAAGTATCTGTAATATATTTCGTTACCTTTTTTTGCAAACGATTTCTCCTCGGATCAATAACTACTGGATTTACTCCCTTTGTAGATTGAGAGAACATTATGATTTCACGAAGACAACATCTGCCAGCTTTTATTTAATAATGTCATAAATTTAGTCTGTGTCTTTACAAATCGAAAGTGAAGTCCATTTATTTGATCAAGTCTAACTTACAAAAATTAGTTGGATTCCCTGGAGGATAATTATATTGAAGGAAACATGAAGGAATTCTCAACAATAGTAAGTTGGGGTTTTATATTGAGTAAACTTGAATTGACTCAAATTCCTCAGAGAGTTTTGTACATGCATTTGTGTACAGAGTATGTATCTACTGTTCGCCAATAAGGAAGTTGTTGTTCCAAGTGTAGATGTTTTATGTATAGTATTGTTTAAACACAATAACCTTATCGATTTTGTATTTTGTTCCTGCTGACCCACCAGTTCAAGTTCAAGCGCTCGAACTAATTTTCTAAAATATCTAGAATAGCATTAAGAAATAAAGCCAACTTCGAATGATTGTTGAAGTTTCGTTGAGGTAAAACACTACCATATAAAAATTTCGTTCAAATAGCACTATCCACTCGTATATTATAACTTACATACATAGAGGTAAAACCTGATCGACCGCGGAAAACTTATATCGTCAAATGACGGTCATGAAAATAACAATCATTTAACAGTTTCAAACCTCATTTTGCACATTATTTATGTGCGTGCTTTTGGTAGCGATTGACATTACTAAACGCAAACATTCAAATGATAGAGAAACATAGGTTTGATGCCGCAATGACAACAGGGTAAGTTATTTTGTTTTCTAAATTTTTACCATCTAATCAGCCATGAGTCATTTCTCACGAGGAGAATCGGCTCCAAGAGTTGTAAGGATTAAAATTATTAGCGGAAAACATATAATCTAATTAATTTATAATATAATTTTTAAATTGTATTTATGTTAGCAAAACAAGTCGGGGAACCAGAAGCCGGGCCCTTCAGGTATGAAAGGTTTTGTGTATTTCCTTATAAAAACATTTGAGTGGACATTTGTCCCAGTAGTACCTAGCACGTAATGCATATATTAGGTTCGAATGTCTACTTTCGCATGATACTGACATTGAAAGTCTTGAAATTGCACAAAAGTGACAACTTTGACCTATTATAATTTTATTAGTAATAGTGCAGTGACCAGTGAGTAATGAGCACATATTGGCATGGAGGGTGTTCTGGAGCCTAAGCACTAAATAGGGGCAGCTTCTTGATTTTTTCAGATTTTTTCGTTGGGTAATTTCTGAGAATGGGTCCGTGAAAGAAATGGTCACTCTCGAACCCCCGCCCCCCTCTCCACCTTTCCAGATTTAAGACCGGCTTCGGAAAGTACTAACCAAGACCTTTAATTTGAAACCCCACATGGTTATGATATTTGGTTGAAAAATGGACACCCCTTTTGTATGTATGGGAACCTTCTTAGAATTCAACGCAAAATGATGTAACTCACTGTATGCGTGAGTGTTAACAGTTCCCACATCCCCCCCCCCAAAACCATTTCGGAGAAATGTATGTAACAGACAGACGGACAAGCAGACAAACAGACAGAGGGGTGACTTGCAGGGTTCCATATTGGGCCTACTACTGTGGAACACCATGTACAACGATTTTCTTAACCTTCCCCTTCCGAGGGAAGCCATGATGGTGGTTACGCCGACGACATAGCGCTGGTAGTTGTCGCAAAGCATCTCGAAGAGAAATACGCTTAGATTAGAATCGGAAATCATATCATCACTTCCAAGCCAACCATCAAATACTTGGGGGTGGTGCTAGGCAGGAAGCTCAGTTATAGGCAACACGTGCAGTATGTTTGCGACAAATCATCCACTGCAAATATGGTCATGGCAAGGGTGATGCCGAACGTGGGAACGCCACGGTATACCTTTAGGTTGCTGATAGCCAGGGTGGTAACCTCAATCATGTTCCCCAGTTTGGGGGGAGGCGTTGCGGATGTCAGCGAACGCTAACAAACTGAGTGCAGTCTACAGGAGGACAGCCCTAAGGGTATGCTCTGCCTTCAGCACTGTCTCAGATGCTGCAGCATTCGTCATCCCTCGAAAAAGGTCGGTGGACTCACAGGCCCATTCCTGACATCAAGGAGTGATTGGAGAAACGACACGGTGAGATTAATTATAATCTCACCCGGTTTATCACGGGGCACGGAGGATATCGCTAATACCTGCACAAGTTTAAATTGGAGACCTCTCCCGACTGTCCAAATTACGATGGAGTCCCAGAGGACCCAGAGCATGTATTATTCCACTGTCCGAGATTTGTGGAAGAAAGGAGGAATCTAAAGGAGACTCTAGGAGAGGTGCTGGTACCAGAAAATCTAATGCCGAAATGGTAGCACATCCAAGAGAATTGAGATGCAGTCAACTCCATGATCACATCTATCCACTACAAATTAGGAAAGGCAGAGGAGGGAAGAAAGGTGACTAAGCTAGAGTGAGCTGACTCCACCCCGTGATGAAATACCTTATGGTGGTCCTGCGAGGCAGGGAGGCAGTCGGGGGTGGTTTTAGTGGGTATAAATCCCACACGCTGTTGTGTCCAGGCCAGTATCTTTTAAAAATTTTCACCTCCTCAAAAAGAAAAGACAGACACACAATAAACCGAACTTAATAAGGATTTGTTTTACACAAAACCTTGAAAAGAGCGTTTCACGATTGTGCAGCAATAGGAGAATCGTTTTGTTTAGCTACATTTACAATTTCCAATAACTTGAGAAAAATGTTAAAGAGTTATCATTATCACTTTCCAAGTGTTCGGTACAATCCCTAAAGCCGAAGGCTCGAACGGCTGCTATGATAGGGCACTAATGCAAAACATTGCAATTGCGAAAAGATGGAGAAATGCAAAAAGTGAGGAAAGGGAGAAAATGAATTTGATATCGCATCATGATGGTCTGACTAAGGTGTAATGCAAGGGCAAAAAAAAAAAATCATAAGATACTTAACTCCATTCCAATCCCAAGATATCCCCAGGGAGACGGAAACTCAAACGATATATAAAAAGTCAACACATCTCTCGATACAGCAAAGCATCAAATCAACAGCACCTTACAAGCAGATATTGACAATTACTTTGAACTTTTTTATACTGGAAACATTTGTGACAAACATCAAGTAATGAATATTTTTGCGGTTTGCAATAGATAAGTTCTTCATGGACATTCCAAAATTATGGGAAGAACGTTGCAGGTAAAAAACAAACTACATAGGATTCTGCCCAGAGGTTATGACCGCGTTTACCTTGCATATAGTAGATGTGACGTTTGAGAGATTTTATTATTTGCCCTTAGAAACTTTTTATAGTCGCAACTCTTTTCACTTTCCCACTTCTCTATTTTGTTTCAATTATATACACAAGAAGCAAACAGAAATGCGTTTTCTAATCAATGAGTAAATACGACGAAGAAAGTGCAAAAGTAAGGGACAAATCGCTCCATACACTCGAACGAAGGGAATTCTTTCTTTCAACCCTTTGCCTTTGTTTCCTATTTGCTAGGGTCCTAATTTGTTTTATGATTTCAGGGTAAAAACGGTCAAATCACCTGAAGTAAAGAGTTAAATTTTTTCGACTTTATGTGACAGCTGTTTTTTTCTTCTTTTGCTCGCCTTTGTTTACCCAAAGGGGTTGCGAGCAATTGTTACAACAGAACTTTCACTTTAAACGTGATCCTTATTGCCCGGAACTTAATGCTGACAGCGATTTCACTTTTTCTGGATAAACAAAGAGCGGGTGAAAGCGATTTCGTTGGGTACTTTTTATGTAGGGTGATTAGATATTGCAGATGAGGAGTCTTGTAGGATTGGCTATTTTTAATTACCCTCTTTAGAAATGTACTTGCCTGAGATAATTATGATATGATTTTTTGGGTGCTTGTAGGGGTTTGTAATTTTACCTTCCACACAACAACAAGACTAAAATGTTGATTACATCGTTATATGGAAATTCTGCCTTAACTTAATTACCGAACGTTCAATCCAACGCTGAGTTTTAGATTATATTTAGATTTCCTGCTAGTGAAGAGTAGGGAGTACCACTTGCAATATTTTAGTAGCAGCATATTTTGCTTTCAAAATAGTAAAAGGTTTTTTAGTTAAAACAAATATTATCCCAACCATAGAAATACACGTAAGAATAAAAAAGAGACAAATTACGTAAATCTCGAACTTAGGAAAGGATTAGCTGGGCCCCAAACGAACGATACGAAGGTGGAACCTTTCCCCAGACGTTAAACAAATGGCGTTTTTAATTTAGTAATGGATTCCTATATGTAGTTGCTTCTGACTCCTAAATAGGACATAGAGCGTCAACGACGCTTACATACCAAGCCTCCAGTACTCCTCCCCTGCCTATAAGTTTCAGGAGCGACCCACTCATTAGCCACCCTTCCGCCTTCTGATCAACACGTCCATGAGTATCGGGTCAGATATCCCCGATCACATGACGCAGGTAATATGCTGCTTCCATGTACCAGCGCAGAAATAACCTTAGGACGACCCAGTCTCAACTTGAAGTTGGCATCGAGATAATTTTATTTACAAATTTTCGGACGAAATCGCAAAACGGATGCAGCGCTCTTAATGTCGAGCGACATAAAGTTCGGAGGCCCGTCGGCAAGAGCAAAAATTCCAGCGTGGAGAACGTTACCAATAACAGGGAGAAATAGTATCGGTGGCAAGGTGCAATCCTGGAGGACTCCGTTTTGAACTTCAAATCCCTTAGAGATTTTATCTCGATGCAGCACATGATATTATTCGCCTTCATACGTCTCTCTGATTTTAACTATTAGTTTTTCTGGAATGCTCCTTGAGTGCTCTGTGCCTCCCCGAAATCTATGTAGAGCAGATGAAGCATGAATCGAAACTCCACATATTGTCCTAAAATGATTCGAAGGGTAAGACGGTAAGTGTAGGAAGATCTAGAACAGAAACCAGTCAGGTCTTGGTCGATTAATCTTTGGAGGTGTTCTTTGGTACGTTTTAGGATTGTTTTAGCTGTTATCTTTACGATGGCAGCAAATAGAAAAATATCCCCCTAATTGTCGCTCTCAAGACGGAATCTTAACGGTCATCCTCCTCTTCGAATCTTTGTGGAGGGTTTCGCAGTACCAGGATTTTTGGAAGTAACAACAGAAACCAGGGCCCAGCCCAGCGGCTTTACCCTATTTGAATGAATCAAGGGCAGAAATGATTTCACTTCTATTTCCCTCATGCAGCATACGGCGATCATTCCACTTTTGGATGAGTTGCTTGAGATCAGAAATCTTCACGGTCTGAAAATCACATTGGACGGTAATTTGAACATTCTGTCGGTCTAGCTTTCATTTCTATATTGCAACTTAATAAATCAATTGAAAACTCACTCTGCCAAAGTATTAGGTTCCAGCTCTTCACTTTCTAAAGTTCAACTGCAATGTTGTCAGGTCTTATTGGTCTCCCCGGTTTCATTCCCTTTATGATTTCTTCAACTTTTGGGATTAACTGAAATTGTTACAAACATCTGCAGTGCTAGCGGCAGAGGTGGTTGAGCTAATTTCTTTAATATTTGGTTGAGTTATTTACCGGGCTTGGTGAGTTCGAGAGTTGCATAGACCGTTTTGTGAATCATGGACACGATTCCATGTCAGTTGAATGAAATCATTTCTATTCCTTTCTTGACAAATCGCCGCTATTTAATTTCCTGTGGTCTAATGATCTTCTCCTATGAGTTTAACGCCCAAGACAGCAATCATTGCTCGATGTCCATGTGCAACAGGCCCATAGGGTATAACTTTGTTGTCAAGGACGGTAAGAAAATGGTGGTATCTAATGAGAATATAGACGACTTGCGTCTTACTGTCCGCATTATAAAATGTAGGAAGATAAGGCAACCGTTTAATAAACCATATGTTGACAAGTACAAGATGATCGGTGTCTTCAAAATCTAGGATACCCTCACCACTCTATATATCTAATCTAATCGTCTATAAAAGTAATAATATTCATTAACCGATTGACAAATCGCTCGACTTCTTTAGCGGTGTCACGGAAAATCTCAGACTTTGATCTCTATGAAAATTCATCTCAGTTAGAATATTATCGTAGAAAGCCCAAATAGTAATGTGGTCCTAGCGTAGCCCAGGATGGGTTTACCTCCTCAAAAGCATTGCATTTAGTCAGAAGATTTACTTGACAAATTAGTTCTCTGCGGCGCTTGAACCTGATATATCCTTGATTGGTACGACCATAAGAGAGTCATGAAGTGTCCGGATAGCTGAGTTGTTAGAGCATAAGGCTGTCGTACGGAAGGTCGCGGTTTAAATCTCACTGGTGGCAATGGGGTTTGTATCGTGATTTGACTTCGGATACCGACCGACTCAGCTGTGAATGAGTACCTGAGTCAAATCAAGGTAATAATCTCGGGCTATGTCTAAAAGGCGACTGTTTTGCAGTAGGCAGCTCAACTACTGGTGGGTGGGGTAGTGTGAGTCGCATATTTCCCGGCACGAAATCTTTTCCAGAGGCTCAGAGAAAAACCTGCTTAAAGGAAACGATTCGCAAAAGTAAAAGGAACTGCTTAAAACAGTTGTGCGAACATGCCGATATAAGCTATTGGGGAGAGGCCTACAGCGTGGTAATGAAGAGACTGCAAAGATCACCCCTGGTAACCTATCCGCGCTTACAGAAAGAAATTGTTACCACTCTGTTTCCTCACGACGGAAATAACAGAAGACAAGCAGTGGTCCAAGCCAATCAGTATGTGATACCTGTAGTTACCAAGGGGGAGCTACGGGGAGTATATGGTATGATCGGCAACAATAAGGTGCAAGGGTTGGATGGCATCCCCGACAGAAATTTGAAGCTGAAAGTGAAGGCTAGACCCCATTTTTTCGCCAACACCTTCGAAACGTGCCTACTCAGTGGAAAAAGCAAAAGTTGGTGTTACTCCCAAATTCAATAAATCACCTGGAAATCCAGCATCGTATCGTCCGATCTGCCTGTTGAATACAATGGGAAGATAATCTAGAGAGATTCATATATAACAGACCCATCTTCGGAAGCCGCAATGACCTGTCATAGCGCCATTACAGGCTTCGATGCGCACGGATTATGTAATAAACATGAGCCTAGCAAAAGACGCATTGAATTCTAGTGGTTACTATGCCGTGGTGGCACTGCATGTCAACACTGCATTCAATACGGCCAACTGGAGCCAAATTGAAAGCGCATCGGCTGACATAGGGGTTCCTGGATATTTGGCGAGTCTAGTCGGGAGTTCCCTCTCAGAGAGAATTCTCTGGTACAGAACGGATGAGGGTCCCAAGGAGTACATCGTCACTGCGGCGATAAAGGGCTCGATACTGGATTCCTTGCTGTGGAATATCATGTATAATGGAGTGCTCATGCTTTCCGATCCAGATCAGCCTACGATTGTCGGGCTTTGCCGATGACTTTGCTGTAGTTGTTGTAGGAAAAACACCCAGGAGATGTGGAGGTCTACGACGACCTGGCCAGAAAAAGCCAGATTAACCCTGGCTGATGAAACAAACGGAAGGGTTCTAATAACCAAGCGTAGAAAAAATACCGTGAAGGTAAAATTAGATGAATATATGGTCGTCTCTAAGCCGGCTATAAAGTACCTGAGGGTGTAATTGACAGTAACCGAAGCTTTAAGGAGCAGCTTGAGTATTCATGTCAAATGGCAGCTAGCGCAACGAAACACTGTAGGAGACTGTTTTCAGCCAAAGTGGTGTGATTCATACTGCTCTACGCGTCACTTATATGGGCGGAGGCGCTCACAAACTTTCAAAGGCGAAAACAAGTGAATTTGGTTTACCGGCTGATGAATTTGAGGGTTTGTATTGCTTTTAGAACCACATCAGATGAGGCAGTATTGATGGAAGCGGCCACAATTACAGCCGATATTCTGGCGAATAAAGTGGGTATGTTATACCATGCAAGATGTATGGAGAGGTACACAGAACGCAGGAATGCTGCAAGGTCAAAGTCGCATGATCTCTGGTAATGCAGATAGGACAAGTCTTCAAAGGACCGGTGGACGCATGGGCGCATTCTTAATATTAGGGCGTCGCTGAGAAACTAACTACCATATTACCGAGTTTCTCACGGGACACGATAGCTGCTACAGGCAGTATCTACACCGTTTTTGGGCTAGATGATTCGCCGCAGTGACACACCGGAGAATGCAGAACATGTATCACTGCCAAACGTTCACGATGGAGGAAAGGAGCCTGAACCAGGTACTGGGAAGGAACGTGAGCCCGGAGAATTTAGTTGCGTAGATGCTGAGGTCAAAGTAAAACTGGCTTGCGGTTTCCTCCGCAATAAAAATACGGAAAGAGTTGGTAAATGAGGGAATAAGGACGAAAATCGTGAGTTGGCAAATCCACCTCGCGAAGCAATACCTAAATGGCAGTTCCGCGGGACTGGGACTGGAGAGACCGGAGGTAGTTTTAGTGAGCCTAACTCTCTAACTCTTTCGTTTGTGCAGCGTAGCTGGAGTGAATGCGTCTCTCTAAAAAAATTCCACCTCTATATACAAACAAAAAAAGGCATTCTCTAACCTAGAAAGGAGGCCTAGACAGTTTTGCCTAGATAGGAAAATTACATCTTAGCTCTAGAGTTGGTTAGAGTTACCCCCTTAATGGTTTTTGTAGTTTTTTTATGAAGCATGTGTAATATTAAGATGAATGTGGGATTGTTTCTGATTTTATGACTGTAGGAACACGGTCGAGTTTTTTGAAAATTTTTTATACTTCCCATAATGTATCATAAGTATTGCAGCCCGTCGAACCCTTCTGATTGGAAATATCGAATTGACGGCTATTTTTCACGTCAGAACGGATGTTAAAGAAAATAAAAGTGTCCAACAGAGAACTTACAATAAAGAAATCCCACACGTAACCTTGAAATAAATCCCATTTTCAACTCACACAACTTTCGTTCGCATTCTTATAGAGGTGATAATAAGATATGCGCAGAGTTTGCTTGAACTGAAATCATGGTCATCCTTCAATCGGTTGCTTTTCAAAAGTTTAATCAGATCACTGTAGCATCACATAAAGTATTTACTCCCATGATTATATTTAGGTTTATAATAAATATTTTCTTTATAGTCACTTGAAAAGCTCATAAGATTTAAGAGTACCCCACGCCCCACTGGCCATAGAGCCATTTCTAGACTAGTATACCAACCGAAATGCAAAGTTTCATCCCGAGTGGAGTGAGGTTGGCTGCACAGTATACTGAAGTCAAATCATCTCTTCGAAAATTTTGCCAGGCAATACACGATATTTGGATTAGATAATTGTTTAACAAGTGCTCATTTGTTCGATATCATTGAATGAACCAGTCCACCTTGCGAATCTTAAATGCACTCTATGATGCATTAATTTATTTTCCAGTAATAAGTAACATATCCGCAGTTTATACTTATAGCATGTCGTATACATGCTTCTCGCTAAGCCAAAGGGCTGTCTTAAAAATTAACGCATGTTGCCACTCTATCCAAATGCCAACAGTTCAAATTTTCTTACATGGAAAAGAATTCAAAGCACGTTTTGGCATGAGAATCGATTTAATTTTTTCGTCTTCAAATAAAACGTTTTTATATACACGCAACGTTGGGTCTTTCACATCACCAACATGTATCAGTATTACGTCCCCCCGGCCCACTTATCTGATCCTCTACCAACATAGAATGTATGTGGCTCCAATGGAGCTTACCTCAAAACTTGTCCAGCAAGCAGGCTGTATCAAGCAGCAACATTCCAGAATCTCATATGATAGAAAATAAATTGCGTTCCAGGATGATAAGGTAACGTCCTCTTTCATATCTGAACCTCACGTGTAATATCATTAAATATATAGTTTCAGTAAACGTCTTACATGCTCGCTCGCTGCTGAATAAAAACAACAACATGCTGAAATTCAAATGGACTCTATTTTCCTGCGCCTGTAGGCAAGCTTCAATATGCCATTTCGTAACTAGGAAATGGATTAAGCTTTGGCATATGATGCCACATCCAATATGATATTTTTTGGGCGTATCTACATTCAATTTACATATAGATACAGGTTGATATGTGAGCGTGTAGATGAAATGAGAATACCGTCTGAAACCAGTCCGCTATGCAGGTGAAATGACCTATACATACAGACTAGGTGCGTGTTTATGCATATTGGATTTTATTAAATTTTGCGTGGAAAGTAGTTTTTACATAGATTGCTTGTATCGAGAAGGACTACTTATTTCATAGTCATGAAGTACGCTCGTCTATGCAATTTACCTTTAGCAATATTCAATATAAACATGAATGGTAGAATATTGAACGCAATGAACGAGTGGTCAGTCCATGGTAACGCAAGTAATATTTGTATGCGTATGGAAAATATATGAAAATAAATGGTCACTTTTTTGCTAAAATTCATTTTTATTTTGACGAATTACGCGTTACGATCTACCACGTACATAGTTAGGTGCCCTCTTCAATATGAACTTCATAAATGAGACATTAGATAAAAAGCAACGTTTTGCAATAGAAATCTAGTATTTCAGAAGCCTTACTTAGAAGAGGGAATAAACTGCGATAAATATTTCACAATATTTAATTCGTCCAATTTAATGATAATTAAACCGCATACATTTACCTTATGATAACCTACTTCCGCTTCATTTTTAGGTCGTGTTCTTCTTAGTGACTTTTGTGTAGTGATCAATATCCGAAACTTTATTATGTATAAAAGGAGAATCAAAGTGCATTGAAACCTTTCAGCCCATTGAAATATATTCTATATAATTATTGAGTAGAAAATAACAAGCCTACACCCAAATGGCATAGTTCGAATCGTGGGTTCAAATGTATTCACCTTGATACTAATCTGACTCCACCCTAGCAACATGTTACATTAACCTTTACATATAATGCCTTTTATGATTATTTGAATTGAATTGGATGAGAATAATTTGTCAAAGGAATTATTGATTGATACTTGTTGTGATTTAAGAGAACAAGCATCCTTATGTATTCTAATTAACGTATTATGCATTGAAACACTATTTTTGGGAACATTTTTATAATTTCTCTATAAAAGGATCATCATTTTACCCATAGACAACTGGAAAATGTGCGGTCTAGCTATTGTATAACTAGATTTCATAAAATGCATAATAAAATGGGATTACAAATATTCAAAAACATAAAAATATGCCTGTAACGATCATGGTTACATTTCACGGGAACTATTAACTATATAATATAATCTCGTTTATTATATTATATAGTTAATAAAGAAAAGATTTCATGGGCTATAAATAAAAGATTTCATGGGCCTTAATACCACATGAAATTCTGAAATTTATTTAGTTATATAAATATTAAATTATATTTTGCCCTTTATTTCAGTTTACTTTAATAAGGCTCTTATTTTCTTAGTTTTCTGACTGCAGGAAAATTTTTCGGGTAAAATCAATTCTAGCTTGAGAAAAGCCTCGAATGAATAAGAGAATGAATCAGTCTCATGTTCAGCACAACAACACGATAATTTTTGGATAACGAATACCTGAGACCTCTTCGCGCCAGAAAAGGCTGAGGTGAAATAATTTGTTAGTTGATATTTCTTGGATAATTATAATAGAAAGGAAGCAGCAAGAAAATGGGCAAGATGAAGAGAGCGATTGCAGAAGGCTTTAACCAGCTTTATGTTGTCAACATTCTAAAGCCAAGCTTTTATTATCATAAGGAAATGACTTCTTACTCGTTGAACTTGCAGTCGAGAAACTAAAATTACTTAGTGCCTCTATCAAGTGCATTCGTAGCTTCGATACTTTTCCGGGTTCATGTGGTTTGGAGCTTTGTTTTCTTTGGTGCTCATTAAAAGGGTTGGTCTGATTTGCTCTCCACCTCCCTGATGGGAAGCGGTTTAGTTGATATAGCAGATAGGGATATACGGAATAAAAATCGTCTTGTTCATAAGGCTCTATGTTATTAGATTTCAAACAATTTTTTTCATTTCATACATTTTCCAATGGAACTCTACCAACAAAGATAGGAAACATGCTAGTTAGATATTACAACTACCTATTTAACTTGCAATCGATACATTATGAATGCTTGTACATAAGTTAAGTAGATTAAGTTAAGATAATGTTACTGCAGAAAATTAAATTCTTCGCAAAAAAACATTTCAATGGGGTTACTTGAAGTAATCGAAGACTGAAAGAAAACTCATTGTAGAAGTGGAAAAAATACAATACTCCATGAAGTAGATCTGTATTTGCTGCGTATAAAATACACTATTTTAAGTCACTATTATCAACATCATCACATCTCGAATACACACGGTGTATCCAAGTCGTATAGTCTCCCAGGTTTCGCCAGTGTATTCCAGGCGGAAGTACTGGCGATATTAGAAGTCTGTCGATGGCTGGAGCGTGATTCGAGCCCCAAGCGTAACATAGCCATTCTGACCGACAGCCAAGCGGCCATCAAGGCCTTGTACTCAACGACGACATCTTCCCGGTTGGTGGGGCAGTGCAGAGACACGCTCAACCATCTGGGCGGCACGCTCAAGATCACTCTCCTCTGGGTTCCCGGGCATAGGAACATAGAAGGGAATGAGCGGGCTGACGGATTGGCCAGGCAAGGCTCTGCTCTTGGCAGTCCCTCGGGGAACACAGTCGGTGTTCCGCTGGCGGCTGTCGGGGTCCGAGTCTACTCGCACTACCTAGCAGCCGCGGGCCTGAGATGGCGAAGGCTTACAAGCTGTGCCAAATCAAGGAGAATTTGGCCCGCTTATAACATAGCCCGATCACGAGAGCTCCTGTGCCAGACGCGTGCAAATGCATTCAAGATTACGGCGGTCTGCACGGGGCACTGGCCCATAGGGGACCATGCCGCTAGGCTCGGCTTACCCTACAACTCGCATTGCCGAAGCTGCGGAGAAGGAAGGGAAACCCTCATGCACTTTCTCTGCGATTGCCCGGCTCTAGCTCGAGTCAGGCTGCGGACACTGGGTAAACCATTCTTTGGGGACCTCAGTGAGATTTCTAGTTACAGGGTCGGAGAGCTGCTTTCCTTCGTGAATGCTACGGGCTGGCTCTGAAGATTCGAGCCAGCTGGACTCCGCTTCCCTGTTCCTATAACAACAGTCACGGTCTTAGGAGTTTGTGGCATCAAAACGGCGCACCAAAGCGCTAATTGGGCTCCTCGGAGCGGCCACTGATACCTACCTACCTACCATTATCAACAGAATTTTTATAAATTTTATAACATATAAGCGAACGCAGCAACATAATTTCCAGGGAACCAGAAGCAAAGTCTTAACGAGGTCCAAAGAGCATATTGTTTATCGTTAGTTATCTTCTACCTAATCCTTCGCTGCTATGAAAAATAGTCATTACGCACCTAGTAGACGTCAACAAATCTAAGGAGAAAAACAACATCCACTAAAGTAAAAGTGTAGTTCTACAGAAACTGTCATAGTGTGATAGAGTGGAATTTCTACACCCGCAAGCAGGGTTAAGATACAAATAAATCCAGCAATATCTCATTGTTTAAACGAACCTGTTTTTACTTTGAAAAAAGGAAGAGAACGTATAGTTTCTCTTCTGATTTATATTCGAATTTTATTTGCGATCTCAGTTCTCCTAATATACCCAATATTCTTCGACATTTATTTCTACCACCCAACGATTCAGCATTCTACCAGACTTGCTTTTATTCAAATCTATTCCATATAAAAATTCAAAAACAGTTCAATACATTATTCAAACTTGGCTGCAGATTAATGTCTAAAACTTGACTACAATACGTGAAAATTTTACGTAATTTTTTTACAAAGAGATCGACACATTTGATGGTATATCTATTTTATAAGAGGCGGAGATAAGAGTCAAACGCTCTTATACTCTTCATGTTGGATGACAAAAGCAAATTTAATCCACCAAAATTGGATTGGTTTTTCCTGTCTCGAAAATAGGGGATTAAACTGCTAGCTATTGTGCATGATTGAGTAAAAATGGTATAATGTTCAGTTGTAATCAGAATCGTTCTGCAACACGTCATGAACATCAACAAATTTTGTTTCTTCCATATCGTTTATTGCTTGGAGGTTGGTAAGGGGCAGGTTCTCAACCTCATCAATTAGACATATTATATCCGTTTTTAAGTAAATAAATTTCACTTTTTATTCGTAAGAGCTATGACAACAAATTGATAAAAATAAAAACTTGAGAAGGATTTGTTAGTGATGTTAATACCTCAGCTGGGAAGTCGCAATAATTTGATGCGGATATTATGTGGTATTGAATATTTGTGAAATTTTCATTGCCTGAGTTCACACTGATCTTGTTCATGGTCTTTTCGTATTGCTTCTATAGAAAAATACCCTTCATAATCAGATGATCTACTTCGTAGTTACAAAGAGAATTCCAAAATTTACCTTTGTCAAGACCAGTTTCTTACTTAGAGCAATTTTAGCTATAACCTGAACTGTCCTTTATTATATGAATGAAAATTTGGATTTTAATGAATTTTCATTGCAATAAATAAATAATTTAGTTAACTAAAATGGATGTACGGCTTCTTCTGCTCAAAAGGCATGTTTTATGATTGTCCTACTTAGAAAGTGCTTTTTGGTTACAGCCATAATAAAAAGATCTGATTGTAGGAAAACCGTGATATTAAGGAATGTGAGAAATTAATAATATACATATCAATATTATTAATAAGAATAAGACTAAACGTTATAAAATGTATTTGGCCGAAATTCAAACTTTGTGTAGGCAGATTACACTATTAGTAGAATACGCAAGAAAACCTTGTCTAACGACCAAGATATAATACAAGGTTTATAACTAAGGTCAAAGTCAGACAACCAAGCTCAGCTATGAACATGTTGGGAAACCGGAAGCTGGGCATTAAAGGTATGAAAGGTATTGTGTATATTTTTGTGAGGAACCTTGAGTGCTTGACGGTTCCACTGCAATTAATTTACTCTGGAAAGTACTGCACTTTCCACACGTTTCACATTAAGAGTTCAATATTATTGGCAAGTGTGGAGAAGTTCATATAAACCGGTGGCCAAAAAGGAATTGAGAAAAGTAGCTTCTCCATATGTGCTACCTTAGTACTTTACTCGCATGCTGACTATTATGATGTCCGGATGGCTCAGTGGTTAGAGCGCTGGCTGTCATAGTAGAAGGTTGCTGTTCGAATCTCCCCGGTAGGTGTATTGTGACTGGATATCGGATACCAGTCGACTCAGCTTTGTATCTGAATCAAGTTAGAGTGATAATCATGGGCGAACCTAATGCTGACACTATTACTTCCTGCTGGACCTGAAACAAATCAGAGTAATAATCACAGGCGAGCGCATTGCTGACCTTACTGCTTCCTGCAGTGTACCGTAGACATATAGTATACCGTTACGGCCTTAAATGAAATGCTCTAGCACACTCCAAGGCCCAGATCCAATTGGATTATCGCCCCAACGATTATTATCAACCATGATGACTGCATCTTGTTTCCATAGCTTGACATGCAGTAAATTTGCGTAAAAACGGCAACAGGTGATGCATAAACGCGTCATTTAAATTCTTTACTTTAGTGCGGATGAAATTTGAGTCATTGCTTAACTTTCTCCGAAAAATATCATTTTATATTTGTCATTTATTGAAATCTACTGTACACGCATGTGTGTAGTTAGGTGTCGAAATGCATACCAGCACTTGCGTAGGAAAAACAAATAGGTTAGATATAGTCTTCTATTTGTAGTTAAGTCTAAAATTGATAGACCAGCAGCTTACTCCAAACTACAATTTTATTTTATTACGTATATATATATTTCGGGAGCAACTTACTCCCTCCCTTCCCTACAGGTGGCAAACATGACATGACGGTGAATTATATTACAAATTATACAGTGAAATCCGCCTTATATATTCAGATCCAAACTAGACCAAGGCGACAATTATTTTTGTTTAAAGATAGGCCCTGTTTTAATTTTTTGAATTTTTGGGTATTTAGCTGAAAAAATAGTGGCCCATGGACCACAAATGTTGAAGAAAGTTTCTTCCCAATTGGTTCGGGCCGACATCAACTGGATACGGACTTAGAGCTCCCTCAATCATCAAGCAAAAGTAATTACTAACTTGATAAAAATGTATATGCGGTTAAAACGATCGATTAAAAATGTCTCCGTGGCCGATGTGCAAATGAATGAACATTTTCAGCACATATTTACCTTTTAGCTAAAAATGTTATGGCGTACTGAAAAATACGTGAAACTTTTTCAAATATAATATAAGCAAGGGAATAGGACTTTATTTTACGATATTTACTATCCAAAGATAATAATAATGAAATACAACCTGAATGCTATAAATATAGGAAGTGGCACCATATTTATTTATTTATAAAGTTCTAAAGAAAAATTTCTGTGCGGAGAAATCAAAAATATAATAATAAAAGTATTTTTATAATATGAATTCCGCTGGCCGTCAAATGCAATGGAGGCAACTTATGATAATAACAGTACATTGGGGAAACCGTAATAATCGATCAAGACATAATGTAAAATTTACTTAAAATCAGCGAATTAAGGGGTCAGTCTGCTTTTAAGAGGTCTTAAAAAGGCGTTTTTTCCAGATGTTTTCGTGGCGAAAAATAAATTGAGCTCAGCAAAATCTTTTGTATTTCAAATATATGAAAGATAAAACAGATTTATTTCCACATATCTCATAGCCTTTGGTTGGCATGGACATTTTTAGAACGCCGCCTCACTGGAGTTTCCAAATGTCGTGAAAGATGTAGCTCACCAATTTTCTCGTGAAACGCAAAAGCCGAATAGGGCTTTCATTGTTACATTTTTTTCTGGATGAACTAAAAACAACCGGAAGAAACCCAAAAATTTTAACAGGCTTGAAAAGGAAAATATGCTCTTTCAGAAGAAAATGTATTTCAACTTGAGAAAAAAAGTTGTAAATAAATGATTGATCTACATTTTTTTAGTTTAAATAGAAAATAATTTAGTATGGAAGTTCATTCCAAAAGGGTTTATTAATGTTTATTTGACTACGCCCGCCAATTTAGAGTCACCGTAAAAGTGAAAAGTCTAAAAAACGGGATTCAAATTTAAGGTAAAAGAACTACCATTTTTCGAATACCTTCAGTAGTTATCCGCTAATCAGATATACCTAATCCATATAATAGTCGGACTTTGCCTACTGCGCTAAACGTCCGTTATCTTTTCAAGTAAAGAATTCTGGCTCGAAACGAAAAAGGAGGTGAGCATGCTATAGTCTATGCATTCGGTCCCACCGTAACTACCTGACCAGACGAGTGTTTTTGTATCGAGAAAAAATATTGAGCAGGAAATTTTGTAATTTTTGTAATTTTGTGTGTATATTCTACAATTTATTAGGAATCCATTGACATGAAGAAGAAACGATTATTTTGACGGTTTAAAGAAGCCCTCCCTTAAGTTAAGCCGTGGAAGATCCATGGCAATGCATACGCGAATTGGTAAGTCATCACTTTAGTTATGTAAATAATTGAATACAGTTATAGTAGTGTTTTGACAAACTCCTTCCTGGAATTGCTCATTTCGCTGCCTTTTAAAGTGAAAATATATTCACGCTCTCAGGTAGATCATGAAAGATACAAAACAAAAAACACGCTTTTTGGCAATAACCAAAGAATGTCCTTTGATTAAAAAAAAACACTTCGATTCCAACCAGTTATATGTTCAAAATAGAAGTCAGGTTTGTAGACGATATTTCGAGCGGTTACTAAAAATCCAAAAGAAAATTTATAATGACATTTTGAAAATTGGTGAGGATATGACAAGAAACAGAAAACAAACCGTTGCTCGGCGTAAGCAGCTAGTTGTTTAAAGAATTACAAGCGATGATTCCTAGTTATCAAGATCAACATGCACTTTTGAAGACATGGTAATGAATGCCGAAAATCTATTATAACTATTCTTCGTCAAGAAACAAAAATCAATTGGCAATTATATAAATATACGTATGCAAATTGAATGGGTCAACTGGAAAAATATCTTTTTATTATTGAGAGCATGGTTACAATTAGGTTTTTTGTCGCAATATGAATTAGGGTAAGATTTATTGTTGGAAAAAACTATATGAGAAAATATACCGAAAAAAGGAGCGCTTCCGAATTGTCAGACTATTTTCAATGAAAAAATATTCTAAAACAGAGAAAGGTGGTAATCACGGACTTTAGGACTAACGAATGATATGTAGTGAGATTTCTCACTAAACGGGCTTTAATGCAGGATATACTAAAACAGATAACATACACCGGCCTACTTATGCAAATAAATTCGAAGCGCTGAATGCATCTATTAAAGGCAAAAGAACCACACTCCTTTTATTATAATTGAATTAGAAAATTAACAGTTGTATACCAAAGAAATTTGAGGACATTCAAGAAGAATGGGTACATTCAAGGAGCATAATAGTAATGATTTCATGAAGGTTTTATTTATGTTTCTGTCTCTGTTATCAAAATTTGCTTGCTCAGAATACAAATCGAACTGAGATTTTGGAAGTGCAACTAATGTTTAATAATTGGAAACGTAAGGAATGTTCATTTATAAACAATTTGCAAAGATTTGAAATACCTCTAAAGCGAAAATTCCAAAAATAGTGAAACTGATTTCTTTTGGAAATAAAAGTTTAATTGTTAAAACAAATCTTGAATTACCATTAAGTAGTTGTTCTTCAGTGTAAAATAATGTGTAATTATTACTATTTCTAACTTCTTTTTACACATTATCTTTCACAATATAGAGGTATCAAATGTTGAAGCTAATAAATAGCAGATAATATTTTGTATTCTTAACTCAAATTTTTACGATTATTGTTGATTAGGACTAATAAATAGATACCACATTCCTAAACCATATTTTCGTCTTTATCTTTCGAAATTTTCTATGAACTGAAAATGAAGAGACTTCCATGAGTTCCATGCAATCGAAATTAGGAGCAATATCAAGAACAATAAATAAAATTATGAAACAAGGAAGCCAGTTATAAGGTACATCTTATATGATTAGAAATAGAAACCTGATTTTTTTCGATAGTGTCCCGGATAACTTTCCTAAATAATTCCAATTTCATACACCTAGCGCCATCTATACGCTTTCTTCACAACGCACAGTTCAAGTTTCGACCAACAGATAGCGCCGATTGCAACCTCACATACACCATCGCACCGACCCTACTCCCTTTGAAATTTCCCTTACACCAACACACGCGCACCGACCGCAAATCTCCTCTTCTTCTTCTTCTCGAGTCACACACACTATTCCACTGCAGCACACACACTAAACTTCACAGCAAGTCACAACTCATTGGCTGCTGTGCTTGGTGCTTCGATTCGCCGCTCTAGCAACCAACTCAGCCTACAGTCATGAGCGCCATTCACCACTGCGACGCCATTCGAAAATGGGCGTGTTAGTGGAAGGGAAACATGAATCTGGAAAGCATTCAGCATGCGCCATGATTTCGACCTGGTTCTTCCACCGCTTTAGGAAATATACCAAATACAAAACTGGTTTCATCCATTACAGGGGAAAAGCTGCTATAACACAATTGAGTCTATATTGTAGACGATTTATGGAAAATCAATTCAGTGTAGAAACAAAAAACTAGAAAGATTCACTTCAGCAGGAATTCGGCTACCATGGCGACAGAGCAGACCAAAGACGTCTCAACTCTTCTGATTTCTTGTCTGGGATTTTCTGCTGCCTCGAGACTTATTTGTGCAGCGTTGGCAAGCGCCCTAGCCACATTGAGTGGAAAAATATACTCCAAAGACAGCACATTTAAAGCGTTTCTTAAATTAATTGGTCGGCTACACTGTCGCTGCGTGACAATGACCTTAAAATATCGACAAGATTTTCATGCCTGCTCGCTTCAGGAGGTACACTCACTCGCAAATGTGAATTACCATTTTTCGTATAGCTTCGGGTCAAGGCAAAGTTATTCTTAAAATCAATTCAAATCACGTTAAGATTTCTTGTTCCGCAAACTTTTCAGAAATCCGTGTTTTCTGTTTATTTAAAAAGGAGTATTTATTCGGTCCTCCCGACTGAAAATTCCGTAAGCATCAATTTGATGCACATGCCTGATTTTCTTGGCCGTCAAGAATTACATCATTGCACAGAAGCAATTAGTTTGTATAGATAAACGAAGGAGATATACGTAGAAAGCAAATTAGAGAAAGTTTTGTAACCTCTACTTCAATATCGATTTTCTGCAACCAACAATTACTAAGATTACAGGAACGTGGGAATACCCTCTTAACATTCGCAACTTTCGTCATTTTTGCATTTCCAAATTGGGAAATTAGGAAAAGTTTAAGCCGTAGACAAATGATAGAATTTTACATTCGAAAAATGTGATTCTTTGAGACCATCACTTTTTATGATTAACGGTATGTCTTTCAATCGAAGTTAGAAAAAGAAGATCCGGTCGACTTCATCGACCTAATCTTCCCTGAACAAACATTTCTGAATACTGTGAAAACTTGAGTGAGCAGCAAAAGTGATTGTGAATTCTTAGCGGCCCAACTGACTGAAAACACCTCATCTGCCCGGAAAACCTCTAAACTGACTTCTTCGTAAATGGAGTCGCACTAAAGTATGGCTTTATTAAAATTTATTGAGCTTCAAGTCAATCAATCGTATAATTATGTCAACTAAATTGTTTTGGAAATAAGGAATTTCTTTGACAATTTTAAATAAAACTAGACCTAGATTTATATACCTCGTAATAGTTGGAATTTGGTCCACAGTTATGTGTGTGACAGTTATTATCAAAGGTAAATGTATACTAAATACTATAGTGATACATGATCAAATGCGTGAGTCTGACTCCAGTTATGAATCCAGTAGTGCACGCATTCCTTTACATATTAAGTGACATGAACAACTCTAAAGTCAACCGGCAGTTAAAATAAACAAGTTTTTTGTACTTTTCGCTGATTTCACTATAGAAGAATATATACTATTTTATTTTAAGTTACGTGATAGTTATGAAAACGTTAACGGACAAGTCGTCATTATCGATTTGCATAAATAAGGAATGAAAACAATTCAAATTATTTGAACTGCACGTTCTAAATAAACACAAACAAAATTTTGAAACGTTTAAATCCGACAGGCAACACATAAGATCGTCCTCGGATTGGCGTCCAATAACAGTAGCAGCACCAGAACATATAACAAGGTCAGATGGGAAATTGGAAGTTTTGGTACAAAATTGACAGAATTCACTTTACCAGGAACGCATTTAAATAACAAAAAAAGAAAAGTGATTTCGAACGAAGCGTTTGGTAGTAAATGATCACTGATAAGAAAACATTTATCGTTGAACTACTTCGAAATCCCCAGAACTATCATCGACGTTTAAAAAAGGTCAGAATAAGTCAGCGGCTGCAAAAAAATCTCACGTAGTCGTCGTTCGAGCTATATGATGATTTAGGAGGAAATTTGTGCCAACGGAAAGGTAAAAATCAGTGCGATTGGTGCCAAGGGCGGCTCAACTTTTGGCTTAGGTGTTATTTCATGGATTCTGAGGTAAAGCAGCCACCAAATTCTTCAAATATAAATTGCATGAATTACTCTGAGAGATTTTAGTGCAAAAATTATACACTAATGATCAAAAAAAAGTGGCCACCTACCTGGTGTAGAAAGAGTGTCACATATTGCCGCCGCATGTAATATTTCGGGGTTTTTCGTAATTTTGCAATGAAGCAGGTATAAAAAGGGACATCAGAACATCAAAGGACATCAGTTCCTAACAAACAGACGAAGTGCAAGGATACAAAATTTAGAAATAGTGAAAAATCATTCAAACACAATAGTGCTTGAAATACATTTTTAATAATTTGTCGAATTAAAATGTCCCCAAAACAGCGGTAAGTAATTATTATCATTAACTTAGTAGAAAAGGATAGTAAGAAAAAACTCATCAAAAATTAGGCTTGCCTCAAGGAATTTTCACAAGGATAATCCTGGTAGAGTCCTGGAAGCAAGCGGAGAAATCAGTTTGAAGATTAAAAATTCATATATTTGAATTATTTTCAAAAAATCATTTTGTTTGAAAAGAAACTCAAGAAAAGTGTATACATTTTTTCTACAGGCAATTAACGGAGGAAGAAAAAGGACGCATCGTAGGACTAAGCGAGTCTGGCAAATCACAACGCGAAATCGTGAGAATTTTAAAAAAATTGAATGTCGAAGTTTCGAGAAGCGGCGTGCAGCAAGTTTTGCGACGTAAACAAGCAAGCGGCAGTGTAGCACGTAAGAAAGGCTCCGGAAGACCACGAAAAATGAATAGCAGAGACACGAGAGCGTTGGAACAACACGCGCTGAGGAATTGGAAATCGTCGATCGCACAAATATCTAAAAATTTTGTGCCAGCCAGCGGAAACTTAGTAAGTCGCCACACGATTTCACGCCGTTTGAAAGATGTTGGCATTCGCAGTCGGCGCTGTCGAAAAGTTCCGGCTCTTAAACCGAGGCCCAAAGCTGCAAGATTGGCTTGGGCCAAAGACCATCGAAACACCGACTGGACTAAAATCATTTGGTCGGACGAATCAAGATTTTGCCTTCGATCGGACAGGCCGCAACGCTGTCTTCGTAGGTCAGGCGAGGAATACAGTGAGGATTGCATCCAGGAAACGCAGAAAGACAACCCTGGAATAATGGTATGGGGCTGTTTTTCCTCAAAAACAGTAGGTGTACTGCACCGGGTACCAGTGAATACAAAAATCAACTCAGCTGAATATAAAAATATTTTAGAAACATCACTGGTACCAAGTCTAGCGAGGTTCAGAACACCTCGCCTATTAACTTTCCAACAAGATAATGCACCATGCCATAAGACAAGGCTCATATCCGATTGGTTGGCTCAAAAACATATAAGGACTCTTGATTGGCCTGCTCAAAGCCCTGATTTAAATCCCATCGAAAATATATGGTACCATATTGATCGTGAGATTCACGACAAGACAATTAACAACTTAAACGAGCTATGGGAAGCTGTTTTGGGTGCCTGGAATAGAATCTCCGAGGAGTATTTAGAAGTACTAATTAATTCTATGCCAAACAGAATTGATAATGTTATTAAAAATAAAGGAGGACATACCTCTTATTAATAATAAAAAATTTGTTTTTTATTTATAAATAGCCTTTACACTTCCTACCATAGTATTTGTAAAACAGATATTTGAAATTGTTATCAATTGGGGAGAAACTAGGGTTCAAGTTTGGATTTTCGGAAAAAGTTTGGGTGGCCACTTTTTTTTGATCATTAGTGTAGATACAAATGCAAATGCATGCATACATGCAAGAGGGTCGTGTAAATTCCCTTTTCACCAAATATAGTCTTCTCTTTTCTCCAAATATAGTTGATATTTATTGGAAAATGGGGAGTACGGGGGGAAAAAAGTGATCATTTCTTTCGCGGAGCTATTCTCAAAAACTATCCAGCCGAAAAATCTGGAGAATGCCACTATATAGTGCTTAAGCTCCAAAATACCCTCCATACCGATATCTATCCAAATAAAGTTAATATAATAATATATATTGCCATAATTTTTAATAATTGACTGCGAAACCCACCTCGGATTCATCCTAGCACCACGAACTCGCAGTAATATAGGCTGTATCATAAAGCATGATTCTACCAAGTTTGGTGAAAATCCCGCTATTACGACGATAGACGACAGACGAATTGATATAAGAAGCCCAAGTTGCCGCTTTGGTGCAAATTCAAGACTTTAAATGTCAGTATCACGCGAAAGTGAATATTCTCACATAATATATACATGCATTACGTGTAAGTTACTAATGGAACAAATGTTCACTCTAATACTTTCATAAAAGAAATACACATGACTTTTCATACCTGAAGCGTTCAGCCTCCGGTTTCCGAACTTGTTTGTTATACCATAGATTTTGCCCTTATCGACTTTTCGGCGTGGATCATCGAACACGGTCAATAGTTCGCAATTTTCCTTGATAAAAACCAAGTCTCCAAAGAATATATGAGGACTTGTATTATTCTGTTAAGGGAAGTCGCACCGCGTCCTTAAAGAACTATTGTGCCCCTTTTACTGGTTATAGTGTACCCATTGATCATAGTATCTCAAGCAGGCCTATAACTGTCAGGAACTTTATGTTCCCTACTTCCAGATCTTTCAGCTTTGCATCTGGTATTAAATGTTCTACCAGATGCCTCGACCTACTTTGCACAAGTGCGGGACACTGTCCCAGGACGTGTATAGAGGTTTCGACATACTCCTCACAAAACCTGCAGGCAGTGTCGGTAGATATCCCTAGCTTCCCTAGGTGATAGTTCAGCCGACAATGACCAGTGAGAATTCCCACTATGATTCGCAGGTTCTTTTTGTTGAGGTTTAAGCAATCCTTTGTGCGCATGGGTTCGTGTCCCCAAATAAGCACCCTGGACTGCTCCATCCCTGGTAGGCCCGCCCAGTATAGTTCCCTCAACCGTTCCTCTTCATTTCTTATATTCATAGCCATGAAACCGTTTCCGATTCCACAGAAGGGTTCTGGCCTGTGTAAAGGTGTCCCTGCTCCCTTCTTGGCTAGTTCGTCCGCTGCCTCGTTGCCTTCCAACCCAACATGGCCTGGAACTCAAAGTATCCCAAAGTTGGACGAGCCGAGTGTATTCAGTCTCTCAAGGCATTCCCACACCAGTTTAGAGTTCACCTGGTTGGACCTAAGTGCCTTGATCGCTGCTTGGCTATCGGTAAGAATAGCTATGTTCTGCCCCCCGTAGTTCCTTTGCAGATTAAAGGATGGCCGTTGTTTATGGCGTATATTTCCGCCTGGAATATGCTAGTGTACCTGCCGATTGCCTCAAAGTACTTTTTCCTTGGACCAATGACACCGGCACCCGCTCCCTCTGCTGTGAGGGATCCTTCAGTCTACCAAGCAAGGACTTGTAAGATCATTACCTTGTACAGTAAGAGCATTGCCCCTATGGTTGGGCGTTTTGAGTGGACCAGTTTTTGTAAGGTGAAATAGACTGTGTTTGCACATCTTTAGTTGTCCTTTCCGTTTGTCGATATTGTCAGCATAAGTTAGCAGTTTAGTGAACTTGAAGAGGATAGTGCCTCTTATATTTATATCAGCATCTCGGATCAAGAAATTTTGTAAGCCCAGGTTAAAAAGGATGCATGATAGAGCATCCCTTGTCTTAAACCGGCGTTCATGACAAAAGATCTCGAAAGTGAGAAAGACACATTGGCCAGGGTCAGCTTTGTTAATTCAATAGTGATCCCGAATTCTCTGAATGATTGAATTAAATTTAATGAATGTTAATTTTTTTAACTGTGATTTGACTGATTTTCATTTTGGTTACACTTCATATATATGTGTATGCGTACAAAGTCAAAGAGTTTTGTAAAATTCTCTACATATTCTATTCAACTACTACTGAAAATGTGTATGTATCATAAATAAAGTTAATCAAATTCTAAGCCTAAAGAACTAAACAAAGAACACATGCTCTGAACAAAGGCTTAAATCTGGGGTACGCGGAACATATAAATCGTCACCGCATTGTCAAATTTCATTTGATTTTATTTCTCCTTACAACCATATTGTCTATATACATTTGATTCTGCAAATGCATATCACGAATTTCGGTCATTTGTCTTCAGGCTGACTAGACTGATCAGTACCTCACATCGACCATCAAATCAATAACTCCGTGTGCAAATTCTCCACTATTAAACGACATTCTAGTATACCTCCGGCATAACAATGCGTTTATTATTTTAAGGTTTGTTAAAGTGATGTACACAATACGTTGAGGCGAAAAATAAAGTAAATCACTTCAGCCACAGTTCCAAAGCATATACACTCTCATATTCGTAGAAGAATAATATAAAAGCATCAACGAAAAAGCATCCTAAAGCATCCGGCCCATTGGTGGGAGCCGCGAAAACCACGGAAGCCTCCTCCGTTCCAGCCTAAGCAGCGCCACACCACCAGTAGCGGTAGGAAAACAACATTTAGTTGTAAAAGACCATAAAGTCAATGTTTATGAATGAAAAGAGTTGGTTTTATTGCTTGGGTGTTTTATTGTCTATTTGACAAGGTCGTCGCAGCTTCATATGACACTCCATAGTAAAGTACCGTATGCGTTGCATATAGCAGAGTATACTCCTATATCTTCTATATTACATCTATTTGCGGCTTTCTAAGCGAGGAGTTCTTCGCCAACCGCCCGCACCGCATATTCCTGAAAACTTAACATGTATGACACGAGTAATAGTTTTATAGAAGAATTGAAAGCGATGATGGCACGCTTTTTGATGACATACTAAGTATTACGTAACTGGGAATGGGACGCGGGACAGGCATTTGTAATTTTTCTGCTGCAAAACATAAACATAGGCAACGTATGTGTGTGCGAGGCAAAAAGTGGCCTTGCCCAATATAACGTAACCACTGCTGTGGCTCTGGGTTGAATCGTTTACTCCTAGACGAATTTAATAGCTAATAAAATATTTATTGCCGAATTTTTGAGCAGAAAGTGAAATTGGGGAGCTACGATTTTAATGTTCTTTATGGACATTGACCGCTAAAGGAAGTCATTTGGCTCTCCACATAAAGAAAACTGAGGTTTTATGAATGTAAGTTGACGATAGACAGATAGCTTTATTTATACTGAACGCATTCAGCTGGAAAATGGGTGATTAGGGCAAGGTCAGGAACGAAGGTGTCCAAACATACATTACCACATAAAATTATTTGAACAAACAGCAAACAAATGTTACAGTTCACCATGATCATCAAATTACATATTTTTTTGTGATTAGGACTATAATCAGTATAAATTATTTTTGAGTATTCACGAAGGTAACTTAGTGCTCAAATGTAGTTGAATACTGGATTAATAATAAAAGGAATAGTGTCGAAATTTACAAAATATAAAGAAAGGTTTTGCTCCATTTATGACTTAAAGTTAAAATCATATATTGAACTTTAATTGATTTTTTTCAATACATACTGCTTGCTTATGAGTTCAACTACCCAAGTAAATTGAGATGCAATTCGGAAATTACGATAACAGCAAAATTTTGGTTATAATCACGTAAGAAGCGATTCTATTTTGCTTTTTTTGAAGGAACAATATACATATATAACAGCATTAACAACTACTTTACATTTATAGTGTACCGAAAACGAAAACCCCATGCGTTACGAACATCAACAAAGTCTTTTGCAGACTGAAGTAACTCTTCCGGTTATCGCAATTATGATTTCGAAAAACGCAAGTAAAGCTCTGTAGTTTCAAATTAAATAAACTTTCTAAATTTTAACCGCAAAGAATACTATGGCAGAAACTGGACCTGCTTCATTTCCAGAAATTCACTTTATATTGATATGGGAAGATCGTATGTACCTGTATAGATGGGTATGCCTGTATATCAGCCTTTCTGCATTCGTGACTGTTAAGTCTAAAATGTGTTTATTAACCAATCAGTTAAATAATTGTTTTTAATTCTACATCTAGGCTATCTAGGCAAGTTGAGCACTATCTGTATAGATCAATTGTGGAGTCCATTATGCCTAGGATCGTTGAAATTAGTTTATATCCTGCGTTGAGAATGTTCAATATATGATTCAATGATTTCAACTAACGTTACTGTCTTGTAACTCTAATATACCATTCCAACAATCTGTAGATAAATCTAAATATAGAAATATAAGGAATCAATTCTCTACTTACTTCGACCCAGTATCATTTAGATTGGTTGTCAGAGCCGAGTGAACTCACCCAATGTTGTGGTTTTAAATATGTTGGAGTCTTAAGCTAAGTGGTCAAAGGGTAGTATAGGTCCCAGGGCGAAACGTGGGTTGGTATCCACGATGGAGCATAAAACCTGGGAAACGGCTGCTGAACCAACACCATCAGCTCTATTACCAAACCCTATTTCCACCTCCACGTGGTGACCGTTGGGGGCTTTTTCTTAACGAAAAGCTGCAGACGGAGAAGGATGAAGGTGAGTCTCCCGCCCCTACAAACGGGACAAATTGTACCAACTGGTCCTCCAGGTTGGGGGTTGGGTAGGGCTAACAACCCTACACGGAAAACCGAAGTTACGAAGCTACAACAGGAGCCTCGGACTGGATGGATAACACAACGACGAACCCGGCAACGCCAAAGGAATAGCGATTTGCGCATTTTCTCATGGAACGTGCGCTCCCTGTACAGAAATGGAGGCGATACACTGTCCCAATATAGGGCTGATGTAGCAGCGTTACAAGAGATGCGTTGGACAGGGACCGGTTTCCTGGAGAAGATTCGCTACACCATATATTATAGCGGCCATCCAGTAAATCATGTGCTCGGAGCAGGTTTCTTAGACAGCCAAAAAATTAAACGTGCTTTTATCGGCTTTAAAAACATAAGCGGACGGCTATGCACTTTGCGCTTCCGAGGCAAATTTAGAAATATAAGCCTCATTAACGTTCACGCCTCTACAGAGAAGACTGCAGAGTCGGCGAAGGATACCTTCTACGAGGCAATAGAACGAACCCTCGAAACCTGTCCCAGATATGATATCAAAATCATACTTGGGGATTTTAACAGCCAAGTAGGGACGGAGCCCGTATTCAGGCGATACGTTAGCTCCCATAGCTTACATCAAAGTACAAATGATAACGAACTGCGGTATCCAATTAACAGTGTCAGACGAAACGGTTGTTGGAAGTACCTGGTTTGCGCGGAAAGCGGTCCACAAGCATACGTGGGCCTCTCCAGACGGGACCACTTTCAACCAAATTGACCATGTGTTGATCGAACGCCGCCACCTCTCAGCCTTGATGAATGTCAGAACATATAGGGGGGTCAATATAGACTCAGATCACTATCTCGTTGGCATGGTACTCCGAGCTTAAATAACAACACCACCCAGAATCCCCTCTGACAATCAGGTGAGAGTTAACACTGAAGCCATCCACAACACAGCCCTCCGCAAAACCTATAAGAGGGAAATGGATGCCGCAATAACCACAGTCAACAGAGATCCTGGATATGAAGCATCAACAAATGATTTTCACAACCACCTGAAGAACGTTATTATAAATACAATCACAAACATATTTGGCCCCAGCAGCAAAAAGAGTCGGAACGGCTGGTTTGACGATGAAGCTAGCAACGGAAGAGAAGAGTGCTGCATACCCAGTAATGTTACATTCTCAAAGGTCGCGGGTACGCGTGGAGACTTATCGCGAACTCCGGCGACCGGAGAAGCGAGAAGGCTGGAAGAACCAACAGGTCTGTGAACTAGAAAAGTACAAGGAGCAATCGCACCAGAAGCGGAAGTTTTACCAACAAGTCAGCAGAATTAAGCCTTACACACCTCGATGTTCATCCTGCCGAGACAAAGAGGGAAATCTGATTTCCGACAGAATGGGCATATTGGAGCGATGGGTTGAGTACTTTGATGAACTACTGGACAACCAGAACATCGGCGAGTTGGAGGTCCTGCCAACTGAAGACGACGGACAAATACTGCCACCACCAAGTAAGGAAGAAACAATCCGTGCAATTCATCGCTTTAAAAATCATAAGTCGTTAGGAGCCGATGGAATTACAGCCGAATTGGTTAAATATGGAGGCGACTAATTACACCAAGTGGTTCATCAATTTGTGCTCAAGGTATGGGACAGCAAATCAATGCCTGATGACCGAAAAACAGGCATTATCTGTCTCATACATAAAAAGGGAGATATCACACAGTGCAGTAATTATAGAGGTATCACGTTGCTGAGTACCATCCATAAGATATTCTCCGCTGCCTCACTAGGACGGATAGCCCCATACGCCCAGAACATCATTGGCCCATACCAAAGAGGCTTCACTCCAGGCAAATCAGCAACAGATCACAATTTCTCTCTGCGGCAAGCGATGGAGAAACTGTTGAAATATGGACATCAGTTGCACTATCTTTTCTTCAA
The DNA here is from genome assembly GCF_905115235.1 of Hermetia illucens. Lineage (NCBI taxonomy): Eukaryota > Metazoa > Arthropoda > Insecta > Diptera > Stratiomyidae > Hermetia > Hermetia illucens. The sequence goes on along the minus strand of NC_051851.1, from coordinate 335,756 downwards.
CTTTAAAGCCGCCTATGATAGCATAGCCAGGCTAAAACTGTACACGACCTTGAGAGAATTCGGTATCCCGATGAAATTGATAAGACTGAATAGGCTGACCCTGACCAATGTGCGAGGCCAGATAAAAGCAGCAGCATCACTTTCAAGACCATTCGACATCAACAACGGTCTACGACAAGAGGATGCCCTATCATGCATCCTCTTTAACCTGGCCCTCGAGAAAGTGATCCGTAATACTGAGGTAAATGCAAGGGCTACGATCCTCTTTAAGTCTATCCAACTACTGGCCTATGCTGACGATATCGACATCATGGGAAAAACCCCCGGAGACGTACAAACTGCCTTCATCCAGATCGAGCAGGCGGCGATTAAGGCGAGATCTGGGGCTGCACATCAATGCAGGCAATACAAAATATATGGTGGCAGCGTCAGCACCAAAAACCAACCAACCAACAACATCAAACCGCACTGATCAAACGGGAAAAATAAAGATAGGAGACTACAACTTTAAGACCGTTGATAATTCCTCCTATCTTGGGTCGAAAATCACAACCGATAACAGCTACGATGATGTAAATTTTCTTAGAAATCCCCATCCCCTCCCTAGAAGTACGAAATTCGGCAACCCTATATAGGGTTATTATTAACAAAATAAGGATAAAGTACACACTCTCAAACTTAACTCAACCCAATAAACGAAATGAATTTGGAAGAAAAGAAGATTTTCTCCAATCAGTCTGTCCTGTTTAAAAATTACAAATCATACGCCTATCCACATAAAAATACATATTATTAATAATAATTGGAATAATTCCCCATTAAATGGCTGAAAAATCGAAACTCTGATAAACGAAGTTAAGCGTTGTTAAGAATTATTAGCACTTGGAGCCACTTGGAGAAATTTGATTTCATTTTAATTATTAGATTGGGAACTAAATGTGGAATCGTTTCAGGTACTTGATAACAGAATAGAATAATGGATGAAGTTGCTACTTTGCTACATTTATCGTTTCTGTGTAATGTGAACTTCTGCTTGTTACTCAACTCAACTCTTAGCGTGAATGCAGATACTAATGGAAGTTGATTCCTTCGCCCTTCCTTCGTCTGCATTGGTGCATCGAATGAATAATGAATTTCTTGGAACTAATTATATATAATTAACTGAAATGTTCATACCCAGTATTATTAGGAAATATTACTACGAATACTTTGGCAAGCAGATGAAATGCCATTTTTTGCTCATGTTGATACAAGAAATGGAAGGAGATAACTTTTTGAAGAAAAACCTTCCATACCTGATGGTAAAATTTATTTTGAATAAATAGATATTGGTTACTACCAGTTGAAGTTTATTTCACAAAAAATACCTGAAAAACATTTTGCTTTTTGGAGATTCGTATAGGCGATGTTCTAAAATTAATGTTTTGAAAAGGGACATAATTTTTTTTTAGAATTTTTTGAAGTGATTAAGGGAATGAAAAAGCAGCAGAACCCAAAACACCTCTGTTTACAGTCGTAAGCTTCTACAATGCATTGAATTTCAAGAAAAAAAAACTTCACAAAAACGCCATTTTCATCAAAGTTTCTATCGACCCTTTCCTGTGATAACATTGAAGTGGATTTATTAACTACCCTTTAAGGGTTTAGTTTTTGCTTAAGAGGGTGTACTCATCAATCTTTCATTGCATCTACTCAAGTATGCATAAATTTCTATCCTCAGATATAAGTGGCCTATATACGTACGCTGATTTAAAAATAACATAATTTACAAAGTGAAATCTTGTGTATTTATTCAACATGTCAATCAATACTCCCATTCAAACTATGAATTTCGTACCATTTTATCTACTCTGAAGAAAATTTATACCGACACTTCTATTGCATACGGTTAATCATAATTTATTTGTATAAGTCATATGACCACCCCTCAAGCCATTATTTTTTGTCATTAATAGGTACTTTCAATGTAGTTGTTGTATAGCAAACAAATAAAGAAGAAATCTCTTCAGATTAGCTCGTTTGGAAGATATTTGTTGAAGGAAAATGCCAAGAAACTCCCTCTCTCGTCCACAACATTGCAAGGGGTTTGCGGTTTACATTATTTTATTTTAACTAAAGAGGGCACACTGGAATAAGGCGTCTAATTTGACATCATCCCTTCTTTTTTTTAAATTCAAAACTGTGTTTGCCACGTAAACATTGTTGTTGCTCTAATGGAAGCAAAAATATAAAAATACTGAAAGGAATCTTTTAAAGTCTAAAAACAACAGTTTTTCGCCTGGTTTGCTTTTAATCCAGCAGTGAAAACGTTTGAGAGAGAAGGAATGAACGTAATCCAAAACAAACCGTTGCTTTGTTGTGTTTATCAAGGGTGGATTTGCATATATATACATATATAGGAGAGAATGGTTTGATTTGGCATGATTTACATTCACCTAATATTCTAAATTTAATCAACTATTACAGATATATTATTTATTACTGGAGCAGTGAATATCTAAGGAAAGCACCGTTTTTGTATCGCACCAATCCCTGTAGTGAGAGACATCAAAGGAGAATCTCTTCGAAACTTACTATAACTTACAATTAGTTTGAATGCCGTTCAAGGCAACGTTTTCAACTTCTCATCAGTCTATTAGAAATGAGAGAACAATAGAAGCAAGGGCATGACGAGTAATGCCCCCAGTTTACCTTACGTTTGGATATATATTTGACAAGCAAACATCTATCTACGACAGGAACAAACATCTGCTCCAGCTTGAAAATACTTAAGTATTATACGTACATATGCATACTAGTTTCGCAGACAGCGGGGATTCATAACAACCCAGGGGATTCATTTCTACAAGGACTTGATATGAAAAACAAACTGGAAATAGAATTAGTATCCCGCTTCTAGCATTTGTGTGGTAAATGCAACTCCAATGGTTCTCTTTCAACGAAAAACGGATAGAGCTCATACTAACGTTGAAGGAACACAGTCTCGGATGTTATCTTTTGCGAACATCAAATGGAGGTTTGAGGTGGACAAAGTAAAACAATGGAAATAATAGCAAGAAAACCCACATTTGGGTAAATGATACATTCTTTAACGATACACAAAATTATACAGAATTTTTAGTAAAGTACAAATACCACATACATATACATTTGCAACATATATGCCCATATCTAATATATCCTTTTGCTGTATGCCTTTCTGCCTAAAATGGATTTAATTCCAATATATTTTAGTTGTCAGGATCACCAGTATTAGCAGCAATATATGTACGTATACATAACCACATTAAAAATGAAAATCAGGCAAACGAAGAAAAGGTTGACGGATAAATTGGGACGCCAAAATATTATAGAAAATAAACAACGCATATTAAGTATGATATTTTGTATCCATTTATTCCGCACAAGACTTTGATATATGGAAATCTCATCAAATTAAAGTAAATACTTGCATAACAAACTCATTGCGTAAATTAACAGAATCTTCTTGTAATTATAAAACAGATCGGAACGATTAGTCAAAGATATTTCATCCTCCCCAGTGTTTTCAGCTGTTTATAAATACCCATAGACCCCACAAATTAGTCTGAATATTTCTGCTTAGAACGATTTATTCATATCTGTGCAAAGATTAGACATTGCTCGTTTAAAATCTTAATTAGTTAAGTAGTTGCGTGCGTTTCTTATATTTTCTTAAAGCTGTAATGGATGAAAACATTCAACAGAATGTAGCGGTCACATTGCTACATTGCTGTGCCGCTTAATGAAAATTTACGTTCCGGTCGAAATTTTAAATTACAGAAATTTACTAGAAAGTGGTTGTAATTATCGTAAATACTCAAAGTTGCTACTGAATTGTAGATGTAAGCGACTACTACTAGGGCATCATATTTCTGCGTTATTATGGGAGGATGCAAGGTGATGATTCAATTTCAGGATTTGTAGTAGTTTGTATGTTCAAGTTTAGGGTAAAGTAGAGAAACGTTTTCGAATAATGATAAAAATGGCAGATCTAAATAATATATATGCATATATATATTATTTGTTGGAAAATATTACATGAGCTACCAGAATGCCGAACATTAAAATAGATTTACACCAAATTATTTGGTTCAAAAGTATTTCCAAAACCCGGATAATATTATAATCGTATTAAAATTTCAAAATAGTTGCATAGAAATGCATAAGCTAATCCTGTATTCTCGATTTGTAAGATTTTATGGGAAACAAATCACTGTATGTCAGCCAAGGAACAAACAGACAGAATTTGATGAGCCTATGTGATTATCAAGCTTACACTGAAGGGAATTGTCTGCAATGTACGAATGTTCTTATACAAACGAAGGGGACTGTAGTTATTTCCTCCGAATATAGCCGTATATGGTCTCAAATGAAATTTTCTCAACTAGCATTTTGCAAAACAAATCTCATATTTGGCATCAATAGGGAATAAGGTATCAGAAAGCTCAAAGTGATTCAGAGTTTCAAAAACTATCCAACATAAAAATCTGAAAAAAATATGCAAAATCTAGGTATCCGACTGTGATATCAGGTTAGCCAGATCTTTGATTCATTCAGTAATGTCAAAGTTACCGATAACATACACCTGACACAAGATTACTCCACATCACATTAATAATTACTGAAACACTTTTATTAGACTCTAATGAGTTGAAAAGCCACTAAATGAAAAAAAAACAATCCTCATCCTATCTCTAAAAGACTTTTTAATTTTTAATTTTATTTTAATTGTGAACTTCTGCATGTTTTTTAAATAGTGCTTAATTCTAGTTGCAAAGGCACTTATTAACCCAGATAGACTATTTGGGAGATGAAAAATAGGGCACAATCGCATTTTCAGCTAGGCAAAAATTTAAAACTCATATACCCAAAGTTGCTCTCATCCTTTACACATGGAGGATTAAACTTCCGGTTTCCAAATTGTTGAAATTTGTCCTTTCATTTGAATATTATTTAACATTGCAGAGTTTAAATAATTCATTTTCATCTATAAACATTTTGCAACATCACAGATTAGTATTGTTATTTGGGGTAATTATTTGAGTAGGGCATTAGGGAGAAGAATCCTTCTGGACATATGTAAATAGATATACCAAACCATAACCTCTAATTATGTAGTATAGCTGTGTGTAGGTGGGCATGTAATATTGTTAACCCCACTGGTTCATGTAACTAGACACTTTTCCTTTTATATCAATGTTATCCAACTACCATGTAATAATGGTGCATTTCAATTCATACGAAGCAACAAGTCTTTCTTTCATTTATTACTCTGAATCCGTTCCCAGAAACAAAATGGTAGTCCGTAATACCAGCAGCAATAATCAAGTTACAGTTTTATATGTATTTTCCTCTATTTTGAGACAAAAGCAGGAAACCAAATGTTATTTAATAAAATTTTATCAATTTATATGAATGGGGTATTTTGATTAGTATCTATGGACACCCAAAAACACATGCGGTCCCCAATAACAAGAAAACCTGAAGTAATGTTTGTTATTCTTCCACTACAAGAGATATGACGAAACAGAAAACGAAAATATCGTCGACCGGCAGTACGTCCTCTTGTTTATCATCAAATATAATATATTTTTTCGTATATACTGGAAAGAATGATATATCTGATTCAGTGGAGCAATGTACGAAGAAAGTATAAGCCTAAATAAATACCTTTAAATACATGGAGGTATGGCTCGATTCTAAACAATAGGGAAAATTTGATATGCTCGTTTGTCCCCATTACGTCTCCCCTGATGCTATTGAAATGTCGTACCACTTTGAACGTTTTTCGGATTTTGATTCGAAACGTATCTAATAGAGAAATTCGACGTGAATGTCACGTAAGCAATCTTTTCTTGAATATTCGCCTTGTGCAGCTCTGCAGAGGCAACATTTATTTTATTCATACATCGTTCGTCGCTTCCACACTTCTTATAAGAATGAAAGTCGACAGAACTAAATCCACCTCTAAGACCTACTGCAGCAGCGTGCGAGATTGACCAAATTTTATTATAACAGAATACAAAATGAAGATTGTAATCCTTCTAAATCTAATTAAATTGGTCTGTATGCTAAAGTTTTCGAATATAGTACTTTTTAAATCTGCCAATTATGTGGTATGACGCGACACCCAGCATACAGATTGTGTAGTAAAACAGTGCTAAGCAGCGTGTTAAGAAAAACGGCAACAGATTGACAGTGGTAAAATATATTACTCGTATTTCGTTATTATATTTCAAATTTAGAGTTTCGAAAAGGAATATAATATCCTCAAAATTTGAACGAAATATTTTTGCTCATTCATCTACAATTGGAAAATTTCTGAAAATATGAATTAAGAAAGAATAAAATAAGAATTAGGATCTTGCTGCGCTTGTGCGGCCAGCCTTTGTTCGCAGCGAGACATCTCTGAGAACCAAGCAAATACATAGCACAGGAAACCACATTTTTGAAAAAATGAATTATAAACAACCCCAGCCTTGCTGGTATGAAAAGTTTTGTGTATTTCTTCTAAAGAACATTTGAGTATCGAGCTGCTACATTCAGCATGTTAGTTTTGGTTTCGGTTTCGGTTTTGGCTTGCAGTAAATTTATATAAAAGAGACAACTTGGAGCTACTATAACTTTGGATTTCCGCCAAACTTGGCAGTATCACGTCTATATCATAGCCTATATTATTTCTGATTCTAGGATGAACTTAAGGATGGTTTCCACCCAATCTCTAAATCTATTTGAGCAGATATCGGTACGGAGGGTCCGTAACCCCGTTAACCCCGGAATGTCCAGCCAATGCTGCTGTGATTCCTGCCCATATTGAAGCAAGTGAGTATTTCGGACCCAGCGATACCACCATCGAGGACTTTCGCACATTCGGAATTCCGATTATAAATCACTGACGAAATAGCCGGAGAATGAAATTGTTTCCGGGCGAGGTAGTTGTTTCTGAACCATTGAGTAAATTCAAGTATTGGAGCGAGAAACGGGCAAAGCTAGGTGAAACAAGGCTATTCTAATTAAAGTGCTTGGAACTATCTATGTCCTTTTGGAAGTTGGTAACCATAAGCTTGGCCCTTGAACTATCAAAGGTTTTGTGGATTTTTTATCCAAGAAAATCTGGGTGCTCTATGTATCAAGTCAGTCATACTATTCATTTGAATGGTGATACTGATATTCTATGTATGTATGTACATATGGTGTCTTAAGGTTACTGACATTCTATGTATGTATGTGCATATGGTGTCTTAAGGTTTGACCACATCCACGCTATGCGACGCAACACTACAGTTAGCGGAACTGTCGCCGCTGGCATATCTATATAGCCCTGCAATCACTGCAAACTACTGCATATTTTGACGTATTAACAGATGAATACAAACCAAAACTGACAAAATTACTGCAGTTCCCTGACCCCACCCTCTGGAAATGACACATGACGCTGCAAAATATTCTCCGCCAGGCAAATCGATTGTGTCGCGCCGCGTAAGTAAGTTTCGGAAAGTACTAATCAAGACGTTTAATTTGATATCTATGTTCGGTAATAAGAAAATTTACAAACCCTCTTGAATGTAGGGAGACTTCCCTAAAGCTCAACGCAGAACATTTGATGTAGGCGTATTTATAGTTACAACCTTTTCTCTTTCTTCTCTTTGTCTTCATGTCAGTAGTATCACCGTGAACTGATCTTAATAAGCTTTTGTTTAACACAAAAGTAGGAGAACGAAATATATGGTTGCCATTCACCCTTTGGTGGGGTATAGCGTGTTAATCATGTATACACGCCATCGTTCGCGGTTACTTGAACTGTGCAATGGCTCCACCAGGACTTCCTGAGACCTTCACACTTCACCTCTACTGTTCTACGCCAAGTGCTTTTGGGTGGCCTACTTCTCGGTTACCTTGCGAGAGGATTCTACTGCATGATGTAGTTAGCAATACAATTGCCACCCTCTTTGATGTGTGACCTATCCACTGCCACTTTCACTTTCCGATCCCATTGCATACGGCCAGCGGTTTCGGTTGTAATAGTATCAGGCCAGCGTACGCCGATGATACCACGCAGATAGGTGTTGACGAAGGCTTAGAGTCCTCAAGTGACAGCGGGGTTCACTTTCCATGCACTCCTCCCAACACAGAACGAACACTAGCACAGAACAATCTCAACTTGAGCTTGGTGTTTAGATAACAGATTTTCCAGCTTTTGGACAAGGCAGCGAAAGCAGATCTCGGAACATCTAGTTCGGTGCCACCGTCGGCAGAAACCAGGTTTCCTAGATATACAAATTGATCGACACCTTTGATGATCTGCCCATTAGTGAAGATAAGGAGAGTCCGATGACCCGTCAGACTGAGAACCTTTGTTGACGTTTATCTTCAGTCCAATTCTACTTTGCTCTCTTCAAATTCAAAGCCATTTGGCCAAGGTACATGACCCGCTAAGAGAGCAAACAAATGTCATCAACGTAGTCGAGTTATTTGAGGAAAGATGTCTTAGTTAATTGAATTCCTTCGTGAACGACAAGGCAGCATGTAGAACGTACCCGATAACAAGAAGAAATAATATCGGTGACAAGATACAACTCTGGTGGACCTTTTAACCTCAAAATCTTCTGAAATTTTACTTCTGTGCAGCATATGACATCTTGCGCCATCATATGTAGCTCTGATAATAGATACTAGTTTCTCTGGAATACCCCTCCTACTTAGAGTATGTCAGATACACTCCCTGGTGAAGCGAAGATCGAAATTCTGCGTACTGCCCTCGCACTCCGTAGGACGCTGATGAGGTCAATGCAGGAGGATCAGTTGAGGAATGCAGCCTTCTGTCTGCAGAGCTTTCGAGATATTCCTTGATGTGCTCCAGAATTATTTTAGCTATTATCTTTGAGACAGCAGAGAGCATGTAAATACCGCTCCAAATGTCACACTCAAAGCGAGTGCCTTTCTTTGCAATCTTAACGATCATACCCTTCTTCCTCGCTCTGGGAAAAGTGTCAAATTGTCTAGATTTCCGTACGAGTGGAAGTATCAAATCTGTAGTAACTGGCGATGCAGATCCGCTTCTACGTTTCCGCCATCAACGAGATTTTATGAAGCCCCTTTGCATTGTCAACAACCTGCGTAGCACCCGAGAAAAAAGCATTTTTGATGCCGGCCCACTGATCATCGATATTCTTAGACGGGCTACCGCTGGCCGACCAGCAAGATGGTTTTTTTTACTATCGTGCGATAACTGGATCATACAAGCAGTCGATGTTGAACTTGGGGCGGTTACATTTCTCCAAAACTGCCAGAAGTGGTGGACGCAACAGGCAAGAGAACATAAGCGACCATCAGATGGTGATCCGTTACGAGGCTGGTGTCAGTGCCTCTCTTGTTACACAGATACAGTAGAAAACTCTTAAATGTGCTGCTGATCGCAAAGTGATTAATCTGATTGTTCGTCCGGTGTTGATCAGTTGAAACCACACTGACCTTATGGCAGGCTTTGTGCTCGAACAATGTACCACCAATGACGAGGCAGTGGAAGCTACAGAAATCCGCAAACCTCCCACTATAATCTTTATGGTCGCCAAGACCATGCTCCCCATCACATGTTCAAGCCCACGTCAGATGGCATTCAGATTACCCATCACGGTCGCAATGTAACCTTCTGAACTGCGTGTAATTGTTCGTAGAAATCATGCTTCCCCATTGTATTGGTAGCCTCGGTTTGTGCATAGCACTGTATAATTGCGATATGCGAGGTGTTGTCGATGTTTCGGTAGCGGAAAAATTGCAGGTTGCTGGCCCACAAATTTTTACCTCTTTTCATCGTCTCATGCGGCAAGCAAGGAGGTCTGCGTATTGTATTCTTTAGCCACAACTCACAGGGTGTAAGAACAAAGCATTATATGGAAACTGTGGCTAACATATCGTGAAAGCATGGTTTACCAAAAGTTTAAGGAGAAGTTGTATTTGTATACACACTATGTTGCATTTTGGAAGATAGCTCTTTACGTTCGCTATCGGTACGACGATGGATAGGGACGGATAGGGACAACAACAAAAATTATTCCAAATTCTGCCAACAGCAACAATGTTGCTGATGATGCGATATTGAATGTAATCTGTGATGTCCATCGTAATCTAATATAATAATGGGAAATTTCATTATATTTGGACAAAAACCTCGTATGCTTCCTCTCTTTATTGTTACTCTTTTTTGTAGGCTATGTGTGATATATGCTCATTTAGGTATAATATGATAGCCATTCATACTTATATATGTCATAGCCGGAGAAATTCTTCGAACTACTTTGTCTCGAGTGCGTATTATTTAGTGGATCACCTCAACTACGCTATTGACATCAGAAAATGAAACAAGAAGAATATGATTGAAGGTTAACACCAACAAACCAAATTTTTCAGAGTGGCGAAAAAACGCATTTCTCCTGTTTGCATCAATGTGATGGATAAAATATTGAAAATAAGAATAAGAAACCATGAAAGCCTGGCCAAAAGTAGTTCGATAAGGAATCAATTTGGTGGCCAAAGAACTTCTAGATTAGATTTCAATCTGTTTTGCAGATTATGTTAGGATTTTGAAATATAGACGAAGTGTTGTAATCCTTCGTGAAAAAAATGATTTTATTTAGTTGTATTTCTGGACTGAAATAGTAATGCGGTCGTTCTTTATAATCACTTGGTACTAAGTGATGAAATTTTATCTCGGACCTTGATTGGTGAAATCATCAAAAATTGGAATAATTGTAGCAGTATGAAGAACAAATTATTTCCGAACTGTGAATTTCTAACCAAATAATTATAAGCGAATATAACTTCAAATTAAGATTATAGAAGCTATTCGCCCTTCATTTATTCATTAATTTAACATATGGTGCACTCACATATATTTCATTCACATACTTAACCCCTTAAGCTTGCTCTAATTGCGTCACCACAATCACGTTTGTGCTTACGATGACTGCAGTAACATCTGTTTCTGAAACTTCAAATAACAAAAGAAGCAATTCACGCGCTCTGTTATGCTGTGGCATCCCTTACTTATTATACTTTCTAAGAACAGAATGACATGATAAGATTACACGTTGCTCCCTAGGTAAATAATGTTGTATTAAGTAAAGTTTCAAACACCGACAGATTTAATATTCAAAACACAAACTTTGTTTTCTGTTTAAGCATATCCTCGTCTCCTCAATATTTTAAAAAACGACAACAACGAACTGAATATTTGGAAATTTCTCAGATAAAAAGTGAAACTAAACAAATATCTCTACAAGCTTTCATAGTTTCAGCGTTACAATCTCTTTAAATGTGAAAAAGTTTCGCCTCTAAAAATGATGACGACGACAAGAAAAGTGGAAAAGAAAGTACCTGGGTTTGGATCAGCAGAACTCATTAGTTTTTTTGCATGACGGGAAGTATGACAAGAAACTCAGTCTTTTAGTTTCCATAATCTACCCTCAGCCTTGAATTTAATTACACTCTCTTCTCAAGCAATGCAGTATTTGGAATACATACATGAATTGCCACATGCACTCTTTTAATAAGTTAGTAAGCGGTTTAATGTTTTGGAAAAATCTTTCAAATCGTATATTGGTGGCTATTATTTAACAACAACAGCAAAAAGAATACAACTCAGTTAACCCCTTCTCTTAAAAGGGTTGAACGAAGGAAAGTAAAAGGAAAAACCTTGAGAGTTATGAAGGTCTTTTACGATTCGTTTATGATTCTTGGTCAACGATAATGACATCTTCTCGACGACGGTGCAATTCGAACCATTCTGTCTTCCTATCCTTATGCCTATCCACTGCAAGGACGGAATTTAAAAAAAATTGCTACGCAACATGATTTCTAATGTAAACGCATTTTCATTTACCTGGTGTAAACATGACCATGTGGTAATTAATTCGTGGCTACAAGGCAACTATGTTTGACATATTTTTTTAATATTCTAGGCTGCGTGTAAAAATTGCGAAATATTGCCAAAATCAGTCAGCTCCAACGTCACCGTATTTGCCAAAAAAATGTTGAGAATATTTGATTGCCAATAAAGGCCTTCAATGGATTGATTCAGCCATTGACCTAAATGAATACCTCAATAATAAGTGCAGGTGTAAGTTACCCATCATCTCATCACCTGTCTGGGTGGTAATGTCATCTTAATACTCATATGTCCAGAAAGCAGAATAAATCTCCTCGACTGTAATAAAGCCTCAACCTCTTGTGTGGTATTCTCGTCGCGTTTTTCCCTAATAGCAAAAAATGATTACATTTCGTGTATGTACTTACTTTCGTCTTTCTCAAATGAGTTGGTACGTTTGCCAGTAGAAGTATTACACATTATTACATACATCTTTTGATGTTGAACTGGCAGTGAGTTAAAATGCAAACACGATACAAACCGTCGTTAAATAAACAAACGCAAATCATATACATGAAGCTATTCTAATTAAACCTTTACCTAGGGAAACTGAATGATTAAGCATATTCAGAAATTTATTAACCATGAACTCGATTTAAATTTGTTGGCTGAGAATTGATGCCAATATAATCTCGGAAGGAATCGAAAAATGTGGAATCTCTAGATTGCAGAGACCCGCTTTTAACAAAGTGTTATTTACTTGAAACGTACACATACCACCCAGAATCAATGGAATTAGAATTTTGCATGGAAGTTAATAAGTGAATAATTAAAAATGGTCATTGCAAAATCTTGAGTTAATTGCTGAATTGAAATTCACGAATTAATTGTTAAATTGAAATTCACGTGGAAATGTTTTCATGTTTGACTTTTCGTACGAAACGTAATTCAGCTGATTGCCGCCAAGAGCATGCAAAGGCATCGTTAAAATTAACAGGCTAGAGGCTGTATCACGGGAGCTTCGGATCTGCAAGGCTCGCTAATCATGTTATGTTATTTTTGTTGTTATTTTTGCATATCATCGTAGCATTCCGCTAAAAACTGCCCCAAGCACCTTTGAAAATGGAAATGAATAAAGTCACTATATAGGTAATCTGGTGCTCATAGGTGGCAGTGAGAAAGACGGGGCAGCAACCCTGCCGGCCAAACCAAAACCAAGTATCCGAGCAGAACCTCCATAGTCGTGGCACTGGGAAACATTGTATTCACTTCGGTTGGCTGGCCGTAATGCAGTAGGCGAATGCTCCAAAAGTCTATTAGGGCGATCCAACCCGAGTCTGAACGGGGCACATCTGAAGTGGCAGTAGATCACGAAACCTTACCAGGGCTATACTGATACTATGGGAACCAGGATAGCCCCTGAATTCACATGTTTCAGGAAAATTAATATTTCATGTGCGTTCAGCTCGGTTATGGCGGTAGGCCCCCTAGTAGGAGTTGCATGAGAGTTGTGGTTACGTTCAACCGAACAGAGACCTTTGGGTCTAAAAAGTGGTCTTAGGTTTCAACACGGATGCCGTATTAGTTCAGTAGAGATTTAGATAGGGCTTGCATGGGGGTGTTAAAGGAAAGGGGGGGGGGGATATTAAGTCTACGAGATAGGTACTCACGTTAAAACACAGAGACGTAAACAGGTAATTTAAATATAATAGCTATGTAATTCCTAGATGTCTGAGGCAGCAAATATGATACTGCGATAGTTCGTTGGATATAAAAGTATTCTCTGCTTGTAATAAAAGGTAAGAAAAGAGGATGTTAGTTCCCCAGTTGATGCCTCGGCTAGGGATCAAATTATAGGTAACGTCTCTTGCTGATCGTAGATATGGACACATCTCAACGACCGTCTCGCAGGCTCTCAGAAATCTATTATACTTGAATGAGAATTTTAATATTTTTGGCTCTATATTCTCAGTTTAAAGAACCTATATTGCGTCGCTTGGTTAGTACTCTCCCTCTTGCGATATTGAACTTTTGCACTTTGATAAGCCTTGCAATAATTAACACGAATCCATTGTCGGTTTGAGCCAAATTATTGGCTAGCCCAATACTATGACGTACCTTTCGTGATCCGGTAAAGGCAGTGTGGAGAGAGAAGATGAGCCAAGAGAGGTGGTTGCTCGTGAAGAACGGCAACGCACTCTAGACGAGTGGCAGCTCTCGTGGCAAAATGGAACAAGAGGTAGATGGACTGTGTGGCTCATCGGCAACTTAGGTGCGTGGCTGAATCGGAAGCATGTTGAGACTGATTTTTCCTTACCTAATTTTTAAGTGGCATGGAAGTTTTCAGTCTTACCAGAACAAGATTGGAACGGTGCGATCTCCGGATTGTGTGCTTTGCAATGGAGTTGTGGACGACGTCTACCACACTTTTTTGTTCTTGTGGAAAGTGGGATGGGGTTCGTCAGCAGCTCTATTTAAATACAGGGGATCTCTCTGCAGACAACATTGTCGAAGAGATGCTAAGGAGTGCTGACAGATGGAGCCGTGTTGCCCATTACGTTCGGGTCCTTCTCGTTGCTAAGAATATAGAGCTCGACCTGTGGTATTCGAAATGCGCAAAGGGCACCCCAGGGGATATAGAAGTTTAGCAAAGTGACATATAGCAATGCAAAATCTTACATATTAGTATTTTGAGTATTGTGAACGAGTGAAAGCTTTTCGGAACGTTCCAGGGGAGTTAAAACAGTTATCGAGAGACCGCCAATATTGAAGCGTAGGCGTGGACGATGCTCTGGTCGAAATTTATTTACGTTAAATCCAGTCAGGCCCCAGATAACGCCAAAACACACCCTTCACCGAATTTGCATTTAGCACTAGATATCAAAAATACTTTCATCTTTTTAACTTTTCATTTTCAATGAGACTTCATTTTTATCATCAACGACGCAACGATTGGTATTTGGTCTAGGCCTTTCTTAGTGAAGAGCTCCAGTGATCCCAGTTTTACGACGATGTTCACCAACTCAATGTCCTTAAAAGTTGTTTGACGTCCTGGCCAACGCCATCACTCCATCTCAGGTTGGGTCTGTCATGTCTTCTTTTTCTCCATAAGTATTACCGTTATAAGCTTTCCGAGCTAGATCGTCCTCATCCATATAGATTACCGCAATCAATTGACGCAGACTTTATCCACAATCAGACGGCCATGGTATCACCCATTAATTGCATTGTTATATAGGCCGCGGAATTACCCAATCTCGTGTAGGCTGCCGAACATTTTTCAAAGGAGTCTTCTCTGGAATGCGGCTGAGTGTTCGCAATTTTTCTTTCTAAAAACCCAAGTCTCCGAAGAATACATGAACAGGTGTGTCGATCGGAACATTTGTTGAAAGATAAAATAGGCCCTGTTGGCTGCCAGTAACCGTGCGCGGATTTCATCGTCGTAGTTGTTATCGATCGTGATGGGAGAAGTTATCAATAATTTCAAAGTTGTGTTTTCCCATGTTTATTGTTCTCATTTGACGAGTACTACGCAATTGCCGCCTGCTCAATCGGGATGAAACCAATTTCGAAATCTCGGGTTGTTCTTCCCATAATATCGATATTTTCAGCCTAGACCAACAGTTAAATGGACTTGAAGAGGATGGTACCTCTCGCATTTACAGCAGCATCACGGGTCACTTTTCCCCAGGCCAAGATTTAAAAGGATTCATGATGGGGCATATGTCTTAGACCGTTGTTGATGATGCTTTTGGTCAGTGTCAACCTAGTCAGTGTTATCAATTTGGTCGATACACTGAATTAGGAAAACATCATCTGCCTAAGATAGTATTTAGGGCGCTGACAGTGTTCATAACAAGAACAAAGAGGAGTGGTGAGCAGATTATTGTAGATAATATTGTAGCTGGAAATTATAGCTGTTTCGATCACGCTATCGCAATAGTAGATTATTTGTTACGCTAGTGCATGTCCTTTGAGCTTGAAAGTGAATGAATCGAATAGCTTAGCTCTATGCCGAAAGTCTCGGAGAGCATCGGCATATATAAAGACGAACACATTTATTAAGGAGAATTTGGTCTGTTGATATCATTCGCGTTCATGTCAAAGTTCGATTTACTTGCGAACCACCACCTTTATTGCAAGTATGATTTCGCAAGAGATTTCAGTATGATCACTTCAATATACAAAATCCACAATCAATCTTGGAACTCAGGACAAAGCGCACACCACATCAAATAATTAATGTTTTAGGCAAAAATTAAATATTCAGGGTTAGAATATTAATTGTACTTAACAAGTGAAATACATCCAGCGCATGCAATGCTATCTCATTGTTTCTCATGAATACGTAAACGCTTCCTGATTATTCACATTTTTGTTTGTTCAAAGGTGGCATTCATCGCTCTAAATTACATTAAACAGCAAACGTATGTAAATTGAAATGCACGACAATACATTGAGTTAATAGTTGTTACCCTCAAAATTTCAACGCCTTGCCACTGCCTACGAATTCCACAACGAATGACAAATTCGCAACCCATCTCTATATGATCGCATCAATGTTGCAATCAAATGTAGCAGCTTTAAAACAATTCAATAAAATATGAACTTTACTGCCACATATGCACATTTAAAAACATAACTAAATTGATCAATTCAAGAAAGCGGACTTACTACTTCCCATCTTGAAATCTTTCGGTGCCAGTACTAATTATAAAAACCGTCCAAATATTCGACTAAGTGGCCAGAAATAAATACTTTTGCTACCGTTTCAGTCTCCAATATTAATATTTCAATTTCAAGCAATACAATGCAAACAGAATATTTTCCCTCTTTAATGAAAACTCAACATAAATTGCACCTTTGCCACCCACCATTGAACTGTATATGTAATCTCATTTGTAGTCTGTACGCTCAGTTACAAGTCTTATCTTCCGAAACTCCAAAACATTCATGGAACTAACCAGAAATCTCGATGCATAACTTGAATATCTTTCAAGGATATATCTGCACAGCTAACAAGTTTCAAAAGAGAGAATGACATGTTCTATGAATGTACAATTGTGTGTATCCTGCAAGATATGCTTGAACGACCAGCAAATGTTGAATTCTCTACACAGATGATTCGTCTCGATGGAAGCATTCACTTCAGCACTACTCTATATTCGACGCTAAGTTCCCATGCTTCCAAGTATATCCTTGTATATGAAGATTGCAAGTTCTTGAATTCAAATACGAAAAACTGTGAAGGGTGTGGCATGACTGGAAGCAAAATTTCAACCAAGTAAATTGAAAAACTTAGTGATTGAACCAATTGAGCTTCGTAGAGAATCTACTTCTCTGTTCTGAGTCATGGAATAATAATTCCCAACTGAATAGTTTGCCACGAACTTAAGAAATGGAGCAATAACTTGCATAAAATATGCGATAATACGAAAATTTTGGCGTGGGCGAAAAAACTTCATTCACATAAATTAGAACACGTGCTAATCATTTCAATGTTATTTTAACATTTCCACTACATTCCATACATACGCACATTCCATTCCATACATAGGCATATGCTCAAGGAATTCTAAAGGATCAACCCTCAACCGACCACCAATCCTTAAAAACCCTGCACGATCTGAAAGAAATGAAATTATCAATATTAAATTCGCAATGACTTTCAACTTTTTCGGGAAACTCATCATATCTTGTTCGTTCAAACTGTTTTCAAGTTGGGCAGAAACACTGAGACAGGCATGAGCGCAACGCTTCTAAACTCACAAATATAAGACCACTCAATCCAAATTTACGCAATTCTTATAAACTTCAATCAAAGTAAATCTGTATTTATTGATTAAAACTATTCGCTGCCAGAACCAACGGCTGTATCATAATTTTTCGACTTTAGTGGCAATTCATGATAATTCAAGTATTGGAGAACTTGATGAAACGATTTCAATGATTTGGTCAGTGCATGCTATTACGTCTTGTGATAAATAAACGTATGTTCATGTGCAACGAAATGCACCAGAGAAGGAAAACCAACTCAAGCGCACATTCGAAAGCATACGTAGTCCATACTGCATATGTAGACGGAGCGTTAATTCAAGCGATTTAAATGACAGCAGGTAAATAAATCACCATTAAGTGGAATTCCAGTCAGAATACAGAAGGCGATTTTCTGTAAAATACATTTTCCAATTTTACTAAAATAAAAAAGAAAGAAGAAGATATAAATGTTTACTTAAATATCAATTTCAACAACATTGTGGCATAATCTTCAAGTGATCCACGTTTGCTTATCGTTTATCGCAAATATTCAAACATATCAATATAATAATAAGGAGAAAATTGAAATATCAAATTAATTCGAGCAGGCTAAATAAATGTTCATCTTCATTTAGGGTTTATTCATGTATTGAAAGAAGAAGCATATTAACGATACATGTAATTAGCAAGGCTCACAAATTTTCGTAAAGTGAATGCATAATCAAGCGTCCCTCTGCCAAACCACTCAACAATGTAGGCAAAAGGCAGATATAATCCGGGCACTTAGGCTTTAATCGGAGAACTTTTCAAATCAATTACATCTTTGAGAACATGTTTTTTATTTTAGTCATGACTGTTTACCTTAATGGTTAGCAAAGTTTCTTCGATTTTAGTTTACAAATACGACCATTCGATATCATATACAAAATATTCTTTACTAAAACATTTTCAGTTAAAAGGTCATTGCGTTCTATTAATAGCACTTCGAGGAGATTCTACACAGCAAATCCCGATGTAAAATTCAACAGGATTGTGCTATTTCTTCAAAATTTTTAGATATGGGAAACTAGACAGTTTACCGGATAATTTTTGAGTAGAGTTTGCATTTCTGAAATTAGATTAATAAATAATAAAAATTTCATTGACAACTGACTCGATTTGTCCTGGCTTATAGACCTGAACACACATATGAAATATTAGAAACTGTATGAGATGACATACATAGTTTCACATCTTAAGTATGTGAAAAGAGCGATCATTTAGTTTAGCTCATTGATATAGTAATTGAATAAACACATTATGTTCTGCTTGGAATATTGACAGAGAATCAACTATATATTGCCTTAAACTTCGAAATTGATAAGCCTTTCCAACGGGGATTATCAATTTTGAAGTTTAAGGCAATATATAGTTGAAATGATTTGTACTAAATAATCTGTACTAAACAATAATACTCTTATTAATTGCCAGCAATGCGTCCAAAACTGATCGTTATGAAAAGTGTAATAGAGCCGTTAGGCAACATCACTAACATTTAATAGCAGTTATTAAATCAATAAAAAATGGGACTATAGTCCTCCTATATCAGAAGATTATTTTCTTTTAAAGTCCGAAATTACTGCGAACCAAAGTGCGACAAACATAACTGTATATTCAAAGTATGATCTTAATATCGTTCACAAACATGGGAGATAGAAGATCTCATGAATACATATATAATCGCAAAGTCTAAACGCGCTGGTATGAGCAAAATACCTTCCATCGAAAAAAACAAGTAATACTGAATTAAGACATATGTAAGTATTATCAGAATTGCAAATGAAGTGGAGCCAATTAATAGTGTTAAGTAATAGAATTACCTAGCCCAGTAGATCGAAAATATGTGGTTCGATTAATAATGTTGAATTGTAATGAATTTAATATCGATAAGAAGCCGCGCAGATGATAGATTCAAAAACAAAAAAAATTGAAAATTTCATGACAATAATAATAATAATCAATGAGTTTACTGAATAAAGACGAGACGATCCGAAACACACATTAATTCTATATAAACGGATTATCTAGAGGACTTAAAGCATGATAAACCAATATGCGGCAGAATTTTAACTTATTCAACTCTATAAGCTCATATTTTTTCATTACGAATTGCATGTACTATTTAGTTTTAAAATTGAAATTACTTTGGACACAAAGCTCCCTTGAATTTATCTTGCATGGAATGGAACATATGTCTTACTCGATTTGGTATCATATTTCAATTGTCTTACTTATTTTTTTATAAAATCATCCCTTTCCCAGGTTCTGGTAAATCCGCTTTTTTGGCATTTCGTACTTGTCAAATATCAATCGGAATCATTTACTCACTACTATCTTCCGAAGATTCAGAGTAACATAAAATTCCACTTAACAGACAGAAACTAACAGTTGTATTTAAAACAAAATGAGAGGAATTTTTGTTTTCAAAACAATTCCAGTCTGTTGATTAGAAGAATTTGTGATAAAGAATAGCAGAGAAACTTGTAACCAGTCGCATTTTAACTGAACAACATCCCCGTCGGCATCGGCAGTTCAACGTTCATTCAACTTCCCGTACTTGTTGATCCAATTCAATATTAGTTTATGGGTACAAATCAAGTTCTACTTACATTGAGAAGACGGCGTTCAAACAAGAAAATTTCAAGCTCTTAACTAATTCTATAATCATATTCTAATTTATTCATCCCGTGCAACCCGTTCACCTCGTTATCTAGTCAATATTCTCCTGAATTTTCCCATTCGCACCATATTAAACTATACTTTCCGAAATTTCTAAGATTTTTTCACGACGAACAACCACAACCCTTAAGTAACGACCAAAATAGGATTCAACTCAAGACTTCAATCTGTTTTTCTCATATGAAAAGTGACTAAATTTAGTTTCAGTCGTGGCATACGTTAGCAAACTAAGCATATGCCCCTTGTTAAGTTTTTGATTTATAGACAATAAATGAATGGAATTTCAACGGCTAGCCAAGAAAAATCGAACAAAATGAATACCCCCACAAAATTGAAAACTTCAGTCGCTGCCAAATTTTGAAAAGCCATCGAATTTAGCACCAAATGAGTATATATTCAGTTGGTATCAACCTATGTCCGTACTAGCGAGCAGTAATAGAAAATCTACGGAAACCCATATTTCAAGACAATTAGTGAGACTTTCGTTCGCTAGTGAGCAGAAATGCTAGCAAACGTGCTCTCAGACGTGGGAACCCATTTGCGTGAGAGCCGGCCGACTGATAAGCGGTCTTCCAAAGGAGAAAGCATTCCCGACAATCCAAATCACGCCAATGGCGGCTGCTGCCGACAAAGATGGCCTCTTGTCCCCTGGCCATTGATTTTCGAGTACCATTTCTGCTTCTCAGTGCAAACCCCACCACACAATGTGTATGGGAAATTCATCCGCTACCCTCCTCTAGACCCGCCTAAAACACACAACCAAACTCTCACACACAGCTACTTGCAAAACTTACTTTCTGGGCTACGCGTATGCACGGCGCTGACATCTACCGGAATTGAGACGAAACTCCGTGAATGGATTCGTGAACATGCACACACTCTAATAAGATGCAAATTTGCATTTCCTGCAAGTGTACGTTGGAAACGCACCTGACTAATTGGAGTGTGGACCATAAGTTGTGATCAGTTTGATTCGCTTCTTCGGTTCGAGAATTATGAATTTTCAATAATATAAGGATAAAATTATTCTTCTCAGCAGAAAAGTTTGTATATAAACTAATTTATGTAGAATTATAAAATTGGAGGTGGAATTCGGTTTCTGTTCCTTTTTTCCGTACTTTGCCTCCTAGCGCCTTCTGGAAGCGTTATATTTGGAAGATGTCCCATTTCCATTCCAGTATTATCTTTCTTTCCAAAATAGTTCGAGAAAACGTTTCGATGACTTGGCACGTTTTCGGTCCTGCGCATAAACTTCGCCATATCACGCCCAATGCCCCCTTGCACCCTAGTCAATATTATGCTCTTGCTAGGATAAGGACTAAGAAAATGGAAATGGACTTTTCGATGGATAGATGAATAGATGTGTATAAAATGAAATGACTGAAAGTTGAACAAAACCACCGAAAAAGGAAGTAGATCGATTCTAGGGATAACATTTCTACATTTTTCGTCTTTTTGTTTTCTTTTCCAGTTTACTTCTTTTTTTGTACAGTTATCTTAAAACCTCTCACGTACCACAGAATGTTCTTATATTGAACTATCTGTATGTACAAGCATCTTTTCTGAAATACATCTTTTAGCTCCTTAATTGAACTCAATTTCGAACCCATTGCAAAAAATATGTTCAGAGTTGCTCCTCCACTTCACATCTTATCAAAGTCAAACTATAGAAGCAAAGGTATCAATGTTTTTCAACCAAACAAAACTCGTTTATTTTTCTCGTTGAATTAAAAATATGAAGTTAAAAGGAAGCTAATTAAAAAGGCACTTAACGTTAAAGACTAGTTTGACAAAAAAATAGAGCTTATGAGAGATCGATGATGAATAAAATGTCTTTATTTATATGCAGCTTCAAAAATAAATACATATAGCTTAGAAAATACTTCAAGTCGTTATCCAAAGTTAATAAATATTGCTGCAGAATACAATTGTTATTGAAAATTCATGCAGTTGCCATTTTCTACGAACTGGTAACCCTCGAACTTGTTTCAGCTCACTGTACCACAGGTCATTAGTCTTTCCACTTCTCTTTAGAATTTGCTTTTTCCTAAAAACTTCCAATTTTGATGTTATTAGGTTGAAAGGCCAAAAATGGGTTCGGGTTAAACCTTTGATCCTTGAGATTGCATTCAAGTTTGATTGGATGGGCATCGGATGACCAAGAAAGTACTTTCTTCGACTCCTGGAACGTCTCCTAAACTATGGAGCACCATCACCGTCGCTGCCATCGTCAGTTCTCACCTTCGCCGTCGCCATTCACCTTTTCTTATTTTTTCTTGTTTGCCAAATAGAATAATCGATAATAGAGGGCGGCGACTTGATATGGAATATCGTCTAAGTGGTGATAGCAAACTTGTTTGGCTGGATTTTAATGGAATCCAGGAGAATGGTTGATTTTTGGCCACTTTGTACGATGCGAAATTGCTAGGAAATTCCCGCTAATTTCAGGCTGAGGAGTGGATTTAACTGATAGGCAAATTGAATTCCTTGTTGGCTATTCTTTACATAAGAACTTCTAAGGGAGGATGATGCTAATAAACGTGAAAAACTGGCAGAATAGAGTCGCACGTTCATCTTTGCTTTCCAAAAGTTAATTGCGAAGAATCATAAATTGCCAATTTCTATGTGGAAGTAGTACAAATTGGAATACTAGTTGTTCATTTGAAACAAAGTGTTTTTGGAAGAAAGTTACCCCTTTGTCTTTTCTAGAGACTAGTTTAATTAATATTTAAACACATTTACCTTCATTCTAAAAGTAGAGAGAGAAATAACTGCCGTTAACTTTCATTTGAAGATTAAAATGCTTCACAATTAGAAATATTTTATAAAGAGTATTGTAATTAATTAAAACTGGTATTGTTTTGCTGCAAACGGAATACTTAAGTTACAATCACATATGCGATTGTTCACAGCACATGTGATTTAAGTAGCTACCATTTAAAAAGAAAATTATAGAAAAACGCTAATGTTAACTAAGAATAATAATGTTAAAATATGAAGTATATTAATATATGTTAACTTAAACTTCCGCCGGAATTATGTGGAGAAGAAGAAAGATTTTTTCAGTATGGGTTTTGCATAAAACGATAAGATAACAAACCATTATGGAACAGCGTGTGGAGTTTAGACAACGCTACAATTGTACATTAATTTCGACAGCGTCAATCGCGTGTGTATATAGAATGCCTACATGATCTTCTCATTCCGGGTAAACTAATCATCATCAGAATGAGATATGCCGGCGCAAAATGTTAGGTATTATATCGAAGTGTTTGGGTTACATTTTGCTTCCAATGGTTTTTCGTCACTTCTTTTCTCGGTAGCGGCAACGTCCTTCATGCTGCTCTGACTGAAGGATCGAATCGCTCTAGAGCTACATGGAGCAGAACAGTGGAGGAAGAGTGCAAGTTTCTCCGGAACTCCTGAAGGGAGTTAAAACACATTTGCCAGGGATTGACAACAACGTAGATGTGGTTGATGTACTGGGTTCTACAAAGGGGTTTATAGCAACCAACCATATATACATAGTATACCGATTCCGGTCGGGATTTCTTATTGTTTAGACCGGTAGGCTGCCGCAGCGGAATGTCGCGGTTCAAAACTTGCTGGTTGTAGAGGAGTTTGTATCTGATTGCATATTAATTAGCAGTCGGAAATGGCAGTAAATAGCCCACAACTCAGAAACGGTGATATCTACATTACAGGATATGTCATGCAACGCAGGATAGTCGACAATTGGATCGCTCTAGATTTACATGCAGCAGAACAGTGTAGGAAGAGTACAAGTTTCTCGGAAACTCCTGGAGGGAGCTGAACCACATTTGCCAAAAATTGATAACGACGTAGATGTGGTTAATGCACTACGTTCTACGTAGGCGTTTATAGCAACCAATCATACATATATATTATAGCAATATTCCGGCCCAGATGGCCTATTGGTTACACCACTAGGCTATCGTAGTGGAAGATCGCGGTTCAAAAATCGCTGGTGGCAAAGAGGTTTATATGAATATCGTGACTGCATGTCGTATACCAGTCGACTCAGCTATAAATGAATACCTAAGTCAAACCAGGGTAATAAATACATCCGAGCCTCCTAATATTCCGCTACCATCGCTTTGAGGACCAGAATCAATTGGATTGTCACGCTAACGATTATTACTGTGCTGATTAAAAATCTGCAACATTCGGATTTTACAAAAAAATTAGTCACGCCAACATTTTTTTCTACATTCTTTATCCAATTGGTATGTGCTGTTCCTTACGAATGCTTGACGATATTTGATGATGATGACAATATTTTTGGAAGTTTTCAAGAAATAAAAAATATACGTATCATATGGTCCTGCTTTATACACAGTTAAATTTATTCCCAAATTTGTAAAACTTTAATCAAAGTGAAAAAATTAACGCAGTGAGTAGACTCCTCCAAACCATAAGACGACTTCAAACTTCATAACTTCTGCTACATGACACTGTTGCCAAAACGTATAAGCAAGAATAGCCAGTCTACTATGATTACAGTTGCTCACCGTTTTGGATACTGTTTCCCCATGGTGACCTATACTGATCAGAATGGCATTTGATGTTACAATTAACAAGTCTTCAACCGGAAGATCGGTGCTTGAGATACGAAAGGCTTTTGAATTTTCTATATTTCTATTTTTCGGGTCCTTGGTGATTCCATTTCTATTAAGTTTGTAAGTATGTCAGACTATTCATTTCAATGTAATACAATTTGAGTCTACCGTAACTTTGTTAATGATAGAGATGAGATAGATGACAACAGAAGCACCAACATGATCCCTTTCAGATTTTTCGTTTGTGCAGTTTCTGTGAATTGTCCTTCAAAATAAGTGATCTCCTTCTAACCCCATTGCTTCCCCCCGCTCCCTCAGAACCAATGCCAAAACTAATACTTAACAGCCTACATGACTATAGTCGGTGGGAACAATTGTACACCTCCCTTTTGTATGTATGGAAACCCCCCTTAAGGTCAACATACAATGATATCATTCATTGCATGTGTGTGGATTCATAATTCCAACTTTTCCACTGAATTTCGTGTCAATGGACATAACCGGATAAACACAACAATTAGATGACGGATAAATATACAGAGCGTGAACCGATTTGAATTCAATTTAAACCTGAGCACTGGGGAAGCCGGCAAATAGATCCTGAAATATGTATATTTGCAAAAAATAAAAGTATATAGTAAAGGAAACGGTTTGGATATTTTATTTGTAGTTGCATAACTTTACTGAAACTGCTTTTCTCAAAATCTTAAAATCAAGTTTTGTTTTTCATCAAACCTGAAAAAGCCATTCTATGAGGAAAACAAACTAACAATTAAGAATAGTGGCGAGGCGACGTTGCAATTAATAATAGAATCCCGACGGTCTGTACAAATACCAATAAATACAAGTTATTAAGAGCATTTGAAATACTGTACCGATCTGATTCGGAAAATGAACTTACTGGGAAAGAAATAAATTGCGACATTCATCGTTTTTGTTAGTCGATACTTCTGTATGCTAATGACATGTTAAAGAGGAACAAAGTGGCCAAGTAGTTTCCGTAAATAATGATTTGAACAATAAAGCCGTGGAAAAGTTGGCACATCTTCGCTGGATTCTTTACTTTGAAACAAATATTATAATCGGCATATTTTGCATGAGGCCTTAATTGATAACTTAAAGTGTAGATTTCTTTGTTGTGTTGTAAAGAAATCGTAAATCATATCTGTATGCAGTTATAACTTCACGTGGAAGATTCTTTCCGAAAATGCTGCTGAAGTATTGTATCTCTGTCAACTAAAACCCTTATTTGGCAGGGAATGGTCGACACCATGCAGAAAGTTGATTATTATCGACTAGATATATATGTATCTAGCTTTCTATTCTAAAAAAGAAAACATGCTATATAGTGAAGAGCAAATACAATTAGAAGATTCAAATATGTGATTTCATTTCCCATTTCTACTGATTAATACTGAAAGATCTGCATAAGGTGCTGAGAAAAGGCTGTTATCTTTGCAACTATTATATGTACATTGCAAAAGTCCTGTCCAGTCACAGTTAACCCTAGTATACATTTGTTGGTTTGTTCCAATTAAACGATATTCAATCACGAGTTGATGTCAGTAGTGTTTGTGGCAAGCCGGAACGAACCCAATCGTTCTGGTTTGGTTAAACAAAATTGACAGCAAAATGTGTTAACGATAAGATGTCTAGCCTATACTTTCCCTGATAACCATTTATCCAGTTGGGTAAGTAAAGTAGAATTTTTGCTATACTTAAAATCAGAAGTGTTCAACTCTATATACACATTATATATATACTTGTTAGAACCCATTCTTACCCACCCAGAGTCTAATGCAGTATATGGTTACCTTTTTTAAATGACTTAAAATACAAAATTCCTTACGAACATTTCTAGAGCTCAACCAGTTTGAACATGAAAATTGAAGTGATCAACCAATTAAAATGGAAATGCTTCAACTTTAGTTACAGGAGTCAAATTTACACAAGAAATTAAAATGAGTACGGATTAAAGAGAATTTATGCAAATTTCGAGCAAGCATCTTTGAAACATTCTTGAGTCGATCAAGCAGATGAGAGAAACGGGTGTGATTGCAAGGAAAGCGTGTGTTTGAATTAAGACATTAGGTAAGTAGTTTAGCAAGGAATTCGTAAAATTTTTTTTGATTAGGCGAGTAAATAGCGGAAATATACAGCAATTTAGATGCAGATACTAACAGTTATACTTAGCTTCTTGGAGAGACATTAAGAATTATACCTATTTCCTTGAGCAAAATAGTTAGAGCAATAAGAGCACTGAATCTGCTTCGCACTGCCCTTAGATGTATTAAGATACGTAAGTGCTTCAATGAATAGATATATGACTGCTAGACTGAGAGGCCACTTCGTGCTTGGAATGAAAGACTTTCATATGCACAATGTTGATTACAATGGAAATCAGTTCGTTAATGAGGAAAAGATTACATACATGATTGAATTTAAGGGGGGAAACCAGATTAAGAGGCTTATTTTCACGTACCATTTGGGATTTTTTTAGTGGGAAGAGTTCAATCAAATTAAGACATTATATTAGTCATTTTCTGAACAAATTTTAAGAATTTGTTTTCAAAAAAGTTTTCAAAAAAAATTTTGTTTCTCTAAGTAGGCAAAAAAAGGCACACTTAAAAATATGATGTCATTCTAAATGTCGGTTCATATTCTTGGTAATTTTGTAAAGAATCATACTTTCGATTTATTATTTTTTGAGCCAGAATTTCACCTAATGTGAAATACTTCGTTTTCAGAAAAACACGACTGAAAGAAAAAATTGTCTGAAAAATCCCCTTTCGAATATGGAATATGGTTTTCGCCACCAAACTCTTCAACCACCAAAATCTGCCCATCATCATCAGCTGGATCAAAACTTAGTTTGTAGCAAGTGAATCAAAAAATTGAGTTAGTCGTCAGAATGGTGTCGGGTTGAACACTCATAAGTCGAAGATAAACTGTATGATCCAAATACAAAAGATAACTTCTCCTAACATGCAAAACATCACAATAGACCGATTTGCTTATCTAAGGGCTTTACTTTTAAGGGATACAAAATATTATTACCCAAAGAATACAAAATATTATTACAGCCAGGAAAACGTTAACTGGCACATTTTTACAAAAAAACCCACGAAAGTTTTTGAGCCACTGTAAGAAGGAAATCATCATCATCAAGGCCTACCTTAATAAAGAACTCCAGGCACCTTAGTTTTGCGCCGAGGTCCGCCAATTCGATATCCCTAAAAGTTGTCTGGCGTCCTGACCTACGCTATCGCTCCATCTTAGACAGGGACTGCCTCGTCTTCTTTTTCTACCATAGATATTGTCCTTATGGACTTTCCGATTGGATTTCATCCACAATCAGACGGCCGTGGTATCACTCATAGATTTCGTCGTTATGTAGGATACGGAATCGTCCATCCTCATGTAGGAGCCAAAAATTCTTCGGAGGGTTCTTCTCTCGAACGCGGCCAAGAGTTCGCAGTTTTCTTTGCTAAGAATCCAGATCTCCGAGGAATACATAAGGACTGGCAAGATCACAGTCTTGTACAGTAAGAGCTTTGACCTTATGGTGAGACGTTTCCAGCGAAACAGTTTTTGTAAGCTGAACTGAATGAAAAAGATACAATCATAAGTTGTTCAAGGGTTTTGACAAACCAGGATCATGGAAATATGCTACGTTCCACCAATTGAAATATTCTGGGTATATAGGGCAAACCTCGTACAGTGAAGTTCCGAAACGAGCACTAAAAGGACTCGCATAACGAAACAAGCTAAGAGCGCTGATTGGACACGAACGACGAGAGAATTTTACATTTCAGGTTGCCAGACTCGATTGCTTGATTCAAATAACTGATCTGTCCGAGACGTTACGGCCCACGAGCTAGTGTGAAAGGGTGAGTGGCTTAAATTCCCAAAACTTTTGGAGTAAGCTAAGAAAATTACAGGAACAGCTAGACTTCGGGAAAGCATTCAAATTATGGTACATTTCGGAATCCAGACCTCACTATAATTAGAAGCTTTCCCCCGCCGGCTATAGTTGCTTCATTATTGCTCTCGGTCCATTATGTACTGTGCCAAGAAATTGTTTTATACATCAGTGTAACCTGGATGAAGTGGCTAAAGAAGAAGAAAAAGAAGCTGAGTTTAACTCTGATGTTTGAAAATTTTCGAATCAAAACTTTTCGTACTAAGGACGTAGGTGAGCACAATATTCAAAGTACAAGTAAAGTATATATCACGTGAATTCTTGATTTGAAGGCTGAGTTACATCGTCTCAGGAGAGTAGGTGCCACGAATTACGTAGCCAGATCTATAACATAGTTATGTGAACTCTGGCACGTTTCGAAGCACTGAAGCAACTATCCACTCCTGGATAGGATTTTGCGATGGGCCGACAACCCATCCATGTAAACAACGACTCCATGTCAAGAAACCTGAAACATTTACCTCAGCTTAGACGCATAAACGACGACGACCAAGCAAACGTATAACGGACTATTCCATCATATTCTGGAATGTAAAGAAACCAGCCGTCAAGATCCTTTTTCGATGGGCCGAAATTTACAAATTGAGTATGATTGCAGTCTAGGAAGCAAATTGAGTTGGTAGCGAAATAATAATAATAATGAATTCGCATACAATATTCAAAAGTGGCAAACCAACGTGTCACAAGGAGTTTGGAGTTGCATTTACAGTAAGCAAACAGCTCAAACCGCACGCCAAGAAGGGGTGTGTGCGACTCGCATCAGGAGTTTTTTTAACCTCTGGCCATCATGCCCCGACTGAAGTCATGGAAAATGCAGTGAAAGACCAGTTTTATGCACGCCTGGAGACACTGTTTAACTCACTCCCAACAAACGATGTTAAAATACTGTTGGAGGATTTTAATGTGAAAATCGGAAACAAAAGCTGCCATCGGGCAACCACTGGAGAACACCGCCTCCATGACAAATGTAATCATAACGGTCAATGATTAATTGACTTCACCAGCAGTAAAAATCTTGTCGTAAGCTCCACATACTTCCCGCACCGGCGGATTCATAAACAGAATTGGAAATCACCAGACGTACATACTGTCAAACAAATTGACTACGTCCTCATTGGTAAAAGATTGGGGTTCAATGTATTGAATGTATGATTCTATCGAGGAGCAAATTGCGAATCAGATCATCATTTGGTCAAGGGAACATATTGGTGCAGAATCTATTCAGTGCACCAATCGGGAATTAGCCCTACCAAAATCTTCGCGGCTAATAAATTCCTGAGCGATGCTACGGTGCAGACATATACAGTCGCCCTGAAGGAAAAACTATCAGACATCAGCAATACAGATGTACACGGGTTCTGGGGAGAGTCGTAGAGAAGGTCGTGGGATACAATTCCCTGCGCGCGCAAGTTGACTGGTTAGACGATGAATGCAGAATATCACTTGACGCAAAGAACGAAGCCTACAGACAATATATCCAACGAGCAACCAGAGCCAAAAAAGAAAAATATGACGAGCAAGCGTAAGAAATGGAAATATTTTGACGAGCAGTTATTGAACATTAATGGAAACCTAGCTAATAGAAACACCAGACAAACATATAGACAATACAATAAAGAGCGGTTATCAACTCAGGACTAGCATCTGCAAGGACAAAGGTGGAAACATCATCAGCGATGCCAAAAGCATTAACCAACGTTAGGCGTCCTATTTTGAAGATTTTCTGAATCCAACACCTGGTACTCCCATACAAGTAGCCGAAACCGATGACGGTACTGGTGATCCGGGCGCCGCTACATTTCCTCCTACAACAGAAGAAGTTAATTTAGCAGTGTGACCACTGAAATCAAAGAAAGCAATGGATGCGGACGAAATTCCAGCGGACCTGTTAAAATCCAGTGGAATGGGTCTACTAAATGTGATACACCAGCGACTGCCGCGAATTTGCAAGGATGAAGAGATCCCAGACGGCTGGCGCATCATCTGTCCGATCCACAAAAAGAGAGATAGATTGCGTTGTGAAATCTACTGAGGCATTTTCACTAGTCGACAACGACTCATTGGCGTTATTAGGCCGGGTCGCTCCACAACTGACCCGCTTTCACCCTTAAACTAATCCTACAAAAGTGCTGGGAATATAACGTTCACCCGTTCCAAATCTTTGCCGATTTCAAGCAGGCATACGACAGTATAGATCGTGGAGTACTGTACAAGATAATGCTGCATTTGGTATACCAGCTAAACAAGTACGATTGACGAAGATGACTATAACCAACTCTATCTCACAGGTTAGAATCCGGAACAAATTGACTGATCCTTTTGAAACACGTACAGGTTTGAGGCAGGGAGACAGACTGGCGCCGATCCTCTTCAACCTAGCACTCGAATACACTATCCGAGTAATGGATACCAACACCTGCGGGACGCTACTAATTAAGTTGACACAATTGCATACACAGATGACATCAATATCATTTCTCGAAAACTGATCGATGCAAAGTAACTTCTGCATACTCTTCACACTCCTTCCAAAGACAACGCATCAATGAGGACAAAACGAAAATAATAATTCAAAGTAAAAGTAGGACGTCATGCCATTCGAGCATTAACGTAAGGGACCTCAACATCGATTTCGTAGACAGTTTTATAGATCTGGGTAACATCTTATTAAAGGACACCAATGAGTCTGACGATGTCAAGAGACGGGTATAGGTAGCGAATAAGACTTCTTCTTCATCCTTCCCATAATAAAATCGCACAGAAACACGAAGCTCCGCGTATACAAAACCATCATACGACCAATGCTATGGGTGGGAACCCAAGCCTCCGAAAATTCGCTAAACACATTCGAAAGGAAACTCCTTCGGCTAATTTTTGGAGCATTTCGCGACCGTCATGGATGGCGCATCTGGTGCAACCAGGAGTTATATGAGCTAGAAGTCTCGTAATTTTTACATATTTTCTTACATAGCATAATTGTAGCATCAACTCGAACTCTTTTTCAAAGGAATCGAGAGAGAAACCCATTAAAACTCATTGAGTAGAATATCCGAACATCCGAAATCGGCTATCTTTAACAAAGGACAGTGATGAACATATTTTCATATTACCTTCTAACAAACAGGGTGTGCTTCATTGCTGCCCTCCAACCCTTTCCCTGTCTTGTACAATTCAACAACAAAATCATATATCCCAAGCAACAGCAACATTTATGTCTTTACTCTTTGATTTGAAATTTTTCGGCAAACCCTTTTTTCCGCGTCATAGCCTCACTATTTCATCAGAATCTCGATTGGTTTCTTTATCAAATTCCAGACTAGCATTCGAAATTATTCAAATTCTTTTCTTCTGAACATAAAGACGTAAAATTCTTTGTAAAGATCCTGGCCCCATCAAAATAAGTCTTTGAACGCATCGCCATTTTCATTGTAACAAGGAGCAAACAGAAACATAAGGTCAGAATTCATTCCAATTTCCAGCCAACCTGGACAGATACACCTATAATAAGAAAAAGTGAGATTGTAGCCTTTCTCAAACTTCCAATCGTGCCATCCAGCAATAGAGCTTAATTGGTTTTGATTAAATTACACTTGAAAATATGCAAAAGGACCCACCACATCATCTCGCTTCATGGACAAGATTGAAGTTGGCTCGCAAAGGCTTCGTCATTGTTCCAAGTTAAAAGGGTAATTTTTGTGAATGTTCCTTATATTTCAATCCCTTTGAGAGGAAGTACGGCAAAGCATTTCGTTCTGCTACATTGATGGAGGAGAATAGCTTAAACGAAATTAGTTTGCCAAATTAACATTCTTTATTCACAGTAAACTCAATTCTAGAGTAACATAAAAACAAGCAAAGGAAACATGAAATAAATGCAATTCAAGTATCAAATATTTGTATTGAAAAGTTCCCAAGAAAATTAAGCAAATTTTGTGTAGTGAGTTGTAGTAAAATATGATTATCTCACTACTACCCTTAACTCGGAAATGGAAAGGAAGTACTATCATATTTTAGTAAATCATGCAGCTTTCCTCCGTGTGCGTTTACATCCAAGATACATATATATATTCACCTTCGCTTAGCGTACAGTTTTTCTTTTCACTAGATTACTATCACATACTCGTACATATGTGTATATATTTAGAATCTATGCACGACTAACATCAATTGCAATTCGAATGGTCATATTAGAGTCCTTAATAGAGAACTGCAATAAAAGTATAATATCTACCGAGCGCATATCACGATAATATTGGAATTTCCCTAGCCAATATCTATTTTTAGTTGTACTTACATTTAGAAACACAAATACAATTCATTCGGCTTTTACTTTAGCACTCAGTATGACAAACGCCATTTTCCTTCATCTTGACAACATCCTGATAAAATAGTGTCTTTAAATGTAGCACAAAAAATGGCGAAAGTCAAAACATGGACGGTTTCCATTCTGTGGGCAAAGGAGCTACGGATCTTAGGCCAAAACGTGGTACACACTTTTTTTGTATTTACAGGTCAGTTAACAGTAAAAGAAAATTTATGGCACTCGCTGCTGGAGAAGAGCATCAACAGGGCTGAAAACGGCATTTTCGGTATTCACGATACACCGTTAGTTATGCTATCGGGATGGAAATGCCGATGAGATAGAGAAAAGCCAGTTTCAAAGGGTCAGAAAAGGTACGATGTGCATTGCAGTGAGATATTGTCAGGATTCTCAGTTCTTTCAAATCTAGATATCCATACATGATGGTCTGGTCATTTCGCAAATGGCAAATTCAGATAGGCCAGAGCCTATTAATCATTGACTTGTATATTATATTTTGGCTTATGATCTGTATATGAGTACATGCACGAAGGAAAACTCACTCTATCCATAAATCTTTCACAATTTTAGACTAACCCTCAACTATCAATTTTCCGAATTTTATGTTGGAATCCGACATTGCTTGTTCATCTATTGATTTCAATTACAAATTTAGATCACGGGAAAATTATTCTGGATCTTGTAATTAAACACTACAAACATCGCATCTGGTTTTCATTAATCATTTAAATAATCTTCCGCATTCAATAGTCACGTACATATATACATGGTACCTACTACACTTTATCATGCATCCGCATGTATGTGTTTTGCGTTTGGTTGTTTATTCGGATATGTAAATGTTTGACATCATCACCAAGGCCACAAACAGAGTTTTGAGTATTACAAGTACTAAGAGAACGGATATTTCTTGAGTCGTTTGTTAAAAGGAATTTGGTTTTTCTTTTTTCTCCTCAAGTAAATTAAAATTATAATCCCCGCAATGCTTTTAAGTTAGAAACCCACTTAAAGCCAAAAGTATACATACTATGTGTGTCTTGCATGTACTAAGAGACGAAATCAATACAAACCATAAATAATATTTAAAGTGTCACTTGATACCGTGGCAACTTCCATTACGGCAAGCGGGGACATACAAGGTGTCTCGAAAATGGTTAATATAGTAAATTGTTTTAAAAAACGTATTTTTTCAATTGAAAAATCGATGATTTGTAGAAAGGTTGCAACTTTAATACCATAAAGAAAACTTTGAGTATTGAAAAAAATAGTAGCTCTAGTAATACGCTCCCGAAATGCATATATGTAGGGATATGTGCGCATTAATAAATTCACTGTAGTAGGAGAGCTGTTGGTTTTTTCAGTAAAAATTGAACTGAAAGAAATCGGGAAACCAGAACGAGCAAAGATTGAGAATGGCAAAAAGTGAAGTTTGTTCATTAGAAAGGCGTTGTTAAGAGTAAGTATAATAAAGAAAATATTATGTGAAAATCTATTGGTTTTAGTTCGTAGGGTATCCAATTTAGCAGCGAGATAGAAATTCTCTCAATGTGCCTGCCTTACACAGGTCATTTTTCAGGGAAGAGTTGAAAAGGGGTTGGTGCTGAGCGTCATATGAAAGCCCGACAGTATATAGATTTCGATCGTGGTGTTTACCGAAACGGAAATAACCGTATGTAGTTCTTCCGAAGCGATAAACTCTCGGACTCATAAAGTGATCATTCTAGAGAAATGCAGTAAACGAGGAGAAGTATGCATTCTATTGCACTCATTTTGTGATTACAGGTTACAACATCCCATCCTTTACCTCGGAATCAATTAATTAGATAAATTCAAAGCTTACATATATTATGATACAATTACTGTTACATTGTTTATAAACATATTCTTTCGAATTCGGAAAATTCATTCAATTGCAAGCAAGTAGTCACAGTTCACAATTGTCTTCAGTCTCAGTACAACTCTCTATACAACAAAAACTAGAACAGTGAGTTGTGGTTAATGTTTACTGAATAATGAATTAATTGCACTTCAAACATTCGAGGAAAAATGTCGATTGAATCGGTTCCGCTTCCTAAACATGGATGAGTACAATATTCTGTTAGTTGTCGCATTTTCACTTCTCCTTCCCTTAGATTATTTGAAAAAAATTCCAAATGACCCTGTGGAAATCGATTGACTTTTATGGTGGTGCCATGAAGAAATGTAAAGCTCTCACATTCACTTCTTCATAGGTCAAGGCTCTGTGCAAGCCGTGCTGCATTCAAAGTGATTACAGTCCAATAGGAACTTTAAGACAATTTCCAGACATGTTAGTTCGTTTATCATGTTCATCGGCACCCAGAATATATATGTACGTGACATACACAAGAATATACGTGTATGTGTATTTACTTTTGTAAGCACAGAGATTTTTGGCTTAAACCTATAGGAAACTGTTGGCTTTCAGTTTCTTTATAGCAGCACAATTTTCTCAAGTGGGTAACATGGGAATTATAGTTTTCTGTCATTGTTCTTAATGACGGGGTATATAAGATTATCAGCATGTTGGTCGCCTCCAAAAATTATACGATTTGATTTTTTTTTGTGTAATTTTCATCTTTCCAATCACTCAATTCCAAGGCAGCATGACATGGAAGCAGATATACAATGAATGCTTTTATGGAATCAATTATAGTTTAGTGCTTACTGAAATTCAAAGCACGTTTTACTACTTGATCTACGTCAGGGATTCCAAGTGTTAAGTAATGGACTTTTGGTACATTTGCTACCTGATATTACTCAATGGGATTTGGAGCCACAAGTGTTCTCATTAGTATGGTATAAGCTTTCAATCGCTAATCACCTGAGGAGTGGGGATTAGGTCACAAACTATTGAAAGTAATGTCAAAAGAGAAACTATACAATCAGATGAACTTCAGAATAAAAGGAAGGATTCTGTGAAAAGAAAATTAAAAAAAAAACAGTTGTGTCGACATTCAATTAACAAATTTCTATACCATTTCCTCGGAACCAATACATCATCAGGCATTGTCCCAAGCCTAAATAAAGGAGAAGAATTTGACTCAATATACTTAGTAGTATCCTCAGTAACATAAAAATAAAATGCCGAGACAAGGGAAAGAGATAAATATAATTAGAGTTTTCCCTATATGTTAAATATTACCTGGCCTCTTTTGGTGACGTGTCCCACAGCAGGCCACAAAAGAAATTGCATTCAATGTCGTTGCATACATAATTATGCCACTTAAGAATACTAGGGCATCCACCTATCGAGAACACACATGGATGGCGTTAGAACGTATGCAAATATAATAGATCCATGCAATATTGGTATCCTCAATAATAAGACAGAGAAATTTGCAAGAACCTGGCAATTGGTGCCACCGGGATAAAGATTTTAGCAAACGCAATGAAGTTGACGCATCGTCAACTTTGCCGATACCCATTACATTGCTCTCTTAAATACATCATTCCTACATTTCTACATTTTATAATAGCAACAGTAAGTTTCCCACCGTCATTGACAGTAAATTCGTATCCTACGATACCATCACATTTTAATATTGATTGTTATCCTGCATTGAATTAAATGGTGGCGATTTCGCGAGAAGAGAGGATATATTAAATCGCACATGCAACCGCCGACGATTAGAAGCATCAAAAAGCGTCAAGCTGAAATCAAGCTAATAACACCACCGACAAAGTGAGGTTGGAGCGAGGTACTTGGCTTTGGAATGACGATGTCTTAATAAAAGTCTGTGGGTAGAAACGCTGAGATGATAAGTTTTTCGTCAGAACATTGGTTAATTGGTAAATTTATAAGAATGACAACCGCGAAGCAAAGAAAGTGATCGCTGTTACCCGAGAATCCTAATACAAAGATATTTACGATCAACTAGATACTCAGTACAAGAGAATTCGTATCGACTTGTTGAAAGCTGGCACACACACACACAGTAGAAAACGGAAATACTTCAAGCAGATTCCCCATCTCTCACTTCCACGGGCATTATGGACTGTCAACACCACAGAACGAATTAAGTCGCGAAAAGCAACGGAATCTGGTTACATCGTGGCTGAGGTCCGAAAAGTGCCGACCTGGGGCCCAACACTGTGGTTCAGTGAATTCTTCGACTGTATTATTGAGTAGAGAAAACCACCGCAATTGCGATATGATGAAAATGACCGTGAGGCAAACCGGGCTTATTAAGAACTGCGAAACATTGCATTGGTAAAACAACTTGAGAAACTTGTTTCCTTCATTAGACTTGTTAGCACTGATGAAGGGAACAAGTGGATCCCGAAATGTCGGTATTTGCAAGGCCAATGAACATCACTAGCGAATAGAAAAAAGCAAGTCCTAATTATTACAAATAATTTAATTGCCAGAAACACCGCCAAATTACACTTAGATAAACTTGAGAAAGATTTCCGTTCAACTGTTGAATCTAAAAAAGCGAATGATCGCGATTCACACAAGTTCGCCTCATATGCATTGTGGCAACACCAAGTGCCAGAGAAAGTCATGGGATGGATTAAAATGTTTTCATGCGATCCGAAGAATGAAATTTGATGTGTGGCAGGTAACGAAGTGCTCTATGTAGGTGATTTATCTGAATAAGACTCAAATTCAAAATTTACCACCGTGTTATTCGCCATCACACTCTCTATGGCTCTGAGTTCTAGCCAAATTTAATGAGGGCGCCTCGCAATTATGGAGACGAAGATGTTTCATTAGATCAGCGGCATAACACATAAATGTTGGTGCGATAATTCAATTGGACCAGAGCCTTGGCCACGTTAGAGCACTTCATCCACAACCATAACAATACACTACAGAACTACGGTACACTGTAGGAGGTAATGTGGTCAGCATTGCGCTTGCTCGTATTATAACTCTGATTTGACTCAGGTACTCATTTGCAGCTGAGTCGACCAGCATCAGTTATTCAGTCACGATACAGCTGCTTCTGCCACCAGTGAAATTCAAACCGTGAAAGCAAAGAACCCTAACCACTAAGCCATCCGGACACCAAAAAACCATGATGACGTTCAAAATAAGGACATCCGTAATTGATGATAATATGATATGGAGTTGCAACCGTTGTGGCAAAATTCAGAGAGATATGGTCATGTGATTCGTGCCGATGAGATCTCAATAGCTAGATTGTCCCTAATACTAAAGTCGATGAAAAGCGGCCAAAAGGCCAACCAAAATAACGATGGGTTCATATGCTAGACGGATTATGACCGTGAGAAGTAGCGAATTCGATATAAACGTCCCAATCCCACTAATGAATGGGCTAAAAGCAAACGAGGAAGAAAAAGGATCTATCAATAAAAAGTCTGTTAAAAATAAACACTTGTAAGATATTTGCATATTTTTTTCTATTTTCTATAATATCAAATTTTCAACTGTTCAACTTAATCCACCTGTACTTTCCCATTATTCCTTTCCTTGATAATTTTTTTTTTAAATAAATTTAAATTTTGGCTAACATCTGTTGAATACCTTGTTTCCTACTATACCGACTAAATTACATTCAAACATGTGGTAAACTTTATATATATTATCCCGAAAGTTCAGATTTTGTTAGGTTTCACGTAGACACTTAGGTCGCA
Organism: Hermetia illucens; assembly: GCF_905115235.1. Taxonomy (NCBI): domain Eukaryota; kingdom Metazoa; phylum Arthropoda; class Insecta; order Diptera; family Stratiomyidae; genus Hermetia; species Hermetia illucens. The sequence continues at coordinate 296,892 of NC_051851.1, read as the reverse complement.
TATGCGCTGAATATTTGCCAGAGTAGCTAATGTGTATTCAATTCCAATAGATGTTTTCCTCCTTTTTGTATACATATTACAACTTCAAATAATTCTTATCTCATATATGTATCTTTAAGGTATATCATCTACCCAGTCTTCAATTGGCGATTTGCTAATTACTACGAAAAACTGGGGAGGTAAATTCGCAAGAATAACGGAAACGAGTAATGTTAATATACTTCCACAACTTGCTATACAACAAATATAATAAGCTGCCCAGGTTCCATTTAGACAAGGGGCCGATTTATCCTAGGAAAGGGCATGGGAAGATGAAAATGCTATCAATTTTTCCTCCTTTATACCTTAGACCTATCGACAGAAGGAAACAGCAGAGGAATATTGGGGGATTGGCATGGAATGGAGTTGGCATTCGTGATCGCCGTGATATAAATACTTTACTCTTTTTTCCAATGATACACTGGAGGACCATAACGAAAATATAAAGGTCTTGCTATCACTCGTAGCAAAACATTGCACTGTAGGGGAGTGTCATCTGATGAAGGAATAAATCTGCTTAATAAAGTTGTTTTTCTCTAGCATCCACAGAAAATGTTTAACACATTTTGAAGATAGAAGATAATTTGAGTTAAAAATGTTATCAGAAATTCTGCCAGGAAAGTTTTAGATAGTTTATATTAAAAATTGTCACAGAAAACTGTGTTATTATTTCAAAAATTTATAGAAACTGATTGAGAGCAATTGTGACCACAAACAATACCGTGATACAGATTGATACAGATACAGATTGGTCATTGCTAGCAGGCATGTAAAATAATATACCTCAAGTTAGGCACTTTTCCTCTATATTATTCGGTTATATTTGCCCGAAATACAGTTCGTTATGTCCTTACTTTTTCCATCTTTCCACTATGGCGATGAGACGTTTGTATCCAAAGTCACGTATATTTTATTTATTTAGCAAAAAATATTGGGGTTATGCTGTGGAACTTGTATGATATTCACTTGTTGTATTAGTCGTATATATGGAAATTCTGATAGAAGCTCCAATACATGATTTATGAGCCTAGCAACAGAAGCTCAAAACTGCAGTATTTTACTGGCGCTCCGACTCACTTTTCCTTCCATTTTCTTTTTCACTTTCAATCTTCATTCATGAAGAGTGATGCGACTTTAAAGGGTTCTCAGCTAAATCGAAATAGATCAGAAGGTTGACTTCATTTCCATAATGTAGCCGCAAACTAAAAGCATTACATTTTAAGATGAGTCAGCTTGTGTGACAGCAATGGTGGTAGTTTGTCTTCAAAACTATAAACTGATATTTGTTCGAAATGTTAATTAGACAGGGAATGAACAGTAGTTGATAAGAAATAATAAAGAGCTTAATCTTGATTATTTCCTCTGTAAGTAATTTGAACTCATTCAGAACCATTCATTTTTAATAAAATTATAATGAACAGTAAACAAGTTTTTATGTAAAGTATATAAAAACTCATACGTACGTATTTATCATTTTGAAGTGGGATATTGGTTTGCTCATCGATTATAATGGTTCTGTTTTGGTAAATGTTGGAAAATAAACTCAACTTTTTGAAATAAAGTTGAAAATATAATGTGGTATATTTATGAAAACTTCTTGATTCAAGTCTCAAATTCGTTTTTAAAAACGCATCCAAACATTTCGACCTTACTTCATTTACAAAAGCGAATATCGCTCACACTGAGAACGTATATAGAATACATATATATTCATCTACCCGCAAATTTCGTACGCATAAATATGTCTTGAGAAATTCGAAATGACATAGAAAAAACTAAAAACGGATGAAAAAGTAAAAATAAGAAGTTCTCCCGGCCACTCGTTTAGATCGGCTCGCTTTATTGTGGAATTGATAGACTGATATGATGATGATATATATCCTATGCATGATGTCTTAGGAAGCATTAAATTCACAACTTTGACCTACTGTAACTTTTGTAATATTAGAAGCATCTCCTTTAAACGTTCCAGTATTATGCCTTATTTGATAATTTATACTCAGACCAGGTTTTCCTAAGATGAATTTAAGGGATTTTTTATTAAATTTAGATTGGTCCTGAGAACAGGGACCCGTTCCTTATCTTCCGGCGAACATGAAAAGCTAGGCCAATTTTGAAAAGCACTCATTGAGCCACTTAATTTGATACCACAAATGACAATATTCTAAGAAAAAAAATATTACACCCGTTTCAAATGTATGGGGAGCCTCTCCTTAAACTTAACACAAATCATACCATAATAACACTCATTAAATGTAAAAGCATTCACAAACCATATGTTCTCCAAATTTTGTGTCAATAAGTTCAGCGGCTTCGAAATAAATCGAGTATGATCAACAAAGAGTTGGGCAGACAGATATTAAATCGATTTTAATAACGTTAGTTCACATAAAACCTTAAAAAGTAAAGTGAAAAATATTATAATTATGTGTGAATATTATATAAATGTGGATAAAATCCGGTTCAATAAGTTACGGTGGGCGGGTCACTTAATCCGTATGGATGAGGATGATCCAGCCCGGAAAGCCTATAAGGGCAATATCTATGGTAGGAAAAGAAGACGAGGCAGACCCTGCCTGAGATGGATGGAGCGATGGCGTAGGTCAGGACGTCAGACAGCTTTTAGGGATACCGGATTGGTGGACCTTGGCGCAAAACCGGGATGTCTGGAGTTCCTTATTAAGGCAGGCCTAGACCAGATACCGGCTGTTGCGCCGTTGATGAGGATGATGAAAAATATTACAAGCAATATTATCGCCTCAAAAAAGCAAGGAACGGGTTATATACAATTTCAATTCAATGCTTACTGGCAAACAAGGCACACTCCTCTTTGTTCTTGTTCTGGACACTGTTACACGGGACATCCAACGTCCAGGGAACTATTCACTGCTTTATGCAGATGTTGTTTTTCTAGCGTCTAATAGGAAAATGATCTCAAGCAACTTGTCCAAAAATGGAATAATCGCCTCATGCAACACTGTCTCAGATTGAATCTGAATAAATCTGAATTTTTGACGGCCGATCCCCATGAGGCAAGCACAATCACTGTCAGCAGTAGTGACCTGCCCAGAACTGAACGATTTAAATATCTCGGGTCAATGCTATCAGCCAATGGTGAACTTCGCTATGAAATTTCTTCACGCATTAGTGCAAACCTGGATGAAGTGGCGTTCCACAACTGGTGTTCTTTGTGATCGACGTATCAACGAACGTCTCAACTCTAAAATTTACCGCAATGTCGTCCGTCCTGTCGCTCTCTATGGTTCAGAATACTGGCCGACTATAAAAGGCAATAAGCAGCGTCTTCCGGTAATGGAGACGAAGATGTTGCGTTGAACTAGTAGCGTGACATGTTTTGATCACATCCGAAATGAGGATATCCGCGATCGATATGGGATTGCATCGATCGTGGAAAAACTGCGAGAAAGGCGTCATCTATGGTATGGTTACGTAATTCGCACTATCGAGAATTCACTTGACAAGATTGATCTGAACATTGAAGTCGATGGTAAATGACCAAAAGGCCGGCCGACACAACGGTGGCTTGATAAGCTGGATGGGAATTTAAAACCTTCGCGACTGCATCCACATCGGTGATTTGATAGAGCCAAATGGCGAAACCGATCACGACGAGCCGACCCCGTTTGTAAACGGGACAAATGCTGAAGAAAAGGGAGGAGCAAAAAAAGAGTGAATAGTATCAATAATAATCAAAACGAAAAGCATCCTCTTTTATCAGGATAGTACGGTTTCACTAGCCAAAATCATGGAGTTGAAGTCCCAATTGTTGCAACATGCCCCGTATTAACCAGAATTGGCTTCGAGTGAATTTTTTTATTTCCGAACTTATAAAATATTTCAGCGGACGGTGATTTACATAAATGAGGAGATCAGCGCTAAAACCGCCTATGTTGAGAATCTTTCAAAATCTTACTTTTTTAGAAGGCTTAAAAAAAATTGCTCGCAAAAGTGTATAAAGCTGAAAGGAGATTATACTACTGAACGACCCTCATATTATATTATGTTATCATCAATATTCATATAAAAGCATAAATTCACCTTCGCAATGATCTACATACATATAAATATGTACATATGCATGGCTTTGACATTATTACAGCAAGTGCATAGTAGTTACTTCAATCAATCATTTTAGGTATTGGTGGATTCTCACTCCGATGTCTACTTTTCGGAAAAGCAATGATTTTTTGAGACTCGGCTTCCAAAGGGGAGAAGTTAATTTCATTGCTTTCGCAATAAGAAGAATAAATTGCTATATGGGCTCAGAAAAGTTGAATTATATCCACTTGTTGCACATTTGCTTTGAAGAAAAATTTGATATAACTTAGATAATATATTTCAGAACCTAAATGCTCCCTTTATTCTCACCTAGTACCGTCCGTCGTTTTTCTAAGACAGTTTCGAGGGGTTGTTTCGCTTACATTCATTTTGGGCTTTGATTATTTAACGTAACGCATGGCTTTCTATGGCCTTTGTTCCACTTTTATCACCTGGAAATCACTTCCAGCATAGCAACAGTTTTCCGACATGATACCTTAGAATAGTCTTGATGAGATTTGCCGCCTCCTAATACTTCATGTCTCTCTCCATATCAGATACCTACATAGTTGTTTTTCACAGCATGCATTTCATTAAAATACTCAGAGCAGATATTTTTCAGAACGTTTGCGGATTACCACGAATACCTCGTCCGTGGCTGAAAGTTAAGGGTTAAATTGTGCACGATATTATCAGAAGAAATTGCTCTACCAACTATGCGAATAAAGGCCTTTTAATTTTCCTTCTTATGTGTATGGGATTTTCTTTTTACTTATAAGAGCAACGACGCTGCGGGTACTCCACTAGAAAATACAAAATAACTTTATTTACATAATACAATGTTTAGAGGCATTTGCGCATATTTAATGGGTACGTGCATATATAATATAAAATAATGTACAATATATGGCAGCTTATCATTGTGGTATTACGGTGGCGTTACTGTTCGAGAAATATTTTAATAATTGGGGTTCAGGTCAGCTTTAAACGTATGTAAACATAAGAAATATGGACTTCTATTCTTCAACTAAGAAACAAAAGCAGCATGAAGAGTAATAAATTATATTATGTTTCTTAAAGTATTATTTTCTTAAGTCAAAAGATAAATTCGATGCTGATTATACACCAAATCAGAAAATGTTCTCGGCGGCATTGAATCCCCAGTATTTTTTCTTTGTAATTAAGAAACCATTCCAAGGATGGAAATAGTGATACAGACTGGCCGATGTTCTGAGTAATCTTGCCATAATTAGTCCCAGTTATCAAATTGTTTGCAAAAAATTAAGACGCCTTACTTACTTTGAAAAAAATAATCTCAAGACAAAATCGTTTGCTGTGATAATCAGATGAAGAATTTCATGGAATTTCTACCAGTCTTGACGTTATGAGTAAACATACCATTTTTTTCTTAGTAGCATTGGTTGCAGGTAGTTCGAAAGCATATACACATATGTTCATATGTAAGATCATTTTTAGCTACCTACTGAACCGGCATCCATCAGTGGTATTTATAGTGTGTCTTATATCATATATTACATTTATTATATATTTGCAAATATTGTGTTTGAAATAGGTACATGCAAAAAAGCTCACATACCGCGAACATTCCATGTGATCTGAAATGAAAGAAAATGAAGTTATTATGAGCCACGTCCTAAATAGACTATTAACACTGTAGAAAAAGCGGCAAGATAGGCAACATCTGAAATCTTTGTCAATAATTTATTCGCCCGTTAATCATCACAGTTTTGTATAAAGATCGTCTAAACTATAGTTAAAACTTTCAGAAAATTTTAGGTTTATCAAAACATTTAAAATAAGTCAGTGAGAGTAAATGACAATAAACAACCCTGTTAAGGAAAAAATTGGAAGCATTTTTTTTAATTTACAACCTTTGAAATTCGACTAACTCTTCAAAATATTAGTTAGCCCTAGACCTTCCTATACATTTGAAAGGTCAATGTTATTTATGAGAGAACCCGTCAAAAAAATAGTGCAATAAAGAAGTTCACGCGCTGGTCGTTTTTTTTTTCTCCTGATAAATTAGTCTAACTGAAAAACGCAACAAGTAGAAAAAACAAACTAGAACCGTAGCTAAATCTCAAGAAAACTTCCAAAAACAAATATTCACTATGGTGTTATAAATTTAACCCTTCCGAGAGATAGTAAGGAAATGTTTTCGTTTTTTTTTTGCATCTGGTATTTGTTCGTTTTATTGCACCCATTTTAAAATGGTCTTAGGGTTTGCGTGACTTCATCGCGCACACGTAGCCCGTAGAGCGAGTGTTCCTGTCCATCATGTGCAGACGACATATTTAAAGGGTAAAGAAAAAAAATATTTCGTAACTTTTAATAATATCAAACATCAACATTTTGAATTTCTCCACATCATCCAATGAAATTATAGTTTTCTGCGTAACTAAATTTTTTGGCCAACCTTTAGAAATTGAAGCTAATCCAGCCCCAGTTGAACTTTAATAAAATCTCTTTTGTAATATTTCATAGATTGGCCTAGCAATGCCCTTGCTATTGGAGTGTCCCCAAAACATGTTTTCATTTCGTATTCCTTCAACGGAAGAAAAATAATGAATTTCTCTACATTTCCGTGGAGTTCATATCACATAAAAATGCCTTAATCCACAGGCACTCAATCTTGAGGACAATTATGTATTTCATGATCGCAGCTTAGATCATTGGAGTACTCAGCATATAAATATTTAACACTTGATAAATGAAAATTTTTGTCACATCATTCAAGAAAAGATTCAGTTATTTCACTTCGTAAATAAACAAAGCTCTCGACTTCTAGTGCACTCTAAAGCAACCGAAGTATTTTATTGTTTCTATTACCGGTTATCGGTTTTGAAGTTGCCGTTTCTTCCAACTTAAACTGGGACCAAATATACTTATAATACTTATGCATGAATATAGAATTTTAGATGGGCGCGTTAAATTTAGATTGATAGCCATGACTATTGTGATTTGACACCTGATACTCATGAATATTTAAGATACAAAGATTTTCATCTTGGAAATACGTGATCAGCAAGAAGAAAATTGAAAGTGGAGAAGTTTTCCTTACAAAACGTTATCAAAGCACATTCGCATTCATCAGTGAATTTAGGACCATTTATGCAGAAATCAAGGATTCCATTTGTTGGTGGTGCTCTTTGCAATTTAGCAAGTTATTAAGGCTTAGTTTACATGTGCTGGCAAACGCCGAAAATATCAATACACCCAAGCGGAGCAAAACGGTAGGCCTTGACGATATTCCCGCAGAATTGTTCCTTGCGGCTACTGCGGTGTCTACAAAACAGCTGCTACTACTGCTGCAAAAATGCTGATGCTCCGATATATTTGTGCGGGGATGGAGGAAAGGAGTCGTGGTTAAAATCCCGAAGAAGAAATTATTATTATTTTTGTTAAGGGAAAGTCGCACCGCGTCCTTGAAGAACTATTGTGCCCCTTTTACTGGTTATAGTGTACCTGTTGATCATAGTATCTCAAGCAGGCCAGTAACCGTTAGGAACTTTAGTATGTTCCCCACTTCCAGAAGTTTCAGCTTTGCATCTGGTATTAAGTGTTCTCCCAGATGTATCGACCTGCTTTGCACAAGTGCTGGACACTGTCCCAGGACGTGCATAGAGGTTTCGTCCTCCTCCTCACAGAACCTGCAGGCAGTGTCCGTAGATATCCCTAGCTTCCCTAGGTGGTAGTTCAGCCGACAATGACCAGTGAGAATTCCCACTATGATTCGGAGGTTCTTTTTGGTGAGGTTTAAGCAATCCTTTGTGCGCATGGGTTCGTATCCCCCAATAAGCACCCTGGACTGCTCCATCCCTGGTAGGCCAGCCCAATATAGTTCCCTCAACCGTTTTTCTTCGTTTCTTAGATTCATAGCCATGAAACCGTTTCCGATTCCACAGAAGGGTTCTGGCCCGTATAAAGGCATCCCTGCTCCCTTCTTGGCTAGTTCATCCGCTGCCTCATTGCCTTCCAGCCCAGCATGGCCTGGAACCCAAAGTATCCAGACCTTGTTGGACGAGCCGAGTGTATTCAGTCTCTCAAGGCATTCCCATACCAGTTTAGAGTTCACCTGGTTGGACCTAAGTGCCTTGATCGCTGCTTGGCTATCGGTGAGAATAGCTATGTTCTGCCCCCTGTAGTTCCTTTGCAGATTAAAGGAGGCACATTTGTCTATGGCGTAAATTTCCGCCTGGAATATGCTAGTGTACCTGCCCATTGGCTCAAAGTACATTTTCCTTGGACCAATGACACCGGCACCCGCTCCCTCTGCTGTGAGGGATCCGTCAGTGTACCAAGTAATCAGTTGCTGGTTTAAGCCGTATGTCACAGCCACGCTTTCCCAGTTTGTCTTGTTACTCCAACGTGTTTCAAACTTCTTATCGAAGTGAAACCTCGTTGTCATGTTGTCCCTCGGTATCAGTAATTCGGGATACCGCCTAGAAAGGATATCAATCTTCCTTCGATTTAGGCAGCTCCCCGCCTCACTCATGCTACCGGCCATCCGAAGAAGAAAACCCGCCTTGCAAACGAAAATACGAAGGATATTGGCGTATTCCTGTTGTCGCAATTATAATAGATAAAATAGTCTTAGAACGCATCATAGAATACCCTGTAAGCCTGACCGACAAGAAACAGACTGGCTTCAATTCCCCTGCATCCACCTCATTGACACCCTTCGGATAATAGTAGAGCAGTGTGTGGACTTTGAATCCCCGCTCCACTTGAAGCGTTTGACAGCGTCCACAGGGAGTGTAACAGAAGTGTCCTATGCAGGAGGAGCTAACAGCTAACAGAACGACATATGATAGTGTACAATGTCACATGTTTAATCGAGGTAAAGTCTCCCAGGAATTTGAAATCCAGAATAAAGTCCACTCAGAATTCTGTCGCTAATACCGTGTCTTCTGGTTATGGTTTTCATATTGCCTTGTGGAGTGGAAGAGGAAGGACGACAATTCTATTGTAAAAATTTGGAATAAATATTATGACAAAGATAAGCAATGCCCTAAACTCCAGAAAGGTGTGAGGAATCCCAGGATAGCTGACGATTGAGGGGAGTTCAACCTTCTCGACAAATTTTAGGGTAGCTGAAGCACATTGGCAGAAACCGTTAATAATAGTGCGCAGGTGAAGTTGATGCGTTGTGCCGAACATAGTACCCCTAAGGCAATCATATATTTTCAAAAGTTGGAAATTCAAGACTATTTCGTTTTCTTGAAAACATATATGTCGATTTTACTCCCCTTATTACAGATTGACTGTCCTTATATGCTCATATTTCAAATAGAAATGTCTCGTTTTCAGCGAAGTTATCTGGATAAATATTGGGCTATCATACAACGAAAGACAATTTCAATTTACTCAACTACAACTATAATATAATCGCAGGAGAAGTATTAAATTACTTTTGCAAATCAAACCTGCATTGAAAAGCAATAAAACTTCAACAATAAAAAAACAAATATATTATGTAAATAAGTATTTAACGATCTACTAATGATTTCATCAGTTTTACAAGAAGTCGGGCATTAATTCACCGAATCTTAAGCCGTACGTATGCTAATGAAATCGTTTGGTTTCAGATTTAATTTTTTTAATATGACTAAAATCAAAAGAGGTTATTCATAGAAGATCATGCAAAATGCGCGTCCATGTTCCAATCTAAATGCCCCTTAATTACAATTAACTTTTTAATTCATTAAGCATTTGCTGGTAAGCTATAAAACATACCCATATATAATACTTTTCAAAGTTTATGAAAGCATTGGAGTAGTGACGAGGAATCTTTCGCACCAGAAGGTAGCTTTGCGTACGTTACATAGGTGCGTTTTCAAACTAAAAAAGAACCGGTTATTATTTTCATCAACGACATGGAAATGGAAATGGAAGAACGCCTCTCTTCTTCCATACATTCGAATATTTTATGGGATACGTTCAGATTCTTTTTTGCAAAGTACATTCAAGTTGTCACCTGCCTCGAGTTTCAGCTTGCGAATATGTAATGCTAATTGTAAACTCTGGTCACAGTAATTTAATAAGTAAATTATATGCCCATTACAATCTGGGAAGTCGGCGACGACAAGAAACTGCTAAAACCAAGCAACATTCTTTCATGATATTAATAAATTGATATATGTATGTATTTCAAGGCAGCTAACCGGCGTCTCCCATTTGAACGCTTCTTCATTATATCCATTTTCGTTTCATACTGAGACAGCAGTACAGTCTAAGCTATTAGATCAATGGCTTGAGAACCCGAAGGTTTAAGTAACTACGTCTTGACAATGAACAACTTCAACGAATTTCATTTCACAATTCAATTCTCAATGTTGGCGATATTTGCGAAGCAAACTTACACTCGATGGAATTAGGTTAATAGAAATGTTTTCATACAGACAGAAATGCTACCCATTCGTAACGAGTTGGAAAGTTTTATTTGGCATTTGCATCGTGTTTTCTGAAACTTTGCCAGCAAATGTATGATCTGCGGAGCTAGTTTCAAAAAGATAATGTGGCGAGTTCTTCTGTAGATTGTGAGTTGCGAGATCTGTCTAGTTTTATATTGGGATATTGTCGAGGAACTGTGGCCACTTGATTATATTCCTTTGTTACAGAACAAATCCCATTGGATTAGATAGAAATTCGTTTAGTTCATAAATTTTGGAGTTGAGTGCATCAAAGAGAAATATTCTGATTAACACAACCTCTTTATGGGTCAGGCGAATAGTCAGCAATTAAGAACATATGCAGACAGATATGTGTATTAACATTTATACAAATTTATAGTCATTGCAGTGAAGGTAAATTCTATGAAGTTTAATATAGGAAAACAATTGAAATCAGATGGAAATATTAACAATAGTTTGTGTGATCAATATGCTTGTTACTTTCCAATGCGGGTTTAATCAAGAGAATAATAATATAATCAATATTTTGCGAATTAGTATATCTAAGGAAAAGTATTATTTGGAAATAAGATACCTTTCATTTCCAGTTTCGCATCACTTAAAAGTTTGAATTTTTAAAGGGTAAAATGCACAATACACCTGCACCACGTCCACTAAATGCCACGTCACAAACTACACAAACTTGGACCAATATTGAATACGAGCCTTTTATATTCGCTTCTCATACTAATTTCCTTTCATTACTGAATACAAAACTCTTATCACCAAATGTGGAACAATAATACAGTAAACAGAAGGACGTCTATACTCATATCAGACTCGCATGTAGAAGTTTGAATATTACAATTTGGCATAACTAACTACATCAAAGCGTTATAATTGCAATCATATGCATGTTGATAAGAAACTATTTTTATACAGAAGTAAAAACATTATTTAAGATCAAATTGTAGGAAATACCTTTATTTCATTCAAAATAAATTTTAATAAGGCAACATAATTGCTAGAAGTAGTTAGTTCTAATGATACAAATCTAATATCAGGCTCGGTGTTCAATTTAGTTACCATTTTAAAAATCGATATCGTTTGGATGATCACTTTAAGAAACCAATATAATAGGCTGCATTGAAAACACAACAACCTAAGCGTGAGAGTAATCATACACGCATTTTTGCATTTAATTCTCTGCCCAACCTGTGATTAGCCAATGAGTCCTAATTGGATTCTTCTATTTCAAACCAACGATGACTTTTACGTCTGTCCATCTGTGCCAAGAAAGAATCTTGAAATTCTGACTTAAATTTATCATTTATTGGAAAATATTATCAACTTCGATTTTTATGGGGTCATAGTTCTTGATTAACTGGGTTCGGATAAAAATAGAGCAGCAGTGAGACGAACTGAAGTCTGATATCATCAAATTCTAAGTATTGACTTTCTCTATCAAACGCGCAACATTAATACAAAATTTTCTTTCAATTTGTTGATGATGTTTGTACTCAATTAACCTAACTCAAAGTTACAACTGGTGATCTTTCTATATTAATAAGGTACCACAGCATCTACGCTACGAGACAAGACACTACATTCAGCATAACTGCCGCGACACAGCATACCCACATTTTATTAGCGCGGCAGCCTACTGCAAACAACTGCATGTTTTGGCATACGAACAAATAGATACAGACCAAAACTGTCTGTCGGTCTATAATACGAAATGACACGCGACGCTATAAAATATTCTCTGGTCGGTAACTCATCCGCGTCGCGTAGCTCGGCAGAATATCGCGCAGCGCAGCATCGGCATCCACGGCTAGTCCATAAGTGCCATTGACAAAAATGTTCAGCACTCATAATTATTAGATTGTATGAACAATTTTGAAGATCTTTCCTGAGTGCGTTCATGGAATAAAGTAAGAATGAGATCAAATATTTACACGAGTCTGTCATGAGATTATGAAACCTCGACGAAGAATTCAAACATTGAGATGCAAACACACATTTTTATGAAAAAATAAGCATATAAGTAGTTTGTGTGGTTTTTGACCTATGTTTTTACGAATTTTAGAAATAAAATAAAAATACTTCTACTTATCATAATTTCAAAATAACCACATCAGAATATGCAATTATCCATATAGTATTTTTTTGGCAAACACTGAAAAATGATTTTCTGAAATTTTCAAGTTGGTGAATTCTCTAAAGAATCCAAAAGCTTTCAATAACCTGAACGACGGGTCGGTTTCCTCAAGGACATGATTTTAGTTTCTAATGGTCGTCATCAACGAGCTGTTAAACCTCGAAGAAAAATCATTCAACAATGTTGGACGCCGTGCCATTCAGCATTTGCAACGAAAAGGCTGCAAACCTGAATTTATCCAGGGAATTCGTTCTGTAACTGAACATACTGGTCTCAACGTGGCTTTTCGAAAGCTGGGAACCGTGCATTACAGTCAAATTCGATGATATTGAATCGGAATAAAGTTACGCTTGCAGTCTGGCAACGGTTCCGCTAAACCCACTAGGTACCTAGTAAGATTGTGATTTCCCGTCATTTCATCGCACATAATCGACTTCAAACGTAGCTCTCTGTTTTCTACCATATTCTGAATATGTACTCCACTGATGTATGAAAAGTTAGACTCTATCAAGATGGAGATAGAGGCCACATTGGATTGGAGACCACCAATTCCGCTATCAAATGATCCTAAAGATATGGCCTCGCTCACACCAGGGCAACTTTTGATGGGCGAATCTAACACAGTTACTAATCAGAATGAAATAAAAATTATGGAAATGGTGGAGCAAGGAGTATCTCAATGAGCTAGAACAAGAAAATAAGTTGAGGAGGACTAATAACAATATCCGGACTGGCATCCGCCATCATTTGTGGAAACGACAAAGATGCGTTCGAGAGAAGATAATAACTGCATCTCTAATATGTCCTGAATATAAACACAGGAACACTTTATAATTGTCGTTCGGTGCCGGTGGCAAAATTAACAAGTCCTGTCGCTTGTAATAAAAAAAGATTAACGAAAGAGAGTTCAAGTCAAGAAATCAATTCAGGCAAGATTCTAGCAGTTTTCATTTGCTCTAATTTAAAAGAAAAAATGTTAATCCAGGAGACTGTAAATCAATGGAAAACTATATAGTGTTATTTATTTTTCTAATATCTTATTTTCTGATGAAGCATCATTTTTATTTTTTTATCATTATTTTGTTTTTTTCAAAATTCTTGCGGCATATACATACTATACATGCCAACTTATTTTTGGAAATATTTCTTACAACCAGATATCTCGGAGCCTCAATTGTAGTCTAAAGCTATTTTTTATCCTAATAAAAACCCACGTAAAGCCAGATCTGCAGAAAATGGCGTCTGATCGACTGTATCTGTGGACTTCGAATTCGATCACATTTATCGCTCTGATTTATTATTGTAGGAAATGTATGAATGCATTGTTGTATGGAATTTACGAATTCTTCTTATACAAAATTGGTCATTTCCAGCGAATTCTCTCAGGCAAACGTTTGAATATGCACAAATATTCCTTCATTCCTGAAAGTTCGGATACATTCATCAATATAAATCCATGAAAACAGTAAGTATCACCTTGACTTTTGGACGGCTTCGAAGTGTTTCTCGTGTTCAAAAATCCACCACAATGGAATAAACAGAGTCGTGGGAGATATCACGATTATGATCAAAGTCCCTAGGAGAAGCTAGAATTACTATTTTTATGGTCCTCACTAAACTGTAATACTTATATTTATAGTAGCCAAAAACTTAGTGTTCGCCAGCTTTAGAGGACTCTCGGTCATTCTTGACGGAGGTGGAAAACAGAATGGGGAGTATGGGAGCCGACCGATGTTTCTGCGACATCCGATGTCCGCATCCGCCGGCCAGAAAAAATGAGCATGAATCTCCGAAAAAATGATCCATAACTGCAAAGTTCTAAATCGATCACCAGTTGGATATTCATTATTTTTCTGTAATGGTTTACTTGTAACTAGGATAAAAATGTAATAATGTAAATGTAAGGAAAGACATTTGACATAATGTATGAACTAAAAGAAGAGAATAATCGAAGAAAAAATTTAAAGGAATATTCCTCTACCTCGCTTTCGGCTTTCATTAAAGCCATACTTACCATAAGATCTATATTTCGAATATTTAATTAAAACCATGTTGCTAATGTATCTCTATCAGTGATTACGATTACTAATTAATAAAGAATAACAATGTTCATGGATAGAAATGAGGAATACTTTTAACAGCCTAACGTCTTTGTCATGATAATAAGTCTGGAAATCTATAAAGTCAATGATTTCAACTTAAGAAAAAACAAATGTAAATAAGAAATATGGCAAGAAGTTCCTTAGTTAGAAGTCATGTCCGATGTGTGAAAAATTTACAGATACACATACACGTCTGCGAGCTTACCTACTCTGAGCACCGGTCTCTGAATAACGATCTTAATTTCTTTCACAAAAACCTGATTCCACTTTTCATTTTTCTCCAGATTAGCTCAACATAATTAATTTCATACTTCATTCATTACTTCTTTATTCTTGCAGTAACGAATCTAAAACTGGTTGAAAAGCTTTGATTCATTTTATGAGTAAGATATATTTTTACTAACATATAGTGATGCAATTCTACGAGATAGCTCTTTCCGTTTCCAAACCCAATTTCTAAATGTTTAGACTGCTGTCTTCATGATTTAAGAAAGAGATAATATTCACAAGTTCAGCTGCTTCATTTACCATAGAGTTGCTTAATGCCCAAGGAATGTAAATTCAAGGCGATTTTGCTACTCATGTGCTTTATTTGGAATTAAGAATAAATTCAATTCAAACACTGTACATATATTGTATCCTTTCTTTTAATTGAATTTATCAAACCCTATGTTGTAATTTTTATCAAAATATATAAATAATTGCATGCTCCACAACGACGTAGCACAGGCGCGGAGCAATTGTTATTGGTCATTCATTCTTTGGCAACAGTTATTGAGTCGTCTTAATCATCTAAAAGGTAACTATGCAAAAAATTATTCTAGCATTATTTCAGAACCGCAGTACCCAACTAGTAAACGACACGATTTCCTCTGAGAAACACGCACTGAACTTTATTATAATTTCATGTGCATGGCTTAGCCCCATAGCGACTTACAAAGTTGCAAGCAATCTAATTACAAATGCATATAAGCCTGTAGTCATGCGAAAGTGCGACTGCAATGTTTTTCGTTATGGTTTATTAACATACTACATTATAATTACTATATTTCACATGTGCATCACATCCAGATAACGTACATACGAATATGATAATATGAATATGTATTTTCTTCTCCGGCTATGCGATTACTTCTTCGGCATTACAGATTTATGACGGTTCAATGCGAACCCAGTCTGGCTGTTTTCTTGAGTCACCAGTTCAATCAAACATGTATCTGAATATGAAATTAACGCAACCGAACGTCGGGAGCTCTCCCACAGTCAGGCAATATCAAAACTAACGAAAAAAGTCAGCATATACAGCAACGTGTACATTTTTCTTATTTTCGAAATTGGTATTCATTCATGTCTTCTGGTCGTTTTCGAAATGCTATGCCAAGCGGTTCGCTCTTAAGTAGTACCACAGAAAAATTCCTAATGTAAGCCCACCATTCCGTTCAAGATCCTAATGCAAAACGCATGAGATTCCAACTAGACGAGGCAAAATGGCTCACCACCAAAGTGAAGGCAGAATGGCTGCTAATAGCCTGGACCTCTTCGATGAAATCTACTATATGGGATAACATCAGGTTTTGGAACTTGCTCTCCGTAAAAGAGAGAATCTCACGCACACTTCTACTTTCCAGTAAACAAGCTGAGTTCTTCGCAGCCACACTTCATTCATTGCTCAATTGGCAGCCCTGGAATGTATTATGGCTGCCATGAGCTGTTAGGGAACTCGTGTAGTGGGCTGATGTGCGCCTGTGCATCATCCAACAATATGCTTTCGTGTGCTGACCATGGGAGCCAAATTGGGTGGGGACAAACTATTTTCAGCTCAAAGATAAGATGAGTAACCTGTTTAAATTCTGGTACCAGAAGGGGAGAGCATGTGCTTGTTATATAAAGAGTAGAGAGAGACACCGAGCCAGATATGATTTTCATCTTAGATACGCCATGACAACAGCAGAATTCAGCATCTGGATGTGGAAGCCAAGTCAACATGGAAGCCATTATATGGCAATTTAAATTTTCATTCTTCTCGATAATGGCATGCGCACAACAGTTTCACCAGTCAATTAGGGTCCTTCTGGAAGGATGATAAAAGCACAATGCCGCATCGGTCCATGTTTTCAGAGAAGCTTCTACATTGTTTTGTCAAAACTGAATCATACACATAAGGAAGTTGTCTATATCCTCTCAAAGTTGCCTCCAACATGGTATTGCAATGGATTTTCTAACAAAATATTTCATAGACAATCATATTAGGTTTTGGCAAAGATTACTTTAGATGTAAAGGTTATTTCCTGTAGAGTCGGAAAAGATATTTTAAAAGAAATTAATTTCGCCTATTTTATACTGAATAGAATAAACCAATTTGTATAAAAATCATTTGGAATAGCGCCGGGTTGCAAACAAGGCAGCATATTGACACAAAATGATAGTAAGAGATTTCACTTCGAAGTCGTCGACGTTGCGTCTAGAGGCAAGTCGTATACTAAAGAGGATCTCAGTGTATAACACACTGGGAGTGTGTATTTTTCGAAAAAATCATACTGAAATAGGGCCGAATGGCATATTATTTAATATAAAAATTTTTGATTTTTGAAAACATCCGAAAAAGAGGGAGCACTATGGAATCTTTCTTAATTAATCTCATCACCACATCGAACGTGTTGTTCTTGGACGCAGGTCAACTCAGTCTCTTGTAACAAACATGCTCAATGAAAGCGTCAAGAAGAGGTAAGGGTAGTAACTATAAAAAATGTTAATCCGTCCAACTAAATATGTAAGATTTGTCAAGGAAACGTTCCTTTTATGAAACCATTCCAAATTGTTTTTGTAGAAAATAACATCCAACTCGAATTTAAATTTAATTTGAGGAGGAACACAGTATACATTTCTAGACAGTATTATAATATATCCAGGCCGAGAAGGTTTCTCTTTGGGCCCCGAATTGAAATTTCAATGAATCTTCCAAATACAAAGCCGATCGTTGATTAGAATGGCCCAGAAGGCCCTGCGAAGTAACTTGTGTAGATGCTTACGCAAAACTAAGGAGAAGGAAAGGCAGCTAATTGGTTTCTGGCCCAGTTTGCAACGTTGATCCAACACCCCTGGGAGTCTGGCTATGACGAGAGAAAGGAAGACAGGCACGGGGTTTTCTCTAAAGCGTGGAATACAAATTTTCTCTCTCCGGCTCTAAATGTATCCATTACGAAAAAAAGAGATGAACAAAGAAAGCGGCATGCAGAAAAATGTCAAAGAAGTAGAAGAAAATATACACACTTGTCTCGGAATCATCAAGAAGGATTTTGAAGTTGCTCATAATCTATCATATTCCTTCACAACTTTGCACCCAGTCCCACAAACTGGTTACATGCACCTTGAAGTTGCAATAAATTACATTTACACTTCCTTTTCCCCAGAAGCAAATAACAAATAGCTCCATTCAGAGCCATATCGGAAAGGTCGCACAGTATCTTAAACAAGTTACAAAGGAGTCTCAGACTTCGAATTAACCCGTGATCTTGAGCAATGAAGCCATGGCCGAGGTATGGATTTTAAAGGCCTCACCAGATTCATGTTCCCCCACGGAGATAGCATGCTCTTCACTTCAGTGGAAAGCCTGCACCCAGTGTCTACGGCGCGATCAGCCAGAAAGGAGAGTACAGCAACTCCCTTAGTGAGAGGAACTGAAAACCTGGCCTTGGGCGATATGTTGGTAACACTATTACCTGAATCTTCCAGAAAACAGGAGAGCAAGGCTCGCTAGAAGGAAACTACAGTTGCAATGGAGTGGGGACTACAGGCTAAATCTTGCTTGCCAGAACTTTTCTTTTCGCCTTTACCAAGAAAAGCATAAGAAAGGGAAGCTTGTGATGTGGGCGTAACTGGTTTAATAGCCGACGACAGCGGAAGGTACTGCGAAAGAAGGCGAAGCTTGTTAGCAATGAGGACATGGAGGTTGCTACATCACCAAGTGTGGCAATATCTAGAGGAACCGGAAGCAAGAAAGCGGAACTTTCAGTGGAAGGTGGAGAGAAGTGATGAGATCTACACTGGACGAAGCAGACTGTTTAGTTAGCGTCGGCTTTTGCATTAGACTACAGATATGTCTACAAATATTAAGGTTAGTCAAATTAAACTGAAGAATGTCAAAGTCTCTCATGATGATCGGATTGAGTCACAAGCCTCGGAGAAATGCTAGGGCGTCCACCTCAGTCGACGCGGCAGGACGGGCCCCGGTCCTGTCGAGAAATGGGCAAGGATTCTTGACGCATGGACGGCGTCAGGACGTAAGCAAGTTAGTCCGCACACAACGAACAAAACAAATACGTGTCTGCACGCTAAATGTTGGTACCCTAACTGGAAAGACGGAGGAGCTGGCAAGAGCCCTTCGGAAAAGGTGCATTGACATCTGCGCTCTGCAAGAAACCCGATGGTCTGGTGCCAAAAGCTGCGACATTGAACGCGAACGCGGTAAAAATGGCTACAAACTTCTCTATTTTGGTAACCCACACACTCAATATGGTGTTGGCATTGCCATCTCACAGGGTTTCCGTGATGCCATTAAAGAAGTCGAACGATTTGATGATCGGCTGATGAAGCTCACCATTATATCAGCTGATCGCACTATTCACTTCTTCACCGCGTATGCACCACAGACAGGTCGACCTGATGCCGAGAAAGATGCCTTCTGGCAACTTCTCGATGAAAAGACTTGTCACGTGCCTGCTGACGATTACATAATCATTGCCGGCGACCTTAATGGTCATGTGGGTGAAAAGGCAGACGGTAACAGGTGCCATGGGGGAAAGGGGTACGGAGCGCGCAATGAAGGTGGCGAGCGTATAATCGATTTTGCGGACACCCATGACCTTGTACTTATGAATACATGGTTCATCAAACGATTGTCTCATCTTCCCACATTTTATAGTGGGAACAATAAAACGCAAATCGACTATATTCTCATAAGACGCCAACATTTTACCACTGTCACTGATTGCAAAGTCGTTCTCTATGAGACCATCGCACCTCAACATCGGCCGTTGATTGCCTTCCTGCGAATTAAGCCACCGATAAAACAGCGTGAGGAACGCACTGGCCCGCCGCGCATTAAATGGTGGCGATTTGGTGAGAGGAAAGAAGAAACGGTCTCACTCATAAGATTGCCAACCATTACGAATGTGGAAGAATCATGGAACCAAATGAAAGGCACGATCCACAAAGCGGCCTCTGCAACCCTCGGGGTCACCAAGCCGGGTAAGCGGTACATCAACCGAGATACTTGGCTTTGGAATGATGATGTTGAAATGAAGGTCCGTGAAAAAAACGCCTTTACCACAAATTTCTCGACGATAAAACACCTGCTAATTGGCAAATTTATAAGAATGCCAACCGGGAAGCAAAGAAAGTGGTCGCTGTCACCCGAGCAAACCATTTCAAAAATCTTTACGATAAACTGGACACTCGGGATGGCAAGAGAGATCTTTATCGACTTGCTAAAAGCCGTGATGAACGCACACAGGATATCGAACATTTCTATTGTGTTAATGACAAGAACGGTACTTTGCTTACCAACCGTCCAGCCGCAGCGGATAGATGGCGAGAATACTTCGAGCAGTTTTCAACTGAAGAATTTGCTCATCCTCCACTTCCACAATCATTGCCGACATTTGGAGCAGTTCCACCAGTCAGCGCAACTGAAGTCGAGGAGGCAATAAAACAAATGAAATCGGGGAAAGCAACAGGACCTGACGACATCGCATCTGAGCTCTGGAAAGCGAAGAGCTGGGACCCAACACTGTGGCTCAGTGAATTCTTTAACCGGGTTATTCAGGAAGGAAGAACACCATCTGACTGGCAAGAAAGTACCACAGTTCCAATATGGAAAAAGAAAGGTAGCCCAGCAGAATGTTCAAATTACCGTCCGATCCGGTTACTTTCCCATACCATGAAGATTTTTGAACGCATTCTTGACAACCGTATTCGCGAAATCGTTGAACTAACCGTGAATCAAGCCGGATTTGTCAAGAACTGCGGAACTACTGACGCAATACACACTGCGCAATTACTCATGGAGAAACACCATGAGAAGCATCGCCCTCTTTACATTGCCTTTCTGGATCTAGAGAAAGCATTTGACCGTGTACCACACGAACTCATCTGGTATGCTTTACGACAACACTTCGTTCCAGAAGAACTCGTGCGCTGGGTTCAATTGCTCTACCACGATCTGAAAAGTAAAGTTCGAAGTATGGCGGGTGTATCAAAACCGCTTCGTGTCTCTGTTGGAGTTCATCAAGGAAGTGCCCTCTCACCACTCCTCTTTGTCCTTGTTATGGACACCGTCACACGGGATATCCAACGTCCAGCGCCCTACACACTGCTTTATGCAGATGATGTTTTCCTAGCATCTGATAGCAAAAATGATCTCGAGCAACTTGTTCAAAAATGGAATGATCGCCTCATGCAACACGGTCTCAAATTGAATTTAAACAAAACTGAATTTTTGACGACCGATCCCCATGAAACAGGCACAATCACTGTCAGCGGCAGTGATCTGCCCAGAACTGAGCGATTTAAATACCTCGGGTCAACGCTATCAGCCAATGGAGAACTGCGTTATGAAATTGCTTCACGCATTAACGCAACCTGGATGAAGTGGCGTTCCACAACTGGTATCCTTTGTGATCGACGTATCAACGAACGTCTCACATCTAAAATTTACCGCAATGTCGTCCGTCCAGTCGCTATCTATGTTCTGAGTGTTGGCCGACTATAAAAGACATTGAACGGCGTCTTGGGGTAATAGAGACGAAGATGTTGCGTTGGACTAGTGGCGTCACACGTTTAGATCACATCCGAAATGAGGATATCCGCGATCGTTATGGGGTTGCACCGATCGTGGAAAAGTTGCGAGAGAGGCGTCTTCGATGGTATGGTCACGCAGTTCGTGCAAACGAGAATTCACTTGCCAAGATTGGTCTGAACATCGAAGTCGAAGGTAAACGACCAAAAGGCAGACCTAAGCAACGGTGGCTTGATACGCTGGATGGGGATTTGAAAGCCTCGAGATTGCACCCAGATCAGGCATTCGATAAAGCCAAATGGCGAAGCCGATCACGACGAGCCGACCCCGCTTGTGAACGGGACAAAGACTGAAGAAAAAGAAGAAGAATGTCAAAGTCTCTCAAGGCTGATAAAGGCTGATAAAGTTGTAGAACTGTCCTTATATTCTTGTGGTACAAGCCCCATAGGTTCGTTTAACAAAATATGTAGTATGATATCAGTAGTGGGGACTAGGATCTTCTTCAATGAGAGATCCCCAAGACTGACAGCCTGGGTCCTGATATGATCATTGTCAGAGGCAACCATGCTGAGCCAATTCTGTTCTCAGGAGGTCGTTGCGGTCAACTTACAATACCAGGTTAATGGCAAGGAAGAAACACCATTGTAACCTCTGCTTACTCACCCTATGATTCTTAGTGTCCTCCGCCAATTCAAGAACTAAGGGATTTGGTAATGTATCCAAAATCAAGTTGCCTTGAACTCGTAACAGCTTGTGATGCGAACGCTCAGCATATTTGTTGGGCCGAGAAGAGAAGCTGTTTTATTTTGTCAGTTGAGTTGGTCTGATGAATACCAATGTAGGGTACGCCCCTACATTTGTCAGGCCAAGCTTAAGTGAAATAAATAATAATAATAATAAAGTGAAAAATCTGCACTTCGAACTTGGCAGAGTTGATTACAGACTGGGGGTGCTAGAGGAGGTCTCAGTGTTAGATCACTGTTACTTCGAATTTAGTCTGACTATTGCAAATGAACAGAATATAATACAAAGATGGAATCCTAAGGAAACGGACTAGATAAAGTTTATTGAACTTCTTGTCAACAAAATTCAATTCCCTAAGCAGCGAAGAACTCCTTTCAGGAGAGGAGATCAATTGGGAACTCTGAATCGTACACTTTTAAGGAGCTTTGCAGAGGCTTGTCCTATTATCCAAGGTTAAAGCGGTAAAACGGTGCCCTGGTGGTCAACCAGATGACTTCTAAATTGTGTTAAACTTCCGGACCACACAGCGTGATTATAAAAGGCTTGTAAAATGAACGAAGGAAATGGAGGGCGAAAGAGAGACCTCGTGTCCGTGCATAGTTCTGAAAAGGGCTGAGTCAGCCAAATTGGACTCTCTTAGAAAACTGCATGGAACTTTTACGAACTTCAGAGTTGAGTACAGACTCTCTGGATGTCTGGAGAGACTGGTCGAGTGTCACATTCTCGAGAAAGAGCTAAGATCGCACTTACTAAATGAAAACCAACAGGCTCATCAGTGTGGAAGGTCTCGTCAGGCAGCTCTTCACTTTTTGGTTTCAAAGATAGAGGGCGCAACTCTGAAAGGTTTGTCTGCGAGGGGGGTGTTTGTGGATATTGAAGGGGCGTTTGACTCTGCACTTTTCCAAAAGCTTTGTGTCGCCGGTGGTCTGTATCGATAGTCAAGCTGCACAGAGGGCATTTTACAGTTCTTTAATCACTGCTGTACGAGATAGCTGAGTGGTTAGAGCGCAAGGCTGTCGTTCAGAAGGTCGCGGTTCAAATCTCACTGGTGGCAGTGGAATTTGTATTGTGATTTGACGTCGGATACCAGTCGACTCAGCTGTGAATGAGTACCTGAATCAAATCAGGGTAATAATCTCGGGCGAGCGCAATGCTGACCACATTGCCTCCTAGTGTACCGTTACGGTCTTGAATGAAGTGCTCTAACACACTTCAAGGCCCTGATCCAACATGGATTGTTGCGCCAACGATTATTATTATTATAATTACTTAAAAAATCGCTGAAGGATGTAGAAACCGATTGAACTTTATTTCTAGATTCAATATGCTGGAACTACTCTGGGTGTCTGGTTATTGCAAAAGAGGGCTCATTTTCCTCCTTGTCTGGACCAGAACCAGCAATTCAAGTGTGAGTAGCATTGACTAAGGCTGCTATCAAAACCTAGAAACAAACTTCCCATAATCGCAGGTGGCAGAGCCTCAGTGCTGTTAGACACACCAAATTTTTCCTTTCAGAAACAAACAAACATACTGCAAATTTTATTCTGTCGAAGAGCAAAATAGGGATTCTTCAAAGTAATATGGGTGTTACTGTGCCTCAGCTACAACGGGTAGCATCACATCGACATCGACAAAAGTGATCGCGTTGAATGAAAAGTCTCAGAGATACACTCACCACCTGTCTCATCGAAATAAGGACATCCGTGATGGACATGCGGTTCTACCGATCGTAGAAAAATTGCGAGAGAGATGAGAGGATGGTATGAACATGTAATTCGCGCTGATTCAGTTGAATATTGAAGCCGATAGGAAATAACAAGGCCGACCGAAATAACGATGGCTTGATGCTCTTGATGATGATTTGAGAGCCTCTCGACTTCATTCAGAGCGGACTCACGACCGAGCAAAATGGCGCAATCGATTAAGACAAGCCAACCCCATTTCTGAACGGGACAAAGGCTGAAGTAGCAGAATTTGAACTGTAACCATTTCTGAGAAAAGCAAGCGCGGCCTACAAATAGACGGCAGAATACATATGTAAGAATTCAGTGAATAATAAATAATAAATTGTTGCAGAATAGCGAAGTTGGTTGGGCGAGACACAGAAAATAAAAATCAAGCTTTCAAAATTAAGTTGAATTTTGTTTTAACCGCAATATGACACTGTAAAACGGGTTTGGATGTGTAAATTATAGGAGATATTTAACATGGCATTTGTTCACAGCCGCAAATCTTTAGACATAATTCAGACACGATGTCAAAATCGTCGATTGGGGGAACTTACGATTACGGATATAGAACTAAATAGGAATTGAATTTACAATTAATTGACACTCCCATAAAATCGTCCTGATTAGGAAGCTATTTGACCATGAAAATAAAAAAGATTTTTGCATAAAGGATAATAGAAGTAGAGCTGAAACCATCCGACTTGAATGAGATTTGTTGTTCGTTTCAGTTGTAAGGGTAACACGAGTAGCCTTCAAATCAGTGAAAAATACACTTTTAGGCGCAGTGACTGACGATTGATGTTTATTCCTCAAATCATCGTGTAGTATATCAAGCCATCGCCATTTCGGTTGACCTCGTGGTTCGCGCCAACCTTAGCTAGTGAGTTCTGATCAACGCAGATTACATGACCATACCTGCGAAGACGCCTTTCTCGCATTTTTTCTCCTGGGTACATGAGATGGGTGTGAATGTGTTACGCCACTGATCCAATGCAACATGTTTGTCACCAATACCGTGAGCCCAGGTTTATTGCCTTTGGCTAACACTTGGAACCGTAGAGGACGACATGGCAAACGACACTGAAGTAGATTTTGAATTTGAAACGTAAAAGATCCTAGTTATCGAACGCCAGATTGTGCTGATGCGTGAAACATTGATCCGAGATACTTAAATCGTTCAGTTATGGGCAGGTCGCTTTCACTGACAGTGATAGTATCCGTTTCGTTGGGGTCAGCCCTCAAAAACTCTGTTTTATTCAGACCGTACTGCATGAGACAATCATTCCATTTTTGGACAAATTGCTTGAAATCACCTTATTCTGAGACGATAAAAAACAACAACATCTAATAGGAGCAGTATGTAGGGCATTGGACATTGGGTATTACGCGTGATAGCGTCCATGACAAGAACCAGGAGAGATGACGAGAGGACGACACACGGATCTGGATAAGTTTTTCTGTAGTACGTAATCAAATGACTTCTCCAGATTCAGGAACACAATGAAGAGAAGGTAATGTTCTTACGGCATTTCTCAAGAATACTTTAAAAAATCTTCATGGTATGAGGTAACAACCGAATCGGATGACACTTTGAACTTTCTGCCGGGTTGTCTTCCTTTTTCCATATTCGAACGGTCGTACTTTCTAACCAGTCAGACTGTGTTTTTCCCTCCTTAGCAACGCAATTGAACAACTTATACATTTTTGCGCTTCCCAGAGCTGCTGCATTGACCAGCTTCATTCGACCTCAACTTCCCTCTCAAATATTGGTTGCTTTCTGAAATACTATTGAGAGAGATTGGCGAGTAGACGAATAATTTTTCATTTTTGTCCAGTTTATGCGATTTTTCTTTGCCCCACATCCATCCCTCCCAAAATAGAAACACAAGAAAGATTGCTGCTGTTACACACATAATATCCACTGTGTGTATTTGGCACCTAATGGTAAAATATATACCAATTAAATTATCTAAATCTTTCGAAAACCTACTGTGATAGGTAGCGCTGAAGTATAATAAGCATGAGCTCTGAACGAAGATTAATTCTATTGCAAACAGGTCAAATGCTTCAACAAAGCAAATTATACTATGCTTTATTTTTTTATTCTAAAGGCCAGGGCTAATTCGAAATTTTATTAAAATTGGCTCAAGTCCTTCAAATATATTCACTAGCAAACGAAATAGGAGCTGAACGAGCCTTTTACGTTGGACAAGAAGATAAATGAAACGAAATTACTCAGGGTGGATCTGTTTGAAATTTATGTTTCGGGGATTTCCAAGGTTTTTATTAAATATTTACAACACACTAAAATGAATGTAGAAGCTCCAGCACTCTTGTATACATAAGGGCAATTTTATTCGTAAAGTTTTCAGGATTAGGCAAAAGCTACTGGAGAAAAGAGATACTTTTTCGGCTCTGTGAAATAAACAGAACAATTAATGAAGTATTAACAATCTTTGAAGTGAATAGCAAAATATTATGAAGAGGGGTTAATTGACTTTTACAGAGTTCTTTGGTGATGCCATAGGTATGAAATAAATTTGCTCCTGCAGACTATGACTTGCCATTTCTGAAATTCGAAAATTGTTCTCGAGTTCTTCTGGAATATGAGGAAATGCAAATCATCCCGTTATAACAGTTAATTTTAAATGTGAGAAAGCAAGCTTAATCTTGAGTTTTCTTTCTAATTACTGTGCTTTTTATATATGGCGTTACATCCTTGTAAACGATCCCAGGTCTGCTTCCCAAACCTACAAGATCCGCTTAATATTTCAACTCAATTTAAAATATGTCCTAAACTATTTTCTGTTAATAAAATACATCTCTCCGTACTGCTGTCATGAATTACTTTGTGGTTTTCTAATTTTGGAACAAATGTCTATATCACCCAAGTACTTTCACCATGTTCACTCATTCGTGTCGGGGTTAGGACGACTAGCTAGAAATTTAATCGTCCTCGAATTTTCCATTAACATTTCTACAATATATCACCAAAAGTGGTCTCTCCTTTAAGCCGAAATACCAATTAACCGAAATTGGTATGCATAAACATGCAGACGCCGAATATGTGTTATAATTCTAAACGAACAAATATATATTTCGGTAAATATTCTTGGTTATTATTCTAAATGGGGTGAGGATTCTGTTTCACTATGTAGATATATACATATTTAGGGCAAGTGTGGTGTTTATCTTACATAAGAGAAAGTATAATAAGTGTGAAAATTTCCTTCATCACATTGCGTAAGTATTTCTATTAATCGAAGAGAAAATTGACTATTATTGAAAATCTTTCAGATTGTTTTTGGGTACTTAGCGAGCGGCTGTGAAAAAAAACAAATGGAATAATGCTACATACAAAATATGTCTTACTTTCGAAAAGTAACTAAAAGCTTATATCGCAAGTTTGTGTATCATATAACAGTTCAGCCACCCAGACCTTAGGACTGGAGGACAGAAAAGCAAATTGAAGTAGAACGATACCAAAAAGCGCGATATTGTATTACTGATGACAAATATTTCATAGTTTAGCATGGGCATAATTGTTTAACTAATGTACTTTATATTACATATTCAATTTATTTCAAAGAGATAGTTTTGCATTCCTCCCATTAATTTCCATGCCATTTTAAAAAATTTACATAAAAATTATAAAGAGGAGATACATCAAGAATGAAGGATGTAGTCGAGGTGTTGTACTTCTGCCGCGATCATGAAGTGAAAATAGCAAGCAGTGCTTGCTGGATTTGGAATAATCAAATCATATAAAATAATAATTTTAAATTAATAGTTTGCCAAATTGCAACAAACATTCCAAGCTACAAAACAGTGATTGCTACTGGCCGTCACTAGGGAGGAGGGCCTTCTTTTACCGTGAAAAAGTTATGATATCCCCAACTGAGATCTATTGTCCATTTTTTTATTTTTTTATGAGAAAGTATCTTCCAAGAAGTATCATTAGGTTGATGATGGGCTATATTCTTTTTAACCTGGAGAAAGAATTGTCAGCAAGAATATCACTCTAAAGGAGGATACTAAAAAATAGATCTAACACCTTTCACCGGACTAAAATTTTGCTAAACTCATTTGGACTATTTCACTTGGGATTAGCAACTGAATATGGCATATAAGAATAAAAAATAGAAATACAAGTGGCAAACTTGGAAGAAAAGGCACATTAGGTTTCATTTAGTGACTAATTACCATTCTTTCCACAAATACGTCACGCATAGCAATATCACTAACTACATACATGTACATTGTTTACCGAAATAAAGACGTTTTACTTTTGAATAGAAAGCAGACGTCTACTTAATCGGTCTAACCCTGAGAGAAACCGGCAGCTAATACCCTTCTTGTGGCCGACTTTTACGTTTTCTACTGCTCAACATCTCAGGCCACTTCCATGGTCACCACCGATTTGTTCACCGAAAAGATAAATCTCCTTTATTATTTTCCCATTCGAGCTTTAAAAGATAAAAATCCATTTTTTATTGATTTTCATCTCTATTTCACAAAATGTTTCTTTTCGGTTTTAAAATCACTTTTGATAAATTCGTAATTATCTAACGTATGCAAGGTCGTTATCAGTCGTTTCATTTTCAATCAGACCATTTTCTTTTATACTCATATATAAGTACATTCTTATCCGAGCTAAACATCAACTTGGAAAAAGGGGTACTTCTAGGTGATTCTATTACAGTTCCCTTGATTTCCATATAAATAGATTTTCTTCCAACCATCTAAACTTGATACAATTTTGCATAAAGAAACTTTTGAACAAAATTATTGTTTGCATTGCGAAAGAAAGGACCAAATATCGAGATTCGCTTAAGATAAAAGGACTTGAATCGCTACGAAATCCATCGCTATACCTTCATAAAAGAATAAGAGTTTGTGTACACGACTTATTGTTAGGTTGATCAGACTTGTGATGCTCCTCGACAACAGTACATCGTAACTAGCTTCGTTCGACGACACTCATCATAAAATAACCAAGTACCAATGAGGATATTGTTTTCTATTTTATAATCTTATCTATGCATCTAAATCTCAATCTGATTTGAAAGAGCATTTCATTTATTTAATACATGATGATTATTCTACCAAATCGGTTTGAAGCATTCCATCGTTTCTCAAATAACACGATATATTACACCCATGCACGTTTGCCTTCAAAGTTTAAGCAGCTTTAGAAAAGATTATGGACCAAAACTTGGAAAGAAAACTGTAAAATAAAGATACTCTGAACCGTACGACGAAGTAAGGAAAACTTTTCTCTACACAAACAATTATCTTTTCCCTTATCTTTATCTAAGACTCGGCTCACACAATATCCTTACAAAACTTTCCATCTCAAAATTTCACAAGATTTTGAAGCATAAGCTACCGAAATAGCATTTTTCATGCAGCCTTTGAGAATGGGACCGCGTCGACGATGAGATCAGAGCTACAGAAAAGCTGGAGAATTGCCTTTTCTTACAAAATATAATCAAGATTACATTAAATAGCTTGTCTCTCAGTAATTGTGATGTGAAAGGTAGAACATCAGAAAGGCCAAAGGCTCATGAAATTGCTAGCCGGTCATTGCTTGCCAGCAAACTTCGTTTCCATTTTTCTTCTAGGACACGTAAAGAACATAACCATCTGCCCGAAATACTTTGACGCCCTCTATTTTTACATAGTGTACTAAAGCCGAATAACGATGTTGGGGGGTCGTTCAGAGAAGGATTTAAGGAATGGAAGCTCAGGTGGTGGGTGGCCGTCAGTCACATTCTCTAGATATATAATCTAACTTTATTCGCTACCGTTTCATTCCTCCCGGGTAGTGCTATCTTCCGCTGTTCTATCGAAACCGTCGTGCCATTCAGGAAAATAATATCCTGCACCGTAAACTTTTCCCTGAACTTGGAATGACGAACGGAATAACGAAATAGCAGTCGAACGGGATAACGAATAGAAGCTGGAATTTTCCATCTAAGACCTCGTCGTTTGAGTTTCGTAAAACGTACTTTTCCCAGTTGTTCCTTCAAGAAGTTATGTATATTTTCTTAGGGTTGATTTCTCGATATCATAACGATGAAGGTACTTTTCTTATTCAGAAGCTTATTATACGGAGCACTCAAGGATGCGATCGGAATGTTTAATGAATGGCTAGTATAAAGTTCGTTAGTCACGATCTCTAACTTTAGGAATATTAGAAGAAAAGCAAAATATATGAAGCAATTGCTTTTGGGAAGTCCACGGCCGGTATTATAACTTGGTCGTCATTTCGTGAGGATGGTGTCTTTTCTTGCTCATTGGCATTGAGATGAGGATAAAAAGTTCGGTTCTTTTTGATTAGATTGCTATACGTAAATGAGAAAAATAGTGAGATTTGCGCCTCTGTCAGGTAGATAGTAGGAAAGTAATTGCTGTTAAAGCTTATTGTACACGTACACGTGCCGAGAACTAGGGGGATATATATTATTCTCATCCGTTTAAAAGTAAAATAATAGTATTTTCGATCCAAATCCATTTAATTAAATATATCTGTTCAAATTTAATTAAAAGCATCTGATCATAACAAAGATTCAAGAAAGAGTTGTAATATTAACCTGTTCAAAATTTCTGAATTTTGTATCTTGATGGACTCTATTCAGAATAATCTTTTTGGTAATGATAAGTACAGGATACTTTCGGACACTTTTTCTCTTCAATCGTAATGCATTGAATTTTCAACAATTTTCAAAACATATAGTAATATACTATTCTCAATTGATTTAAGCAGTTATTGGTATGAAAGGTATTTTAAGCCCTAGGTATCTTATGGGCACAGCTTCATATTTTGTTCAGAATTTTCGGTTTCGTAGTTTCAGAGAAAGGTCCATGAAAGAAATTATTAATTACCAGTCGCTGGACTCCCTCATTCACAACCAATTGTAAATTAATACAGGCTTCGAAAAGTACTAATCCACACTAAATTCGGTGAGAAAAGTTTTTCACCCCCCTTTTGCATGTATCGGAACCCCCCTTAAACTCAATGTAGAACAAAGTTACTCACTCTATGCGTGGGGGTTCACAGTCCCCACCTTCCTACCAAACTTTGGGTCAATAGGTACAGAAAAGTGCACAAGATAGACAGACAGACAGACAATGAACCGATTTTAATAAGATCTTGTGTTACACAAAACATTAAAAGTGAATCTGCATATACAGTAATCTACAAAGCCACTTTCACAGACATCATTTTAAATTTGGGCATATTGAACGGTAATGCCCTTTTAGCTACAAAAGATAGATAATATTCCTCTTCTGATTTATTATAAGAAAATTTCGCTTTAAGCAACATTATACAATCTTTGTTTGTAAGCAACGTAATTGGTTATGTAATATTCTATATTTTGTTTAATATCAATCATAATATTTGGGGCACGCATCATTCATTTTTAATTGTTCACTTGTTTGGTAATATAGCACTCTATAAATAATTTATTTAAATATAAATCTAATTCCTGAATTCCTATTCCTGGTCTTAATGATAAGCTCGAGGTAATTCTCCTTAATCTCGACTGTCGTAAAATAATGGATTTGGCTTGACAATAAAAGATCTTGTTTTCATTCACCATTTAATTTTACTGGATACTTAGCTCAAATCGGCAAATTCCAATAATAACAAAATGCCAATGAAAAATAAAAGCATAAACATCTTCTATCTCAAGCATTCAGACAAAAACAATCAATTGATTCTTTTTGTGCGAGAACACAGGCTCATTTCCATGTCAAAACAAAGCATTGATTTGATACCCGACCGAAAACGAATAACCATTTCCATATTACGCAAAAACATTTTGCATAAGGGCTTTCGGTTGAAAGCAATTCCATTATAATGTTACAAATCGTACCTCGAACCCAACCCGGGACTGAAACGTAGACCTCGCCATGAGCATTCTAATCCGAATGGCTCCATGCTTATAATATAAATTGAATGAGATACTTTGCTCTAGTCACTATCCGCCCGGGGAGAATATACAAAAAGGAGCAAACAAAAAAGACAGATAAAGTACAAAAATCTCAGTTAATTTACGAAAAAGCTTGTACTTCAGTACGCTCCACTTTACTTGTTTATCTGCCTTTCCGTACAGATAGAGTAGAGAGGGGCACCGAGAGATGGGTTTCATGAATATCTCAATTTTCTATTTTGAGATATTTATTTATCTTCCTTCTCGTTGCTTCTCATCCGCTTGTGGTATTTTTCGTCTAAAGAGCTCTAGATAAGAACTTCATTTTTTCAAAATGTGTCTCGAAAATTCGGATTTTATGCCATTGGATGCGAAGCAGCGCTGTTTTCCACTCTCATGGCAATGTGCCAACGAAGGAAAATAAAACCCAAAATTTATTCAGGACGTATTTTTCTCTCTGTAATTGTCCTAAATGTGATATTCCCTGAGATACACAATGAATGCAGATTTCTTCCTCCTTTTCGCGTTATTACTCACATTTATTATACGGTTTCTTGTTCTTCGTATCGAGAAATGTATCACATTTTCTTTTGTTTTTGCCTGACAACCGTTCTATTTATTATAGCTACTCTACTTATCACTGTATGTTTATGATAATGATAATGTCCGTTTATTTGTTTGTTCCCGACAAAGGACGATTTGTTACAAAATGCTATGAAGATGACAGAAAATAATCAAATTGAACAAATGCGAGAAGCTAAGATTAGCTTCCTTTTTGTTCACTGGCTGAAGTGTATAGCGAATGTATAAAAAATCTGAGGATTGCATATCACTCATGCCACTGGCTTATGATTGCTATGTCCTGATACTGGAGTAATTTTATCCATTTTCCTCCATATATTCATGATGTAATGTCAACATTCTCCTGGAAAGTTACTTACTTTTCTCATATTACATTGCATACAAAATGATTCACAAATATGAACAAGATACGAAAAAGCATAATATGTGTCTTACAGTAATGCATGCAATTTTTCCGTTGTTTGGTTTTAACAGGTACAATGCAATGAAACAAGGCATTCATCGCTCTATTCAACGGAAGGGATGCGGAATATCAGATAAGGGTACATATGTTTATTGTCAACTTTACCTATTTGAAAATTTATGAAAAGTAGTTATGTAACATTATTGGACAATCATTTTTGGTGGCGGGAAACAGCTAAGACCAGTATTGATGTGTCGTATTATTTCAGCCCGTTCTTTAAATTCTGTATTGGCTATCACGTAAAGTAGTTCTCCCTATCGCACAGTCACCACTTATGCTGTAAGCAAGAGATTCCATTCGCTTTAATATACCCATGTCAAGGAAAATTAGAAGCATCCAAGAAGAATGCAAAGATTCGTCTCCCAGCGCGTTGCTTAAATTTTTACGATAGAAGAAAAGCATTGCACAGGTTTAGCGTTCTTCAAGCACTTGCGTGTGCAAAATTTCGCGCATTCACTTTGGCGCTAGTGTCTTGTATGTGATGCATGGGAAGGGGAAGAACACACAAGAAAGCTATCTGGGCATCATCGACAGACATTTGCGCGTAAAAAATTCCGCGCATTTACTTTGGTGTCAGTGTCATATATGTGACGCATGGGATGAAGAAGCACACTTATGAAAATTATCTAGGCATCATAGCTACACGGGTCAGTACGCTACGTAGTACCTAACCAGTGCATTTCCAATGATATTCCCTGTTGCAAAGAAACTCGATTTGCTCCTCCTGTATTTAGTCTTCTTGGAAGTACCCAATAGCCTATTGTTTAGTCAAAAGTCTCCAAAGTGCACTTCTCAAGTTTCTCGTTAACCATGTTTCTGTTTCGAAAGGAAAGGAAGAAAGTCACAAGGAGCCAGCTGGGGCGAGAATGGAGTTTGTTGCAATGATTTTACGTGAGGGGGATAGAGTCATTTTGTTTCCCCATCGAGTCGCACAAATAATCCACTGTATTGATATTTGCTAACCACAACTATAAGCACCGAGAACAGACCTGCGGTGAGGCCTAAATTCATTGAACCAACATCTTACGGTTGTTATAAATGGTGAAAATATCAACACTTGTTTTGAAGCATGAACACTCATTCAACAACCACCGTATGCTCTCCAGATGGAAACGCAAGTAATCTTATGGCAAACTATGTCCTCAAACAATTCGCTCTTGTTGTTGATCTTGTTTTCAGATTTCTCCCAAAAACTGACTTCCAAATCATAAGAGCTCATATTGTAGATATTGGAGAATAGAAATGTAGCAGGTTAAGGCTTTCCCCGCAAATATTTCCTGAAATGTCTAAGGCATTCTTTTTCCCCATATATGAGTGGAGGGGGTATTAAAAATAGGAGAATTGGTTATGTAAAATAGCACAAGAGTGGATTTTTAACTGCATAGAAATGGAAATTTCAACCGCCGAAATTTCACTATGCAAGAATACAGAAAACCTTTGATACAGAGTTTCTGTATGTCCACCAAATTTCGCTTCAACCGATATACTCGTTTCCAAAAACTTTCGTGCGACGCACAGATAGAGAGTAAACCAATTATAATATAATAAAATTTTGCTCTACACAGAAACTTAAAAATTATTTTTGAAACTATTCAAATTTCCTATGTTCCACTTGGTCGATGCAACAGCTTTCGCAGGCTCAAGATTTTCAGGACTTCCAATCCAAACCCAATCTCAACTAATTAGAAGCTTTTCCATAGTCACTAAAATCGTGAAATGTATGTGCAGAAGAGATAAAGTAAAGTTAAGTAATTTTTCTCTAGTATTACTTGCAAAGTTATTATGGCGGTCGAATTTCATCTTCCATGAATGTTGTGAACTTCAAGAAGCATTTTCAAATCGAATATTTCACCTAAACACTGTACAGTATTTTCTGACTTGAATATTTTCCTTTTTTCGTGTTTGCCCTTCGTATGCCCGCTATTTGCAATAAACATGCTGATCCCACAATATACCCGAAGTAACGTATACATAAAAGTTAACGTAGAAAAATATATTATTTATACTTAACATAAGACACGTTTCTCATCTATGCGAGATTGTTGCACAACTTGAGGAATTACGGCAAGTTACTGACGGCTTCATTTCTCTCTCTTTTTCCTTTCATTTCTTTTATTATACCTTCTACGGTGCGATAGCAAGGCATGAAGAAATTGTACATGCATATACATAGCGTCTTAGTTCTAACCTACCTATGGATATTTCGAGATTTTCTGGGATTATCCCTAAAACTGTTGCGTAGTTTTATGAAAGGCATCAGCCTAAAAACTTATCTAGGTATCTACAGAAATTTATTAAACAAAAACATGGAAGGCAAGGAATATTTTTCATTCAACCTCCACCTTTCCTCGGATTCGATCAATTTTATTGGATGCTGTTTATTCCACCAGCGTAGACATTTCTAGTTCAATAAGGACACGGAGAATAGAGGGTACGCACTATGAATTCTGGATACCAATTTCACCTTCTGATACATTTTATATATTTTTCGTTTTAGAAAATAAGTTCTGAAAATGTCGGTCACCCGAAAAAAATTTACAATCTTTCTTTTATTTTTCGTTCAAGTTCTCGAAAGCCAAAAGGTGTATCTTTTCATTCCCAGAGCAAAACGATTCAAGTGTTTCCATTTACTTTACTTCTACCTATATAGTGTACGTTCGGAATATACAGGTAGCATTTCCCAGCATTTTATGTTCGATGCCTTATGCATGTATTCTTAAGGTACTACAAAACTTTATCTTTCGCCACGAACAGCATTCACTGCTGTATTTGCCTTCTTACATCCTGAGCGAAATTACTCTGATATTTCCGTGTTCCATGCTGCAGTGGAGTATATTTTAACCTGTACATATAATACATATAAACTTTGCTCGCAAGTAACGAGACCTATGCAGCTTCCTCCTTTGAATTAAGTTATTGAGTCTGCCTTCCCCATCTGAATTGAAAAGTATGTAAAGAAAACAAATAAAAATGATGCATGCATATTATCCCTACTAAAAGTAGACGATTGATTTTTTGTTAATTTTGTGAATATGAATAACAGGTCATCGTTTAATATACCAAAATCTCAGCTAGATTTAAGTTATCCATTCATACTGACTGAAGGATATGTCCAGGTCCAGATTCGATGAAAACATCAATGGAAACAAACTAACAAACTATTCAGAACTTGTAGACTAGTTCGAATAAGTCCCTTACTGAGACACGGCAATAGATATTTTCAAGTACATGGAGGCAGAACTCTCTGTTTTACACGGAACATATAAAAGTGAAATATAATAAACTACATAATTGTCACAAGGCAGACAAACTACATATACATAAACTCAATTCAATTTCATTCACTTTTATACTCTTGTTTTGCCCGTTTCTGCATCCATGCGTTCTCATATTAATTATTTGTGACAATGTAAATCACACGCACCAAACGTAAAATGATTTAGAGATACAGTGGAATATCTATTATATAATACGTACATCGATTATTCGTATTTTCGGCTGATTCGTGCAAAATTTCAGGTCCCCAGAGTTAATTTTCTTTATTTTGCACTCTAAATATTTCGTACCAAATCGTCAGTCCCTTGACCATTGGAATTATCGGGATTCTACTGCATATGCATATATAAGAATTTTGCCCAAAAAATTTAATTGAAATCAACCTGTGGTTCCTGTTTTGTACAATGTTCCAAGAAATAATCAATAAACCGACTATATCGAAATATAGAAGACTTTCTTTTCATGATTACATCGAATTCAATTTCTCTTGAATGAAAAGTCATTCAATATCAATGGAGCGTGTTAATATAATTGGATTACTTCATTTACCCACGTACATGCTCAATATATCCAAGGAGCCACTTTCCTTGTCCTTCTTCGAAACTTCAAGGGAATTGGATAAAATAACGGCAAATTTGATGACGTCATTTTTGTTTCCTCTGAATCTTCGAAGCTTGAATGTAATCTTCTTAAATGTAAAATGTTAGCTCCTCACTCCTGCATTGATGGTCCTCGTGTATATCTTATTTTCTTTACTTATCCTATTTACATATACTCCTTTTTACTTTTTGTGAGGTATGTATCTTGAATTTCGACACGGGTATATGCTTCATATGAATGCAAGCGGAAAATTTTGCAATCTATTTCATCCATACTGAGGCTGCTTATTGATGGCGGTATTCTTATTTCTTCTCTTCCATACGGGCGATAGCATATAAAAATGTTATGAAAATGAAATGGCATCTCCGCCTCGTCTTGTCTGGTTGTCGCTTAAAAGAAGCGTTTTAAAAGAATTTTGCCGTTGAATTGCAAAGTATCAAAACTTTATACGTTTTCGATGATCACTTTTAGCGTTTAAAGAGTTTTTATTATACTCAGGATGCTGCTACTACAAAAAGAATGACAACCAGAAAATCGTTCCTTCCATTGAGCCTTAGCCAATCCTACTGTTGTTTCCTGTCACTGCCGCGCTCCACCTAATTGAGGTTTTCATCTTACAACTGTAGAATTTCAAGATCGATTTCCAATTCTGGTCGAATAGCCTTTCTATTATAGTTAGAGCTATTCCATATTCCATATTTATATGAAACTTGCAAGTAAGGTTTTTAATGTGAAGTAAAAGCAAATACTCGTTCTCAGAAACTACGCACCCAAAAGTCTTGAAAAAAAATCATATTCTCCCACGAAACCTAAAGCTCAAAGTATATCCCATCCAACGAAGTTAATAATAGTATATGGCACCCACACACGGCACGGGAAATTTTGGTAGAAATCATAATTTAAATTTGTCCTGTATGTATGAATTTATTGCATCCTAAAACATCATAGATCATAGAAAGGATATATATGACGTGAATACAATATAACTCCCCTTAAATAAAGTTCATTTATTAAGCAATGGTAAATTACATAAGCACCAGACATAACGTTACTTTACCGATTACTGAAAAATAGTAATTATTAGCTGAACTTGAAATATGATTAAAAGAAAATGCCGGTCTTTGTCTGATCACTTTGTCATACTTTCAGTTTTCATAATGATAGTTTCACTACTTTTTGAATTAGATAGATAGATAGATAGATAGATAGCTTTATTAGTGTAAATCAATTCATGTTCAGATACAATCAATATTTAAGTGATACAGACTAAGTCTTTTCAACTATGGTAAGTTGTGCAGTATAAACAATCTTAATAAGTGCAATCGCTTCAATTCTCAAAATTCCCTAGGAAAATTTAAAAAAAAAAAAACCTAGCTTGCACTTTTTGAATTAGATTTGCCGCAAAAGTGAGAAAAGTTATTTTGAGAAAAATATGTTTGAAAGAAAATTGTTTGAAAAGTCGGCTTTTGGATATAAAGACATTTCTTACTGTCAATTACGCTCGTTTCATCGCTCATAAAATTTGACATTTTTGCAGTGAATTCTGGAATAGTTAAGAATAAAAAATCGATTGCTTGAACCTCCTAATATGGTTTCCCCCTTAAGCGAACTGTAAACATCCATGACAGAATTCAAAATTGACATTTTGGAATCAATGTATAAAAAGTTCATGTTCAAAATTTCATGATAGCTTTGCAAATGATACATTTGATTTATAACTTCCCTCCTTCATTAGATTTCAAGAAATAGCAACAAAAGTTCATATGAGGATTTCATTTCTAAGCTGGACATTTTGCAATTAAAGAGTAAAAAATTTATTGTTCTCATTTGATTTAGACTCTTCAATACATACATATGTGCGTACATGAACAAACATTAGTGGAACATGAACTTCACATCTTTTCACATGTTTATGATTCCCAAAATGAATTCTGGTCAATCACCCTATCCAATTTACAAATTGCGCAATTTAAAGTTACTCAGAATGAAAATGATACACACCGAAAGAGAAGGAACAAAAGTATATTCTGGCTGGTCGTTTACAAATACGAATGAAAAAAGATATGCACCCGTAGAGGGAATACAAAGGAAACAAACTGCGTTGGGAAAAATAATTCAAAAGTCCATTTATATAATAATATCTTTCGCAGTGCGAAAAGCTTTATGAACTTCAATACTAGTACTTCAAAGATAGATATCTGAAAGGTGATCAAAACCGGATTAGCAGCCTTTTGTTGCAAAGCACCTCAGTCAATCGGTTTGCCATAGAATCTAAAAGTCTTGCTGTGTAAGCTGTATTAATGTTGTTCCACCCCTGTAAAGGAGCAAATTCCATGCCTTCTCTGGACGAAATAGGTACTAGAAACTAGTGTACAATAGAAGGCCAATAAAGCCAATTTTTAATATAATTTTTTTCTCAGCTCCTTTATTAAATATGAAAATGTAACTTTTTTTTTACTAAATAATCTATTTTTTGAAAGTATAAAAAAAAATATTTTTAATTCTCATCATCTCAATTCATATATTATAGAGTGCACCAAAAATAACAACTTAAAAAACACCTCGTCGCAAAATTGGTAAGTCTAAAATAAAAAATTCATAGTGGGGTTTAAAATATAATGCCTCCGCGTGACAATTCACTATCGTTTATGAAAAAATGGTGAAAAAAATTGAGAGAACTTTAAAAAAAAGTTTGAAAAATCAACCTTTTTTCCCATGCTACTCAATGCATGGGAAAAAAGGTTAATTTTTCAACCTTCTTAATCTCGAGATTAACTAGCAATCAATTAAAAAAGAATCATTCCGAGAGAAACGCATTTGAAACTTTCTATATTTTATTTGTTGAATATCTTTGAAATCATGTTCTATCACTTACAATTGAGTAATCAGCTACCCATGGGTCATATAGTACGCTCATAAAAGTGTTTTTTGATATTTGGAGATTACAATGTTAAACAGGCAAAATGTCACATAGGATGTTTATGTCGAAGGCCATAATAAAGCTCATATTTATCGGTCCGAATGACGCTCGAATGACTTGTGTTTCTTCAAGAAACCTAAAGTTTATGGACTAGATATAGCAGATTAATGGTCAGTTAAGATGTTATGGTTAAAAATCGCATTCTATTTTTTAAGTGCTGTTTTTTCGAAACTGGCAACGAAATACTTTGAAATTTTCAGGACTTATTCAGAACATATTTCTTCGGTCCGCAAACTAGGGTAATTGTGTTTCATTCGTGATATTTTCGGTAGTTTTTTTTATTCATCAAAGAAGCCTTGAAAAAACGCCAAAATTCACAAAAATTTAACATCTTTTTGGAGATGGGTGTATAATTTGCTTGTATTTCAATAATGAACTATGCGACCAGGCTGGAAAAATTCCCACGTATGCTCAAGATATTAATAAACATATGGTGAAAAATTCACATTTGTATCGAGTTCGTTACAAAAAATTTCTAAAAAAGCGAAAAAAAAACGGCCTTCACACGGGATGACCCCCTTAAGGAATCCCCTGAGATTCTACGATAACCCACAATGCATCATTGAAATCATTTTTCACTTTTTTTCATTTTTTGTCATGTATTAAATGAACCAAATTTTGTAAATGTATCGGTTATGTTGGAATACTTGTTATATTCAACTTGGTCTAAAATACTTTCTACTTTCGGGCAACTCCACTTTTAATCATTCCGTCAAAATAGGCAAATATAACAGAATCGAATTTAATTGAATTCAAAATAGTAGAAATTAGCGACCAAGTTGGGGGAAGTAACGATAAGCCTCAAAAACTTTTATGCTTTTCATATAAAACGTTATCAGTTTTGCAATGTTTTTCTTAAGTTACGTAGTACATTATATCCTAAAGAAATATTATCTTAGATTAGCGTAATATTGCATGAAATGCTTCACAAACTCTTCGAGTCAAAATGGAATATAAATAAACAAGTATATGCCCAATTCATCATCTGAATATACAAGAACTTAAGTATCAAAATAAATCTTTAAAAGTATTCCTAATGATATACCCTAGAAAAAATTAAATACGCACCAAAATAAATGGCCTAAAACGATTTTGATCTACTGTTTTTCTTTCTAGTAACAAATTCACTGAACTGAAACAATAATGGTTAAGCCCGTGAAAGTGAAATTCTTCAGATTTATTTTACACTGAATGATACACGGTATGGGGATTGTCTTACAATTTAATAGTAATATTCGTGAAAAAAATATCCTAAAGTTCAGTAATGCAATGTTGAAAACATATTTAGCATAGATAACTGATACAAATTGTATAGTTCTTTAGTGGTATATGAAAATGAATGGCATTCGTATATTCTTGTTTCATCGAATATCCCTGTCTGCTTAAAGTGGGAAGTATGCCCGAAATAAAATAAGCGTCGAACATACCGGCATTTTCACAAAGTCCTATTCACAGTCCTACAAAAAGTTTCGCAGAAAAGTTAACAAGAAACTTACCAATCTAAAATCAAAATTGTATTGCTAGCGGACAGAAAATAAATCCCAGGTCATTACAAGCGCTCGTTTTAGGTTCTTAAAAGAAGCTTTAATCGGAGCAAAAATTCCCATTGCACCGCAATGCTTTCAAATTGATTACACTGCACTGCGTTCTTGCCAAACGTCGTGGGCGGTAACGCGTTCTCAACCTGTCCTGCAAGTCGAAGTTTCAACTCAGCATTCTATTTACATAAATCTCTAAACACACACACGCACACTCGCCCCGCGCACTATTGATTCAACCTCTTTGCTCTATTCTGTCGGCCATCAGAGAACTGGGCGTGGTGCGACCGCACCAGCTCTGCCGAACTCTATTCCAGTTTCCTTGACTGGGTGCAAAGAAATCGACTGGCCGCCGCGCTCCCACCCCGTCGCCCTTCACAAAAATTTCCTATTCTCGTTGCCGTCGTATGCGTGCCGTGTGGTTGTGTGTGAAATATCTTTCTGCCTCTGGCTGGGAGGGCAACATCAATAGCTTCCATGAGACGACTCATACACCCTTATTTTAAGCAGTTCAAATAACCATACCCGGGTGAAGTGTTTGCCCACGGTGTCGTTTCCGCCCTGACCAGTTGCTCTCAGGGTACTCTCTTCTAGAAAATCGCCATTAATCAATTTCTCCATGATTGCACTCTAATTGAGTTCTTGAGATTCTTCAACTTCTTGTGTTCAAATTCGACCTTCGAAGTTACGGTTCAATACTCGCCACTAATCCGCTCCGGACTCAAGGCTTGGCAGGCAAAAGACTGAACATGATCCTGACCAAACCAATTCTCCTCGCCAGCTCCCCACGTTTTGTCGATTTGATTCCACCCCGACGCGGGAAATCAAAGTAAAATCTATTTGGCGTTAAATAATTTCTTGCTTGACTTGTTTTAACGTCTTAAGTAAAATGTTAAATTATGTGGAAAACCTGACGTGCGTTTGAATATTCATGGGAGATCAGTGCGGAGGATTGTTTTGCTTCGTTGATTTTCGAATGCCGTGGTATGAATCTTATATGATAATCATATAGAGCAGAAATGTCGGAGCTCGACATCATCAATGAAAATATTTAGATAAACCGAAATGTTTTTTTCCACTTAAACTTTTCACTCAGCATGGTGGGGTGCTGTGTATGTCCCCGATGTGTCGATACGTCGGCAAATTCATTCACATCAAACCTAGAGATTTTATGACTTTGCCATTGCGCTCTAGCGCACCTGTTTAGTATATCTTTGAATGTTGTAAACGTCTATATGCACTAGCTTGCTTGCAAATGAACTGCGTTCAGTAAATGCGTCTGCATGTTCATTGATTAATCTACTTAACATTTCATAGTGTTAGGAGACGTAAGCAAAATATTCATGATTTGAATAAGTAATGTTCATACTGAAGGCAATAAGTGGGAAAGCATTGAATGCAAATACTTTTCAATCGTACTCCTTTCCATAAACGTTTTCATCTTGCTGCATAAACAGCAACTCATTAAAATTGTAAAACGCGTATTTGATATTGTCTGAAAAATGTACATATATCATATATGGTTGAAATAAATCTCTATATACGGCATAGCGCGTTTCGCCTACGCGCCATCACTGTTGGTTCCTGCCTATATGTTTCAGTTCCCCATAGGACTTTGCGAGAAGCTTTTACTCCTCCTCCACTAATCTGCGGTATGTAGCTCTAAGGCTGTCCTCCTGGTTTATGCTGGGATAATGGCTTCTATTCTATCGCATAGCCTGCAAATCGTCCTTTCTCAGTGTGTAGTCCATCCACTGCCACTTTCATCGTCTAATCGAAATGCCCAAGGGCTCGTGGCCCGGTCAAGTTATTGGTTTGCTGTTGCTCAGGATAGAGTGCCCCCATGACACGAATCAATGAAAGCTTGGAGTTTTCGTGCAACAGTGCCGGTTACTTTCCATAAGCTGCTCTCAAGTAATAGTACAGAGAGAACATTGGTGCGGAACAACCTCGACTTGAGGTTGGCGTAAAGGCAGCTGCCTATCCAGATTTTGGCCAAAACAGGGAAGGCGGAATTAGTGCACTTATTGCGTCCAGCGACATCAAGTTCGGTGTCAGCGTCGGCAGAAACGACGAAGACGGATTAGTTCGATATCCTTGGATTTGTTGTATTGATGTATCTTCAGTGCGACTCTGCTTGCTTCCTTCTCCAAATTCAGAACTACTTGGCCAATGTTCGTCGACCTTCCAAATTTCAAATTTTTCTCTGATTCCCTAATCTCTGTCGTATGTCGCTTTTAATAGGAATTAGTTTTTTGTGCTCTGTTCTCTTTAGAGCACAGAGCACCTCAGATATTATATATTCCCTGTCCACGCTGCCCCTCTCGAAATCGATCCACTCGGCGCACAACCCTACCATGGTTATGTGATCGATGCAGACCCCCCAGATCGGAAACCAGCTGGTTTCCTGTTGACCAAACTTTCGTGGTGTTTCTTGATACATTCAAACATTAGCTAATATCTTTGGGACAGCAAAAAGCACGATAATATCCCTTCAATTTTCTAAATCTTAACGATCACCATTCAAAAATTACATATAAGTCGAAGTTGAAACTCTGTACAAAGTTTAGAGGCTACAAAGAACACTTCCGCTGGAAAACTCTTCAGGCTGTCAAATTGGCTTCGCTTGAACAGGGATGATTCCACTTATGCTTGGAGAGCTATCCCGTATCCGTATTTTGGGGTGGCTGCCATATCACACACAAGAGCTAAACTTCACACAATGTTGTACAATTGAAATTGGCAATTGTGGTGAAGTGTTTCTTTCACACCTTAAGTTGTTAATTATTGTTGATTGTTAATCATTGTGGATGATTACGAATAGCTGAAAATTTTTTCGTGACTCGGTATACGGTAGTCAAATTATTGTTATTTGCAGTAGCTTCTGCTTTCCTGAGCAATGTAATGGTGGAATCCTTTTTGTCATGGCGTATGTTATGC
This sequence comes from Hermetia illucens, assembly GCF_905115235.1. Classification (NCBI taxonomy): domain Eukaryota; kingdom Metazoa; phylum Arthropoda; class Insecta; order Diptera; family Stratiomyidae; genus Hermetia; species Hermetia illucens. The sequence continues at coordinate 252,529 of NC_051851.1, read as the reverse complement.
CGCACTTCCCGTGGTGACTCAATACTCTTCAATATTCTTCGGCGAGTTCTTCAAAGTTTTCGTCAACCACAAAGCAAGAAATTATTCCCACAGTGAGACGGAAGCTCTTATTGATTTTCAGGCAGACACAACAAATGCACATTCACAAGAGAACTCCTAAATCTACTCTTGATCACGACGTTATCGATCTGGATATATGTTCTTTACCGGCCAATCGAAACCCAACTGACCTTGTAGCAGGCCCTGTGCTCGAACAATATGCCTTTAATGATGAAGCGATGAAACTTGTTGAAATATTTTACCATTTTTATTACAGTCACCAAGATCATGCCTCCCTATCACATGCCCGAGTGTAGTCACCTTTAAGAAGTCGCCCCTGAATCTATGTAATGAAAGTTTACGTTAATAGCCTAACAGCAAATTTACATCTAAGTGCGCGAAATAATTATAACGAACAGTAGTCACTTTCTGTTGTTTTATTCGTATTTAATCAATTACTCTTTTCGTAAAACTAAAGAAGTGAATTTCACTGAAAAACGAACTCGTCCAACTTAACGATGAATATCAACCGTGTTTAGAAACATGTGATGGCAGTATCACGTACTGTAGCACACGTCAGAGCGACACAAGTATACTGGACAAGGGCACATTATCGATAAAATAATATTTTTCACTTTTCTATATTAAAAGTTAATAGGTCACACGGGATATCCAACGTCCAGCGCCCTACACACTGCTTTATGCAGATGATGTTTTCCTAGCATCTGATAGCAAAAATGATCTCGAGCAACTTGTTCAAAAATGGAATGATCGCCTCATGCAACACGGTCTCAGATTGAATCTAAACAAAACTGAATTTTTGACGACCGATCCCCATGAAACAGGCATAATCACTGTCAGCGGCAGTGATCTGCCCAGATCTGAGCGATTTAAATACCTCGGGTTAACGCTATCAGCCAATGGAGAGCTGCGTTATGAAATTGCTTCACGCATTAACGCAACCTGGATGAAGTGGCGTTCCACAACTGGTGTCCTTTGTGATCGACGTATCAACGAACGTCTCAAATCTAAAATTTACCGCAATGTTGTCCGTCCAGTCGCTCTCTATGGTTCTGAGTGTTGGCCGACCATAAAAGACAATGAACGGCGTCTTGCGGTAATGGAGACGAAGATGCTACGTTGGACTAGGGGCGTCACACGTTTAGATCACATCCGAAATGAGAATATTCGCGATCGTTATGGGGTTGCACCGATCGTGGAAAAGTTGCGAGAGAGGCGTCTTCGATGGTATGGTCATGCAATTCGTGCAAACGAGAATTCACTTGCAAAGATTGGTCTGAACATCGAAGTCGATGGTAAACGACCAAAAGGCAGACCTAAGCAACGGTGGCTTGATACGCTGGATGGGGATTTGAAAGCCTCGAGATTGCACCCAGATCAGGCATTCGATAGAGCCAAATGGCGAAGCCGATCACGACGAGCCGACCCCGCTTGTGAACGGGACAAAGGCTGAAGAAAAAGAAGAAGAGGTAAAAAGACAAGATTAAAGGGATATTATATCCGCCTAATTGCAATAGAAATTAATATTTGCACTATAAACGATTTCCAGGAAAATTCCAGAGATTATGGGAAATAGAAACGATCTGGTTGTCCACCGAAAATTGGTCATCATCATCAACGGTGCAACAGCCGGTATCCGGTCTAGACCTGCCTTAATAAGTATCTCCAGACATCCTGGTTTTATGCCGAAGTCCGCCAATTCGATATTCGTAAAAGCTGTCTGGCATCCCGGCCTATGGCATCGTTTCATCTCCGGCGGGGTCTGCTCGTCTTCCTTTTCTAGCCTAGTCAGTCCTATCAATTGCATCAGGATAGGGAATTTTCTCATGACCGTGTATAGATCTATGCTGGCTATGCTATTATAGGCAGCTTTGAAGTCATATTCCAACCGGTTTTCCATCGCTTGCAACAGAGAGAAAATCTAATCTGTTGTTGATTTGCCTGGAGTGAACCCTCTTTGATATGGGGCAATAATGTTCTGCCCTTATGGGGCTATCTGACCCAGCAAGATAGCGGAGAATGTCTCATAGCAGCTACTGATGCCTCTATAACCGATTCGCTGTCCCACACCTTGAGCATAAGTTGATAAGTTCACAGGCCTGTTGGTTCTCTAAGGATTCCTTTTGCCGCCTGTGAAGTCGCTTCTCCGCTTGATGAGTTCGTGATAAGTCTTCGCATGTGCGAGTGCAACATTATTCGGTATGCAGCATTCTTCCGTGCTGTTGCAAGCTTACATTCATCGTCTAACCAGCCGTTCCGAGTTTTTTGCGACTGGGGCCAAGTATGTTTGTGGCCATATCAATGACAAAATTCTCCAGGTGGATGTTAAGATCATTTGTCGATGCTTCATCGCCAAGACCTCAGTAGACTCTAATTATTGCGGCATCCATTTCCCCCTTATAGGTGTTACAGAGGGCTGTGTTGTGGATAGCATCAGTGTTCACTCTCATATGTCAAAAGCGATACTGGGTGGTGGTGTAGTTATTCGAGCTCGGAGCACTATACCACCGAGATAGCGATCCGAGTCTATATTGATCTCTCTATTCATCAAGGCTGAGAGGCGGCAGCGTTTAATTAGCACGTGGTCAAATTGGTTGAAAGTCGTCCGGAAAGACACACGCTTGTTTGTGGACTCCCCACGCAAAACAGAGACTTACAACAACCACTTCGTGCGACACTGCTAATGGAATAATTCGCAGTCCGTTATCATTGGTATTTTTATGTAAACTTTGAAAGCAAACGTGTCGCCTGAATACGGACTCCATCCCTTCTTCGCTGGTTAAATCTCCAAGTATGATTTTGACATCATACCTGGGACAGGTTTCGATGGTTCGTTCTACTACATCTTCCACTCTGCAGTCTCCTCTGTGGGGACGTGAACGTTAATGAGGCTTATACCTCCAAATTTACTTCGCAAGCGAAGAGTGCATAGCCTTTCGCTTATGTTTTCAAAGCCGATACCAGCAGGTTTCAGTTTTTGGCTGACTAAGAAACCTACTCCGTGCACATGGTTTACTGGGTGGTCACTATAATATATAATACAGTGGCTCTTCTCCAGGAAACCGGCCCCTTTCTGGTGCATCTCTTCTAACGCTCTTTTATCAGTCTTTTATCAGAGGCTGCTGGGTAGTGTGAACATAAAGGGAGATATGTATATTAAAACTGGATTGATACCACTCCGTAGATAGAAAGATAGTTTTATAATAACTACAACGGCCTGAAAGATCTGTCGATTTCTACTAATCTTATTATCTCACCATTCGTAAATTGAACAAACCATTACATTAAGATCCACAGTACGATTAGAAGTTGAGCAATTTGCAGATGAATAATAAACTATGCACTAGTATGGATCCTAGGTGTTACCAACATAACAATAACAACCATCCAAAGCTTCCCTTAATTAAATCCATAACTAATACTTCATGTAAAGGATGTTAACCTAAGTTAATTTTCTTTGATCCTGAAGAGAAGTGTTCATTCAATGAAAAAAAAGAGCAAACAAATCGGTTTGCTAATAGTTCACGTCGCTGCTCAATATAATGTTAAATGGTTATCTAAATTTACTACACACGGCTGTAGTTTATTAATGCTCATATTTTAATATTTTTAAAGCTCTCCCTTCCATAAGGTGGATATATGTACATATTTCCGTGCTCTAAGACCTACTAGAAACACTATGAATGAACTCACTTAGCACATGTATTTAAAAAAACATAAGCCTGTGATATATTGTAATACCGCACACACATAAATAAAAACATCTCACAGTAGCACGATAAAAATCTTAAGGACGGTGAATGTTTCTGAAACATAGTAACATTCAGTGAGAAACGGCATGATGACTTTCTAAAGATTGAAATTGAGAAATTCATCTCATGCTGCTAAGGCTATTCATCAGCTTAAACGTAGTTTAATTACGGCAATATCTCGCATGAATTTATTGGCTCATTAGACCGCCAGATAAAATGTTACCATATCGTCGTAGTGTTCTTCTCGATTGTTCTCTACCTTTGTTATGTTGCTGTTTCTGCTTAGTGGAAATTTTCTCTGCATTTGACAGCATGAAGTCAAAAGTTCAGGAATACAGCCGATTATTCTGGATGAAGAAAACTATAAAACGACAGAGACCGGGTTCGGTCTTGACGAAATTAAGGCCAAAATTTCTGTTTCTATCTCGTGGTACGTATAAAATGTGAGAATAAGGACATACACATCAAGGAATAAGAAACGTAACACAGAGAAATGGAACCTGTAAGAATGGATAAAGTCTCCGAAAATCGACTTTCTCCAACTTTCATCGTGCAATGCTATTATTTCTCCAATTAACACGACACACATAACACCAGCAACTTGCCAACAGTTAATGACTCCTTGCCACATTTAAACGTTCCGGGCTCTGCTACCAGAAACTTTTAATTGCGGCACAGCCCATGAGTTCCATCAACGCCACAAGCTTCCCAAGAAGCGTTCCACGTTTTACGACATTCTTTACTCTAGTAAAAGATTCGCCCAAAAAGGATCTCCTACATATTCCGAAACTGTCTTTTGTTCATATCCTCATATGCAGCCATTTATACATGTTCCAAATATCAAGAAAGTACTGTGGAAGCAGAAGCAATAGCAGTCTTAGGTCATTGTGGCTTGCCTAATTCCTTTATTAATATCTGATGCTGTAACTGGTTGGAAGAAGAAATGAACCTTTAGAAGGAATTTCTTAATTAAAAGCAATTTAAAGAGTTGAATGTCAACATTGGAGGTTTAATATTACCATTTCAAGCATTTTTATTTTGCAATGAACTTTGGGTTTGTGGATCAAATGTCCGGAACTGTTCGCATATGAGGCGCGAGACATTGCTTTGTGGCCTTTATCAATGAAATTCTATAATCGGTATCAAATTCAATCCATTGAGCCTGCCGACGGTCGCTTATATTCATGTGATACAAATTTGCAAAGGCAATCTAAATGAAGAGTCATTCTGGAAATTAATGCAATGTTCTCAGTACATTGGCTTGAATAAACTGTTTGTTATGTTTTCTCTATTAAGGAAGAAATCACATGGGACGCTGTGAAATAAGAACCTCCGGTCACCTGATGTTCCTAATATCCAAAATATATACACGTTTCGAAGTATGTTCTCCCAAATATAATGCGATTTCACGTACTAAAATGACCAAACATCGATAAGATCTTAAACCACATGAAATTGAATGACAAATTTTCAAGTGCTTCCCATTCGCCAGACAACTGCTATAATGACTTCTTTTCAATAAACATCTTATGATGATCTCGGGCGATGGCAACTAACACACTTCAAGGCCCTGATTCAATATGGGTGGTTGCACCAACAATTATTATTATTATTATCTTATGAAGAGCTTAGATTGCCCTACCCTTCTATATAAGTTTATACACCGGCAAAATATTTTGTTATATTTTTAATTCTGTTATACTACATATAAACAGCCAAATAACTTCGAAAAGATCAGAAAAAGCCAAATGTAGTCATTCCAGTTAATACCCAACGTCCACCCTTTATCAGCATTTTTGTTTCGCAAAGAAGCAACCAATATCCTTTAACATAAATTACTAACTTTATATGGCCATTGCAAGCAATGTGCCTACACCTATAGTAACTTTAAGTATTTGCAGATCAAGTCAATACATTTACGAGTAATCAAGTTTAGAAATCTCCGTTATTGATTAGGATCACTTAAAACCTGAGCCAATGGTCTGACTATCGCGACAAATGACATTTATGAAAAAGAGAAAATTAAGTGAAGTTGATATTCTCTACGTGAAAGCCACACTCATGTCACTATATTCATTGTTAAGGATGTATGCCATATATATACACATACTCCTTAAGTTGGAAGGTGAAATAATCTGAAAATATTTCTGATTTTATTGAGGTCTTTTCGCCGGAAAAAGATATTTGTATTCTATTTTATTTTCCATTACTTCTAGCTTTCTGACTTTTCATCCAATTTTTGAGGTTTACTTAAAACAGCATTGCCCACATATATACAATACAATAATATCTATAGTTTGTTAGTATCAGTGATATATTATAACCAGGATAAAACTCTGTTAAGTAACTCACGACGGTCATAACGAAACACTAAGTCAACTACCGCGTTATTCTTTTTTTGCAATGTACAATAATATGACTTCACCAATGTAATAACTATACTTACCTGCGTTTTACACCAGATCCATGCATATGCATTTAAACTGCAGGCTAATGACACCCACTTTCATACTACAATACTCATATTATTTGTCACTTTTCACTAAATAAGGATATAATTAGAACAAACACTATTAATTTTTTCAATTTGATCTTGCTTTTTGATGAAAAGTGTAGTCGACAGATTACAATTAAGGAGTAATTTCCTTGCTTCTTACGAATACGCTTCGGACATCCGAAAACTGAAATTGCATATTACTGTATGCCCCTACTCATATCAAACGAAAAGTTCTAACTTTAGTTTGTCAGAAACCCAAGCAAATACTGAGATCAGGTGATAAAGTCAACAAGACAATTCGCAGAAAAGGTTAAGGAACATCACAAAATATCATAACAACCTTGACCATGAACTACCTTTCTGCTACATTTTTTTTCCAAAAAAGTAAACCAACGAGCTTCCCTATACAATACGGAGTATTTTAGTATTTTATGCTCGTATTGAAGTAATTATAACATAAAAAAACATCAAATATTTAACACATTTCCCTCAAATATGACGTTGTTTGTATTGCACAGGCAAGGGCGATTGCGGCCTGTAGATGTTATACGGGTCAGGATCATTTATGAGGTTGGTAACCGTCATAAGCCCATAAACGTTTAATAGTAGGAAAAAAGATTCACTTATTTCAAAAGCCTATGTGATTAACACTGAACTGGCTGTCACAGTTTTTTATGGGATTCCTTGTTTGTTTGTTTTTTGTGTCAGGAAGACAGAGGTAAGCAAATTGAAATCGAGTGTCCGGCGGCTTGGGAAATTCCTCATCAGGATTGTAACATGTACGTAAGTATGTAACATCAAACACCTTTCTATTATATATATTATTAGTTATTAAATAGTTTTCGTAATAATAAACACCAGTATTTCGATTTAAGGAGTTATTGTAGTATTAATTTTTTTTTATTTCGATAGATAATATGTTCAGGAGTAGCTGTAAAATATTATGTTGATATTTACTTTCGTTTTAATTCAATGAGCATGTTTCGACGTGAACGTGGAGCGGTTCCCATACAGTAAAAATCAGTAATAAAAGCTTTTTCTCAAAACATGTTTTTGTTTGGCCCTCAGGGTAGCACAGAGAGAAACATAATGAAGCGATTCATCTTTCAGTCATCTTTCTTTACAAAAAACCGCACGCAACTTAAAATAAGATAAAAAATATTAGATTTTAGAATTTTGCCAGGAATAAGAGGTATAACAAAAACGGGTAGACTATGTTCAAAAGCTTGCCAAATTGCCAAAATTGAAAATTTATGGTCAAATTTAGGTTGCTGCAGTAGATTTTTATCAAAAGTAAAGAAATATGTTTGTTAAATTGGTTATGGGTCACTCGAAAAACCTCGCTACTACCTGCGCAGTGCGTTCTCTTTGCGTTTTCATGCTACAACATCTGAATATTACAGCCGCCATTTTATTTTCTTATTTTTCGTAACCATAGAGTTTAAGGCCCGATAAAAAAACATTAAAATTTTTGAGTTAATACCTTAGTCAGTTTTCTACATTATTATAACAGTTTAAAAATTATACTTTTTCTTATATGTTTAAAACTAGAATAACTCCTTAAAATGTTAATTATTGAAAGTATATTCCAATGGGAAAAAAGAAGCAAATTAAGGGATGGGTTATTTCTACAATTTGCATGTGAAATACTACGGTTTATTGTGCAATATACTGTAATTAAATAATAAATTCATCGAAAGAAACTAGTGGAACCTTATTCTTCTTTTCCTTCAGCATTTGTCCCGTTCAAAAGCGGAGTCAGCTCGTCGTGATCAGTTTCGCCATTTGCAACCCCATATCGATCGCGGATATCCTCATTTCGGATGTGATCAAAACGTGTCACGCCACTAGTCCAACGCAACATCTGCGTCTCTATTACCCCAAGACGCGGTTCAATGTCTTTTATAGTCGGCCAACACTCAGAACACAGATAGCGACTGGACGAACGATATTGCGGTAAATTTTAGATTTGAGACATTTGTTGATACGTCGATCACAAAGAGCACCAGTTGTGGAACGCCACTTCATCCAGGTTACGTTAATGGGTGAAGCTATCTCATAACGCAGTTCTCCACTCCAATCGCTCAGTTCTGGGCAGATCACTGCCGCTGACAGTAATTGTTCCTGTTTCATGGAGATCGGTCGTCATAAATTCAGTTTTATTCAGATTCAATCTGAGACCGTGTTGCATGAGGCGATCATTCCATTTTTGGACAAGTTGCTCGAGATCATTTTTGCTACTAAATACTAGGAAAACATCGTCTGCATAAAGCAGTGAATAGGGCGCTGGACGTTAGATGTCCCGCGTGACGGTATCCATAACAAGAACAAAGAGGAGTTGTGAGAGGGCGCTTCCTTGATGAATATCAACAGAGATACGAAGCGGTTTTGATACACCTGCCACATTTCGAACTTTACTTTTCGGATGGTGGTAGAGCAATTGAACCCAGCGCACAAGATCTTCTGGCATTAAGTGTTGTTGTAGAGCATACCAGATGAGTTCGTGTGGCACACGGTCAAACGCTTTTTCTAGATCCAGAAATGCAATGTAAAGAGGGCGATGCTCCTCACGGTGTTTCTCCATGAATAACCGCGTAGCGTGTATTGCGTCAGTAGTTCCGCAGTTCTTAACAAATCTGGCTTGATTCACGGTTATTCCAACGATTTCGGTTGTCAAGAATGTGTTCAAAAATCTTCTTGGTATGGGAAAGTAACCGAATCGGATGTTAATTTGGACATTCTGCTGGATTACCTTTCTTTTTCCATATTGGCACTGTTGTACTTTCTTGCCAGTCAGATGGAGTTCTACATTCCTGAATAACCCGATTAAATAATTCATTGAGAATTCACAGTGTTGGGTCCCAGCTCTTCGCTTTCCAGAGCTCAGATGCGATGTCGTCAGTTAATGCGGCTTTCCCCGATTTCATTCCTTTTGTTGCCTCCTTGACTTCAGTTGCGTTGACAGGGTGGAACTAGTCCAAATGTTGGTAATGATCGTGGAAGTGGAGGATGAGCAAATTCTTCAGTTGAAATCTGTTCGAAGTATTCTCGCCATCTATCCGTCACGGCTCGACAGTTGGTAAGCAAAGTCCCGTTCTTGTCATTAACACAACAAAACTATTCGATATCCTGTATGCGTTCGTGGTAAATGTGTTGGTTATCATTAAGCGCTTTCACGTGTGACGCTCAATCAGCTAGTTCGACGAGAATTATATTAAGCTAATTTATTTGAAATCCTCTGGGTTTAAAATTCACCGTTTCGAATCTTTGGCATGAAGATTACCATGAGCTTTTGACAAAAGGTAAGTTCATAGCCCAGAGGCTTGCCAGAAAATTATTTTCTAGAAGTCATTCTAAATGTGTCGCTGGGTAAATGGCATCCATTGCAGGTGCTTTGAAATCGTCAAAGGATGAGCTTTTACTTTTTCACAATACTTTCATTGTTAAAGGTTTTCAATTATACTAGGCGAACTTACCATGGAACACTCCATTGTGTTCCTGGGGGTACGAAGGATTGTTTTTTTAAACCTTACCAAGAAGAGCAACAGGTTATTGCAGGCTAAGTTATCATCTGGGGAGGCTAGGGATGTCTGTGGACACTGTCTGCAGATTCCGTGAGGAGAGTAATGAAACCTTCATACATGTGTCCAGTACTTGTGCAAGGTAGGTTAAGGCACCTGGGAAAATGCTCAATACCAGATGCCAGGCTGAAACACTTGGAAGTAGGGAACATATCAAAATTTCTATCAGTTATAAGCTCCAAACATATTATAGTTAATAGATATACCCGACCAACTCTACGTTGGAAACCTTGAGGCAGGATCGATTTTGCAGTTCTAGAATCATAGAGTAAATGTACAGAAAAAACTATGACCTTTCTCCCCTTGCTATTAAACTGGTATCCTAATAACTGAGTGGTTAGAGCACAAGGCTTTCATACGGAAGGTCACGGTTCAAATCTCACTGATGGCAGTGGGATTTGTATCGTGATTTGACGTCGGATACCAGTCGACTCCGCATGTGAATGAGTATCTAAGTCAAATCAGGGTAATAATCTCGGGCGAGCGCAATGCTGACCACATTGCCTCCTACAGTGCACTGTAGTGTACAGTTACGGTCTTGAATAAAGTGTTCTAACACACTTCAAGGCTCTGATCGAATATTAATTGTTGCGCCAACGATTATTATTATTATTAAACTGGTGTAGTTAGATCACCACAGTTAGGTCCCGAGCACAGAATAGTCATAACCGGCTATTAATGAACTATAAAACGGTACTCGCAACATTTTCCCTCCAAGTGCACTTTCTGTTTAGCTGGCTATATTACACCAATTTGTTGTCAAATGGGACGAAAACAGTGCTCTTTATAATAAGTCCAGAAAAGAACACTATTTCACCTGCATCCGTTGATTGAGTGATATACGATGCAAGACAGATAAAATTGTTTAGTGTTCTGTTCGAAAACTTGAAATATTCGTCATATTTTCTCCATATTAATTTTCAATTTCTCCGCTGTTTAGATAACTGTCTATGAAACCAAAATTTACAGTTGTCAAACAATGACAGTCGTGAGGATATTTCCAATTATTTGCTCGATACGTAACTCAACAAGCACTCATTAAGTGAAGATTTAGTTGTCGGGCATCTTTAAGAACACTTTTCATAAAGCAATAGAACAATTTTCACCTCTAGCATTCAATGTGATTTCTGAAGTATTCAATCAAGTATAAACAACATTGAATAGTGAAGTGATTCTTACAACTTTGTTTCATTATCAAACATTTGTTTATAGTCACTGTGTCATTGTTTACTTAATACTTAGTCGTTCGCACTCCCACTTATTAGAATAATATTTACGCGGTAATAAATCAAATTCATTAGACAACAAGCCTCTAATTGGTTGACAGATTAATTTTGCTGCCTCCATTGATTGAGTTGCACGTACATTGAGAGGAAAATGTGGCTAATCAATATTTCATATCATTAATCCAACCCACAGCCGCAATCATCATAAATAAAAGTTCATTAGGACTGTTGTCATTTGAATTCGAAACCTTTCGTCTATAAGTTATCTTTGGATTTTTGCTTCATGATTATTATGGTATCAATAATTAGACGTACAACGAGTAATTAATATATATAATTGACAAGTTCTATTAGCTCATGTTTTCCGCATCTAACGAAATTTCATTGGTTTTGAAAAACGAAGCACAATAATTTTATAATCAAAAGCTGTCCACTTTGGAAAAAAAATTTCTTCAAAGATCTTTAATTAAAAATCATTCTGGATCGAATGCAATGAAAATTATGTGAATCTATTAAATAGTCATATGGTGCAAGCACGACAACAAAATGAGTGACTGCGAGGCACTGGTAGTGGTTTTGAATAACGATGAAATATAATTTATTATTACTGAAATAAATTCCCCTAATTACATTTAGTGTAAAAAATCTGAATAACCATTGGTCCCTAGGGTCAATTCATAGTCGAAATATCTTCACTTTGAAATTATGGTGCGTTGAGAACGTGGCACGCAAGTTTCAAATATCCTAAACAAATTAAGTTTTTATCACAATTGATCTGTTTTTTTCTGGAACCAAATCCGTTCGGATGCTGAGAGCTCATTTTAGCCATATTCTTCAATGGCATTTTTTTCTAATGAATAGAACTTCAAACAAATATTTCTAAAGCATGTTGTTTCTTACTATTTCAATATAAGAAAAAGTGTCTTTCAATTATAATCAAATCAAAAAATTTGAAATCTTTAACACTGTTAGTAACGGAAAATGAGCCATTTGTATTGAAAAATTCATTAAAGTTATAAAAATTGTGTATGCAAGAAATGTATTATTATTTCAGGTAAGAAAAGTTTACTGACTTATGAAATGCAGAGGAAAAGACAAAAATGCCACTAAAGGTTCCAGAAGCAATAGCAGATTGTTTTAATGGAAGCTCTTCTCTCTGGCCAGATTCTTACAGTAAAAAAAAAATTAAATTTCTTCAATTCCATGTCAGCAAATTTAGAATGTATATCGACTCCAGCTGGTTTTACTTAGTGTACATATAAAAACAAGATGTGTCTCCAATAATAATAAAAGATTGTTTATTTACGGGAATAGCCTCCTACTCTTTATATAGTAGAAATAAAAGCTTCGCCCCAAGTGACATGATAGCTCTACTTTCAATAGCTTATATATACATATTTCTTTTCTGTTTACCCAATGCAACTGTCTGCAATTCACAAAAGAATGATAATGGAAATTGGATTTGAATCAATGAATGAAAATTTATATAAAAACTAACAAGATAATTCGAATGTATGTATAACGAAATTAATAAGTTTTTATTCCCTTTTCCCTATAGCGCAAGCAACCCAATAAATGTTCAAGTTATTGCAAGTGCTCTTGCCTTTGCCACCTTGCGCCAATTTTCTTACGTTAGTCTTCTAAAACACACCTCGCAACCATTACGAATTATTTATGCTCGGTCATAAAGTTGAGCTCTTTGTTTAGAAACTACCCAAGGATGTTTCATCGTCACTGCCGCAGTCGTCGTAATCATTACTGTCAGCAAAAGGCGTTCCATATTATTTTTCGCTTTCATGAGGGACAACCGTTATTCGACCATTTAACCTCAACCCTTTTTTTCCAGTTCACTCTTGAGATAAACAACTATTAAGTATCTTTCCCAAGAAAAAATATGGCTGTCTAAGATAGGCACATGCATATATGTTTCCTCGGTTGAACAGTTTCTTTCCAGATCCGTACAGTTATGTGAAATGTGAATATGCCAATGTCATTTCATTCTATATGGTCTCGAAACAGTTACGCCAAGAATGTTTCATTTTTATGATAACCGTCAAGGTCTTTTTCAGGATAAGGAAATGTTTTTCGGCAATGCTAAGAACTGTGTGTATGGAACTGGAACAGGAATTACAGGAAAATATCGTAATGCGCACTTTGTATAGAACAAAGGGTTAAGGATGATCCTTGAGACTCTAGAAAATTATGCAAAAAATGTCACAGCTTTTGTGTGTAATTTGTTTTATTTGTATGATATCTTCTAAGCACATTATTGCATTAGAAAAAGGATACTCGCCCGAAAGGTACTAAAGCGTACCGAAAGGACTCTAGGCATATGACAGAGAAGATTTTTGCTCGTCAACTTGAGTTGGATGGATAATTTAACGTAGGGATAGTGTTCATGATGCGAGGTTGGGCATTTTTTATTGATAGAATTTCCATAGAGATTTGAAGGATAAGTGCAAAAACTTCTACTTCTTTCTTTTCAGCTGTTGTTGAAATTTCGTATGTCTAGACTTCTATTTGCGGATGTTCCCTCCTGTAGAATCGTCAACGAAAGTAGATCTTAGTTTTTATAAATAAGATGTTTGCTCAGAAAATTCTCAGATCTCAGAAATCTCAGAAAATTCACCATAGCACAGGACTTACCATAAAATCGTTTGCATATCAGCTGCCCCTCAACAATTCAATGACATCGACCACATCGTGATCAGCAGTACATATAGCAGTTGTCTTCTGAAAATACAAACCTACTAAAGGTGATCCTGACATCGGCCCCGAAAAGCACTCCTATCCAGGAGTTGAAAATTTTGTGGACGAGCGGTAGAAATTTTGAAAAACATGTCCAGACCGGGTCGCCATGAAACGTGGGTTTTTGCTGGCGCCTGTCAAATTGTTGACCACGTTCCAAAAGAACGGAGAAACCGACTTACTAGAGCCGATACCGCGACAAAGGTGAAGCGTTCATCTTAAATTCCGCAACTAATTTAACCGTAGTGCACGTTGAACAGTGCACCACTGCTGGTGAAGAGCGATTATTAAACAGGTGGTTGCGTGATTAGCTCTAAACTGTGAAAGACAATGGAAAAGTGTTTGGGGAAGAAGGAGGAACAGCGCACGGAGGATTCAACAAAGACTGTGAATAGCTGGCTTCTGCACCCAAAAAGCCGCGTTTATCGAAAAAATGCTCAAAAACTTTTTCGGTAGACGGGGGAGGCAGGCGGATGGTTAGACAACATTTTACCTGGTATTGGACAATAGGCATTCATAGAAAGATCGATAAACGGCCATGCTTACAAAAACATTCTGTAGAACCGTTTAATTCCATCGATAGAAGGCTTCTATCATATTTTCAAGCATACGTTATGATTTTTCAAGATAATTCTGTGTTAATGCTGCAAACTGCTTGGTAATAGAATATAACACTCGTTCTATTTTTGCAGGAATATTCACATCCATGCTAAACTGGCCTGTAAGCAACTTCGATATGAGTCCCACTTTAAAAGCAAAAACCCAAAACTAGTATTGAACTGGACAAAGTAACATATGGTACAATAAATATACACCATCACTTTTGTAAAATTTCGTCAATTCAATGCCTGATCAAGTTCAAGCAGGCATAAAACAAATCAGGAAACCGGAAGCTAGACGCTTCACGTATGAAAGGTTTTGTGTATTTCTTGTTAAAGAGATTTTAGGGTGCATTTGTTCCTGGAGATGAAGCATCAACTAATGATCTTCACAACCACCTGAAGAACGTTATCATGGATACGGCCACAAATATACTTGGCCCCAGCCGCAAAAGGAGTCGGAACGGCTGGTTTGAGATGAATGTAGGCTAGCAACGGAACGGAAGAATGCCGCATACCGAGTAATGTTGCATTCTCAAAGAACGCGGGCACGCGCAGAGACTTATCACTAACTCCGTCGAGCGGAGAAGCGACTTCACAGACGGAAAAAGGAAGCCTGGGAGAACCAACAAGTCTGTGAACTAAAAAAGTACAGGGAGCAACCGCACCAGGCGCAGAAGTTTTACCAACAAGCCAGCAGGATGAAGCCTTATACACCTCGATGCTCATCCTGCCGAGACAAAGAGGGAAATCTGATTTCCGACAGAATGGGCATATTAGAGCGATGGGTTGAGTACTTTGATGAGCTACTGAACAACCAGAACAACGGCGAGTTGGAGGTCCCGCCAACTGAAGACGACGGACAAATACTGCCACCACCAAGTTTAGGAGAAACAGTCCGTGCAATTCATCGGCTAAAAAATCATAAGTCGCCAGGAGCCGATGGAATTACAGCCGAATTGGTTAAATATGGAGGCGACCAGTTACACCAAGTGGTTCATCAACTTGTGCTCAAGGTATGGGACAGCGAATCAATGCCTGACGATTGGCAACGAGGCATAATCTGTCTCATACATAAAAAGGGAGATATCACACAGTGCAGCAATTATAGAGGTATCACGTTGCTGAGTACCATCTATAAGATATTCTCCACTATCTTGCTAGGCCGGATAGCCCCATACGCCCAGAACATCATTGGCCCATACCAAAGAGGCTTCACTCCAGGCAAATCAGCAACAGATCAGATTTTCTCTCTGCGGCAGGCGATGGAAAAACTGTTGGAATATGGACAACAGTTGCACCACCTGTTCATCGACTTTAAAGCCGCCTATGATAGCATAGCCAGGGTAAAACTGAGAGAATTCGGTATCCCGACGAAATTAATAAGACTGACTAGGCTGACCCTGACCAACGTGCGAGGCCAGATAAAAGCAGCAGGATCACTCTCAAGACCATTCGACATCAACAACGGTCTACGACAAGGGGATGCGCTATCATGCGTCCTCTTTAACCTGGCCCTCGAGAAAGTGATCCGTGATGCTGAGGTGAATGCAAGAGGTACGATCCTCTTCAAGTCCACCCAACTACTGGCCTATGCTGACGATATCGACATCATGGGAAGAACCACCCGAGACGTACAAACTGCCTTCATCCAGATCGAGCAGGCGGCGCGAGATCTTGGGCTGCACATCAATGAAGGCAAGACAAAATATATGGTGGCAACGTCAGCACCGAAGACGAATCAACCAACAACATCAAACCGCACTGGTCAAACACAAACACGAAGAAGAATAAGGATAGGAGAATACAACTTTGAGACCGTTGACAATTTCTCCTATCTAGGGTCGAGAGTCACAACCGATAACAACTACGATGATGAAACCCGCGCACGGTTGTTGTCAGCCAACAGAGCCTATTTCAGCTTACAAAGACTGTTCCGCTCGAAACGTCTCACCATAGGGTCAAAGCTCTTACTGTACAAGACTATGATCTTGCCAGTCCTCATGTATTCCTCGGAAACTTGGGTTCTTAGCAAGAAAAATTGCGAACTCTTGGCCGCGTTCGAGAGAAGAATCCTCCGAAGAATTTTTGGCCCCCTACATGAGGATGGACGATTCCGTAGCCTACACAATGACGAAATCTATGAGCGATTCCATGACCGTCCGGTTGTGGATAAAATCCGGCTCAATAGGTTACGGTGGGCGGGTCACTTAATCCGTATGGATGAGGATGATCCCACCCGGAAAGTTTATAAGGGCAATATCTATGGTAGGAAAAGAAGACGAGGCTGACCCTGCCTAAGATGGAGCGATGGTGTGGGCCAGGACGCCAGACAGCTTTTAGGGATATCGAATTGGTGGACCTCGGCGCAAAACCGGGATGTCTGGAGTTCCTTATTAAGGCAGGCCTAGACCGGATACCGGTTGTTGCGCCGTTGATGATGATGATGATGATGATTTGTTCCATTAGTACGTAGCACGTAATATATGCATATATTATGTGAAAATATCCACTTTCAAGTGATATTGACATTCAAACTCTTGAATTTGCATAGAAGCAATAGCTTTGCCCTATTATAACTTTGTTGGTAATAGTGCGATTTTCAGGACGGTGAGATCATGCTCTCTCATGTTGTAGTCTACATTATTGCAAAATTTCGTGATTTTTGGATGAACTTAAGGGGACAGACTCTTGATTTTTTTCAGATTTTTCAGTTGGGTAGTTTCTGAGAATGGGTCCGTTAAAGAAGTGATCAGTTTCAACCCCCCGCACTCCCCACCTTTCCAACAAATGTCAAAACTAAGACCGGTACTAACCAAGACTTTTTCATTTGATACGCCACATGACTATATTTGATGAAAAAAAAATATACACTCCCCTTTGGCATGTATGGGAACACCCCTTAAATTCGACGTAAAAGAATGTAACTCACTGTATGCGCGAGCGTTCACAGTTCCCACCATCATCGTCACCTCGAAGATATAACATAATCAAGCAACTTTTATCAACTTTGAAGATTTAAAGTACCATTTAATATTGAAATTTAGATAAAAAATCGATTTTGAAATTTCTTTAAAATGTAAACAGTTATATCAATGTGGAAGTTCTACGCTTTAGATATTCAAAACTTTGTGTTTTCGCATGTAACAAACTTTGTTTAAGTCTCGTTTTTTTTTGCTTCGTAACCAAACTAGAAAGCATCGTGAAGCACTGTTTTCCTGATTTATCGCTCCCAAAGTTTTCATCTTGTCGTTCTTTAATTTTTTGTCTTGGCCTTACCATCTCTTCTCCGTCACAATAACCCTGTTTGCTCGCACCGTCCTTCTTGGCCTGTTGAACGGCCCTTGTGCAATACAATGCACTATTATTGACAAATTAATTTAGAATTCAGTGTCCGAATAGTGGCAAGAGTACTAGGCCGTCATAAGGAAAGTTCAAATGTCACTAGTTGTAGTGAGATTTATGTCGTGACTTGAGGTCGGAGTCAGTTGAGTCAGCTCCGAATGAGTACCTAAGTCAAATCAGGGTAATAATCACGTGTGAGCGCAATACTGAGTGCACCGTTACGGTCTTGAATGAATTATTCTAACAAACTTCCAGACCCTGATCCAATTGAATTGTGGCGCCAACGATTATTACTATTAATTTGGAATTCTCTCAATAATGAAGTCTATTACTGCTCGCACGTTAAGCCCTCCTTAGTCAGCGATAGTGAGTATTTCATAGACACGGTTTGTTTTGCTTTTTCTGCCTTTGTGCCGGTTCTTGATGAATCTGCTGACCTGCTACAGTTTTTGTGAATTCCCCCTTCATTAGTTTGGAAGAGGGCGTACAACATTTTTAGAAACGACCAAAAAAAAGAATACCGAAAATCTGTGAGTATGCGTTTCACATTGATCACCTTTTGTTTATGACCACCTGCAGCTTGTCATTTCTTCGAAGTCTCCTATAAACCTTGAAACATTTATATTACTCCTGCTCTTGAATTTCGTCGTTATTCGTCTACGCCTTGAATGTAAATTAATCTCTTTTTATCGCTTTTCGTTCCCAATTCTCCGGCATCCGCCCTCGAGGCTCTGTTTCCAATTCTTGGTTCACTATTGTTACTTGCTATGTGCTCATCACACAGCGCTTGTGGTTTTCTCAAATGATTTCCACTGCGGACGCTCCAATATACCCCTTCCCAGTTGCCGCAAACTCCAAACCTTCAACAAATATTTACCTTAATTTTGCGTATCAACATCGCCATCGTATTCAAGTGCGTTACACTAGCCACAGATGTGCAACCAAGTTATGAAGCCTTATTACCCCTTGTTAGAGCAATTCCTCGAGCATGCTGAACACGCTGAGCAGATCAACAGCGGAGGCACCCGCCATGCCACTACGACTGACATGAATTTTGCGGATGCTACCGAAGAGGAGGTTCGATAAGCCACAAACAACTCGAAGGACTAGAGGGGTCCTGGTATGGTTCTTTTGCAGAATTTCTGGTATAAAAAATTTACCAGTATACATATAGTATAAATCAGGTATTCGGTAGAGGCCAAAGAAACCTCTTTAGTTGCTATATCGATTATGCCAAGGCTTTCGACAGCTTTCCCGCATACCTGTCCAATCGATATGCTATCTCTATATCGCATTGACCCCAAACTAAGTTTTTGACAGCAGTCATGGAAAGGTTGCGTACCATCCTATTAGTGCGTTCATCTGAGGATGCGAATGCCTCAGAACCTATCCATATACAGAGAAGCATCTTTCAGGGGGATTCGTTGTATCCCTTTTGGTTTTGCATAGCACTGAACCCCCTTTCATGATTACTGAATGATGCTAGAGGCATGGTTTTGCAATCAAGTGCGAACTGACACACTTGATGTACTTAGATAACATCAAGCTGGACGCTGGTACTGACGACCACCTTAGAAATCTATTGCCAATAGTAGACGTATTCAGCCGTGATATTCGGATGGAGTTTGGATTAGACAAGTGTCGAATCCAAGTCATTCACGAAGGATATCACGAGCCGCATGCCGGCCATAGCACTGGTGGCCTCCACATTCAAACTATGACCGAGACAGACTTCTACAAATACCTAGGAATTCTGCAAGGAACCCATGTTATGTGTAGTGATCTGAAGGATGGTTTGCCGTCTGAACTCCTGCGACCTGTAAAGCTGGTACTGAAATCGTGTGGAGCGGATGAACCTGTCCCGTGACATCGGAGGCAAAGGCGTGCTTGACGAGGCGGAAAAACGTCATTGCCAAGTCGACTCGTTGCACGCTTATTTGTACAGCAAAGAGCAGACGAGTCCCTTGCATACGGGTGTTTCTAAGGCAGACTGATTCCATTCCCACTTCCACGTCCACAAAGGAAGTACTTGGTAAACACGTAAATTGTGTTTGCCAGCCATTTGTCGACTTCCATTTGTTGAACAAATGGCTGTGTGCTATGAAGCTCTTTGTTGAGACGGTGAATTTATGTATGTCATTCGGAATGGCATGGTCACAATCCGGGCTTATAAAAAGCTCATAATGAAAAAGCGAGTGGAATGTGTGGTTCGAGGTTAGAGACGTTGGACCATTTTATTTCTGGCTGCACTGTAATGGCACCAGTGGAATACACCAACAAGCATAATGCTGTATACAAGGTGATTCATCAGAACCTCATATACAAGCATGGGCTGATCATGGGAACATGTTACATGATAGTTCTACTTCCAGCATGTATTGGGAGCAGCTTATTCTAACCTATCGCCACATACCACACAACAAGATTGACGTGCTGTTAGTTAACAAGACGGGTCGCTTGGCATATATTACTGATGTCGCTATCCCCCCATAATGGCAACATTGATCGGAAATACGTGGAGAAGAAGCTGAAATATGAGCCACTCCCGTGGAAAATCAAGAAAATTTAGCGTCTCTGGTTGAAACCATGCTGAAGTATACGATATTGCGGGAAACTGATTATCCCATTAACCTACCATTGGCCACACTACCAGCGTCTCTTTATTTTTTAAGTAGGTACGATCGTCCGATCCTAAATGCTTGGCGCTTAGTGCTAGTATTAGGTAAAATCCGGCATCCAACAAGATGCCACAAACTTGGAAAATGGTGAAAATTCCCATTTGTATCTTTATTCAGCTCTTTACAAAAAAATCTTAATAAACCGAAAAATCAGCCTTCCTACGGGATGATCACCTAAAAAAGTTCCATACATAAAAGTTTTAACAGTAGACTCATGAAATAACGAACTAACAAATAGCGAACAACATATACCTTGTGAATTGGGGTTTAAGAATACACTCAACATCTTCCTTCTTGTCGTAAGAGGCGACTAAAGGTATTGATTTCTGACAGACTTCTGACTGCAAGATTCCGGTCCAGTTTAACAAGCATCACAATTGTACAAAGCTATGCACCAACGGATACTTCCGATATAGTGGAAAAGGATGCACGGTCTTGGCAACCGCAACGATAATGGTGGGAGGTTTGTGACTTTCTGTAAATTCCACCGTCTCGTAATTGGTGACATATTGTTCGACCTCCCTGCCATAAGACCAGTTGTGTTTCAACTGATTGACACGGTATGAGCAATTAGATCGACCACTTCGCAATCAGCAGTAGATTTAGGAGTTATCTCCTGGATATACGTAATAGGACAAGCGTTACATCGGCCTCGAAAGGGACCACTATCTGATGTTCTATGATCGATTCTGCCTCTTCATCACTTCTAGTATTAGGCCGCCATCTAAACTACTCTTTTCCCAGGTTGGCCCTCCTAACAGAAGAGAAATCATTTCGGCCATCAATGCACTCAAATGAAGTAAAGCCGCTGGGCTTGACGTTCTCCCCGCAGAGTTATTTATAGCTGCTCCTGCAGTTACTGCAGATCTGCTACTTCCACTTGTATGAAAATCTTGAGAATCCGAGACCTTTCCCAGAGAGTGAAAAAAAGATATGATATGAGCTGTCACACTCAAAACGGTTGCCCTCTTAATGGGCAACCGTTTTGAGTGTGAAAGCTAGAGGTGTATATGTATGCCTCCTGCCGTTGCAAACATAGTAGCTAATAGTACGGAAATTTGATCGGCGGAGAGTACGCTGGTTTCCGCTCCTGATCCTCCTGCATCGACCTCATCAACATCGTACCGATCATCTTAGCGCAGTGCGCGGAATTTAGATCTTCGCTTCACATGCCCTTCATCAATTTTGAGAAAGCTTTCGAAATTGTGAACAGGGAGTGTATCTGTCGTGCTCTACGCAGCGAGCATTCCGAAGAAACTAACAGCTATTATGAGAGCGACATATAATGCCGCAAAATGTCACGTGCTGCACCGAGGTAAAATCTCGGAGGATTTTGAGGTCAAAAGACAGTCGGCCGGAGTTGCATTTTGTCACCGATATTATTTCTTCTTGTTATCGGTGACGTTCTTCTTGCTGACTTGTCATCCGCGGATAAATTCAATAGACTATGACATCTTTCCTCAAACACCTCGCTACGCTGATGACATCTGTTTGCGCTCTCACCGGGTCAGGCACCTTGGCGAAATGGTCAATGGTCGCCCCAGATTCACTATGCACAAAACAGTAGAGGGCCAGTGCGAGCGTCTCGAGAAGTCGTGGGGGGAGCTGAAGTGGTTCGAAGCGTGTCTTTGATCTTTGTTCAACAAATGGAAGAAAATGTTTAGCCCTTGAAGTGAACGGATACTAGGTAGCATAGACTATGTCTTTTCTGGTCCAACATTTCCCTATCCCAAATGGAACAACTCCGGCATCAAGAGGGCGAAGTCCTCCTCCACTGTTCCAACACCTTCAAAACGAAGACCAGTCCGAATACATCTCTAGGTAGATCTTGTAGGACTCCTGTCAAACTCCCCATATCGACGTCATCCTAGCTCATGCGCTCAACTTCCTCATCAAGTGTCAATCCCATTCCAATTCACTACCATGCCATGCAGATCAAGATAGTTGAAATGAACCTTCTGCTGCTAACGTCTTCGATCTCATAAACAGATGTATCACTTGTTGAAATCGTCAGTTTGCACGATTAGATATCAAAGAATTTTAAGTATGGTCAGTGGAGCTTAAACAGACTTTAGAGTAGACAATCTTTCTGCGTGCGAATTTGATTAGTTTTATTTTGTTCGCTATTTCTATTGCCTTCACTCATATATAAATGGTATCGATATATGTTTAAGTTTACATATAAAAAATCAACATTTTGCATTCGATCATCTAAAAGACGATGAAAAATAAAAGAATATCCTTAATTGAGCCATTTTGTTATATTGGCAAACTAGTTTCCTTAAAAACCATTTTACCCATATTTTATTCATTATGCAAACCAGTCGGATATCCAGATCAGTACGTAAATCGATTCGAATACCGCGCACGAAAATAAAAAAAACTGTTGATGAATGATTAATGACAAATTAATTGAATTATTAACGATAATCAGGTATTTAGCTAAGCGGCCTGCATCAATTTTAATGATTTTGGCATATGGTGTGTAGGCTGTTGCCCTGATCATTTATATATATGCAGTGATATATATATGCAGTTGTTGTTTGTTAGTTTAGCATTTAAGGTGTTAAAATTTTGTATATTCCAATGTTTGTTTTTCTGTTTTCTCCAATTTTAATGATTACAAATACATATGTTGTCTGTCATCAGGTTAATTGCCTATACATTACTACGCAAGTCTAGTACCTAGCTATATACAATATTATCAAGACGATAAACCGCAAATCATATCTATTATATATGAATACAACACAAACAGGGGGAGTCTGCATTCTTCAAAAATTATCTTGTAGACTTATACATATCTTTATGTGCCATTTAACACATTATATACATATGTATATATAAACATACGTGACATTGCACATCCTATGAACACAGAGCTGATTCAATCTGTAGAGTAAATAGATTGATACAATTCCATGCAAGATCTACCTCCGAAAACATAATGAGACGAGTGTCGGGATATGTATTAACCTTTAGTCCCCTTTAGTGACACGATAAACAGAACATGTAGCAATTCATAACAATAACAATAGGCGCCACTTTACTTGTATTTGATGTGGCCATTCATCGAACTAATTTAAAAAGCAATTGGAGTGTCATTCATCCGAAGCAACAACCAGGAACAAGACGCTGCTCAGCATCAGCGCCACACTAAGGCTATTATTGTCGTCCTCGTCATCATCGCAGAGAGGAATCCGAAAAGCAAAACAAAAACGGGGGAATTCCCTCAAGGAACTCTGTCAATGAACAATAAAATTCGAGAAGTCGTAAAACTGAGTGCGAGGTTTGAGCTCTAGTCGAAATGATAAACGGCACCGAGCTTCAGTCTGATAAGTATGAATGCATCAGAATTTCCAGCTATTCTCTAATTGGATTCAATGGGAGACTGTGATCTATTTCCTCCAACTCCAATAAAAATTAGAATTATTGAAATTTTTCCACGGACCTGGAAAGCATGTCCAATTGGCATAAGAAGGACGCGTAACAACCTCCTCCACCGGCTTCTTGGCACTGTTGATTATTTTCAAGCCGCACGTTGTTTAGGTCAAGAGAATTCTCTTCGCAAAGTTCAACACCTACACATTCATAAACACAGGTTAGTAGTGGTGAGCGGGGAAGTTGCGAGAGTGTGTAGCTTTTGAGCAAGTGTACGTTCGAAGCCGTGGATTTTTCGCACAAGTACAGAGATCCGATCAGAGATGGCGCCAGTAGACGGTGCATGTATTAGCTAGACCTCTTCCTCCAATAATGTCGAGTAAGATTTAACCAGAAATTGAATGACACCAGTGAAATTCCTTATACTAACAAGAGATTTGCGACGAAGCCAATTCAAGCGGACAGTTCACGACCGTTCATTATTTAAGCCCTTAAGTTTGTGGGTAATCCAATGCAATTTCGTTATAGGAGGTATATCACACAGTTAAGTAACATTTAGGGATAGCAAATAAAAATGGTACGCTAGAAGGAACTAAAAGCAGACTTCAAGGCCAGTAGTATAATTTTATGCTGACAAAACTAATCTTCTTTTCCAAATATTTAAATTGAACTGATAGAATGATAGTTCCCCGTTTGTAAGACATCGACTGACATATATACATGTGAACCAACGTTTGAAAAATTGCATTTTTAATGCAAATTTTAAATTGAAAAAATAAGGCTTAGTTATTTTTTACTTGGAATTTAATCAGTTTCTTTTGATATTCTTGAGTTTATATTAAAAAAAGATATTTCTATATTTTTTGTAACAGTTTTGTAAGTTTTTGCATCAAATCGGGCGCTTAAAAAAACGATTAAAACATTTTTTTTTAATAATGAATAGTTCTATAATTTTCTAGGACAATTTTGGAAATTCGGTTTGACATGGAATTCACTGATATACTGTACCTCATTAATTCTCAGTTTCAGTTCTGTTACAGTATGAAAAGCGTGATTTTGCCATTTATTTTTATACCTGTTGAGTACCATGTCACACCACAGATTTTTCGTGGGATTCAGACCCGGACTACACGCTCACAGCTCCAATATTGTTATTTTGTGTTCTTTGAGCCGCAAAACTGGCATCTTGCGATCACATAAGATGGTGTTCTCGCGCTTATGAATGCAATTTTTCATTCACGAAAAGGATTTTCTCATCCATGAAAAGGATAAGATCATTTTCCAGCATCTCATTACACATAAGGATAAGAAATTAAGCGGTGAGTCGCTTTTCCAGACACTAGAAATGGTACCCAAACCATAACATTTCCCCATCCAAAATTGCTTTTCGACGTACGAACATCTTTCTTCCTTACTTAATGGCAATAACACAAGAAAGAGTCAGTATCGTCTAAATAACTTTTTTCCATTTGCGGGAAGAATTTTTGCCACTCGATAGTCCACCTCATTTGCTTTTTGTCAAACTTCAGTCTGCCGCCCTTACGATGTTATCTGAAAAATTGCTTGCACTTTTCTTCTATTTTAAGTAAAGATTTAATATCAACGCTGTTGTATTTGAGTTGCATTCGAATTATTATGATTAGCTTGATTTCTAATGATATTTATTTGCTTATTTGGCAGCTTGCGCCTAACTTTTTAGGAACTTTTAATATCCTTCTTTTCAGAGTAATAGAGCAGATAAAATAAATCTTGCAGTGCAATTGTACGTATATGTGCAAGAGTAGGTGTGAAGCCAGTTTACATATCGAATCTTTTAGAGTAACATTCAATTTGCATATATTACCCTATTTTGCCTCAACACTGTGGTTCATATTCAGCTTAGTAGAGCGTTTGGGCAAAAGCCAAAGCATATATACTGGTTTTCCATTCACACCTCTTTCCAATCTCAATCTGTTCATCACTATTTTTGAACAAAATCTTAATCAAGCATTGGATTAATATTCTACTTGTCTCTAACGATTTTTTTATGTATAGTAGGCGGGTTAGGGGGCAGCAACAAATTTACCAATTAATTAACTTTATATTATAAATCAAATTTGTCATATCTCGTACTAAGACCTGCTACATTTTAAGACAAATAGTAGTAAAAAAAAATTGATACGGAAAAAAACGATCAGAGTTATGGAAAGACGCTATTTGGCGACGATGTGAGATTATTGAAAAATGGATGGAAGAACATTATATAAATATTATCTTAAGTCAAGTCAGCCCCATTAAAAGCCTGGCTATTTACAGATGTCTTAATTGTCTTGTTGGTTTATGTTTATTTATGTGAAAAACTTAGAGACTACCTGTCAGTGAGCATTGGCAGATGTTGTTGTTCTTCTTATGTTCAGCTTGAATTGTCCTTCGGTGCGGTTTTTCATTTTAAATTCGGGCTGGAAACCCCTCTAGAATTTTTTGAGTACTCTCACAAATATTGTTACACTTTTAAATGTCTCGAAATTAGTTAGATTTTTATAGCTGCCACATTTTAACAATTAAGCTAATGTCAGTTAAGTCTAGTCATATTTGCACTAGTGCATGGCTTTCCGGTTTCTTTTATTTCCCAATGGAGTGGACCGCAAAAGAAAATAGAAGCGCGGTGATAGCCCTAAATAAGTGCGGCAAGGAAAGAAGTGCGATATTCAAAACACTTAAGAAAACTCGATACAAGCCCTATGTTTTTGTTAGCGTGCTATAAAACTATTTGAGGACACTGGTGATGTGAAACACCGTCAAAGATCGCGAAGAGCACGTATTGTAAGGACATGGCAGGCCACAAAAACAGTCGATGTCCGGATCCGACGGGACCCGAAGCGTAAACAAACAAGCCGGAATACCGAGAGCTCGGTGCTTCAGGCAAAAGGTTTTGTGTTCATCTTACGTAAACATAGCTAAGAATACAAAATATTTCTGCATATTTTGGCAAACTACATGATACACATGTATGTACAGTATATTTGAATGGTATATGTAAGTTTTGTGTTCATCCTAAATAAACAAACATTCCATATAATTTCCACTCTACTCTATGCACGAAAGCATACATACATACATGCCCAACTTATTGAACACTACCC
Source organism: Hermetia illucens (assembly GCF_905115235.1). Lineage (NCBI taxonomy): Eukaryota > Metazoa > Arthropoda > Insecta > Diptera > Stratiomyidae > Hermetia > Hermetia illucens. The sequence continues at coordinate 225,540 of NC_051851.1, read as the reverse complement.
GCACCAGTAATTGATACTGACATTTAAATAACTAAAAACAGCTAAAAAAGAAAAACGAAAATGACCCCAGGGACCCCGCCGTTCAGATAAATTCACTTTATATGATGATACACATTTTATCTTAAATACAGAAATGTGACTTTCAATAACTTTGTTCCGAAAACGAGACCTGCTTGTGGGTTACATTTTGAACCCTCATTCCCCCATGTTTGACCAATATCAAAAGTAAGAAGGTTTTTGAAAAGTACTAATCGAACCCTTTCATTTGATACCCCACGTGGTCATATTCGGTGAAAAAGGGATGCCCACACCCACACGTTATCACCAAATTTCGTGACAATCAGTTCAACCGTTTTCGATTAAATCGGATGTGGCAGACAGACAGACGGACATTGAATTGATTTTAATAAGGTCTTGTCTTACACAAACTCAACTCAGACAATTAGCCTTCTGCTAGTTCAGATATTAATCCATTCGCTTATAAATTATAATCAGGTTTAGAGGCCAGATTGTGCTAAAAAAGACACCCAAATATCGACTCCTTTAAGAAAGCATTAAAACGAGTAGTAGACAATTTTCCTATGGACTTAGTATGCACTGGGATAGATGACTGGCCCAATCGGGTAATGTTCTTCATACTTTAGTATACTTGCAATAGTTACCCTTTCTATAGTCTTAAAACATTATGTCGTTTTGTTTGTACATGATTGTGTGTTTATAACAGTATTTATGGGAGTATTAGCTAATTTAGTTAAACAAATGGAATAATACGGTAATGCTATCAATGAAATGTAGTTAATGTATCAAGAGTTAATTGTGTAAACACTAAAGTTTCTAATGATAAACGGCAATAGAAGCAAAGTTCGGGAGAAACATGAAGAGATAATATTATGCAACAATAATAACAGGTTAAATTCTAGATAAACGTGTAGAATTTGGAAGAGCCCAAATGTTTGATTTTTTTTTGTTTCTCAATTTTACACTTTTATCTAGAATCCTGAATCTCTATTCAAATAATTAAACAGAAGTAATTGGTTTTCGCTTGGAAGTAAATAATACCCGATGTAATATTTACGTTCAATGTTTTTAAAAAAGAACAAACCAATTCATTGTTTACATCACAATTCAATTAAAAAACACATTCAACTACTTAAAATTCTCCCTCATCATTCGATCATAAATCACGTTGACTGCATGAGTTCGTATACTCTTACAATACTCTATTATGTATATAGTGAATGTTCTTGAATCCAGACTTTAATATGGCCGCAAATAATAAAGAAACTCTAAACTATAAAATGTCATGTACATTAAATTAAGGAACACGAGAGTGATTCACGTGATCATAATAATAATTAGAATTTTATTCGCATGTAATTTTGGATAAGCTTTTGTCTGTATTTTTATAAAATCAATGCAAATGTCAATTTCACATAAATCTGCATAGACACAACTAAAAAATGCAAATTAGTAATTAAATGTATTTGAGACAGGATGAGAACTGTACAAAACAAGAATTAAAAATTTCTTTCCTTAAGCATTTGCCACTTACATCGGCAAACGCGAGTAACGTTCATTATAAAATTCAAAGTTGCATTGAGCAGTCTCTGCCCTTATTCTTACGAATTAACATTTGATTAATTCTCAATGGGAAATAAGTCTTTTTTATTCTTATTTTTATGGATGCTCCAATGTGTGCTCACGATGTTTCCGAAAACGTTAAGGGATTGAAACGCAACGTCGTCTCCGTCGCTAGCAGTGGTTTTTATTTGATAAACACCGATATTTTTATCTATTAGACACCCAGCACTAAAGAAGGGAACAAGTTGCTCCCAAAATATCGATATTTGCCAAATACAAATCACTATCAGCGACGGAGACGGTATTGCGTTTCAATCACTTATATATCATTTAGGTGAAATTTAACGCCTTGTATATATTATCATAGACTGTAAGTGTGTACTGTCATCAGGAGGCGTCATTGAAAGAAAAATGGTAGCAAATTGGGAATTAATTACATTCTAATTAATGGGAAAGTAAAATCTAACTTTCGGTCTCATGGAATTGACTAGAGAGATGTCCTTCAAACATCTAAATTATTCGAATAGCATCGCTTTATTAATACCTTACTCTGGGATGTGTTGCGTTACAGCAACATATCTAGCAAGAAAGTTGTAGTTTCAAGAAAATAAAGCAGATCACCACATTACGCAGGAAAACGTCATGTACCCATATAACGATTGCCAGCCTCCAAGTGAAAAAATTCTTAGTGTTTTTGAAATATGGTAACAGTAACATAAAGCCAAAAAGGTAAAACACGGAATCGTAAGAACTAAATAACGAACAAAGTACAAAAATGCGCAATTCAAGAGTACGCGGTCATTGAACCGGAAATTCAAAATCCGGAGCGAGATACAATGTTACGAATAAAAATAAGCCCTCTTAATCATGAAAACTGGGGGAGTTTACGATCTGCGTATATCGAACCTTTCCGAAACCAGCACGGACGATCTTTAAAACCTCGAACCAGGTTACTCCATATAAAGCATTTTCAAATCGTGTTACCACCTTGAAAATTCCATTTTGAAAACATTTTTCACTACGAGCACTGATTGGAAAATAGTTCGTCATGCCCTCCTTGAAGTGGCAACAACACAAATATGATTCTGATTAGTCGGAAAAAATGAAAGGCATTCCTGCTACGCTCCACATTGAAAACCCAATATTTTCAATTCCAAAGAAATATACTAAATAATAAAAAATTCGAGATACGTAAAAATATATATCTATCACCACTCATCACCAGTTCTAACACTGCTCTCCATTAAAATTATCTTTGCTCATTGCACCAATGCCCAATAAGAATTCACGACTAATAACAGGGCAATATTCTGAACGACTCTCGATATTATCTTCAAGTTGGTTCATAGAGATAAGTAAGAAAGTTTAAGTGAGTTTGATATGGTGTCTTCAAAATGAATTAAAGATATTATACTGAATGCAACCATAATATATTTTGTGAAGTTTACAATATTGCTTCAATTCCTACGATAGAAACTGTGGATATTTAATGACTGCTACAGCATTTACGTGGGCATCCTCATTTACTTTACATTGTACCAATTCTATACATGCTTCACTACTCGCACAAGACACCCGCTGTCTAGACGATGTAATACTATTCCTTTCAAAATGTGGCAATGGAGAAGCCTACACGGAATATGCATTTCACACAGAAGAAATTCTTAACATTTTCCTAGATTCGGATTTTCCAGTATGTATCTTTGTTTATATTATCGCGAAGGAAAAACCCCATTGAAAATATAACATTACGTTATCAGGATGAATAGCAGCGATATGGCATCGGTAGGTCTGGTTAACGTTCTTTAAATCTGCTTGATCCGATTATAAAAAATGGCTGAACGGAATAAGACTAGCAGAATGGCAATGAAATGGAATGATTCCTTGAAAATTCTTCTAGCACAGAATAGGAAAGGGCATGTGATTCCTAGAAGTAATGAAAGAGATATGTAATATAGATTTAAACTCTATGCCCAGCCTACATAGGGCACCGCACACAACCAAGCATTAGTTCATGTAGCCAGCCAGTTCGTGAGAAGAAACCACGCCCATTTTACAATGGCAGCTCTACCAACCCAGTCAAACACGTTTTCCTACATGGGATAAACTTGCCCGGACTGCCTGTGCCTTGCATAGTCCTCAACAGTGTGTTTTGTGAAAATCATGGATATTTTCCGCAACAAAGCAGGTCGATGTCGGTGAATCAGAGTGTTCGCTAATGAATCCGCATGAATGGTCGCGAACAAGTGTGAGCAATGTGCATAAAGAGCACTCACTTATCATTGCGGTTCAGTTTCAATCGTCACCGAACAATCTTCCGAGTTTTGAATACTCAATTTATCGCAACGATGGCAATCAACTACTTACAATGTTGCTCTAATTGAAGGCTGAAAGTGCATGCTAGCCTTCTAATAAATTATACCCTTAACTGTCCGAAGTCAGCTAACGAACGAGACGCTTCTTACCCATGCATGGAATGCGTGCTGCCCTTATGAGCGTATTCAGTTCTCCTCATCTGGAATTACAGGCTGGGTGTATGCACTAGACAAGCTTTAAGTTTCGAAATGGAGTTCAAAACAAAGATGTTATTATTTGGTTGTACTTGTTCACATATGCCATCGAAAAGGTATGCATTAATTCACATTAATTAAAACTGACTTCTCGTTAGTAGATTTATAGATTTTCACCTGAATAAATATACGGCAAACAGTTAACTGATTTCAACGGCGAAATGAAATTATTCTAGTAGTGCAACAAAATACAACTATTCTCGACAGAAAAATTTTCTAAAAAAACTACTAGAAAGGGTTTCATTTTGAATACTTTTAGTATTCATAGTCATATTATGATAAGAAACAATTTTGGGACTAAATATTTGTGATTTTGATAGTAATCAATAATCGTAATCGACTTCTTACATTTCCATATAGCAAATCATTCAGTTTTAATTAAATAACATAGGAAACAAAACATTTAGTTGAAATGATGTTGCTTGTAATATAAGAATCTGAACATTCAGATAAATCGTTTGAACAATCCTGAAAATTTTGAACTTTATGTTAAAAATAGCTACACATTATATTTCAATATTACTGATTTATTCTGCAGTAAAATTAATGATTGTTTTTGGACGAATAAATGATTAAGTTTATTTCAGGATTAAGAAAGTTCAAGCTATGCGTCCATTTGAAGAAGGGCAAGGCGGAAGAAGGTATCTCCCACTTGTTCAGTTCAACTATCATTGTTTTTGGCAAAGCTCCCAGGTTTTCAAAAATTAGGACTACAGGTTTCGCTTCAATTGGTCCGGTCCATCACCAATCCATGGAGTCTCAGGACTTTCTGGATCCTACAACAAAAGTAGTTATAGCTCGGCCGGCTTAGATTTGTATTAAGCGGTTTTCGTCTTGAATATAGAGGATAGAGGAGAGACAAATTTCGATCACACCGCTCCAAGAGCACCGTCTGATGACTTGCTTCTGATCTGGACGAAAGCGTTAGTCCTCATTTCTAGAAATGATAAGATTTAGAAATGTATACTTCTCCTCGTAAACAAAGGAAGATTTTTTAATTAAACCATCTTTTAAAAATCTCTACTTCCAAACTTATTCTTATTGGTACACATATTCCTGTTGACATTTATAGCCATTTTGAATGCTTGGTTTATTTTCGACAGTCGGTTATATGCGATTCGATGAGATGGGCGACATTTTACTTTGGAAAATCATGGATCAAAGAGTTTCTATTCGAGCACCACACGAAATGTAGGCCATAGCTTCCAGCTAATTTGCTATGAATAAAATGGGAGTGTCTAAGTGGAGTAAATGTTTCACAAAGGGTCTTGAAGACGTTAAGCTTACGATTACCCTACAAGTTCGAGTACATCACCAATTGACAAGAACGTCGTACAAATGAGAAAAAAAGGTTGCTGGAAAATCGCCAAATCATTATCGAATATTCGGCTGATGATGTTGGCATGTCGTTTCAATTATGCCAAGGCATTCCATTGAATGTTTTAGGCATGAATGTGAGACAGAAAACTTTTTTCGAAATTGCAGAATTTCCTCCAAGATAAGCGCTATGAATTGCTGAATGAAATCAACTGTTTTCAAGCGATCATAACACATAGCAAAACATGGACGTATAGGTACATTCTCAAAATAAAACTTACTAATCCCAATCGTAGGCAATTAGAGATCCAAGGCCGAAAAAATCGATAACCCCGATCAAATGTAAAAGTTATTCCCGTTGTTTCCTTTGATTTGGGTGGTTCAATGCGCCAAGATTTCTCGCCATATGCCCCTGATGAGGGGTGGAGATTCACCCCGGCCCCGAAGATTTCTCGATGTCCCGAAATAGAAATCTCTTTGAAAAAAGAGGATAATAGAAAGGTCTAAACAATTTTCACCTCGGGTTCAATTTTTCGGCGCCTTACGGTGTTAGGGACCACTAGAAAGACTGACTGGAAATTATACAATGTTTATGTAAAGCAATAGCCTTAATTCACAGTTCACTAGCTGTTCTGTGATAAAAACCCTACCCGTTCAACTTGATCTGTATATCTTAATTCCAGGCTAAAGAAAATTATGTTATTATGACATTTTGCTAATATTGATAAGATAAAATCCAAATGACTTAACGTAGCTGAAAACTAACATTCCAAGAATGGAGAAATGCCTAACGTGTATCATATCTAAGAAGGATTATTTTGAAGGAAAGAACCTTAAGGTTTATCTATAAATGGACTCTTTGAAAATAACATACATTTCTTGTCAACTAACTAACTAAATGTGACCTCATATCTGATAATAATAATCGTTGGCACAACAATCCATATTGGATCAGGGCCTTGAAGTGTGTTACAGCACTTCATTCAAGACCGTTACGGTACACTACAGGATTACAGTACCCTGTAGGAAGCAATGTGGTCAGCATTGCGCTCGCCCGAGATTATTACCTTGATTTGATTCAGGTACTCATTCACAGCTGAGTCGGCTGATATCCGACGTCACCTTCCGTACGATAGCCTTGCGCTCTAACTACTCAGCTCTCCGGACTCATATCTGATAAATGTGACCTCATATCTGATAAATTTTTATTCGCCTATCCTAAAATAACGTTCAAAGTTGGTAAAATATGCAGAAAGCCAGAATAGTTCGATCCTTGGTGAGCATTTTTAATCAATTCTTTAGATTTGATAATAGTAGTTTTATATCCAGTTTATAAATTTGTAATTTTTGGTGTTGAACTTTTATAGTATAGAAAATGCTCCATATAATTACCTAACTTATAATCTGAGACCACGCCGATTAGTACTTCATGAGTTGTTACGATCATAGCTTCTATATTTTGAAATTAAAATATTTTAAATGTTTCACGTAGATTTTCGGGACTATTCGTCAAAACTAACGTAAGGGCTACTTCGATATGTAGTAACGCCCATGTCCGTTTCATATCGCCGGCATGGCTTCGACATCTGAAATTACAGCAGCTGGTATATAATGAGCTTTTTAACAATTTCATTATTAACTACATATAAAATAAGATAAATCTTTCAAATGGCAAATGTTTCCAGCTCATCTTCACATCTATGTTGTAGCTATTACGATTTGACGCCTTTACAACGAACATCTTAAAATCAATGACAACAAAACTCCCGCTCCTTTGACGTTTATATTACTGAATATTATGCATTGCGCTCTGCATTCTTTGTCTAAGTAACACTCGGGTCGAAGAGAGCTTCATTTTACGTCAAACTAAAAAAGCTTTTGCTTCGATTAGGGGTATGAACTACAACCCTTACGAAACTCCTACAAGGAGACCAAACTCAAATAATCGAATCGGAAAGGAACTTGCGAAAAATTTACATTCCGTTGAGTTACTACTGCTCAAAAGGTCTGAGAATGATAGATAATATTTCACTATTCGAAATCAATCGAAACTTAAAATAAAATGAGTTATCTCCTTTTTCTCTTTTTGGGAATTTTATCGAGTTGCCTCAATATTATGATAAGAGAAAGGAGGAGGTATTCTGATAATTTATCTGTTCAGTGAGAATATGCCGTTCCCACGCATTTGAGTTGAGGCCCAAGAGATTTATGTAAATTCGAAAACTGATTCAACAGCAAAGTGCCTATGTCCTGAGAGAAATTTAAGAAAGTATGTTTTTGACTCGGTTATTTGTAGAGTTTCTACGACACTATCATGCCTTGGCGTAGTACAAACCACCGACCCTGATGTTGGAAAAGGATACTATGGGGTGCAATGTACAGTAAACCAAAAACTCAATATGTGAAAGGCTAAACTAAACACGAAAGACGTAAGTCCTCTCGACTTCGTTGTTCAGGCCAATCTTAGCCATCGAATTGTCAATGGCACGATTACATGACCATCAAAGACTCCTTTACTGTAACTTCTCTACGATGGAGATGACCACATATCAATCGTGAATATCTCCATTTCTGACAAAATCATAGCGCGTTATTGTGCTGGTCTATCGCAACGCCTTCGTTTCTAACACCGCGAGGCGGCGTTCATTATCTGACTGCAGCATAGAGAACGGATGGATGAATGATGTTGTGTTCATTGATGGATCGATCGCAAAGAACGCTCGTTGTGAAGCATCACTTCATTCAGGTTATGCTGACGCGAGAAGAAATTTCATAACACAGTTCGCTATTGACAAAGGGCATCGATCACAGATATTTGACTTGCTGCTCGAAATCACCTTTTTTGTGTGTAAAGGAAGGTTAGTTCACGGACGAGTGTTGAAAGGGTCTTCAATTAATCAAGAACGATTCGACGTACCACCCATAGTTCGAAATTAGTTTATTCCAGTGCAGGAATTCTCCTAGCACTAAATTTTGTTACAGTGCATACCTAACGATTTTGTGTGACAATTAGTTCATGGTGTGCTCTAAAATCTGCATGGCGTACATATGGGATAACATCCAAATCGGTTTCTTCGGCACTAGGTGTTGTCGCAATGCATACCAGACGAATTTGTGTGGTAATGTAGACACGACAATGTTTTTCCTTCAGCAACGCTGTGTGCTGCGTCAGTAGTGTCACAGTTCTGGATTCGTTTACGCTAATTAGAACTACCTCGCGAACCCACAGGATAACTATGGCCTACCCATAGGATAACCACCGAATCGGGTTGTAATTTAAACAATCCATGGGTCTCTTGTGCTGTTTTGCCAATCAGATGGTGGAGGCATCTTCTTGGTAGTCTTAATAATAGTGATCAAAGACCTATACGAGTTTCATCGCCTCGTCATAGGTGACATGTTCTTTCAATAAAAAACTCCCTATAAAGTCAGCTCAGTGATCGTGAATGATCGCTAGAGGTTTATGCCCACCGTATATAATAAATTGGACACTTGTGGCAGCTGAGCCATCAGGATCGAACATAGCCGACGCCAATGGTAAGAACAGTAGCGTGCTTGTCCATTGGAAAGGAATCGAGCGCATGAAGTCGAGAAAATAATAGGAAGTGATGGCATCGGAGTTGAACTCTAAAAAGTGAGAAGCTGTCACCTAAAAATTTGGTTAAATTGAACTTTTGAAGAAAAAAACAAGACATCGCCTGTCAATTCAGTACACTCATTCCAATTTAGGAAAAGAAGGACAGTTTGGCGGAATGTTGAGTCTAGCGTCCGATACGGGTGTCATCTCAGTTTGACCAAGTACCACACAAATTCTGTTGGTAATCATTGCATTAACTCCTAGTATCGGAAGAACTTATCCATTATGTTAAACTCCTTAGCCAAATTATCATACACACTGCACAGAATTGAGCGCTTTAAGTGCTTAAGATCAGCCCTCTGAAACTGATTCATCGTCTGCAAGTAATGTCCATTACGATGGCCCATCAACGAAAACTTCAAATCTAAAATTTGCCGTCTTATTGTTCGTGTTGTCACCCTGACTACTGGAATAAGGATGCGCAATCAGTATGGCGTGATGTCATTATTTAGAAGTTGCAAGAGAAGCTCCGTCTAGACGAGCGGTATTATCGGTGGCGATTTTAACACCCTGGGAAAAGTATCCTCAACATGCTTGAAACGTGACCCGCAAAGCTTATGGCCCGCGGGGCAAAGGCAGAAAAGAAGGAGAAGATAATATTTGTGGTAGAAAAAGTTGTGCCTTCCCAAATTTGCCCCTAAAAACATTTACATCAAACTTCTAAGCAAGCATGACAATAAATCAATAAAATACTACTTGACCAACTTGAGGAATCATTGAATGGTAATGAATATCCCACAAATATACCAAAATATGGCATAATTCGATTCTATTGTGGATTTGAAATCCTGTCCGTTTTAATCAACGCCACCACAATAGTAATGGAACAATCCTCGATGTACTCAAATTTGATACCTTGAAATATAAATTTTCTTTTCACCCATATTTGCGGTAAGCGATTCAGACTATAATACACTTGCCACATTTTTACAAAAGGGAAGTGGTGAGGAACAGTTCATTATTAGTGGCAAATTCGATTAATTTCCCGTTTTCGAAAATTGAAAATTATTTTACTGTATATAGTAAAAATACCCACCGTGTAAAATAAATGCGGAGTACGCAGTTGTACGTATCTCTAAATTACCTATACTGTCAAGGAGAAGAACTTCATAAAATGTGTATATCAGCTGTTGATATTTCTGATTTACAAAATTACCAGAACATGCTTTTATTTATCTTTTTCACTTCGTGGTTTTAGCGGTTGCAACAGTGTATACGGCAATTTGTGCAAATTCATACCTTGAATTAAATTAAGCGGTTTACACGTATCCAAGATTAAGTAAATAAATGGAGATTGCGGCTAGTAAAAACATTTTCTACAAAGCTAAAATGGTATTCTAAATTACCAAGATTTACAGACAATACTGAAACTGGGAAAAGGAAATTTGTAATGAAGATACCTACTCTGACTTGATTAATCACAAAGTAAATTCCTTAAATGAAAAGTGGCGTTTACTCTTCATTTTGAATTTATTTCTCAATATTAAAAAATACTAGATATCAATTCCCCCTGGCTGAGATAATTATGCATCTACTTTTGACATGTGTTTGTTAGTGAAGCATTTATTAGTCCAGAAATTATTTACATTACTCATTAAAATGGGAATCTCAAGTAACTCTCCATTGAACACCGCTTCCTTAAACTAATCTAAAAAATTTCTTAACAACTCTAGATTCAGACCTTTCTAATAATATCGTTCTACACAATTTCTGATACAAATACAACGCACGTATGAGACACATAGAAACAGAGTACAATAGAAAGTATTATTTTTCCGTACTCAGCCAAGCTTTCATCTTCCAATAATTTATTTATAGAAAATCCTGATTCTAAGATATTTAGGTTATGATTATTAATCACATTTCAGATATAAAATTTAATAGAAGCATGGAAATAATGACATAATTGATAATAGCTCATGTAATATAATTGATATTAACCCAAGCTTTATTATTTGGAAAATTTTTAATTTTTAATTTGAAACCTTATTGACAAACTAACTAAAGCACTTCCATATTTATATTTGAAACCATAATATAAAATTTTAATAATTATATCCTCTTCAACGAGTGATCGGACCTATGCCTAAACCTTCCACTGACATGGAGATCAAATAGAAAAAAATCCTTCAGAGTGTACATTTTTCCCATTACAATTCACCCGAAATTAGCCATTTTGCCTTGGCTAGTATATTTTATCCAATCCCAACCCTACGCAAAGAGCTAACAATCGAGGAAAACATCTTATGTTCTTGTCTTCTACTCTTCACATTTAACTGAATATATTATTGGCTTCTTTTGAAACCTGATAATCATCTTGAGAAAAGGAATTCATAGAAACCAGTTTGGCGACTTTAGTTCGTTGGGTATCTTCTTTGCCTGCTCTGATTGAAATCAGCCGACGTAACATTAAACCCGGACATGTACCTCACCATATATGAGACGTACGTTTTTACATACCTATGGAATGGTATGGCATAGTATGTAAGCATGTCTCACCGCTGTCGTGTATAATTCCTTCAATATCCATTAAATTTATCACTGAGACAAAATCATTGCCGTCGTCTTTCAGATCTTCGAGAGGGCAAGAAGTAAACATTCCTTCCATACAGCCGACTTAACATTTTGGATACACTTAAGAAATCTTTAGGCTGGACAAAAAAAAACTCAAACTGGACGAAACCTTATAAGGCAACTTAACGCTGATATAAAGTTGTTTCCACAGAAAATATCTTTTGCATGTAATAAAAATTCCGCACGCTGCTTTCCATAGGAGCAAGCAATAAAACTATTAAAATAAGTACGAAGCAGGCATTTCGTTTTTTTTTTTTTGCTTCATCTTCCACGGCATTTGGTTGCACAACCGGTATTCAAATTTCTTCACATTTTCGTTCCTTGCTTTATTCTTCTGTTGGATTGTACGGGCAGACCTGTCCATAAGGCAGGAAATTACGATTTACCACTTGATTGTAGCAATTCTTTGAGGACACTAAATATTTTCAATTCAGGATAAGAGAAGTAGTTGGAAGTGATGTGCACGAAAGGGTTTTTATTATTTAGAAAAGGATTTATGATGCACCCTACGAGTCAATGAGAAAACTCTGATTTTCTGACCTAGTTTTTATGCATTTCAGAGCGAAAACGTATCCAAGTACAAAAGAGGTTACCGTGAATTTATGGCTGGTAGAATTTTCAATCCTAGTGTGCTTTGGGAAAAACCGATTTTATGGTAAATATTTTTTTTCTTTCCTAATTTCAAAAAATGAACCAAGACAAAATATAGACTGGGGTGCATTTGAATACGACAACAATAATCAGCGGCATATGTTGCGTTATTGATTGCAACAAACAATAAGAATTTTCACGTACGGACATACTATGATTTTTCATCGAGAGGAAAGTCAAAATAAAACATTCTTCCATATTATTCGCTCCAGATTTAAAAGTTCAGGTAGATGATAAGGACTCACTTCTTTCCATAAAATAAATTTAATGATTCTCCCACCATAAATTCGTAACAAAATGTATTTTGTAATGGGTTCAACGGCATTTTTTGAGATTGTATTATCTAGGAATGAGAGCCTAAATAAAAGATAACTCCGACGGAAACTTGCAATTTAATTTCCCAGCAACCATCCCCGTTTTTACAATCGAAAGTATCAGGAGGAGGACAATTTTATCTCACTAAATATTACAAATTAACTTAAAAATCGAAAGGTTGAAAGTGTAACAACAGTGCAGTGTTGAAGATTCGCAATGTCATAGTTACTTCCAGGGAACGACACTTATGTAGTTCATTCAGTGTATAATAATTTGTCAATGCAAGTAATAATTTGTCTCCTTTCAACATGATTTTTTCTAACTTCTACTTTTTCTTGCTTTTAAGAATTTAACAAATTAAAAAGATTGGAGTGCTCATCATTGGTTTCTTTGGAATACTAAATACATACAGTGCCTAGGATCTAAGCTTTAAAGTACGCCATGTATTGTTATTTCATAAGTTATATTGGTGATTCTCCACTTTGTTCAACATATGCTTTGTTCATAGTTACTTTATTTCAAAACAGAATGAATGTTTTGCGTTTTGAATCAATAATACATTTGAAATAAAATCGACCAAGTTTTGTGGGAGTTGAAATTTTAATTTCAAATTTCAAGTTTTGTCCTAAAGAACAAGAATTGAGGTAAACCTAATATTTGCATCAATCATGTTGAAAGCAACGCTCGTCTATAGTGTAACTTTCGGCATGACTTGTATCCACTGTTATTAAACATAAAGATATATGCATCATATATATGTACACATATTTTCGATACATAGAATGCTTCGAATATTGCGTGCTAATAAGCCATTTTATTCAAAGGAAGGACATTTTAACATTGCGTTTCTGCTCTTATCAAGCGGTTCAGCATTCCTTTTATTTTTCTGAGTCGGTATTATCTGAAAATGTTATCAACCTTTAAAAAATAAATCAGCAAATATATTCCACTATAAGTCTATAGACACATAGACATATCCGATTCCAGTGCAACCATCGATTTATAAGATGGAAAATTATTGGATATGCTTTCAAAGTTTACGGAAGGTAAAATCGCTTCATTATTTGTTTAATACTGAATATTATATAGGAAGCATCAATTATTAGTACGTGTATAATAAGCCAAATTGATGATGTACAATCCCCATATATGTAGAACGAAAACAATTGGCACATTTGTATATATATACATATTTGTATTTGAAACTGAAGTGAAATATTCGAGCGGGAATTGTTATGCTAATGAAACGTCTGCATGACTTATATGTTTGTAAACCGGCATGCGACGCATGTATAGGCACATGCAACACATGACGTTACATACATACCATACACTGGGGTATAAGGAATATATATATACATATATACAAGAGTTTTAAACAAAAACTTGCTCCACCTGTTTATCATCACCTCAATCAACCGAATTGTCGGGTGTGTCGAGTATCTATGCCATACAAAACTCGGCCACTTTTCACTATACCTCGTTTTATGAAAAAATAGCATAAATTACAACTCTTTGCACAGAAGGAGTGGTAATATCGTCTTCAACGGACCTTTAAATCAGATATTTGGCTTACATTTTAATTCATCAGGACACTAGGCACCTACCTGCGACGGTGTGAGATGTTTGCACCTATTCATTAGACACGAACTGTAAACCAAAACAGCGGAACCCGATACGCTACGAAATTTCGGGATAAAAGAAAATTAACGCAAAACAAAGGAGAAGAAACCTTGCGGGCGATGCACTACACTTACCCGGTTTCTCGCGATCCGTATTTAGAAATATAATTGACGCGATCTTACTCTACATAAAAAAAAAAATATTTCATGTAAGAGCAAGCACAAAAACACCGAACTGAGATTCGTAATTTTCGTGCACGATCACCAAAAATGGGCCAGCCCGGCTCGTTCCGCTCCCAGTCATCTTCGCAAACACTTCAAGCTTGTTTCACATTTTGACAGTTATTCATCTTCTAGTCATCTTACCGACCTTCTGTTTCGAACAAGCTCTTGATGACAGTTCACGCGTCCCAGCATGTTGTCCACTTTTCCGACTTATCTTTGTAGCAAATATCATGATTACGTACTTTCCCGTTTTCCGCTTTTCGTATGGCTTTTCCTCGTTTCCCGTGTATTGTTTTTCGAAAGAGATAGTCATCAGAACGAAGGACTTCTGATAGGAAACTGTCCAAAAATTTTTGTTGTGTTGCCCGCAGATCATTTCCACTACATTCATGTCGCAAAAGCCGCCGCCACTGTAGCCGTCCGTTGTACATTATATGATGTGTACGTACATAGCAATGAAATTATATGTATGCCCTGTTTGTATATAACGTAAAAAACGGAATGGAGTTGGCTTGCGGCACGGCACAGCGCAGCCATTCTTGTCACAGCCAAGACTCGGCCATACTGCAAAAGAGGCGGCCGAGTCAAAGTGGCTGTGTGCGTTGTGTTGGACCAGGAAAAGTCGAACGGGAGAAGCGGAACAAGAGGAAAGGCCAACTGCTTTTGCTGTCGCAAGCGACGACGTCGTCATTATTTTGCCAAGAAATTCTTCGCCTGCGTTGCTTTCAAGTCTTGATGATCCTGATTATAGGGCGAATCATAATGGGGGAATCGACCGCGATTCCCTTTTCCTTGCGACTTTCTCATCTGAAGTGCACTTTGCTTAGGGATTGCTTTTTTCATTACAATGTTAAATCAGTGGAAAACAATATATTTACATACTTATACTTGGGGTGATGTTCTTCTAGGGAAATAGTCAATTTGACTCCAATGGTACATCTCCATGAGGCAGAGAATCTTCCGACTGCAAATATTTTTTGAGTAGATTTAATTCAAACCAAGCAGATACGTACCTAATGACAATATCCCCAATAAACTATTCATGTTATATTTTGCAATAGCTGTTTGTATATTTCTTACAAATAGTTTGGTCAGCAATATCTGAACATATTGTTATTTGCTAAATTTATTTTTACTGGCCTAATTATCAAAAGCTACCAAACTGGAAAATCAGTAACTGAATAATTACATTGAAAAAATATATATTAAAGTTAATAATAGCATTTTACAATATTTTCATGTTCCATCGCTCTCTTACTTTGGGAAATATTTTCGAAACCCTTCGCTTTTTCCGGTTTCTCATATGTTACCTGAAATAGCTGTCAGGCATTAAGTTCAGTGGGTGAATGAGTCTTACTGTTAAAAGCATCATAACATGCACAGTGTTTGTACACTGTGACCTCTTTTCAGTTAGTGAACTCAACATGCGCTCTACAGATTTCAAGTTATCAATACATAATTCCTATGTTATAACTCGTTTTACTATTTCGGATCCTGATTTTCGTTTAATTTTTTTTCAGCCACACTTAAAAAAAAAGTAGGAAAGAAGCCACCATATTTTCTGTTAACTGTGTTAATTTAAAGATTACTCTGATGAGCGAATTTTCCTTGTCATCATGATCATCAACAGCGCAACAACCGGTTTTGCGCCGAAGACCGTCAATTCGATATCCCTAAAAGCTGTCTGGCATCCTGACCTACGCCATCGCTCCATCTCAGGCAGGGTCTGCCTCGTCTTCTTTTTCTACCGTAGATATTGCCCTTATAGACTTTCTGGGCTGGGTCACCCTCATCCCCACAGATTAGGTGACCTGCCCACCGTAACCTATTGAGCCGGATTTTATCTACAACCGGACGGTCATGGTATCGCTCATAGATTTCATCGTTACGTAGTCTACGGAATCGTCCATCCTCATGTAGGAGGTCAAAAATTCTTCGGAGGATTCTTCTCTCAAACGCGGCCAAGAGTTCGCAATTTTTCTTCTTAAAAACCCAAGTCTCCGAGGAGTACACGAGGACTGGAAAGATCATAGTCTTGTACAGTAAGAGCTTTGACCCTGAGACGTTTCGAGCAGAACAGTTTTTGTAAGCTGAAATAGGCTCTGTTGGCTGTCAACAACCGTGCACGGATTTCATCATCGTAACTGCTATCGGTTGTGATTTTCGACCCTAGATAGGAGAAATTGTCAACGGTCTCAAAGTTGTAGTCTCCTATCTTTATTCTTCCCGTTTGACCAGTGCGATTTGATGTTGTTGGTTGGTTGGTTTTCGGTGCTGACGTTGCCACCATATATTTTGTCTTGCCTTCATTGATGTGCAGCCCAAGATCTCGCGTCGCCTGCTCGATCTGGATGAAAACAGTTTGTACGTCTCGGGTGGTTCTTCCCATGATGTCGACATCGTCAGCATAGTTGCGTAGTTGTTGTGCGTAGTTGGGTGGACTTAAAGAGGATCGTACCCCTTGCATTTACCTCAGCATCACGGATCACTTTTTCGAGGGCCAGGTTAAAGAGGACGCATGACAGGGCATCCCCTTGTCATAGACCCTTGTTGATGTCGAATGGCCTTGAAAGTGATTCTGCTACTTTTATCTGGCCTAGCACATTGGTCAGGGTCAGCCTAGTCAGTCTTATCAATTTCGTCGAGATACAGAACTCTCATGGACGTGTACGGTTTTACCCTGGCTACTGGCACAGAGATAATCTGATCTTTTGCTGATTTGCCTGGAGTGAAGCCTCTTTGGTATGGGCCAATGATGTTCTGGGCGTATGGGGCTATCCGGCCTAGGAAAACAGCGGAGAATATCTCCTAGATGATACTCAGCAACGTGATACCTCTATAATTGCTGCATTGTGTGATATCTCCCTTTTTATGTATGAGACAGATAATGCCTCTTTGCTAGTCGCCAGGCATTGATTCGTTGTCCCACACCTTGAGCACAAGTTGATGAACCACTTGATGTAATCGGCCGCCTCCATATTTAACCAATTCGGCTGTAATTCCATCGGTTCCTGGCGACTTATTTTTAAGCCGATGAATTGCACGGACTGTTTCTTCTATGGTTGGTGGTGGCAGTATTTGTCCGTCTCCTTCAGTTGGTGGGACCTCCAACTCGTGATGTTCTGGTTGTTCAGCAGTCCATCAAAGTACTCAACCCATCGCTCCAATATGCCCATTCTGTCGGAAATCAGATTTCCCTCTTTGTTTCGGCAGGATGAGCATCGAGGTGTGTAAGGCTTCATCCTGCTGACTTGTTCGTACAACTTGTGCTCCTGGTGCGGTTGCTCCCTGTACTTTTCGACTTTACAGACTTATTGGTTCACCTAGGGTTCCTTTTTTCGTCTGTGAAGTCGCTTCTCCGTTCGCCGGAGTTCGTGATAAGTCTCCGTGTGTGCCCGCGTTCTTTGAGAATGCAACATTACTCGGTATGCAGCATTCTTCTGTTCCGTTGCTAGCTAACATTCATCGTCAAACCAGCCGTTTGGACTCTTTTTGCGGCTGGGACCAAGTGTGTTTGTGGCGGTATTTATGATAACGTTCTTCAGGTGACTGTGAAGATCATTTGTTGATGCTTAATTTCCAGGATCTCTGTTGACTGCGGTTATTGCGGCATCCATTTCCCCCTATAGGTGTTGTGGAGGCCTGTGTTGCTTCAGTGTTAACTCTCACCTGATTGTCAGAGGGGATTGTAGGTGGTGTTGTTATTTGAGCTCGGAGCACCAGGCCAACGAGATAGAGAGTCTATATTGGCCCCCCTATATGTTCTGACATTTACCCAGGTTGAGAGTTGGTGGCGTTCGATCAACACATGGTCAATTTGATTGAAAGTGGTCCCGTCTAGAGAGGCCCACGCTTATTTATGTACCGCTTTCCGGGCACACCAGGTACTTCCAACAACCATTTCGTGTGACACTGCTTATTAAATAATCCGCAGTCTGTTATCATTTGTATTTTGATGTAAGTATGGGAGCCAATGTATCGCCGTCCCTACTTGGTTGTTAACATCCACAAGTATAATTTTGATATCATATCTGGGATGGGCTTCGAGGGTACGTTCTACTGCCTCGTAGAAGGTATCCTTCTCCGACTCTGTAGTCTCCTCTGTAGGGCATGAACGTTAATGAAGCTTATGTGTCTAAACTTGCCTCGCAAGCGCAAAGTGCATAGCCGTTCGCTTATGTTTTCAAAGCCGATACCAGCAGGTATCATTTTTTGACTGATTAAGAAACCGGGTCCAAGCATTTGGTTTACTGGATGGCCACTATAATATATGGTGTAGTGACTCTTCTCCAGGAAACCAGTCCCCGTCCAACGCATCTCTGCAACGCTGTTACACCAACCCTATATTGTGACAGGGTATCGGCTAGCTGCTTGGTAGCTCCATCTCTGCACAGAGAGCGCACGTTCCATCAGAAAATGCGCAAATCGTTATTCCGTTTTCATTGCCGGGTTCGTCGTTGTAACATTCATCCATTCCGAGGCTGCTGTTGAAAGTAGTTCGATAGAATCTAGAAAACGATAAACCGGGGTTTTCCTTATAACATATTCAAAAGTTGTTATTCGATAAAGGAAATAGGGGTTACTTCGTTGTTCTCCTTAAGATTGATTAGGTCTGTCGCGCGGTTTCACACCAATTTGCGAGAGGGAATCCATGATGATTTGAGTAATGCTCGTTCAACATTGTTGGTTATTGTTCGTGCAACTCTCAGACCGCCTTCGTACCCTATTTAAGTGGAAAAGTTGGCATATATGAAAGCCATATGTAATAGCACATCTAATGACGAGTATATTACATAGGGTGTAAAACAAGGATTCGGCACAAAAAGCTTTTGCACTTTGGTTGATCATTTATTTTCATTCCGATAATCCGATCTCCTATTAAAAATTTTTCCAGTTTATCGTTTTCTAGATTCTATCGAAATACTTTCAGTCTGGGGAGATTGAAATCTCTCTAAACGAGTCAATTTTTACAGACATTCACTATTGGTTCTCAGAAAGGTAAACTATCAACGAAATTGAAAGTCATAGTTTGTTCCGCTGGTCTTGCAATAGTTCCGCAATTCCTCGCACAAAATCATGCCCAGTTTCTTCGTTGAGTTCAGTAGATTGGTTCATCCATTTAATTCACTTTCCTTCAAAGTAACAAATATGACGCTTAAAACATATCCTATACACATGCACGGCAAGCACATCTGCATACCATCGCTGACTATTGTCTCCTAAGGCTTTCCGAGAATCTTGCACTCCTCCAATATGCATCGCATAGACAACAATAGATTTGTCGCCATTCCTTAATGTGTACGTTATCGATTGCCATGTTTATGTATGGGGTGAGGGAGAGACATATCCGCTGACCACTCAGACCGTAGTGGTCCATTGTACTGTATGCCCCTGTCAAATGGAATATCCTAGATTCGTTTACGTATCGAAGTATATCTGTTAGCGGATATAACGCTACCCGCTGTAGCTGGAGTGATTCAGTACCGAGTATTGTATGTCTGAAGCGTCCATAGGTGGAAATTCACATGGGAAATGTTTTATGAGTTCTGCTTCCTCATACGTAATTGATAGGTTGTGGAATTCCTATTCTGAACATAATCCCAGTTAGTGAATTTTGGTCACAATACTTTTGTATACCCTCCTGCTTCGAAAGGATGAATGTTTGTTTGGTAAACGGTAAACATTTGGTGTATCTAGCGCCACTTATCCTTATGGAAAGTTTGTTCCTACTTTCTCTCGGCAGAATTTGCCAATGATCTTGAAACTTCAATTCCTGCTATCACTCCCGGAATGGAAAAAAATAAATCCTAGAGTAGTTTAACCGTCTTGAATCTAGATATAGAATTAAAATCGTTAAGTTCGCTGTTAAGTTCCTGAACGATATTTGTGGTAATCGAATATAAAGCCATCAGGGCTGGTTAACTGTCGCAGCAGATTGCGATGCGCCTGTCCTTAAACCGCTCGTCAATCTCCCAGGGGGTCGCTCTTAGGGTCGCTTGTACTTCAGCCTGAAATACCCTTGTATATTGCCCCTTCTCGTTTTTATGCGAAGGGTAAACCGCTGTTCGAGAACCCCTATCAGTTTCTGTGCCGCCGATCAAAAAGACCTCAATATATCCTTTCACCCATTCTTCTCCCAGTTTTCTTTAGATTTGAGGGTAACTTTCTTCTACGAAAAAAATGTATGGGGATTCGAGGATCATAGTCATTACAAGAAGTGGATTCAATTCTCCCAACAACTCTTTCAGTGGGCTATGCGTCCGTTGTTCCTCCATAGACTTAAACGAATTATTCTATGAACTACTCTCGTAATATTGCCCTGAATATATATCCAAGAGTTGCAAACTGAGCAGTACATGTAAAGCTGCAGTGGATGGATACATAAGCAAACATCATCCTAATGATAGTACGTATGTACACATTACCACATACGACTTGAGTATCGATCAACAACCGACATAAGCACATCATTCGTATATCTTTGGGCATGTATGTGCTGTTCTTCGAGTTCACATAATAATGAGGCAATCAATATACTCTACGAAAGTGACGATAACACACCTCCTTGGGGCAGCTTTTCGTTGCATCTGTCGTCAGCCAGGGATAAACACCTACATTTCACACAGTATTTTCTAGGCTCGCTTAGCATAACTCAAGCAATCTAAAGTGTCATCGACGCCACGATCCCTGGCAGCATCACAAAGTTCTTCAAAGGGAGCACAGTTCAATGTCCACGAACACCCCCATTAAATACCCTTCTTCTATTGTTCTGTTCTCTATCTTGGAAAGCAAGATTTGTCCATGGAGAAACAAAGATAAGATAACCAAATCTGCATCTCGTCCGCGACTTGATCACTCATAATCGCGGATAGATTCCAGGTCTATGAATTCTTACCACTTGGGCAATCAATAAACCTATATTCCTTATTCATGTGTTGGACACACTTAATACTACATGCTTCCCCACGACATCAAGATGGTCCCGGAAAAAGTTCTCGACCGTTAACTTTCGCCTTCCAATACTTCAACGAAACGACATGGTCATGATGAAAGTTTACAGTTGTTAATTAAAAACGCTGGGTTTTCAGGTTATAGACAGGACAGTGAAGGCAAAATTAGGGTTATTAATCCATCAAGCTATATCCGAATAGTTGAGTCGTTAGAGCATAAGGCTCAGTTCAAATCTCACTAGTGGCAGTGGGGTTTGAATCGTAATTTGACGTCGGATACGACTGGTATGTGAATGAGTAGCTGGGTCAAATCAGGGTAATAATCTCGTACCGTTACGGTCTTGAATGAAGTGTTCTAACACACTTCAAGGCCCTGATCCAATATGGATTGTTGCGCCAACGATTATTATTATTATAATCTATCAAGCGACATTTTGTTCGATACCATCGTTGGCAGAAATCTAGATATATAAAATTAACGATGCACTCGATATTCCGTCCATTAATGCAGGTAGGATAAGAGCGATGATCAGTCAGACTAAGCACTTTAATTTTGTTGATGTTTATCTTCAATCCGGTCCTGCCGCCTCTTTCTCCACATCCAGAGCCATTTGGCTAATTTCCGAAATTGAGTGAAAAAGTGAGAAAATATCACCGGCATATTCGATATTCGTCAAACTCGGTGACTTTATTCTGTTTAAGCACATCCATGAGAGATGGAATTTCACCATTGAATTGAAAATCATCTTGAAATGCACTTTCTAGCTTTTGAGATCCTCACCATCGTGGAAACCTACTTTCACCACATCTGTGTAAACGTCTTTTACCATATCATCGAAAAACTAGCATCCAGATGTGATTCGATATACGGCGCAGAAACCATTTGTATTTCTTGTACTCTGTCATGTTATCCGAATTCTAAGGCTCGTGCCACACATATACAGTTCCATTCGGTTCAGTTTTTTTCGGTCACAACCTAAAGCAAACCGAACTAAATGAAACCCTTTCATACATACACGGTCCCATTCGGCAAACTGTTCATTTCACTCAAATAAATCCCGACAACTTTTAACAACTCATCATTAAAATCGACTCACTATGAGGTTAAAATCTAAACTGAACCGTCCGTGTGTGAAAGCCTTGATTACTTTTTGTTCTTTGCACACGAATTAGAACTGTATTGAAACCTGATGAAACCTATTCGTGCCGGGGGAACATTCCGTTCTATACGGTTACAATTGGGTGCCAAATTGAAACTTAAACATCGTTTCGCACTTGTCAGCAGCGACCTAAAATGAACTGAACTGAATGGAACCGTATATGTGTGAAAGGAGCTCAACGCGTGGCGTTCGTCGCCAGTTCTTCGCTCCTTACTTCCGTCAGTCGAGATGCAAACACGTTTCAAGGCGGTCCAGTGCACATCAATATTCTTGCCCTGTCGTCAGCGCAATAAGAAACGCTTCACACTGCCGAACTCAGCCTGATCGCGAAAACAGCTTGTATTGAATTTGCAGGGCAAAGCTATCCGCTTTGTGAGTAGAGTGGGCGATTTGCAGGCGAAGATAAGCGGCCATCAAGTGATCTTTCAAGGCTGATGCCAACACCCATTTGTTAAGCGCATTTAAAACCGTAAATCTTCTACTGACTGCGATGCGGTCAACTAACTTATATATACATTGCTGATCAGTAGAAACCAAACTGATTTTATGACTCCATGCACGAACCCATGATGTCTACAATATCAGGAACTTGGAGAAAGCATCCATAACGGAAATCTCCGTTGGCATTATTGTGGTGCTTTTTAATTTGTACCCAAATTTCATAATTGAAATCTCATCTGAAACTAGTCAGGGTCAATCCGATCAGCGCCGCAATTGGAAGAGAAGTACTCTCCAGAGAACCATCATTTTATTTCATGAATCGATTTCGCTCAAAATTCTCGCTTAAATTGGAGAAGGTGAGCATTCTGAAGACCCTCAACTCCGTTGTCCAGGAGCGCACCCACATTTCCAAAACGCCAATCAAAGTGCGTGTTCAATAGCCCAATTCGGGTGGCTTTAATATTTTCACAAATTTCTATCCTTTTAAAAAAAAGTAAAGGCGATTATTACAACAAAGTAGGAAAGGAAGAGTGCATATAAATTATTGAAACCCTTATAGTACTCTATGAAAATTAGATTAATTGAATTAATCATCAATGCTTTCATATAAAATTTGTAAGGAAATAATTAACTACTGTCTTCCAAATAAAAACCTCGTGACGTTTCGTCTAATCCTGAAGCGTTTATCAACGAACTGAAATGGAAACCTGGAGCCTTCATTCAGTAGGCAGGAATTCGCATCAGATGAAATGGAGAAATCTAAATGCAGTTATAGTAAAGAACAATACATTATCGTTGTTTTCTTGTTTAGATTGTTATATCTACTATTACAGTAAGCGTACTGTTGACATGGCTGATAATACCTTTGCATGTATACGCACCTTGCTCTAATCAAGAAATATTTTAACACATAGTGATATGCTGCCTTTTTTAACAATTTCATTTCAGAAAATTGCCTTTCAAATCTATTCTAATCAATTCTTCCAATTTACAAAAGGGGAAGCAAAAGACTTTAAAGTGTTTGTATTTGCCTTTTAAAGAATGCAGGGAATAACAAGAAGGAGGTGTGCAAAACACAAATAAACATGTATATTGAAATTTCACTCACATTTACAGAAAAGAAATGGTGTCTGGGAGTCTGTCAAGCATCTAAAAATGTACATTCTCCTGCAACAAGATGAAAGCCAATCAAAATATCGTAACCTTTGACTTGCGTCTTGCCTTATCTCATTTTTACTCGTTGCCAAAGAAATGTCGTATCGATCTGTCGACTTTAGGCTGGGTTATTAATGTTTGGATGTTTCCATTCCCGTTTTGATGCTTCTGCTACGTGCTTTAGTCAACATATCCATTCAATACATGAAATCAAAATTATTTTGCTATTTTCAAACAGTACTTGATTGGAAGCACATACAACACATATTACTTGTTGGATGCAATAGTGTCTCTATATGGAACATTATTTTAAATAATTTTGTTAGGATAATATTTCCGCTACTTTCTTATATCTCCTTCTATCCTTCGAGAGTTGAAAACTAACCTTTCTATTATTAGTATGAGACGAAAATCCTTGGTAATATATTCAAGGGTTTATACCTTTTCGGCAAAAAGTCTGTCGGCGTTAACATGCTCTGGCATTAGTAGAGAAGAAAATAAATATGTAGTTTGTTTATTTATACGTATTCGTTTCCACCAAATACAATTACAGGATAGGCCTTGGGACGAATCTCGAGATGAAAATGATTTTCTAGTAAATACGAAAAATTAAAATTATTATTATTACGTGATAAGCGTCAATTTAGCAAAATAAAATAAAAAAGGCTACACCCACATGGGCATCAACTTAGCATAATTCAGATATCATATAGGAATAGCTTTAAAAACCAAAATCATAATGAACATTTTCAGAAAATAAAATACTGAAGAAGGGGACAGTTCGTCCCCAAAATATATATTCGAATACATTTCAAAATACTATTAGCCAATAAAGGAAACTGCAGAATCAAATTTTTTACAATAAAATAATATTGAGTGTACCCTATGTGGCCATTTAGTTTTAATGAATGTCGTTAGTCTGTAAGATAAGTTTTTTATTTGTTTTACTTATCTTAGAATTTGTAAATGTACATATAGTTAAGTTTTTTGAAGAATTGAGGGGTGTATCTCCGAAAATCTGCTCTAACAGAATCTAAGTCCCCTTATCGGGAAGCAACTAATTTTCATTATCTCTCAACTAGACAGATTTTGCTCGTCTTAAGTAAAAGAGATTTTCATTTCCTTCTCATCTTCATTTGTTTAATTAAGTCATTTTAATATTACGAAATGTGCCATTGTGTACTTTTCGTCTTGTTATTTTCATTTGTTTCGTTGTTTATCTAAATTAAAGATTTCCAAACCAGTGAGGGTTCAAATATAAGCACTCAGATATCTTTTCTTCTACGCAGAAACGACTCATATCTTAGCAGGATTATGAAAAACGTGTTGGAAGAGACATGCGCGCGTTTTTGGACATTGAATAAATATACCACCCCATAAATGTTCCAAGAAAAACATGAGAATAAAAGCAATGTTTTTATGTCTCAACTCCAACCCAGTGCTTACCTAAATGCTTTTTCCTTTCCGCGTTATTCAAGCGTACGTCAACTGTGTATTTTGAATAGAAGAGAAGAGCATGAAAGTCAAGTAGTAGTGGTAATGAAAATCCTTTGGAGTGCAATTCGTAGAAGCCCCCTTCTAGTATATAGGGCGAAAATGGTCTCCATGATGACTATGTACAGCTTTCGAAGTGGGTGAAATATTCAAGTCAACGTTCTGCTTTCTTATCATCTATACATAGAATTACACTAGGGTCACAATAAACTCAAATACTCGATGCTGAAAATATAAAATCTAAGAAAACTCTCTCAAATTTCACATCAATTCTAGGGGGGGTAAATTTCTATTTATGTATGGATTGTCTTCATATCATTTGTATGGGATGGAATTTTTTCGAAAGGGATAGAAAACAGGATGTAAAACATATTAAAAGGACAAGATAAACTATGAGGGTTCCATATAAGCAACGGGATTTAGATTCATTGGAAAGACAAACTAGATTTTCGAAATTTCCAACTGAAAAACTTAAATGAAACAATGAAGTTTTGCTAACGGGATAAAAAACTGGCAAGAGTAAACTTTTTCTATTACTTCGAGTTAACCTAATGCCATCTTACAAATCCTGGAAAACTGGTAGTTGATAAATGTGCACATAGAGATTTCAGGAATAATATCATTTTAGTTGCATTAAAACCTGTCAATCAAATTTGGGTTGTTTCAATAACACTTTGAGTAAAGAAACAAAGCTGTTGTTAATTGATCTATAATGAAATATTTATAAATGATTTATGAGTATCTACATAATTTTCGCAGAAAATTGGTAATATGAATTGTGATTATATGAACGTTCGTCGGCTGAATACGGAGTTGCTCACGGTATTAGATGAAGCCGCGATAATTATTACACTACGGAAGAATTTTTTTACTCGCGTACTTCTCGGATGAGTGCAAAAGTCGCTACCAAATTTATAAAATATGGTAAATTGAGCAGATATGCAGTGGGAGCCTAGATGTTAGCAGATTTTTGTAGAAATATTCCAAATTTTTCGGGTAGGTATTTTTTTGAACCCTAAACTCCCTTCCTTTGCCGGTAAACTCAGAGCTAAGAACTGTTTCGAAAAGCACCCCACATCATTACTTTGTACGAGAAAATGCAGCTCTTCGCGTATATGCGAATTATGA
Organism: Hermetia illucens; assembly: GCF_905115235.1. Taxonomy (NCBI): domain Eukaryota; kingdom Metazoa; phylum Arthropoda; class Insecta; order Diptera; family Stratiomyidae; genus Hermetia; species Hermetia illucens. The sequence goes on along the minus strand of NC_051851.1, from coordinate 198,720 downwards.
ACACAGCTGATTTCAATGCAATTATGAAATTTAGTGCTTGTAGATTAATGATAGGTAAATAACCGGCAGACACTAGAAAAAGTACCGTAATCGAGCATCGTTGCGTGGCTCGGTTTGTAACATTACATTATGGGCAGAAAAGCCGATATTTCGCGCATTCTTAGTAAATGGAATAGTTAACAAGAAATAGGCCGATTAGAAGGGGTAAGTATGGGTACAGTTTCTACATATGCTAAAAATATCCATCAAGGAAAGAGCGACCAACCAAGTCTACGATCTAACTTTAAGGGCAAACGTAAAACCCTGCAAGGAATGAACTGGGTTGTGGTTGAAAATTGTTGGAGAACAATGATGGGGTCTTTTTGTTCATTCGAATATTGAAGCGTCGAAGGGCTAAAGCTGGTCTAAAATCATATCATCTCACAAAAAGACCCGAAATTCATCAGATTCGATGAAAAAGATCGACTTGAATTTCGTCAAGCAGTAAAAAGCGTTTACTGTAGCTGACTGGGAAAAGGTACGTCTTAAATTAAAAGTAATTTCAAAGAATTTCCTATTACAGAAACTAGCTGCGCGGAATTTTCGTTAAGTAAAAGTAATATTTAAAAGACCTAAGCGATGTTCTTCTGCAATTTAAACAACGAATAGAAGCAAATGGGCAAAATTTGTCAAGGCGTTTTTGTTCAGTCGAAACATTGTCCCTCTTCCTTTGCTTACCAATTTTTTTGACATTAACCCAATTGAAAATGTTTGGAGCGTTTTAATAGGAAAGGTTTATGAGGGGCAAGACCCTACAAAGGAACTTTTAATACAAAATATTTGCGAAGTATGGGTGGACAACCCACTTATCACTTAATGTATTGAATCTTGTGTTGAAAGTATGCCCAGCAGAATGAAAGCATAATTACAAGCCAAGGTGGATGCACAAAACACTAATAACTTTTAAATAAAATTCCATATATTTTATTCAAAATCCCTAATTTTAATAAATCCTTTCTGGGGCATAGTTTATTTTATTTCACAGTTCTAAAAGCAATATATTAAAATTTTCTTCGAAGGCACTGCAATGTATGTATGATAGGCTGATAGATAGTAAACTGATTTTAGTTTCACACAAAATCTTAAAAGCAATTAGTATGTGAAACTTTTCACTTTAATGTAATAATGACATTCGAACCTATAATGCCTTGGGATGTAGTAAATTTCTATCTACAATTTCGGATTTGATTTTCGATTTTTTAGGGCCTTGTTGTCATATAGGAGCATCATAGCAAATTTTCCAGATTTTCTGCGTAGCTGGTTTCTAAAAATTCATCTAAGTGGGAAGCTTTTGATTTCCCCACTCCACCTCCACGTAAGTAAGATATTAGTAGTAAACGGGTAGTGCACCCAACATAACCCTACTTAATAATAATAATCGTTGGCGCAACAATCCAACTGGGGCAGAGCCTTGAAGTGTGTTCATCATCAACGGCGCAACAACCGGTATCCGGTCTAGGCCTGCCTTAATAAAGAACTCCAGACATCCCGGCTTTGCGCCGAGGTCCACCAATTCGATATCCCTAAAAGCTGTCTGGCGTCCTGACCTACGCCATCGCTCCATCTTAGGCAGGGTCTGCCTCGTCTTCTTTTTCTACCGTAGATATTGCCCTTATAGACTTTCCGAGTGGGATCATCCTCATTCATACGGATTAAGTGATCCGCCCACCGTAACCTATTGAGCCGGATTTTATCCAGAACCGGACGGCCATTGTATCGCTCATAGATTTCGTGAGACGTTTCGAGCGGAACAGTCTTTGTAAGCTGAAATAGGCTCTGTTGGCTGACAACAACCGTGCGCGGATTTCATCATCGTAGCTGTTATCGGTTGTGATTTTCGACCCTAGATAGGAGAAATTGTCAAGGATCTCAAAGTTGTATTCTCCTATCTTTATTCTTCTTCGTGTTTGACCAGTGCGGTTTGATGTTGTTGGTTGATTCGTCTTCGGTGCTGACGTTGTCACCATATATTTTGTCTTGCCTTCATTGATGTGCAGCCCAAGATCTCGCGCCGCCTGCTCGATCTGGATGAAGGCAGTTTGTACATCTCGGGTGGTTCTTCCGTGTGTTAGAGCACTTCATTCAAGACGTAACGGTACACTACAGTACACTGTAGAAGGTAATGTGGTCAGCATTACGCTCGCCCGAGATTATTACCCTGATTTGACTCAGGTACTCATTCGCAGTTGAGTCGACTGGTGTCCGACATTCAGTCACGATAGCAAATCCCTCTGCCACGAGTGAGATAACCCTACTTAGTGGGAAACAAGTCGGGAAACCGGAAGCTGGACGCTTCAGGTACGAAAGGTTTTGTGTATTTCTTAGTACGTAACACGTAATATATCCATATATTATGTGAGAATATCCACTTTCGGATGATATTGACATTCATAGTCTTCAATTTGCGAAGAAGCCATAATTTTGACGTATTATAACTTTGTCAGTAATAGTGCGATTTCCACCAAATTTGGTAAGAACATGCTCTATGTTATACTCTATATTGTTGTGAAATTTCGTCGTGTTAGCATGAACTTAAGGGGGGTTTTGCAGTCAATTATTAAAAATTATGGTAATATACTATTATTAACTTTATTTGTACAGATATCACTATGGAAGGTATTTCGGAGCCCAGGCACCATATAGTGGCAGCCTCCTGATTTTTTTCAGATTTTTCGGTTGGGTAATTTCTGAGAATGGCCCCCTTAAAGGAATGATCACTTTAAACCCCCGGCACTCCCCACCTTTCCAACAAAAGTCAAAAGTAAGACCGGCTTCCAAAAGTACTAACCGAGACCCTTCATTTGATACCCCACATGACTATATTTGATGAAAAAAAAATTTACACCCCCCTTTTGCATGTATGGGGACCCCCCCTTAAATTCAACGTAAAAGGATGTAATTCACTGTATGCGTGAGCGTTCACAGTTCCCACCTTTCTACCAAATTTAGTGTCAATCGCTACAACCGTCTCCGAGAAAAATGCGTGTGACGGACAGACAGACAGACAGACAGACAGACAGACAGACGGACAGACAGACAGACAGACAGACAGACAGACAGACAGACAGTAAACCGATTTTAATAAGGTTTTGTGTTTACACAAAACCTTAAAAAGTCACACCCCGTTTTTCACGTATAGGGAACCCCCGTCCCCCTAACGCGCAATACAGAACTATGCCAATGCTACCGCGTGTCAACACGTGCAACCAATTCCGAGTAAAGTGCAGACAGGCGATGAACCGTTTTAGTAACAGAGAAATGAATAGATAAGTGGATTAGGGGATAGCCTACTCAGTTTCATTTGATATCTATTAGGATTTCATAACGCTTAGTTTTAGGTTTCAACATGTATCTCACCTTTCTTTTAATTTGACTTCTGAGCCAAACAAAAATGTGATAGAAATTAATAAGTAATTATATCGTAAAGGATAAATGTAGTCGGCATGTGGTGTACAATAAAAGATATCAGAAAATCATTCGTATTATATACCGGTTTCACTTTAAATTCCGGTTCACTCTCCTTGATCGTCCCAGGAAAAATCTGTTCAAAAAACCAGCCAATAGTTTAATGTAGCATCCAAGTGGCATAAATGTGCGATGGACTTATAATTTTTTTTTTTAAAAAATGGGATCAGAAAATCAGGAAATGTTTCAAAGAAGCTATATTGCTTTTATGAAGAATATGCGTATATTAACAAAATAACTTCAATAATCCTGGAACAAATGAAAGAACACTTTGAAAGTCTAATTACCAAAGAGCGAACTGGTACCCGCTCTAGATTCTCCTGCACTACCAACATTAATACCCTTCGGGTTATTGTGGCACATACTCTATTACTAGAGAAAAACTCTAAGTAAATTTTCACAGCTACATAGGTGAGAGGTTTATGGTTTTCTATAGAGTTCCACCGCCGCGGCATTGGCAGCACATTGTTCGGGCACAGAACACAACGATTAGCTAGATTTCATTGAAGTCTTCAATGGACCATAATATCTTTCCTCAAAAACCTTGACCACCACGTTGACGACATCTACTTCTTTTCTCACCAAATCTTCGATCTTGGTCAAATGACTCCGAATTCGGAGATTAAGGCAAGCAGATTCGTATTAAAGATAAACGCCAAAAAACTTAAGTGTCTCAGTCTAACAAGTCATCTGTCTTCTCCTATCTGCATTAAAAATCGGCAGAGTATTGAATGCGCCGGTCAATTTGTGTAGCTTGATAGCGTGTCTTCTGCTGATGGTGGCTCTTAACTCGTTGAGTAACAGCATTGACAATGCTCATCCGCCTTCAGTATTCTAATTGAAATCTACAATTTCAGATATATCTCAACATTAACATCAAGTTTAGATTGTTCCTTGCTAATGTTCTGTCCGTGCTGTTAAATAAGAGCAGCACATCGAGAGTGACCACAATTGTTACTCGAAGTTCGAACTCAGCACTTACCTGCATTGTGTCATCGGGGCTCTGGTTCGCCATATGTCCATGAATTGGTTAATTAGAAAATGGAATTAGCAGTGGAATAAGAAAAGGCGATAATTCCATTGCTGGCTATACCACAAAGTGAAATGCATTAGCCCATAAAACCTTCGAGGGGGAAGGACTTGGAGGGGGCGTAGGCACACTTTGGCAAACCTTTAGCTCCATTTAGAGAATAATGACAACCCATATACTACGTTGTCTATTATTTACACAGGTCAGTTGAATGTATTTGCATAAACATGCATCGGGTCCATTTAAAGCTAATTACCTTATTTAATTTTTTGGCTACTTTTTACTTTATGCTCATCATCATCATCACTTTATGCACATCTGACGGAACACAAATCCACTTATTCTACCTAATCTCCAAATCTTATCTAATATTTTCTAGCGGCAATAGCTATTGATTGAATATCTACGGATAGCTTTAATATGAGCCATTAAGGTATTAGGAATTTGCCTATGACGTAATCCACTTATAGTGAACAATCTAAACGCACTAACCTGTGCGAAACACAACCTTATTAGATCGATTCGATGTCTATCTGTTCGTCTGTCTGCTTTGGAGAGTGTATAGTCTGTGAATCACTTTACATATAGCTGATACGCTGGATGGGGATTTAAAAGCCTCGAGATTGCACCCAGATCAGGCATTCGATAGAGCCAAATGGCGAAACCGATCACGACGAGCCGACCCCGCTTGTGAATGGGACAAAGGCCTAAGATAAAGAAGAAGAAAGAAGAAGAATAGGATATTTGTTAAAGAAGAATAGGATATTTTTATATTTTAGAAATTTAGCCGGAAACCCCCCCTTAAGATCACGCTAGAAGTACAACATTTGGCACCAGCATAAAGGAACTCCAACCAATATTAACAAAGTTATATAAACTTATACATTTTACAAAAATGTGCGCAGAAAGTTTCTCACATAAGATGAACAAAAGTCTTTATACCCGAAGCATCAGCTTACGGAATTCCGATTTGTTTAGATATTCAAGGGATTTTTCTTATGTTCAGAATATTTTAAGTGTGATAACCAATATTTATGAAGCCAGAAATCGGAAGACGGGCGCTTGAGGATGAAAGTTTTGTGGTTTCGTGGGTGCACAGCAATTCAAATGCATATCAACTATATGTATTTTCCAGGTATATATATATAAATAAAAAAAAAAAACCCAAAACCTATCCCCGGCCAACCGGAAGAAGGGGCGACTAACTTATGAATCGGTTGACGGCAATACCAAAAGACCCACATCGGAGAGATAATGCGTTTCAACTCAAAGTGTATGCAACCATGCGAACATGTATTACTTTAGTGATGAACAAACTAGAAGTTTTATGTGAAATGTTTAATGTAATGCATGTTAATACCATGCATATGTGCAATTGATATATTATACTTGACTTGAGCGGAATTCAATTCAATTCATTAGTTATTGGTTAGCAAGAATATTATCATTATATACACAATGTGATACTACATAGCGTTCTATAATGTCTTCGGTTGGAGTAAATAAATACGAAAAAGGCAACTTTGCCATACTACATTCTATCTATCTTTTTTGAACTAGTATGCGCTATACTATCATATCATATGTTGCCAGCAGCCGATGGAATTACAGCGGAACTGGTCAAATATAGAGGCGACTAAATACACCAAGCGGTTCAACTTATACTCAAGGTGTGGGACGGCGAATCGATGCCTGATGACTGGCAATAAGACATTATATGTTCCATACGCAGTGCAGCAATTATAGACGTATCACATTGCTGAGTACCATCTATAAGATATTTTCCGCTATCTTGCCCGATAGTCCAATATTCCCAAAACATCATTGGCCCGTACCAAAGACGCTTCACTCTAGGCAAATCAGCAACAGATCAGATTTTTTCTCTGCCGCAAGTGATAGAAAAGTCGTTGGAATATGGCCATCATTTGCACTATTTTTTCATCGACTTTAAGACCACCTACTATAGAATAGCCAGGGTAAAACTGTACACATGAAAGAATTCGGTATTCCAACGAAACTGATAAGACTGACTAGGCTGACTCGAACTAATGAGAGATGAGGCCAGATAAAAGCAGCAGGATCACTCTTGAGACCCTTCAAAATAAGCAACGGTCAAAGACAAGGAGATGCCCTATCATGCAGTCTTTTTAACCTGAAAAAGTGATCAGCAATGCAGATGTTAATGCAAGAGGCATCATCCTCTTCAAGACCACACAAATAGCGGTCTATGCTGACGATATTAACATTGTTGGAAGAACAACCCGAGATCCACAAACTGCGTTCATCCAGATGGAGCAGCCGGCGCGTAATTTTAGGCTGTAGATTAATGAAGGTAAGGCAAAGTATAGGGTAGCAACGTGCAACGTCAACGCCAAAGAACAAAGAACCGATAGGCTCAATAGGTTGGGATGGGAGACTCATCTAATCCGTATGGATGAGGATGATCCAGCCCAAAAAGTCTATGGTAGAAAAAGATCCAAATCCATTGACTGCCAGTCAAATTTGTACCGTGATCCCATGTTGCAACGATTTATTCCTTTAAGGGGAAAACCGCATTTGAAAGCTTGTTTTCACGAACTTTTCAGGATTTTTTAGTGGGAAGAAGAATTTGGAATTGGAAGATATTTGAATACATTTCGCTTATATTAGTCATATTTCGAAGAACGTTCGACAATATTTTTGAATAATTTTGGATAAAAATAATGAAATTATGAAAAATATTTCAATTCTCATCATATTTTTTCACAAATTATGCAAAAAAGCACTCTTAAAAATACAATATGATCCCAAATGTTGGTTCATATTCTTTATAAAGAATCATAACTCCAAATTTCATAATGGTCGGTTTATTAATTTTTAAGGTAAATTTCCGGCAAATGTAATATACATTATTTTGAGAAAGATGCGTTTGAAAAAAATTGATTGAAAAGTCGTCTTTCAGATATGAAGATATTTCTGTCTAAATTACAAAGAAAATACAGTTACAACAAATACAAACGCGCCTGTAGAAGCGACTGGCGCCAAGTAATTATAAATACGCTATTTACACAGGCCTACAAGGTTACATAAGAACATAAATTACTTCCTTGGCGCTCCACTCTGAGCCTGTTCCGATAATAGCTGGGTTTTACGCTCATCAAATCTAAAGGAACATGAATTTCGGTTTGAAATTTTTGCAGAGTATTCTGGGATAGTTAAGCTATCGTTCTATCCATTAAAAAATTCGATTCTTAAAACCTCCTAATTTTCCCCCTTTAATCACTAACCCATCCGGACATGTCCTATACTACCTACATACATATGTGTATTGTTGCAAAATTTTCTGCAGCTAGGATGAACTTCAGACGGGTTTCTAGTCTATTTCCAAAATGGATAGCTTCTGAGAAGTCCCACTTCACTTTAAGTATGTTAGCATTAGTGGTCCTTTCTCGCCTTTGCAATCGACGTCAAAACTAATATGGCACATGGGTCCTAACCAAATCATGGTTTTATTCGATGAAAAAGTGTTCACACTTTCCTTTTGGATGTATGGAGAGCCCCACCTCAGACTCAACGTGGCAGCATTCACAGTATACGTAGAAATTGAAACCGTCTCCACCAAATTTGGTGTAGATAAATTGACTGTTTTTGAATAAATTGCTTGTTGCAGTTTTACACAAGTCTGAATTGTTGTATCAGAAAGAAATGTTTCTGACTTCGGAGTCTCTGATCTAGATAGCGATCTACTCAAAATTGTAGAGCATAAACAGTGACGAAGGTATTCATCTACTTAGCATTTAGAAGTACACACAACGAGACTATAACCTCTGTTCTAATCTAGTGCAAGAGATAATATGTCATTATGTGCAAAAATTAAGAACGAAGACCTTCTTTAGTTGCTTTCTTTTGGTTCTGTAAATCGAGTACGACAAAAAGGTCATCGCGGTATTATCAGTGTGGTAACGTACAGTCTAACTGGACCTGTTCTTGGAAGAAACTGAGAGCATTATTCTATGACGCGTCAATTTTCTCTCTGCGTTATATCTGGAGAAACGATGTGTGGTTCCTATGCCGACATAATTACAAAGTTGAAATTACTTACCATCATATTTCATATTAAAACCAAACCAACAATTCCAAATTTCCTTTATTTAAATTATTTTATATTATTTATTAATCGTTATTTACCTTGCTATCTTATTATCTAATATTTTGGTATTATATACACGAAATACTAGTATCAAATGAAGTCAAACCACAACATTCTTCTGTTCGCCTAATTAATCATTAATGCAAAATTCATAACTCGACTCACCGGCCGAATGGCGGATTTTTGTCAATATTTTCTGCAGTAAATCTTCTCATATTACTTGCATTTTGACGATGCTTCCTTACTGGCGCCTATCGATATTAATTGAGTTCATGTTTTTTACCTTATTTTAAAACCATTTATCTTCTCTCGTAGATTCATAAATATGGTCTTTTGTTTGCAATGCTATTTATTATTGCAGGTTCATGCGTTAACATTTATGATTTCATACTGAATAATTTATCCTAGATTTTCATTTGTCTTACTCCTAATTTTTCATTTCATTTAATTTATCTAGTTCTAAAAATTATTATTCTTCTTATATAATTTTACGGCGATACTAGTAAAACGGCGAAAGATTTCCTATATTTAACCAAGTCTAGCATGACAGTAATGAACATGATATGAAATATGAAAAAAATCAGTGGAAGTTTAATTGCAGAGAATAACACCGTCTGAAAATTTAGTTACTTCTTTAAACAGATAATAAGGAATGCATACATTTTGCACAGTCGTTAAAGAACAATAGTTTTTAGTAATTTTTAAAATTCAGAATTTAGATTTATATTGTTTCCTTTTTGAATTTGCCAACATGCGCTTTTGATTGAATTCACACGGTATTTTATTCCGCATTTCGCTTGGCAATAAAAGCTTATATCTGTCTGTAAATTCGATATTGAGAGGTTCAACATTTATTCCTGTCGCAAAAACTAATACATTTGAATCAATTACCTTCTATTGTTCTCATTGTGTTAACATGTGTGATCAATAAAACAATCCATAAATAAAATCAAAATTAATCAAATGTATAGAAAGAATAGTTATGTTTTCATAGTTTCAGATACATTCGGCGTAACGCTTGTAATGATTCCACGGCTGGACATCGAAAATAGGACTCTCTATTGAAGCGGCTTTCTATATTGTCAAAAGTGGAAATCGGAAAAGTCAGTCAGCACAGATGGAAATGTGCTTATTTTTGGCTAACGCAGCTACAAGGTTCCCACAATGTTACAAACAAGAGGTAACTAAAACTGCATTTTTGGCAAATACCGATCCCAGTGCATGATGGAATTGTTACAGGTTGAAGAAAGTGAGAGTATGTTACATGCGTGAGTTAGTAATGAATCTAAGCGAAAGAAAGGCGGAGAGATGTGCCCGTTAATCATCGTAAAACTGGTAATTTTTTTAGTGACAGGCTGCTTATCTTTTCTCCCTAACATTCGAGCACTTTTCGCAAAAGTTCAGGCGATCACATTAGGTCTATATATACGTATGAGGTATACGTAAAAAATGCCATACTTACCCCAGTAGATATTCTACAACCTACTCATGCGAAAGCACTCTGTGTAATGTGAAAGCGTTGCACATATCAGACATTGCATGAAGTGTATGATATTATATAGGAGTAGTACGCCCTAGTAAAGTGAGCCACTTTGCGAATTTCAAATGTTTTTGTTGAAATTATTTTATATCCAAGTTGAAAACCGATATAAATAGAAACCGGCACAAGTAAATATCCTCTGAACGAAGAGTACTAAAGCTCAGTTACACACGGTAAATTCCATATCAACGTGGCAGAACTTATTTTTTGAATTGGCCTTATTCCGGCTCGGGACGGGATGACTATTTAGTTAGTTGACGCAATAAATTGGCACGTTGTTTTCTCAATATCTAGCTCTATATTTCATAGAGCGAAAGCATGAAATCCAAATAAAAATGAGATTTCCGCAACATAAAGAGAAAAAATCAAAGATGTAACCTTGTCAAATAAAAAACCAAATTTTCTATGAAATTTCGACATATTTTTTACTTTAAAGATTTTCGTACATGACCGTCTTCAGCTCTATAATTAGCACTTAACATAAAATCACAATTTAATGAAAATGATAATTGCCGTTTGTTTTTCTAAATTAATAATTCTTCGAAAAAATATTTTTTCTCCCAACGAAACAAAAAATATCGTCGAGGAGCTCATAGAGATACGAAACATTCAAAATTAACCGATGTCCTTCAACACATTTTATAAAACGTGTTTCTTTTTTAGAAATGAATGAGACCTAGGGAATAACTGGAAAAGAAAACTTTAACAAAAACGAATCTAAGCTTAATCTCTAAATGCTGAGTAAATTGTACACGCTCACATTTCTACACAGACCTAAAATAAATTACTTACTAGAAACTGGGATGTTTATTTTTTGAATATTTTTTGGTTATTAAATTATTTTTTTTTTAATTTCTTCAAAATATTGTTTCTTTATTTTTTTTTGTGTGTTCTTATTCGTCTATTGATTTCATATCATTCCAATCTACTCAAAATTGTAGATGTGTTTTGTAATTGTGATTCGTTCTTTGCCAATTTATTATTAAAATTTCTATTGAAGAAATATAAATTCAATATTTACACAGGAACAAAAGTACGTAAGTCTATTGTTATACAATATAGTAGCGTTAACAAAAAATTATCTAGATTTATTTTATTGTGTTGATTTCAATCATTTTAAATCATGACATATTTTTGTGTGATGATTTTCCTGTTTGTGTAATTACACGAAATGTTCTAAACTAAAATGAAATCTATATTGCTGCAGCAGTTTGGGGATTCGCATAAAAGTTTTTTGATTTGTCGTTGGTTTCTACTCAATCGTTAATACAAAAATATTAAATAAATAAATGGAAAACAAAACAACTTTCAAACTAATCACTGTATAAACTCTAAATGAACAATATTCTAGAGGGGAGGTGCTGCATTGAGTTTAACTCATCTGAAGTGGCTCTAAAAGCCTGCAAATCCCATAGCACTGCTGTTTTCTAAGGGTCACTGATGCATTTTCGGAGCATGATGCGTCATTCCAAGTCCTAAATTAATGTGGTGGGGGTTGTGATGCGTTGGCTGCTGACCATGATTGTGATTACTACTCGAACTGTTATTATTGTTCTGTTGGGCTGCCTGCCGCTGCGAGTTTTTCTTGTTTTTCATCCGACGATTTTGAAACCAGATTTTTACCTAAGTGGCAGACACAACCAAAATCAGCTCAAGAATATTTCAAAGAATCTTTCATTTGAAAATAATAAAGGAAAAGGACGATATTTATTTTCACTACCTTCCGTGAAACTTGCGAATAACAATAGAAACAAAAAGAATGAATGTCTAATTAAGAAAGAAATCACTCTAGAGCTCTGGAGAAATAGGAATTTTTTTTTGTTTAAACTATGCTTATCTTAGGAATCACGCAGCAAAGTTTCATGGACGAGAAAATTCTGTAAGAACTACAATGGTTTACGCCCTTAAAGAAATATAGGATATACAGTTTGCTCCTATTTGCGTTAATTTAGAAGAAGAACTTTCAGAAAATTTATATGGAAAAAACCACTGCACTATTAACTAATATTCTTCCCCATTTCATTTTTTTTTGCTCAAAACGAAAAAATCATCTTTTTGTTTAGAAAGTAAATGAACAGCAAAATATCTACATTTCTACCATGAATGAATCGATACTAATACTAGAAAACAAAGCAATCAAACAAATAAAGGAAGGAAAATCAGCAACACCGATACAACTCAAAACTAATTACATTATTAAAATTACCTGTCTTTCAGTGAGGTTCAAATTTCGCGCAAGCTCCCAACGTTTCTGTTTCGATACGTATGCATTGAACAGAAATTCCTTTTCTAACTCCAGTGTTTGGAATTTGGAGTACGGTTTACGTTTCTTACGAACTGTAACTTGACCAGTCCATTCTAAAGGATTCGTAGGTGTACATGAACCTACAGCACCAACACCAACCGATAAGCTCGAACCTGTAGAAGGGGAATTGCAAAAATATATTGTATTGATTAGAAAAATGTGCAGTTCAACAACCTAAACAAAGAACGAAAATTATGTTTGCAGCAAATTTATTGGTTAAGATGAATCAATATTTTCTGTAAAGTCCTCGGTAAATAGTGGGCTAAATACAAAAATAATGTTTGTAGAACAAGACTAATGAAAGTTCTATAGTTGTTGAATCTAATAGAAATTCAGGTTTACGGCTTCAGAGATTTGTTGGTATAATCCAACAACAAAAAACATCTCAAAATATAAACGATATACAATTCCGAAAATTGCACTTATTTGTAGAGAATAGGGCATCACCACGGTCTATTATCTCCTCGATTAGATATATAAATTAGCTTTCAGTGATATTGCGTCTTCGCACAAAAGATTAGGCATATGCAAATCCATGACCCGCCGGAAAGCTCTTATTATGTGTGTATAGGCATAGTTACTCAGATTGAGCTCTACTCCAACGTTGTTATGTCAAGTTTGCAACACATGCGCTATTCCTTTTTTCAAATTTAATTTGCATTCAATGGCTTGTAATATATCTATAAACATAGACCACAATGCATTTGCAGGGTCTCCTTGGATTAGAGATACATCGTTACTCAAATGACTGATCAGTTTAAGTGGCACTACTAGGAAACAAGTGCTCAAAATGTCAGGACATCACGCAGCCGCCTAGATGGGCTCGGGAAAGACCAGCTATCGAGCACTCTTACACTAATTGGATTTCAACTTACATCTCTGTTCTTAGTGAGGGATTTCAAGGAAAAGATCCTTAAAGCTTTGCAAATGATAAACACAATTAGCCACGACCACTGGAATTCGAACCAAGGGCGACGAGGTCAAGAGGCGAATGCTCTAATCTCCCAAACAGTTTCTCCCAATTAGTGATCAGATATAGTCGAGGCAGAGCTGGCGAGAGGGAGGTGGAAAGGAGAGATTCTCCACGGGCCAAGAGTAGAAACTTCTATGGAATAAAGGACAAAAAGGTCCTTGCATAATTTTCACCCCAGGCCCCTTTACGGCCCTGAGGAGTTGCAGTCATATTAATCATATTTCCCTCGATATAGAAATAAATAATCTTGACCAGGTTTTTTATGATAAAAAGTCTTTCTGTTCAATTTAAAAAAAAAAGATCTTTAAATTGTTTCTATGACATACACCCTCGATCCTTCAAAGAGGATCTAACCAATAATGATGTTAACACTTTCATTTTTGTTAGACTTTACATATCATAAAGCCTCTACATACATACATTCAGAACATACTTGTACAGAATTTATGATATGCGAATTGATTGTGTACACATATGAAATAAATGTAATGGGTCTGTATAGAAGAATTTTTATTGCAATATTATTGCCCAATGAAATACTCGTTAAATTTCCTCCAGACCTGGCAGAAAGGCCACACCAAATAGACTTATTGAAGATTGGAGCAAATCTGTAGATGATGCTACATCTCATAAAGTTATGTGCCACTGTATTAAACCGCACTCTTGGGTATAAACTGGTAAAAAGTCATAATTCAATTAAAATAAGCGGTGCTTCAAATACCAACAGTTGATTCTCAGTAATGATTTATGGCAATACATATTTCACCAAACTGAAGTGTTGCAAATACATTTTGCATAGGCATAAGTATGGAATGTTACTGGTACAACGGTTTAATGTGTACTAACAACTGTTGAATTACTTGAACTGGGTAACATATATGTAGTATGTGGATAAACATACAATAAATCATTCGACTATATCTTTGAAGGCCTTTGAAGGTTAGAGAGGAGGCTGTTATGGATATGTTTCCGAAATGAATAGAATTTGAACATTAAGTAGTGGCGAAAGTAAAGCAGAAAATAATTCCCTAACAATTTCTGATAATTGAATGCCACTTGGAAAAACAGGTAGCCATTACTCCTACAAAGTGTTTGCTCCATGTAAACAGGTCTTTAACGAGTTGCTCACTCCCTTCTTCGCTAATTTAGCTACTATCGAAGAAGACTGCAAGTTTAAGAAAGGAGAAGTGCTTTAATGCTACATATGTATGTACTTATTCAGAATTTCAGGAGATCATTGAAGACGGTCATTTACAAACATAACGTTAGAGGTTATCATGATGCGATGATAACCAAAATTATAAAAGCTACAAGCAGTGCAAGTACGTGAAAGATGACGGATAGCGGTTTTGGACTTCAATACTTATAGATAAGTGAAAATAGTAAAGGATATTTTTGAAGGAAAATATTCTATTTCCCATTTGTTAAAAACATGCTTTTTTACAGTTATTTCGAACCGATTTCATTTAAATTTGCTTACAGCCAATGAAATTAAAAAATCTAGTTGATCATATATTGGTAATTAGCAGTGTACGTAACGAAGCCAAAAGATGTAACTCGCGAGCAATGTTAGAGTAAAATAAACTAACAACTTGTTAACAGCAAAAGTGAGCCCCATAAAAGGAAGATATAAAATAAACAATTAACTGTAGAAAATAATCGCATGTATAATTGTTTTATTGTCGATCTTTTAAGTATAGCAAAAGGGGAAACCAACATTTTGTAACGAAACAATACTGTAACAAATCACTAATTAACAATAGTATGACACTCTGCATTTACAAATGAATCTGAGAAAAATCCATGATTTGTTCGGTAATTACATTAGTAATGTACAATAAGCCTAATGCAAATTTATCGCGCAATAGTATGGACATTTTTAGTCTTGCTAAAATAATATCTAACAAACTTTGAAATATTGTCAAACTAAACATAATAAATGCCTTTTGGAGACCGGTGTTTCATAAATTTCAAAAGGATCAGTTATGGTTATATTGAACGACACGACATGTAAACATTGTATTTTCATGTGCGTGTGTATATACTGCGAGTCAGAATCGCTTGGATACGGCGCGTATCAGACAAAGACATCATGACATTCTCAAGCCAAATTTTTTACTGGCACCAGAGTATAACATTTATTGTCGTATAATATAAATGTATAATTTGTCCTGTCTTTATTGTTACATATTGTATAATATATTTCAAGTTTTAGATCTGCTTTTAGTTAGTTTAGAAAACGATATATAACACATCGACTTGAGCATGGTGGTGTAAAATTGACCATAAAAATTAAAAAGAACCGTACAAATCAAACTCCAGGTTTGGGAAGGAATTTAATTTAAAAAAATTTCCAATACAATTCATATTCACCGCATCATCATTTTTCGCATCTTTTTTGTGAACACGTTTGGAAGGAAGCGAAAACAGGATGCACAAAACATCAAAATATCTGTTTAACTAATACGTTCCGGAGCAAATTGGATGTGGAATAGCTTATGCTTCGGTTTTCTACAAGTTGAAGCAGCAGGGAGAGGGAACACCATCAACCAAATGAACATAACAACATTTAAGAAGAGCACAATCTTAACCCACATTATCATCTTGTTGACATAGCCATGATTTATATCTTCAAGAAGCAAAACGTCAACTTTTGTTAGCTTAATATTATTAAGGAGGTCATCCCGTGAAAAGGACATTTTTTGGCTTTTTTTTGAATTTTTTTGCGAAGAACTGGATAAAGATACAAATACGAATTTTTCACCATAGATTTATTAATATCTTGAGCGTGTATAGTAATTTTTCCAGCCCGATGGCATAGTTCGTTATTGAAATACAGAGCAATTTATACAACCATCTCCAAAAAAGGTGTTTTTCTGCTGCCACGATAGAGGGCGCTGATCATCTTAAAGAAAAAAGTAAACGGCATTTTAACGTACAGGCTTAACTACAGTCCGCAAACTAGGATTATTAAAAAATATTAAAAACTACATTTTTGGTGCCGTGTTAAACTTTTTTTGTGTATTTTGGTGTTTTTTCACGGCTTCTTCAATGGATGAAAACAAAACTACCGAATGAATCGCAATTATCCTAGTTTGCGGATCGTAGAAATATGTTTTAAAGAAGCGGCGAAAATTTCAAAAAATTCCGTTAGATAGATTTTGGGCTACGGTGGCAGCCGATTTTCAAGATGCAGTTTTGAGAAAAAAGCATTTAAAAAGTTTTTAGCCATAAAATCTCAACTGACCATTAATCGGGGATAATAATACAATAATAATCGTTGACGCAACAATCCATATTGGATCAGGGCCTTGAAGTGTGTTAGAGCACTTCATTCAAGACCGTAACGGTACACTACAGTATATTGTAGGAGACAATGTGGTCAGCATTGCGCTCGCCCGAGATTATTACTCTGATTTGACTCAGGTACTCATTCACAGCTGAGTTTCAATACAAATCCCACTGCCACCAGTGAGATTTGAACCGCGTCCTTCCGTACGACAGCCTTGTGCTCTAACCACTTAGTTATCCAGACACCTCGGGTATACCTAGTCCATAAACGTTAGGTTTCTTCAAAAAACACATGTACAGCCTTGGCTTCAATTCTTGTCCTTTTAACGAAGCGATTCGAACGTCATTCGGACTGATAAATACAAGCTTTATTACGGCGATCGACATAAATCTGGCATGTGACTCATTACGTGTTTAACACTATAATTTCCGAACGACTCCGAATATTAAAAAATCACTTTCCCCATATATTCTACACTATACCTAGATACAATTGATGCCAAAAAAAAATTCGATTCCGCGGATCCGACACACCGGATGACCCCCTTAAAGACATGGCACAGGATAAACAACCTGCAAACCGTGTATAGCCACGTATTATATACAGCAATTGCAAATGAATGAAATCTGACTTAAAGTCGGATGCGGGAGCATATTAGAACGACGGATAAAATACATTGGCGAATTGCTTAAAATTTAACTTGTTGAGTTGGACATCACGCTAACTGCAAACGACGGAATATTAATACCGTCACTAACCACTGAAAAAACCTTTCGCGTAATATATAAATTGAGGAATCACAAAAGTCGCTTGGATCCGACGGTATATTATGTTAGACGACTAGTGCATAAACATCATACATATTCAGAAACTGAAACTTCCTTTTCCTTCATGACCGCATATGGTATCATAGCTAGGATAAATCTTTACACAACCATGAGAGAATTGAACATAATTGATCGGCAGCATTTAATATCTTCGACATACCGTCGTGTGTCCCCTTTACTCTAGCATTCTAAAAGGTTATTCGAGATTTAGGGGTGAATACGAGGAATTATTATACATCATCATTAAGTGCACTCAATTGCTGGTTTAGGCTGATGATATTACTACAGAATGTGCCCTAAGGAAAGCAGCCAATCAACGAAAGCAAGATCAAATTAACGTCGGCGCCATCAGTGCCAGTGACATACTAATCAATCACTGATAGGAAGATGTAACTTCGATGAAGTTAAATCACTTGCCTATCTAGAGTGGAAAGTCACAGCCAATATGCGCACAGCTGTTATAATAGTAGCCAATAAAGCTTACTTCAGTCTACCAAAATTCATTTATTCTTCAGAAATTTGGGCCATAAGCAAGCAAATCGCGAACTATTGGCCGCGTACAGAGAAGATCTTCCGGAAAATCTTTGGCCTCCAACATGATGATATACAATTCCGACGCCTGTATAACAACGAAATCTTTAGACAACAAATAAAATTAAGCTTAATGGGGTACAGTGGTTGGGTTACTTGGTTCGAATATATGAGGAAGACTGTCCAGAAAGCTCCGGCGTATGAGATGAAAGACAGAAGATGATGGAAGGATTTTAAAAATATGCATTTTTTTACAAAATTCCGGGGAGTCAAAGTTATTGGTTCGATTCAATTCACTAAAAAAAAACAGTCGTTTTTTATCGAAAAAGAATCGGACGATTAAACACTACATTTTTATGTATTGAATAAGCCTGCCAAGTTTCAAAAAATCAGTTCAGTAGTTTTCGAGTAATTTTGGCAACGATTTCAAACATGTGATTTCTCGAAAAACACATTTAAAGTTTGCGATACGGATTCTTCTCTTTCAACGATCACATTTCAGTAAATTTTATTCGGATCCAATTGAGATTTTAAGAACGTATTCTCAGTTAGTTGTTTTTCAAATTGGGATAAACTCTTTAATGAAAATAATTGTTCTATGTAGCCGCAAATATTTTGATGCAGTAATGCTTTCCCACGGGGCTGAAAAGAATTTCCGAACAAAATATATATTTCTTCCTCTTCTTTAACCTTTGCCCCTTTCAGAAGCGAGATCGCCTCAACTTAATCGGTTGCGTCATCTTTCTCTGTTAAAGGCTTGATCTGGATATAGTCGCAAGGCTTGCAAATCATCATCCAGCGTATCAAGCTATCGTTGCTTCGGCGGCTTTTTGGTCTTTCCCATCGACTTCGATCAAATTCCAAACCAACCTTGGCAAGTAAATTCTCGTTAGCCCGAATTACATGACCATACCATCGAAGGCGCCTTTCCCTCAATTTTTTCATGACCGGTGCCTGCTTGCTGAAGATATTGATCCGTTGAAATTTGCTCGAAATATTCTCGCCATCCATCCGTCGCGGGTCGAGGAGAAGCGTTTAATGTCTTGTTTGCGCTGTTGTCGGCTTTTGACAAACCGAAACAGATCTCTCTTCCCAGATGTCCAATTTATCGTAGATCTTTGCAGTGGTCCACTCGGGCAAAATGGCAAATTGATGTTTTATCATTAAAGAACTTATGGTAGAGGGGTTTCTTTTCATGTGCCTTCATTTGGACATCGTTATTCCAAAGCCAAGGATCTCAGTTGATTACTTATCACGCTTGGTGGCCTTGAAGGTTGCATAGCTGCTTTGTGAATCATGTTTTTAACTTGGTTCCACGATTTATTCGTAATGGTTGTAATTGCGTAAGTGAGATCGTTTCTTATTTTTTTCCCGAAATCATAATCATTTAATGTGCGGCGGCCCAGTGTGCTCCTCACGCTGTTTTATCTATTGCTAGATTCGCAAGACAGTAATCAAAGAGCCGATGTTGAGGTGCGATAGCCTCATATGGAACGACTTTGCAACCAATAACGGTGGTAAAATATCGGATATAGTCGATTCGATGTTTCCACTATCAAATGTATGAAGATGAGATAATTGTCTGATGAGCCATGAATTCACAAGTACAAAATCATGAGTGCCCGTAACTATACCCTCGCAACCCTCATTGTGCGTTCCAAGCTCTTTTCACCCATGGCACCTATCAGGTCCTATCAGATTTGATGCTATTTCAGGCTGGTCTTTGTATCAAAAGTTACCAGAGGGCACCCTTCTCGACATCAGGTCGACTTGTCTGTGATGCTGTGATGAGTATGCGGTGAAAAAGTGGATCGTTAGATCAGCTCATATAATAACAGTGCCATTTTTATCGTGTTGTCGCAGTTTTTGACAACACTCCATTGAGTTTCTCAATCAATGTGCTTTTTCCGAAGGGGTTCCTCCGTCTTTCCAGTTAATGACAATATTTAACGAGTAGGCACGTATTTGTTGTGCTCTTACTAATTTACTTACGTGCTGACGCCCTTCATACGTCAAGAACGCTTGCGCCTTTCTTGACAGGAACGGGGTTCGTCCTGTCGCGTCAGTTGTGCTTTTGTGCAAGGCTTTCGATATCTCAACACGATCATTTTTGTTTTTAACGACGTTAAATGTATTATCTTAGTCAGCCTGCCGCGAGACCTCTGACCAAGAGAGATCAGGTAGGATTTAGCATAGTGGAGTAACTCCAATTAAACTTTATTTATCTTTTTCATTGATCTTAGCATTTGATTTTTTTGTTCAACTGAGAATAGTAGAATAGAATATAGAGAAGTACGTTGCCCCAAATCTTCCTTCTTTGTCTGGGCTTGGGATCAGCATGCTATATAAATAACATATGTGATGCCGGAAGAATGTCGTTACAAACATGATGATCGGATTAAGTCACAGGCCTCGGAGAAATGCTAGGGCGTCCACCTCAGTCGACGCGGCAGGACGGGCCCCGGTCCTGTCGAGAAATGGGCAAGGGTTCTTGACGCATGGACGGCGTCAGGACGTAAGCAAGTTAGTCCGCACACAACGAACAAAACAAATACGTGTCTGCACGCTAAATGTTGGTACCCTAACTGGAAAGACCGAGGAACTCGCAAGAGCCCTTCGGAAAAGGTGCATTGACATCTGCGCACTGCAAGAAACCCGATGGTCTGGTTCCAAAAGCTGCGACATTGAACGCGAACGCGGTAAAAATGGCTACAAACTTCTCTATTTTGGTAACCCACACACTCAATATGGTGTTGGCATTGCCATCTCAGAGGGTTTCCGTGATGCCATTAAAGAAGTCGAACGATTTGATGATCGGCTGATGAAGCTCACCATTATATCAGCTGATCGCACTATTCACTTCTTCACCGCGTATGCACCACAGACAGGCCGACCTGATGCCGAGAAAAATGCCTTCTGGCAACTTCTCGATGAAAAGACTTGTCACGTGCCTGCTGACGATTACATAATCATTGCCGGCGACCTTAACGGTCATGTGGGTGAAAAGGCAGACGGTAACAGGTGCCATGGGGGAAAGGGGTTCGGAGCGCGCAACGAAGATGGCGAGCGTATAATCGATTTTGCGGACACCCATGACCTTGTACTTATGAATACATGGTTCATCAAACGATTGTCTCATCTTCCCACATTTTATAGTGGGAACAATAAAACGCAAATCGACTATATTCTCATAAGACGTCAACATTTTACCACTGTCACTGATTGCAAAGTCGTTCCCTATGAGACCATCGCACCTCAACATCGGCCGTTGATTGCTGTCCTGCGAATTAAGCCACCGATAAAACGGCGTGAGGAACGCACTGGCCCGCCGCGCATTAAATGGTGGCGATTTGGTGAGAAGAACGAAGAAGCGGTCTCACTCATGCGATTGCCAACCATTACGAATGTGGAAGAATCATGGAACCAAATGAAAGACACGATCCACAAAGCGGCCTCTGCAACCCTCGGGGTCACCAAGCCGGGTAAGCGGTACATCAACCGAGATACTTGGCTTTGGAATGATGATGTTGAAATGAAGGTCCGTGAAAAGAAACGCCTCTACCACAAATTTCTCGACGATAAAACGCCTGCTAATTGGCAAATTTATAAGAATGCCAACCGGGAAGCAAAGAAAGCGGTCGCTGTCACCCGAGCGAACCATTTCAAAAATCTTTACGATAAACTGGACACTCGGGATGGCGAGAGAGATCTGTACCGACTTGCTAAAAGCCGTGATAAACGCACACAGGATATCGAACACTTCTGTTGTGTTAATGACAAGAACGGTACTTTGCTTACTGATCGTCGAGCCGCGACGGATAGATGGCGAGAATACTTCGAGCAGATTTCAACTGAAGAATTTGCTCATCCTCCACTTCCACAATCATTGCCGACATTTGGAGCAGTTCCACCAGTCAGCGCAACTGAAGTCGAGGAGGCAATAAAACAAATGAAATCGGGGAAAGCAACAGGACCTGACGACATCGCATCTGAGCTCTGGAAAGCAAAGACCTGGGACCCAACACCGTGGCTGAGTGAATTCTTTAACCGGGTTATTCAGGAAGGAAGAACACCATCTGACTGGCAAGAAAGTACCACTGTTCCAATATGGAAAAAGAAAGGTAGTCCAGCAGAATGTTCAAATTACCGTCCGATCCGGTTACTTTCCCATACCATGAAGATTTTTGAACGCATTCTTGACAACCGTATTCGCGAAATCGTTGAAATAACCGTGAATCAAGCTGGATTTGTCAAGAACTGCGGAACTACTGACGCAATACACGCTGCGCGGTTACTCATGGAGAAACACCGTGAGAAGCATCGCCCTCTTTACATTGCCTTTCTGGATCTAGAGAAAGCGTTTGACCGTGTACCACACGAACTCATCTGGTATGCTTTACGACAACACTTCGTGCCAGAAGAACTCGTGCGCTGGGTTCAATTGCTCTACCACGATCCGAAAAGTAAAGTTCGAAGTATGGCGGGTGTATCAAAACCGCTTCGTGTCTCTGTTGGAGTTCATCAAGGAAGTGCTCTCTCACCACTCCTCTTTGTCCTTGTTATGGACACCGTCACACGGGATATCCAACGTCCAGCGCCCTACACACTGCTTTATGCAGATGATGTTTTCCTAGCATCTGATAGCAAAAATGATCTCCAGCAACTTGTTCAAAAATGGAATGATCGCCTCATGCAACACGGTCTCAGATTGAATTTAAACAAAACTGAATTTTTGACGACCGATCCCCATGAAACAGGCACAATCACTGTCAGCGGCAGTGATCTGCCCAGATCTGAGCGATTTAAATACCTCGGGTCAACGCTATCAGCCAATGGAGAGCTGCGTTATGAAATTGCTTCACGCATTAACGCAACCTGGATGAAGTGGCGTTCCACAACTGGTGTCCTTTGTGATCGACGTATCAACGAACGTCTCAAATCTAAAATTTACCGCAATGTTGTCCGTCCAGTCGCTCTCTATGGTTCTGAGTGTTGGCCGACCATAAAAGACAATGAACGGCGTCTCGCGGTAATGGAGACGAAGATGCTACGTTGGACTAGTGGCGTCACACGTTTAGATCACATCCGAAACGAGGATATTCGCGATCATTATGGGGTTGCACCGATCGTGGAAAAGTTGCGAGAGAGGCGTCTTCGATGGTATGGTCACGCAATTCGTGCAAACGAGAATTCACTTGCAAAGATTGGTCTGAACATCGAAGTCGATGGTAAACGACCAAAAGGCAGACCTAAGCAACGGTGGCTTGATACGCTGGATGGGGATTTGAAAGCCTCGAGATTGCACCCAGATCAGGCATTTGATAGAGCCAAATGGCGAAGCCGATCACGACGAGCCGACCCCGCTTGTGAACGGGACAAAGGCTGAAGAAAAAGAAGAAGATATGTGATGCCGGATACTGAATGCTGCTTTCTTTGTTTTATTTGTTTGGATAAAGGGTTAATTGGAAGTTTTGAATATACATTTACGGCGAAAATCCCATCCCAACTACATTATAATTTCTTTACCCATGAGAATAAATCAGCCCAAAGATCACTTGACGTATAATGCAAAGAATACGCAAACGCATCAATAGCCATAGTAGCACAATATCATTTAAATGTTACTAAAAGAACAAGATTGGATGTTTTATTGCCTTAAAAACAATATTCTAACTACTGTATATTATAGTCATAAAAATATAAAAGGCACACTTCGCACACAATAAAACGGGTCATTAATTTTATGAATGCTTAATCAACAAATAAAATTTAATTTCCTTGGTAATTCTTAAAGAAAGACCTGCCCAAGGAGTATAATATATAAATTTACACACAATAATTAGCTAACATCAACTATCTTTTATATTTACATGCCTATGTTTTGAAGGACCCTCTATTTTAGATAAGTGTATTGAAACAATCGATAAGCATATACATGATTAATTGTTAAATGTATAGGTTTTAAGAATTGTGATGCCAGTAAATTGGTAACACTTAATTTCAAATTGAGGTTACTCACCTGGTGCCGAATAAGTTTCTGTTGTGTACGAGCGCAATCCAGTCGAGGTATAGCCAGATGCCTCATAGTTTGATTGCGATGCCCCTTCAACAGACTGACGGGCCGTATGTCGATCATCAGTCAGGTAGGAAGATTGATCTCTATAATTCCAATATGGAGGCTGCGAAAAAAAAACATTGATGCCAATTTCGTTAGTTTAAACATACATTTTAATTTCTTGAATGAATGATTATGGTTTTCAGTACAGAAACTCTTAAACTTCGAAGTAAGACGTATTTCCAAAAATATATCAAATAGAGTACTTATAAATACACAAATATATTATAGGACAATAGAGATCTATGCAAAGAAACTGCAATATGAAGCTGCACACGGTTTTTGTACAGCCTTAAATCGACGTTGTAGTTTTAATGAAATAAGTTACTGAGATTCTTGGGAATATACACTATATTGAAGGAACTGCTGCACTGTGACATTGGAGACTTGGTGAGAATTCTTTCTTAGTTACCACGATTTTCTTAGCATTATTAACGGATGTGGACCATTCTTAATAAACTCCAACAGGTGCTTTACAAATCAATAAAATATATACAGTTAAGAAAACGGAGAAACGACCATTCCATCGACTGAAAAGTGAATTTTCTGTGAAGCGGGAGGAATATCGAATCCAATTTGAAAGCAACCAACTGTCGAAGAATTGTAGTCAAGTCAGATTTTGAAACTTTATTCCTACCGAAACGTCAACAACGCCTCGGATAGGAATTGACCTTACGGCTTCGGCCTTTGGCTATCGAAAACGGACAACAGCCGTCAGAATGTTCGTCTTCTCCAACTCAAGCGGGAATTCCATCGATATAACCTGGACATTTTGGACCTAAGCGAAGTAAGATAGTGGGACTCTAGAGAGTACGCTTCCTCCTCTTGCGGCGATGTGCTTTTGTATTCTGTAAAGCCACGTGGTAGCAGGCGTGAATCTGTTGTCAGGTTGTTTCTGATGGCTACCGCAAATCAAGAGATGACCTGAGAGCCGGTTTCTGACAGGCTTCTGACTGCAGTCCAGTCAAGGAGGCAAGGAGGATCATAATTGTATAGTACTAGGCATCAATAGAGACTTCCGAATGCTTTCTGCCGCCAATGACATGTAGTTCAAGGCTTTCTGAAGGTGACATTGTAGTCGTGATGGGTTATCTGAATGTCAAGGTGAGCTCTGACAACACCTTGCTCGGACATGAGATGGGGAAGCATGGTCTCGGCGACTGTCACGATAATGGTGGGAGGTTTGTGGATTTCTGCAACTTCCACCGCCTCGGCATTGATGGCACTTTGTTCGAGTATGGAGCCTGCCAAAAGGCCAGTTTGGTTTCAACTGACCAACATAACACAAGATCATATTGGGCACTTTGCGATCAGTAGCAGATTTAGGAGTTATCTCCGGTATGCGTAACAAGAGAGACATTGGCACGAGGCCGACGGAATCACTATCTGATTGTCGCGTACTTTAAGCTTGTGTGTTGAGTCCGCCACTTCTCGCAAGGTTGGAGAGCTGCCACCTACAAGTTTAATATCCACTATGTGTATAGTCCAGCTATCCCGCGACAGTGGGTGAGTTACCTTGCTGTTCTGACGGCAAACACACTGAGTAACCCGCTTGAGAATATCGATGAGCATTATGCCGCCATCAAAAATGTTCTTTTCTCGAGTGCTAACAGGTCGTTGGGAACATTCCGAACGAGTGTCATAATATCTGACGGATTGCAGACTAGTGGAAGCGGTTCGATGAACGGAAGAGGTTAAAGGCCTTATTAACCGCTGCGAGCGATGGCGAGTGTGACGTGCCGATACTGAGCGAAATTTGCTATTGCGCTGGTTAGGGAAGCGGAAGATGCCGTAGATCGCAATTATTTCAGGAATGTATACTGCATCATGTGGTTGTAAAACTTTCGAGGATCCAAGCCAAAAAGCCAAGTTTCTCAGTCGGAAGAGTCATTGTACTCTCCCTATCTGTATTGATCGCCAGAGCACCAAAGGCGTCGATTATTTTTTGTGTATCTGCTGACGGTGGCAACACCAAGATCAAGTTGAGACTGTTCTGTACTGCTATATGGGAGTAGCGCATGGAAAGTCACTCCCATTGTTACTCAAAAGTTTCAAGCCTTCGTGAACACCTATTTGCGTTGTATTATCGGGATACTTTGGGCTGATACTATTACAAACGAATTACTTGGCCGGCGTACAGGCCTGCCATCCGTATGCGTTGATCAGAAGCCGAAATTGCATTGCTGCCCCTGCCATGCAAGGGAATACTAACTTTTCTTGTATTCACTCTTGTCAAAAAGGAATGTAGTGTGCGAGGACTTTTTGCCCACTGTATATACGAGCCCACAGCAAGTTTTGGGAGGATGAAATAAGTGCATGCACTTCAGTTTTCTACACATTGCCATGCATTTTTGCTAGGAAGTTCTGTGTAGAATGCATAACGTCCGTTAGTGTCGTATAATTTTAATATGTGCATATGCATCTATGTATTTAGAACAAATGTACATATAAACTGGTCTTCCTACTTTTTTCTGCCCTCGCGTGGGATTATTGCCTTAGTTTGATTCTGCTACTCATTCATAATTGATATGCTTGGCCTATCCACTACCACTTGTGGCTTCTAATCAACACTTTTACCAGTACCTGCCTCTTCCTGTTCCTCTTTCGAAATTGAGCACCTCAATAACATAGTAGAGACAGGTATTAACAAAAGCTGGAGTTTTTCAGTAACAGTAATGGTCATTTTCCATATGTTACTCCCACATAAAAGCACAGTGAGAATATT
This sequence comes from Hermetia illucens, assembly GCF_905115235.1. Taxonomy (NCBI): domain Eukaryota; kingdom Metazoa; phylum Arthropoda; class Insecta; order Diptera; family Stratiomyidae; genus Hermetia; species Hermetia illucens. The sequence continues at coordinate 171,749 of NC_051851.1, read as the reverse complement.
GGTGCGGAACAATCTCAACTTGACATCGATGTTAAAAACTTGGTTGGTAAGTGGGTTTAGCGCTGTAAATCGAGTTCGTTACCAAGGTGTGTTTGAGAAGAAATATCATGGTCCATCGAACTGCTTCACCGCCTTCGCACAAAGCAGCACGAAGAACGTCGTCGACGACGGGAATACTGTAATTTTTAAAACTCGCCTAAAGTTTGACCTGTGATTTGAAAATTCTCCCAAGTAGTTAATAGCTCGTCATCAAAGGAGCCTAAAAGGAATAGAAATCTATTGGTTAGCAATTTGAAAATTTGGAAGCTATGTTGCTACCGAAACTCATTGCTAGAAACCGAAAACAACACAGGGTAGTTTGCCATTAAGTTATATTTCAACACATAGTTTTGAAGGTAAATCTTTCAGACGGAGTTATTCCGTGAAAAAACCAGGTTCGGATCATCTGATCGAAATGGACTGAAGTTACATTCAACACATACGACATACGGCTTAATTTTGTAAAAACGTAAATTTTTAGTAATGGGTCAAAGGTGGATTTGGAATGGATGTTGGCTGCCAAGATGTTTCGTTTTCGGTGGACAGCTTGTTCACGCAGAGAGCTAAGGTGAAAATCTTGTAAATGAGGAGCTTTAGCCAGAGGAAGTGAACCTTATCACCTCCTGACCCCTTCCAATTACTTGCTGTTTCAATGGCTACGACAATATCATTCAGTTATAACAAGTGTGGTTACTTCGGGGAGGACCTCGCGTGAAAGCATAAGGCATGGAACGCACGCTGTGTCCAAACACTTCGCCAGAAGTCTACTGCCCGATCCAGATCAAGGCTGCTTTCTTTGGTTTTGGAAGAACAAGGTATTCTCTGTCCTTCGCTCACAGCTCTTGTGATACCTGCGAAAGCGATTGAAGCATAGATTTTACAAAGAAAAGTTCCTTTGTTTTCTACAGATAGTTAATTAAAACACTTAAAAATTGATTCCAATTTTACTGTAGATTTTTTATTATTTAGATAATCACTTGTTAGGGTTAATTCTATAAATAGAATATAGAATTAGCACTGAAGAACATATGTTGTGACCGAAACACATGTTTGCAACAAATTCTAAGTAGTAAAAAAAAATATGCAACAATTCGATTCGTGTTTCAGCACCTCGAGGTTTTCTCTGATTGGCATATCATTGGAGCAATGGTAGTTTCCAATGATGCATGCAACACATGTGTGCATTCAAGGTGATGAATTTTCAAGATTTGTTTGCATGACAAGCCAATCTCCTAACTACTGTATCGATTTTAAGAATTGTTTTATCAAAATGATCGTAATACTTTTCATTATGGCCTGAACTAGGATTTCCGTGATTCGTTAGCGTTAACTCCCTTTCTCAATATTTTAGGTAAAAAAAAGTGGCCGATTTTGAAAACCAATTTTTTAAAATCTGGGAAAATTTTATTTTTTAACCAATCACATTAGCTCTGTTTCGAGCCAGAGCTACATCTGTGTTCTAAACAAAGCTGTATTTATACTTTCTTCTTCAGCCTCATCGTTTGGTCAAAAACGCAAGAGAAGTCAGATCAAGTCTTAAAAAGGGCAATTTCAACATTAAACGCCACTGTTTATAACAACAACTGAACACTTTTTTTATTTTAATTTCATTCTTTATCTTCTAAATAAAAAAAACTTCAAATTAATGCTGTTTCGTCTCCGAGAAATTAAAATTTTAAAAACGCTACTAATTTCACTCAGAATGTGAAAAGTGCCCTTAAGAACGAATTTATCAATGAAATCGATTTGAGAAAATTACCAGATAGATCTATTTCCGAAGATTCAGATAAATTTTCATTTTAATGCCCCCCAGATTCCCGGAGGTTATGTACATACGTATATATTTATTTTAAAGTTAACCTAATATTGAGTGATTAAGAAAACACCAATTTTCAGCAGTTTCTTTGATTTACTCTTAAAATTAATTGGTGCTCTAATCACGTGCTTGTTTAAATCTAAATTAAATGCAAAATTGATTAGTAAAAGATTCTGTGAACTGCCTGATGGATATTCACTCGCAGGTACAAACTTAATTTGAATTTTGAATATTTACTGGTTTATTGTATGATAGCATTCCTCCACATACGAATTGAAGCAATATTGGATCTAATAAGGTTTTTCAGAAATAGTCAATTCTGGGTCATTAGGGCGCACGTTTGATTTTTGTTAGAGAGTGAAGTGAAAATGAATTGGATTTGATTGCCGGTTGCTGCTCCATCAAACTTTTCTTAATAGAAAATTGTACAAATCCCTATTATATAAATCTATTTTATTGGGCTGTAACGAGTATCAAAGCCTATGATATAAACTCTTATTAGATGCTTAAAGAACAAACTATATCAAGATCTGAAATTCTATTGCTTAAACATCCATATCAACAATTCTATTTTAAAGGTTTGAATTCTCTACTCAAGCAAGAGCAAGCCAATCCATCAATCATACCCGACAAAATGTAAATATAATTTATATGCATGTTAATATATTATGAATATGAAATTATCTTTGTCGATAGAGGACTTTGAATCTTACAATGTTACCATGGTTCGTACACAACATACATATATATGGTTGAATATAAAATTATATAATTTTTAGTGATAAGCTGTTCGTTTTTAAACAAAATTTCAACAAAGCATAGGTCTCTGAAACCTGTTTTATGGATAAACGAATACAATTATATATTTTCTTGTAAGTAACTGACGAAAAATATAAATAGTACAAAATAAAACCATAAATTTATGATTCTGATTGCATTTAACTGAGACATCAATACTTAGTTCACGACTAAATTATTGAACTCACTTTTCGCCTCATCTATTGGACCACCTAGTGATTTATTTCTGATATTAACTTGTCATCACTAAAATTTAGTTTGCATATTATATGAAAAAAGTTTCTCTAGTGAGAACCAACTACTTTTGACTCTAAACTGGATAGTAGTTTGATATGCAGATATTTGAAAAACTTATCTCCGAAACAATATGTAAAATAATAACATTGGTAGAGTGCGGATTTGAATTTTGTTAATTTATTGAAATATTATACACGAAGAATATATCATGCTCTCTATATTAGAATAACTCTGCGAGCAGCTCAACTTTCAAATATATTTCAACACAATGAGTTCTCCTGAATTGAAATGCAAAATAATAGGAGAGCATCAACAGTGAGCAAAAAATCCATAAGAGATCATGTACAGGCGGCTTTGATTAACATATTGGAGTGGGCTACGATTGTTAAGGCAAAAGATATTGCCTCTCGGATCGTATAATTGCGATCGTGAAATAATTTAAACTTGTAGTTTTAATATTGATAAACCGTTTAACATGAATTTTTTAGCGGACATACTACTCTTCACAGTTAAAACTCCTCAAAGTCAACTAACCGGAAACCAGAAGGTCGTTGTATCAGCTATGAAAGGTTCGTGGATACCCGATAGTTCCATTTATCCATAGCTCATAGTGTATACACGTTTAATATACCTGATATTCAGTTAATTTATCTCTTATAAGAGGGGGGTGGAGCGAGGGAGTAGTAACTTGACGTTAAGGAAGCAACTTCAACCTACTATAACTCTATTAATAATAGTAGGATTTCTACAAAATTTCCCGATGTGATGCTTTATATTAAAACTTATGCTATTATTAACTTTATTTGACCAGATACCGTAGTAGAAAATATTTTGACGACTAGGGGTCTGAATAACGGCCATAATTTTTCAAATTTAGTAGTTTCTGAGAACGGGTCCTTCAAGTAAATGACAATTTTCGATCGTCCCAACTCCTCTCTTTTGCAGCCAATGTCGAAACTAATAACTGGGATAAAAATTTAAAAAAATATTTTGTTCTATGCTATGACCTTTGACTATCGAAAAAAGTCTTCGATTAGTTTCTAGAATGCGTGCACGCGCTCCGAGAACGGTATTCACGATCTCAAAATGCTCACTTTCTCCAAATGAGGGATTTAACGATATCGATTGGCAATTTGGGACTAAACATAGTGAAATGTAGGCACTCTTCTTTCTGTTGCCGGACTTCCTAGACCCATAATATCAGGAACGTGATGATGATATGAATGTTAAGGTGGCTTTTGACATTTTGTTTGAGTATGTGATGCTGAGACATGGTTTTGGTTACTACAACGAATCAGTGAAACATTTGTAGATTTCTGCAACTTTCACCGCATCGTCATTAGCGGCGCCTTGTTCTCACAGGCCCTGCCATAAGGTCAGGTGGATTTCGACTGATTAACAGTGAACATCCAATTAAATCGATATTGACACAATCTTTAGTGTATTAGTGAATTGTTTTCTGGTTATGCCTAGCAAAAAGGGTACTGAAATCGGTTTCGAAAGGGATCATCATCTGATCACCCCTTATCTTTTGTTGGCGTATCGTGACTACGTCTGCTCGTAGACGCAGAGCGTTAGCCATAAATTCAATACGGGCCGTTTCATCCTGCACGGATGAACAACTTGTCAAAGAAGACTCATGAGCACTACGCCGGAACGAAAAGAGTTTTGATCTCTGACGCAAATCAAGTTGCCTACCACATCCCAAAGAGACGCCACAAGACCTCGCTGACCATGGAAATGTGGACAACTTGTTTGATCGTTGCAGGCGGGAGTAAGTGTGATGCGCTGGAGCTTCGTGGTTAGGGAAGCAGAAACCATCGAAAATAACAACAATTTCGCTATAGTATATCACATCACGGAAGAGCTTATAGGTAAACGATGGTCTTGTTGGGGGTACGGAATACTCCTCCTTTAACCCTTAACAAACCTTGATTTTTGTGTGTCCCAAATTCGGTGAAAATAAATAATTAAATAAAAACGTAAAAAAATAAAAACTTGTTAGCTACTTTGTGTAAGAATTAAGTCCTATAAAAAAATTCATGCTGGCAATTCTAAGGATAGATAAGGTAGCACTAGCAACAACGATCAAATTTTTATTTTTAAATAAATTTACATTTTAGTTGGTTTAATATTATTATTGCGCAGTATTTAGTGAAACAAAAAAATGTATATTATCATAATTACTATACTATGTATAGAAGAATTAGAAATAAACTATAGATACCTGAATTTTATGTCATTGATGAACTAAACAAAAGATATTTGTCATGTTTTCAAATATGATTATGAAAAATATCTTAAAATTCCAACATTTAATGACCTCGCCACGCAAGCAATTGAGAAAACTAAAAGAAGTAATCTTTTAGGGACCCCCAGCAACAGCAACATGTATGTTAAAGATTAGGGCTTTCCGAGAAACGTATACTCCCCCTCGACTACATATTCTATGTCACATTTTTTAAGACCATAGCTGACAATGAAATAGATTCCTTGCTTTGGAAAATAAGCATATATTTTTTTGTATCCAAACAGTCATTTTCCCTATTGACATATCTGTTTCAAAAGTCTTTTCAGGGTGGTTGGCTGGTTGATTGAGTCTCCTAGTCACTTCACTAAATGTGGCTTGAATATATGTAAGGTGTGCCAAGCTAAACTTAATTAATGTAAATTTTCGACATATTTGCACGTACATTGATATCGCAGTAGGGGACGTGCATTTAATGCATGTCAAACGGAAGCGGTTGTTTATCGATGTGGTTAGTGACGTCGCATAACATACAAGCGGATGAAATTGGAAATGTTTATCGTTTAAAAATACTCATTGCTTTGCAAAAATTGTCATTATGGATTACTAAAATATTGAGAAATCCATTGTAGTTTTCTTAATATGTGACTTATATATTGCCTTGCGTAGCTCTTTATTCGATAATATCTCAGACCAGAAAAGCCCGGTAATTCAACGCAGGCATGTGTTGATAGAGTTTTGGAGCTATTAGATCAGAGCAACGTTCATTTCTCCGGTGATATTTCCGTAATATATACATAATGTTGATGTTCCTATATTAGAAATAAAAACTAAGTGAACCTATTTTGTTTCTTCTAATTACCAGGTTCCCGTATGTAGTTTAGTAATTTAGTTTCTCATACAAGGATTCAAAACTTTTTATTTCATATTTCTCTTGAGAAATAAGGAACCGAACAAAATATGAATACTAATGCGACGTTATAATGTTTAGTAATGTAATAATGAATTCAAGAACATTTTTTCCATTCTATTCTGATTGCGTATTTTTTAATGATACTTTAATTAACGACTTTCAAAATTAAAACTAACACGGCACTCTAGTCTTCCAGGCAGATCAATCAGTGGTAGACTACTTTTTCAGATCAGATTTTGCCATATTTGGAGGGTGTTTAGCGTCTGCCTTTTGATATGGTCGTGGTTGCAATATGGATGATTGTATTTGGCGTTGTGCTTGTCTGCCTGCTGTAGCTTCAGTACCCGTACTGCGTACGTAAGGGAAGAAACCACATTACAAGGCCTATCTCCCCGTATGCTTTTGGGATTTTTTAGTGGGAAAAATTAATTGGAATTCAATCAAATTTGGACATTATATTAATCATTGCGAACAACTTTTAAGATTTTATTTTTTTAAATTAAGCCCACGAAGGTCATAACTAGACTTTTCCAACTACGGGACGTGTAGCAACTCCACTTTTTATCTAAACCCAAAAACTATTTAATTTTCTAAGAATATAAACCTCAATGTGGATAAAAATAATGTAAATGAAAAATTTTGCAGCTGTTGAAAAAAAAAAATTTTAATTTTCTTTACTTTACCCATGAATGAGTACTTCAGTCAAATCAGAGTAATAATCTCAATGCTGACCACATTGCCTCCTACAGTGTACTGTAGTGTACTATTAAGGTCGTAAATGAAGTGCTCTAACACACTTCAAGGCCCTTATCCAATATGGATTGTTGCGACAACGATTATTATTATTATTACTTTTATTTCACGAATTATGCAAAAAAGGCACCCTTAAAAATATGATATTGTCCTAAATGGTTCATATTCTTGCTCATTTTATAAGGAATCATAACTCCAAATTTCATAATGATCAGTTGATTTATTTATATTAATTCCTGCAAATGCGAAAAACGCGTTTAAAAAAGTCGCCTTTCGATAATCGCTCGAGTCTTCGCTTATAAAGTTTAAAAGAACATGAATTTCGCTTTGAAATGTTTGTAGTGTATTCTAGGCCAGCTAAGTTAACGATCTATTCAATAAAAAAAATCGATTCTGAAAACATCCTAATGTGGTTCCCTCCTTAAATGTGATGTTAATCAAACTGAAGCATAGTCTCATGGAAAATAAAATAAGGAACAATAAGAAAGAAAATACTATGTGAACGTTCTGCGTTTCAGGAAGAAATGAACTTATGATTGCATGATCACCAATATGATAAAAATCGCCTGCATTTCAGAAGGAAGAAGATAGCCCGGCCGGCGGAATTTTCAAAAACATCGCCCGATTCAGCTGCCGTATGGAATATCTACCGTCCGTTTCAATGACTTCCACGGATTGACGACATAATTTATCTAGTCGGTTCAGACAAAATTTCCTATGCGATTCATCCCGATTGGTTTTTCATGAAGAAATTCGTTGGGTTAACCTGCTCTACCACAATCTTCCCATGCAACACTGTCATTCCTAAAAACGACTGTTTTGATTAAGTCTGACGAAAACAGAGCTTCTGATGATTAACCCCATGACCGAGTTCGCATATTAGAGGAATCTGGATGAAGTGCACTTCGTAGCTAGAGTCCTTTGTAGTTGGCACATTAACGGATATTAAACTCAAACTCTGTCGCATTACATCCACTTCTATGGCTCCAAATGTTAGATTCTGTGACATCTAAACCTGTGACATAGCTTGTTATGGTCACATCCAAAAGGGGGACATCCGCGGCTGATAATGCACCGCATCCGTCATCGACAATATGTGGAAGAACTCCCTCTGATGGTAACATCAAGCCAGCCGAGCTAAAAAAAAGTCGAAAATACGTCGGTTTGGTGCACCATTTGAATGCGAGACAAGTTGCAAATTCACACTGAAGGAGAAGAAATTAAGGTTGCACCCTGTCGTCGATGGTGTTTGCCATTTTCTGTAAAATAGTTTAGCCGGCAACATTTTTCCTTTCTCAACGAGTTGTGCTTCTACAGCAAATGAATTTCGTTAGAGGAGCAAAGAAGATCAGATAAAGATATGAATCTAAATCAGGTCTCCCATTGCATACCTGATGTGAGGATACGACATACTTTCAGAAAGGGCAATGATTTAATTGCTACTTATGTTATGCAACGGATTCTACATTCCTAACAGGACTAAAGAGCGACTTGCTCCAAAACTACATAGTTTTGGGAGGTTGGTGTAAACTTTTCAATGCGTATATAAGGAAATATAGAGATATAGCTGGAAACCGTCAGTGTATAAATGTATTCTTGCGGTTTTTCCAGCGATTAAATTATTGGAAATGACTAGACAGTTTTTGGCTCTCGATAGTATTTTTTTTTTAATATACGTATACAAATATTTCGGGAACCACTTGGTTCCTTCTTCAGTGCTATACGTCTATATAACACGGTATATGCGTATTAAAATAAAATATTAGCGAAAGTAAGTAATAATACGTAGAAATATGTTCCGCCAGGAATTTTTTTCATATTGCATCTAAGATTTTGTTGCTATACCACCACTCAAATAAAAAAATATGTGATTTGTTAGAATAAAAATAGACCAGAATTAATCTAGTACAAGAGATAGAGAATATATTTTTTCTGTGCAGCACAGTAAATTTAGTTCAAGGGACGCTATAACAATTTCATAAAAACCAACAATATTGACATGTGTATCACGATTTGCTTTAACGTTCACGTTTCATGATAAAAAAAGCATGAAGATTTCATGAACTCACTTAGAACAAAGTATTAAGTGTCACTTACCCATTATGAAATCATACATAGATTCAACGTCAAAATATACCAACAAAAAAGGACCACGACCGTTAAAGCATATCAGTCGATAAATGTTTTTAAATAGTTTTTTTTGTGTCGATGCTTAATAGTAACATCGAAACAGTTTCCCTACGGGAAATTTGGTTAATACATGAAAAGAAAGGAGTTGACAAGTTTATCTAAACTCTTATCAGTACTCTCTTCATGATTCTGTTTTATCAAAATCGTTCAATGTCTGCCCGAAATTCACATCATCCGTACACATTATCTTGTCTATGATTTACCTTATTTTAACATATTTTTGCGGCTTCTTATATCCGAAATACAATGAATATGGTAATTGTGACCAAATGTGACCCACAGGATATTGAATAAAACACCTCGTTAGTAATGGAATATTCCTCACCCTTGCGTAGTGGCAGGGAAGTAACGCAGCAACTTCTATTTGTGCTAACCATACAAAATATATTCCAATATACTACTAACTTGACTGATATTTCACCATTCGTAGTTAAAACATGTCGGAAAACTGGAAGCTGGGGGCTTCGGGTATACAAGGCTTTAATGTTTTCTAATGTGAATAACTTTGTGTGCACGTTTTTCGGTTAGTACATAGGCAAAAATAATATTTTCATCTTAAACAAACAAACATTGCATAATAGCGCTTACTGGTATTGAAGATGTGCAACCTAAATTGGATACGGCCCGCAAATTTCACACGCCCATGTATATATATATGTATTAGGGATGAGTGGATGATATCATAAAAGTGATATTACCTTAAAGTGTAGTATCACGTTTGCATCACCGAGCGCGGTCCAAACATTACAGAATTTCCTAACATCACGATATTACCTAACGTCCCCGCATTACCAAATATCACCACATTACCTAACATAACCACGTTACCAAAGTAATGGTGATATTACTTTGGTGATTGGTAAACATTACAAAACATCATCCAACATCACCGATCATCGTAGTACGTAGTGGCGACTATAATTATCGAGTACCGAGCTGGTGCCGACGCCGAATAGTGCCTGCGTTGTAGTTACGATTACCTGTCCTTTTGGCTGGCTTTGGACTAGAAAATGATTTTGGGCAGATTTTTGACTATAAGAAACCGGCCCCTTAAACCCAACACAAACTGATGCACAAATCAGGTTCCTTTTCATTATTTTGCAAGTACTTAACGAGAAATTAACATTTAAATCCTGGAAAAGTGATTTTTCAGCTTTTCCTCCATTTTCGTCATCATCAAATCACAGGCTATACACTTGCTCTCAGACGCTGATACCCTCAGATCTCAAGATCACAAATCAGGTTCCTTTTCATTATTTTGCAAGTACTTAACGAGAAATTAACATTTAAATCCTGGAAAAGTGATTTTTCAGCTTTTCCTCCATTTTCGTCATCATCAAATCACAGGCTATACACTTGCTCTCAGACGCTGATACCCTCAGATCTCAAGATCACAAATCAGGTTCCTTTTCATTATTTTGCAAGTACTTAACGAGAAATTAACATTTAAATCCTGGAAAAGTGATTTTTCAGCTTTTCCTCCATTTTCGTCATCATCAAATCACAGGCTATACACTTGCTCTCAGACGCTGATACCCTCAGATCTCAAGATCACAAATCAGGTTCCTTTTCATTATTTTGCAAGTACTTAACGAGAAATTAACATTTAAATCCTGGAAAAGTGATTTTTCAGCTTTTCCTCCATTTTCGTCATCATCAAATCACAGGCTATACACTTGCTCTCAGACGCTGATACCCTCAGATCTCAAGATCACAAATCAGGTTCCTTTTCATTATTTTGCAAGTACTTAACGAGAAATTAACATTTAAATCCTGGAAAAGTGATTTTTCAGCTTTTCCTCCATTTTCGTCATCATCAAATCACAGGCTATACACTTGCTCTCAGACGCTGATACCCTCAGATCTCAAGATCACAAATCAGGTTCCTTTTCATTATTTTGCAAGTACTTAACGAGAAATTAACATTTAAATCCTGGAAAAGTGATTTTTCAGCTTTTCCTCCATTTTCGTCATCATCAAATCACAGGCTATACACTTGCTCTCAGACGCTGATACCCTCAGATCTCAAGATCACAAATCAGGTTCCTTTTCATTATTTTGCAAGTACTTAACGAGAAATTAACATTTAAATCCTGGAAAAGTGATTTTTCAGCTTTTCCTCCATTTTCGTCATCATCAAATCACAGGCTATACACTTGCTCTCAGACGCTGATACCCTCAGATCTCAAGATCACAAATCAGGTTCCTTTTCATTATTTTGCAAGTACTTAACGAGAAATTAACATTTAAATCCTGGAAAAGTGATTTTTCAGCTTTTCCTCCATTTTCGTCATCATCAAATCACAGGCTATACACTTGCTCTCAGACGCTGATACCCTCAGATCTCAAGATCACAAATCAGGTTCCTTTTCATTATTTTGCAAGTACTTAACGAGAAATTAACATTTAAATCCTGGAAAAGTGATTTTTCAGCTTTTCCTCCATTTTCGTCATCATCAAATCACAGGCTATACACTTGCTCTCAGACGCTGATACCCTCAGATCTCAAGATCACAAATCAGGTTCCTTTTCATTATTTTGCAAGTACTTAACGAGAAATTAACATTTAAATCCTGGAAAAGTGATTTTTCAGCTTTTCCTCCATTTTCGTCATCATCAAATCACAGGCTATACACTTGCTCTCAGACGCTGATACCCTCAGATCTCAAGATCACAAATCAGGTTCCTTTTCATTATTTTGCAAGTACTTAACGAGAAATTAACATTTAAATCCTGGAAAAGTGATTTTTCAGCTTTTCCTCCATTTTCGTCATCATCAAATCACAGGCTATACACTTGCTCTCAGACGCTGATACCCTCAGATCTCAAGATCACAAATCAGGTTCCTTTTCATTATTTTGCAAGTACTTAACGAGAAATTAACATTTAAATCCTGGAAAAGTGATTTTTCAGCTTTTCCTCCATTTTCGTCATCATCAAATCACAGGCTATACACTTGCTCTCAGACGCTGATACCCTCAGATCTCAAGATCACAAATCAGGTTCCTTTTCATTATTTTGCAAGTACTTAACGAGAAATTAACATTTAAATCCTGGAAAAGTGATTTTTCAGCTTTTCCTCCATTTTCGTCATCATCAAATCACAGGCTATACACTTGCTCTCAGACGCTGATACCCTCAGATCTCAAGATCACAAATCAGGTTCCTTTTCATTATTTTGCAAGTACTTAACGAGAAATTAACATTTAAATCCTGGAAAAGTGATTTTTCAGCTTTTCCTCCATTTTCGTCATCATCAAATCACAGGCTATACACTTGCTCTCAGACGCTGATACCCTCAGATCTCAAGATCACAAATCAGGTTCCTTTTCATTATTTTGCAAGTACTTAACGAGAAATTAACATTTAAATCCTGGAAAAGTGATTTTTCAGCTTTTCCTCCATTTTCGTCATCATCAAATCACAGGCTATACACTTGCTCTCAGACGCTGATACCCTCAGATCTCAAGATCACAAATCAGGTTCCTTTTCATTATTTTGCAAGTACTTAACGAGAAATTAACATTTAAATCCTGGAAAAGTGATTTTTCAGCTTTTCCTCCATTTTCGTCATCATCAAATCACAGGCTATACACTTGCTCTCAGACGCTGATACCCTCAGATCTCAAGATCACAAATCAGGTTCCTTTTCATTATTTTGCAAGTACTTAACGAGAAATTAACATTTAAATCCTGGAAAAGTGATTTTTCAGCTTTTCCTCCATTTTCGTCATCATCAAATCACAGGCTATACACTTGCTCTCAGACGCTGATACCCTCAGATCTCAAGATCACAAATCAGGTTCCTTTTCATTATTTTGCAAGTACTTAACGAGAAATTAACATTTAAATCCTGGAAAAGTGATTTTTCAGCTTTTCCTCCATTTTCGTCATCATCAAATCACAGGCTATACACTTGCTCTCAGACGCTGATACCCTCAGATCTCAAGATCACAAATCAGGTTCCTTTTCATTATTTTGCAAGTACTTAACGAGAAATTAACATTTAAATCCTGGAAAAGTGATTTTTCAGCTTTTCCTCCATTTTCGTCATCATCAAATCACAGGCTATACACTTGCTCTCAGACGCTGATACCCTCAGATCTCAAGATCACAAATCAGGTTCCTTTTCATTATTTTGCAAGTACTTAACGAGAAATTAACATTTAAATCCTGGAAAAGTGATTTTTCAGCTTTTCCTCCATTTTCGTCATCATCAAATCACAGGCTATACACTTGCTCTCAGACGCTGATACCCTCAGATCTCAAGATCACAAATCAGGTTCCTTTTCATTATTTTGCAAGTACTTAACGAGAAATTAACATTTAAATCCTGGAAAAGTGATTTTTCAGCTTTTCCTCCATTTTCGTCATCATCAAATCACAGGCTATACACTTGCTCTCAGACGCTGATACCCTCAGATCTCAAGATCACAAATCAGGTTCCTTTTCATTATTTTGCAAGTACTTAACGAGAAATTAACATTTAAATCCTGGAAAAGTGATTTTTCAGCTTTTCCTCCATTTTCGTCATCATCAAATCACAGGCTATACACTTGCTCTCAGACGCTGATACCCTCAGATCTCAAGATCACAAATCAGGTTCCTTTTCATTATTTTGCAAGTACTTAACGAGAAATTAACATTTAAATCCTGGAAAAGTGATTTTTCAGCTTTTCCTCCATTTTCGTCATCATCAAATCACAGGCTATACACTTGCTCTCAGACGCTGATACCCTCAGATCTCAAGATCACAAATCAGGTTCCTTTTCATTATTTTGCAAGTACTTAACGAGAAATTAACATTTAAATCCTGGAAAAGTGATTTTTCAGCTTTTCCTCCATTTTCGTCATCATCAAATCACAGGCTATACACTTGCTCTCAGACGCTGATACCCTCAGATCTCAAGATCACAAATCAGGTTCCTTTTCATTATTTTGCAAGTACTTAACGAGAAATTAACATTTAAATCCTGGAAAAGTGATTTTTCAGCTTTTCCTCCATTTTCGTCATCATCAAATCACAGGCTATACACTTGCTCTCAGACGCTGATACCCTCAGATCTCAAGATCACAAATCAGGTTCCTTTTCATTATTTTGCAAGTACTTAACGAGAAATTAACATTTAAATCCTGGAAAAGTGATTTTTCAGCTTTTCCTCCATTTTCGTCATCATCAAATCACAGGCTATACACTTGCTCTCAGACGCTGATACCCTCAGATCTCAAGATCACAAATCAGGTTCCTTTTCATTATTTTGCAAGTACTTAACGAGAAATTAACATTTAAATCCTGGAAAAGTGATTTTTCAGCTTTTCCTCCATTTTCGTCATCATCAAATCACAGGCTATACACTTGCTCTCAGACGCTGATACCCTCAGATCTCAAGATCACAAATCAGGTTCCTTTTCATTATTTTGCAAGTACTTAACGAGAAATTAACATTTAAATCCTGGAAAAGTGATTTTTCAGCTTTTCCTCCATTTTCGTCATCATCAAATCACAGGCTATACACTTGCTCTCAGACGCTGATACCCTCAGATCTCAAGATCACAAATCAGGTTCCTTTTCATTATTTTGCAAGTACTTAACGAGAAATTAACATTTAAATCCTGGAAAAGTGATTTTTCAGCTTTTCCTCCATTTTCGTCATCATCAAATCACAGGCTATACACTTGCTCTCAGACGCTGATACCCTCAGATCTCAAGATCACAAATCAGGTTCCTTTTCATTATTTTGCAAGTACTTAACGAGAAATTAACATTTAAATCCTGGAAAAGTGATTTTTCAGCTTTTCCTCCATTTTCGTCATCATCAAATCACAGGCTATACACTTGCTCTCAGACGCTGATACCCTCAGATCTCAAGATCACAAATCAGGTTCCTTTTCATTATTTTGCAAGTACTTAACGAGAAATTAACATTTAAATCCTGGAAAAGTGATTTTTCAGCTTTTCCTCCATTTTCGTCATCATCAAATCACAGGCTATACACTTGCTCTCAGACGCTGATACCCTCAGATCTCAAGATCACAAATCAGGTTCCTTTTCATTATTTTGCAAGTACTTAACGAGAAATTAACATTTAAATCCTGGAAAAGTGATTTTTCAGCTTTTCCTCCATTTTCGTCATCATCAAATCACAGGCTATACACTTGCTCTCAGACGCTGATACCCTCAGATCTCAAGATCACAAATCAGGTTCCTTTTCATTATTTTGCAAGTACTTAACGAGAAATTAACATTTAAATCCTGGAAAAGTGATTTTTCAGCTTTTCCTCCATTTTCGTCATCATCAAATCACAGGCTATACACTTGCTCTCAGACGCTGATACCCTCAGATCTCAAGATCACAAATCAGGTTCCTTTTCATTATTTTGCAAGTACTTAACGAGAAATTAACATTTAAATCCTGGAAAAGTGATTTTTCAGCTTTTCCTCCATTTTCGTCATCATCAAATCACAGGCTATACACTTGCTCTCAGACGCTGATACCCTCAGATCTCAAGATCACAAATCAGGTTCCTTTTCATTATTTTGCAAGTACTTAACGAGAAATTAACATTTAAATCCTGGAAAAGTGATTTTTCAGCTTTTCCTCCATTTTCGTCATCATCAAATCACAGGCTATACACTTGCTCTCAGACGCTGATACCCTCAGATCTCAAGATCACAAATCAGGTTCCTTTTCATTATTTTGCAAGTACTTAACGAGAAATTAACATTTAAATCCTCGAAAAGTGATTTTTCAGCTTTTCCTCCATTTTCGTCATCATCAAATCACAGGCTATACACTTGCTCTCAGACGCTGATACCCTCAGATCTCAAGATCACAAATCAGGTTCCTTTTCATTATTTTGCAAGTACTTAACGAGAAATTAACATTTAAATCCTGGAAAAGTGATTTTTCAGCTTTTCCTCCATTTTCGTCATCATCAAATCACAGGCTATACACTTGCTCTCAGACGCTGATACCCTCAGATCTCAAGATCACAAATCAGGTTCCTTTTCATTATTTTGCAAGTACTTAACGAGAAATTAACATTTAAATCCTGGAAAAGTGATTTTTCAGCTTTTCCTCCATTTTCGTCATCATCAAATCACAGGCTATACACTTGCTCTCAGACGCTGATACCCTCAGATCTCAAGATCACAAATCAGGTTCCTTTTCATTATTTTGCAAGTACTTAACGAGAAATTAACATTTAAATCCTCGGAAAAGTGATTTTTCAGCTTTTCCTCCATTTTCGTCATCATCAAATCACAGGCTATACACTTGCTCTCAGACGCTGATACCCTCAGATCTCAAGATCACAAATCAGGTTCCTTTTCATTATTTTGCAAGTACTTAACGAGAAATTAACATTTAAATCCTGGAAAAGTGATTTTTCAGCTTTTCCTCCATTTTCGTCATCATCAAATCACAGGCTATACACTTGCTCTCAGACGCTGATACCCTCAGATCTCAAGATCACAAATCAGGTTCCTTTTCATTATTTTGCAAGTACTTAACGAGAAATTAACATTTAAATCCTGGAAAAGTGATTTTTCAGCTTTTCCTCCATTTTCGTCATCATCAAATCACAGGCTATACACTTGCTCTCAGACGCTGATACCCTCAGATCTCAAGATCACAAATCAGGTTCCTTTTCATTATTTTGCAAGTACTTAACGAGAAATTAACATTTAAATCCTGGAAAAGTGATTTTTCAGCTTTTCCTCCATTTTCGTCATCATCAAATCACAGGCTATACACTTGCTCTCAGACGCTGATACCCTCAGATCTCAAGATCACAAATCAGGTTCCTTTTCATTATTTTGCAAGTACTTAACGAGAAATTAACATTTAAATCCTGGAAAAGTGATTTTTCAGCTTTTCCTCCATTTTCGTCATCATCAAATCACAGGCTATACACTTGCTCTCAGACGCTGATACCCTCAGATCTCAAGATCACAAATCAGGTTCCTTTTCATTATTTTGCAAGTACTTAACGAGAAATTAACATTTAAATCCTGGAAAAGTGATTTTTCAGCTTTTCCTCCATTTTCGTCATCATCAAATCACAGGCTATACACTTGCTCTCAGACGCTGATACCCTCAGATCTCAAGATCACAAATCAGGTTCCTTTTCATTATTTTGCAAGTACTTAACGAGAAATTAACATTTAAATCCTGGAAAAGTGATTTTTCAGCTTTTCCTCCATTTTCGTCATCATCAAATCACAGGCTATACACTTGCTCTCAGACGCTGATACCCTCAGATCTCAAGATCACAAATCAGGTTCCTTTTCATTATTTTGCAAGTACTTAACGAGAAATTAACATTTAAATCCTGGAAAAGTGATTTTTCAGCTTTTCCTCCATTTTCGTCATCATCAAATCACAGGCTATACACTTGCTCTCAGACGCTGATACCCTCAGATCTCAAGATCACAAATCAGGTTCCTTTTCATTATTTTGCAAGTACTTAACGAGAAATTAACATTTAAATCCTGGAAAAGTGATTTTTCAGCTTTTCCTCCATTTTCGTCATCATCAAATCACAGGCTATACACTTGCTCTCAGACGCTGATACCCTCAGATCTCAAGATCACAAATCAGGTTCCTTTTCATTATTTTGCAAGTACTTAACGAGAAATTAACATTTAAATCCTGGAAAAGTGATTTTTCAGCTTTTCCTCCATTTTCGTCATCATCAAATCACAGGCTATACACTTGCTCTCAGACGCTGATACCCTCAGATCTCAAGATCACAAATCAGGTTCCTTTCATTATTTTGCAAGTACTTAACGAGAAATTAACATTTAAATCCTGGAAAAGTGATTTTTCAGCTTTTCCTCCATTTTCGTCATCATCAAATCACAGGCTATACACTTGCTCTCAGACGCTGATACCCTCAGATCTCAAGATCACAAATCAGGTTCCTTTTCATTATTTTGCAAGTACTTAACGAGAAATTAACATTTAAATCCTGGAAAAGTGATTTTTCAGCTTTTCCTCCATTTTCGTCATCATCAAATCACAGGCTATACACTTGCTCTCAGACGCTGATACCCTCAGATCTCAAGATCACAAATCAGGTTCCTTTTCATTATTTTGCAAGTACTTAACGAGAAATTAACATTTAAATCCTGGAAAAGTGATTTTTCAGCTTTTCCTCCATTTTCGTCATCATCAAATCACAGGCTATACACTTGCTCTCAGACGCTGATACCCTCAGATCTCAAGATCACAAATCAGGTTCCTTTTCATTATTTTGCAAGTACTTAACGAGAAATTAACATTTAAATCCTGGAAAAGTGATTTTTCAGCTTTTCCTCCATTTTCGTCATCATCAAATCACAGGCTATACACTTGCTCTCAGACGCTGATACCCTCAGATCTCAAGATCACAAATCAGGTTCCTTTTCATTATTTTGCAAGTACTTAACGAGAAATTAACATTTAAATCCTGGAAAAGTGATTTTTCAGCTTTTCCTCCATTTTCGTCATCATCAAATCACAGGCTATACACTTGCTCTCAGACGCTGATACCCTCAGATCTCAAGATCACAAATCAGGTTCCTTTTCATTATTTTGCAAGTACTTAACGAGAAATTAACATTTAAATCCTGGAAAAGTGATTTTTCAGCTTTTCCTCCATTTTCGTCATCATCAAATCACAGGCTATACACTTGCTCTCAGACGCTGATACCCTCAGATCTCAAGATCACAAATCAGGTTCCTTTTCATTATTTTGCAAGTACTTAACGAGAAATTAACATTTAAATCCTGGAAAAGTGATTTTTCAGCTTTTCCTCCATTTTCGTCATCATCAAATCACAGGCTATACACTTGCTCTCAGACGCTGATACCCTCAGATCTCAAGATCACAAATCAGGTTCCTTTTCATTATTTTGCAAGTACTTAACGAGAAATTAACATTTAAATCCTGGAAAAGTGATTTTTCAGCTTTTCCTCCATTTTCGTCATCATCAAATCACAGGCTATACACTTGCTCTCAGACGCTGATACCCTCAGATCTCAAGATCACAAATCAGGTTCCTTTTCATTATTTTGCAAGTACTTAACGAGAAATTAACATTTAAATCCTGGAAAAGTGATTTTTCAGCTTTTCCTCCATTTTCGTCATCATCAAATCACAGGCTATACACTTGCTCTCAGACGCTGATACCCTCAGATCTCAAGATCACAAATCAGGTTCCTTTTCATTATTTTGCAAGTACTTAACGAGAAATTAACATTTAAATCCTGGAAAAGTGATTTTTCAGCTTTTCCTCCATTTTCGTCATCATCAAATCACAGGCTATACACTTGCTCTCAGACGCTGATACCCTCAGATCTCAAGATCACAAATCAGGTTCCTTTTCATTATTTTGCAAGTACTTAACGAGAAATTAACATTTAAATCCTGGAAAAGTGATTTTTCAGCTTTTCCTCCATTTTCGTCATCATCAAATCACAGGCTATACACTTGCTCTCAGACGCTGATACCCTCAGATCTCAAGATCACAAATCAGGTTCCTTTTCATTATTTTGCAAGTACTTAACGAGAAATTAACATTTAAATCCTGGAAAAGTGATTTTTCAGCTTTTCCTCCATTTTCGTCATCATCAAATCACAGGCTATACACTTGCTCTCAGACGCTGATACCCTCAGATCTCAAGATCACAAATCAGGTTCCTTTTCATTATTTTGCAAGTACTTAACGAGAAATTAACATTTAAATCCTGGAAAAGTGATTTTTCAGCTTTTCCTCCATTTTCGTCATCATCAAATCACAGGCTATACACTTGCTCTCAGACGCTGATACCCTCAGATCTCAAGATCACAAATCAGGTTCCTTTTCATTATTTTGCAAGTACTTAACGAGAAATTAACATTTAAATCCTGGAAAAGTGATTTTTCAGCTTTTCCTCCATTTTCGTCATCATCAAATCACAGGCTATACACTTGCTCTCAGACGCTGATACCCTCAGATCTCAAGATCACAAATCAGGTTCCTTTTCATTATTTTGCAAGTACTTAACGAGAAATTAACATTTAAATCCTGGAAAAGTGATTTTTCAGCTTTTCCTCCATTTTCGTCATCATCAAATCACAGGCTATACACTTGCTCTCAGACGCTGATACCCTCAGATCTCAAGATCACAAATCAGGTTCCTTTTCATTATTTTGCAAGTACTTAACGAGAAATTAACATTTAAATCCTGGAAAAGTGATTTTTCAGCTTTTCCTCCATTTTCGTCATCATCAAATCACAGGCTATACACTTGCTCTCAGACGCTGATACCCTCAGATCTCAAGATCACAAATCAGGTTCCTTTTCATTATTTTGCAAGTACTTAACGAGAAATTAACATTTAAATCCTGGAAAAGTGATTTTTCAGCTTTTCCTCCATTTTCGTCATCATCAAATCACAGGCTATACACTTGCTCTCAGACGCTGATACCCTCAGATCTCAAGATCACAAATCAGGTTCCTTTTCATTATTTTGCAAGTACTTAACGAGAAATTAACATTTAAATCCTGGAAAAGTGATTTTTCAGCTTTTCCTCCATTTTCGTCATCATCAAATCACAGGCTATACACTTGCTCTCAGACGCTGATACCCTCAGATCTCAAGATCACAAATCAGGTTCCTTTTCATTATTTTGCAAGTACTTAACGAGAAATTAACATTTAAATCCTGGAAAAGTGATTTTTCAGCTTTTCCTCCATTTTCGTCATCATCAAATCACAGGCTATACACTTGCTCTCAGACGCTGATACCCTCAGATCTCAAGATCACAAATCAGGTTCCTTTTCATTATTTTGCAAGTACTTAACGAGAAATTAACATTTAAATCCTGGAAAAGTGATTTTTCAGCTTTTCCTCCATTTTCGTCATCATCAAATCACAGGCTATACACTTGCTCTCAGACGCTGATACCCTCAGATCTCAAGATCACAAATCAGGTTCCTTTTCATTATTTTGCAAGTACTTAACGAGAAATTAACATTTAAATCCTGGAAAAGTGATTTTTCAGCTTTTCCTCCATTTTCGTCATCATCAAATCACAGGCTATACACTTGCTCTCAGACGCTGATACCCTCAGATCTCAAGATCACAAATCAGGTTCCTTTTCATTATTTTGCAAGTACTTAACGAGAAATTAACATTTAAATCCTGGAAAAGTGATTTTTCAGCTTTTCCTCCATTTTCGTCATCATCAAATCACAGGCTATACACTTGCTCTCAGACGCTGATACCCTCAGATCTCAAGATCACAAATCAGGTTCCTTTTCATTATTTTGCAAGTACTTAACGAGAAATTAACATTTAAATCCTGGAAAAGTGATTTTTCAGCTTTTCCTCCATTTTCGTCATCATCAAATCACAGGCTATACACTTGCTCTCAGACGCTGATACCCTCAGATCTCAAGATCACAAATCAGGTTCCTTTTCATTATTTTGCAAGTACTTAACGAGAAATTAACATTTAAATCCTGGAAAAGTGATTTTTCAGCTTTTCCTCCATTTTCGTCATCATCAAATCACAGGCTATACACTTGCTCTCAGACGCTGATACCCTCAGATCTCAAGATCACAAATCAGGTTCCTTTTCATTATTTTGCAAGTACTTAACGAGAAATTAACATTTAAATCCTGGAAAAGTGATTTTTCAGCTTTTCCTCCATTTTCGTCATCATCAAATCACAGGCTATACACTTGCTCTCAGACGCTGATACCCTCAGATCTCAAGATCACAAATCAGGTTCCTTTTCATTATTTTGCAAGTACTTAACGAGAAATTAACATTTAAATCCTGGAAAAGTGATTTTTCAGCTTTTCCTCCATTTTCGTCATCATCAAATCACAGGCTATACACTTGCTCTCAGACGCTGATACCCTCAGATCTCAAGATCACAAATCAGGTTCCTTTTCATTATTTTGCAAGTACTTAACGAGAAATTAACATTTAAATCCTGGAAAAGTGATTTTTCAGCTTTTCCTCCATTTTCGTCATCATCAAATCACAGGCTATACACTTGCTCTCAGACGCTGATACCCTCAGATCTCAAGATCACAAATCAGGTTCCTTTTCATTATTTTGCAAGTACTTAACGAGAAATTAACATTTAAATCCTGGAAAAGTGATTTTTCAGCTTTTCCTCCATTTTCGTCATCATCAAATCACAGGCTATACACTTGCTCTCAGACGCTGATACCCTCAGATCTCAAGATCACAAATCAGGTTCCTTTTCATTATTTTGCAAGTACTTAACGAGAAATTAACATTTAAATCCTGGAAAAGTGATTTTTCAGCTTTTCCTCCATTTTCGTCATCATCAAATCACAGGCTATACACTTGCTCTCAGACGCTGATACCCTCAGATCTCAAGATCACAAATCAGGTTCCTTTTCATTATTTTGCAAGTACTTAACGAGAAATTAACATTTAAATCCTGGAAAAGTGATTTTTCAGCTTTTCCTCCATTTTCGTCATCATCAAATCACAGGCTATACACTTGCTCTCAGACGCTGATACCCTCAGATCTCAAGATCACAAATCAGGTTCCTTTTCATTATTTTGCAAGTACTTAACGAGAAATTAACATTTAAATCCTGGAAAAGTGATTTTTCAGCTTTTCCTCCATTTTCGTCATCATCAAATCACAGGCTATACACTTGCTCTCAGACGCTGATACCCTCAGATCTCAAGATCACAAATCAGGTTCCTTTTCATTATTTTGCAAGTACTTAACGAGAAATTAACATTTAAATCCTGGAAAAGTGATTTTTCAGCTTTTCCTCCATTTTCGTCATCATCAAATCACAGGCTATACACTTGCTCTCAGACGCTGATACCCTCAGATCTCAAGATCACAAATCAGGTTCCTTTTCATTATTTTGCAAGTACTTAACGAGAAATTAACATTTAAATCCTGGAAAAGTGATTTTTCAGCTTTTCCTCCATTTTCGTCATCATCAAATCACAGGCTATACACTTGCTCTCAGACGCTGATACCCTCAGATCTCAAGATCACAAATCAGGTTCCTTTTCATTATTTTGCAAGTACTTAACGAGAAATTAACATTTAAATCCTGGAAAAGTGATTTTTCAGCTTTTCCTCCATTTTCGTCATCATCAAATCACAGGCTATACACTTGCTCTCAGACGCTGATACCCTCAGATCTCAAGATCACAAATCAGGTTCCTTTTCATTATTTTGCAAGTACTTAACGAGAAATTAACATTTAAATCCTGGAAAAGTGATTTTTCAGCTTTTCCTCCATTTTCGTCATCATCAAATCACAGGCTATACACTTGCTCTCAGACGCTGATACCCTCAGATCTCAAGATCACAAATCAGGTTCCTTTTCATTATTTTGCAAGTACTTAACGAGAAATTAACATTTAAATCCTGGAAAAGTGATTTTTCAGCTTTTCCTCCATTTTCGTCATCATCAAATCACAGGCTATACACTTGCTCTCAGACGCTGATACCCTCAGATCTCAAGATCACAAATCAGGTTCCTTTTCATTATTTTGCAAGTACTTAACGAGAAATTAACATTTAAATCCTGGAAAAGTGATTTTTCAGCTTTTCCTCCATTTTCGTCATCATCAAATCACAGGCTATACACTTGCTCTCAGACGCTGATACCCTCAGATCTCAAGATCACAAATCAGGTTCCTTTTCATTATTTTGCAAGTACTTAACGAGAAATTAACATTTAAATCCTGGAAAAGTGATTTTTCAGCTTTTCCTCCATTTTCGTCATCATCAAATCACAGGCTATACACTTGCTCTCAGACGCTGATACCCTCAGATCTCAAGATCACAAATCAGGTTCCTTTTCATTATTTTGCAAGTACTTAACGAGAAATTAACATTTAAATCCTGGAAAAGTGATTTTTCAGCTTTTCCTCCATTTTCGTCATCATCAAATCACAGGCTATACACTTGCTCTCAGACGCTGATACCCTCAGATCTCAAGATCACAAATCAGGTTCCTTTTCATTATTTTGCAAGTACTTAACGAGAAATTAACATTTAAATCCTGGAAAAGTGATTTTTCAGCTTTTCCTCCATTTTCGTCATCATCAAATCACAGGCTATACACTTGCTCTCAGACGCTGATACCCTCAGATCTCAAGATCACAAATCAGGTTCCTTTTCATTATTTTGCAAGTACTTAACGAGAAATTAACATTTAAATCCTGGAAAAGTGATTTTTCAGCTTTTCCTCCATTTTCGTCATCATCAAATCACAGGCTATACACTTGCTCTCAGACGCTGATACCCTCAGATCTCAAGATCACAAATCAGGTTCCTTTTCATTATTTTGCAAGTACTTAACGAGAAATTAACATTTAAATCCTGGAAAAGTGATTTTTCAGCTTTTCCTCCATTTTCGTCATCATCAAATCACAGGCTATACACTTGCTCTCAGACGCTGATACCCTCAGATCTCAAGATCACAAATCAGGTTCCTTTTCATTATTTTGCAAGTACTTAACGAGAAATTAACATTTAAATCCTGGAAAAGTGATTTTTCAGCTTTTCCTCCATTTTCGTCATCATCAAATCACAGGCTATACACTTGCTCTCAGACGCTGATACCCTCAGATCTCAAGATCACAAATCAGGTTCCTTTTCATTATTTTGCAAGTACTTAACGAGAAATTAACATTTAAATCCTGGAAAAGTGATTTTTCAGCTTTTCCTCCATTTTCGTCATCATCAAATCACAGGCTATACACTTGCTCTCAGACGCTGATACCCTCAGATCTCAAGATCACAAATCAGGTTCCTTTTCATTATTTTGCAAGTACTTAACGAGAAATTAACATTTAAATCCTGGAAAAGTGATTTTTCAGCTTTTCCTCCATTTTCGTCATCATCAAATCACAGGCTATACACTTGCTCTCAGACGCTGATACCCTCAGATCTCAAGATCACAAATCAGGTTCCTTTTCATTATTTTGCAAGTACTTAACGAGAAATTAACATTTAAATCCTGGAAAAGTGATTTTTCAGCTTTTCCTCCATTTTCGTCATCATCAAATCACAGGCTATACACTTGCTCTCAGACGCTGATACCCTCAGATCTCAAGATCACAAATCAGGTTCCTTTTCATTATTTTGCAAGTACTTAACGAGAAATTAACATTTAAATCCTGGAAAAGTGATTTTTCAGCTTTTCCTCCATTTTCGTCATCATCAAATCACAGGCTATACACTTGCTCTCAGACGCTGATACCCTCAGATCTCAAGATCACAAATCAGGTTCCTTTTCATTATTTTGCAAGTACTTAACGAGAAATTAACATTTAAATCCTGGAAAAGTGATTTTTCAGCTTTTCCTCCATTTTCGTCATCATCAAATCACAGGCTATACACTTGCTCTCAGACGCTGATACCCTCAGATCTCAAGATCACAAATCAGGTTCCTTTTCATTATTTTGCAAGTACTTAACGAGAAATTAACATTTAAATCCTGGAAAAGTGATTTTTCAGCTTTTCCTCCATTTTCGTCATCATCAAATCACAGGCTATACACTTGCTCTCAGACGCTGATACCCTCAGATCTCAAGATCACAAATCAGGTTCCTTTTCATTATTTTGCAAGTACTTAACGAGAAATTAACATTTAAATCCTGGAAAAGTGATTTTTCAGCTTTTCCTCCATTTTCGTCATCATCAAATCACAGGCTATACACTTGCTCTCAGACGCTGATACCCTCAGATCTCAAGATCACAAATCAGGTTCCTTTTCATTATTTTGCAAGTACTTAACGAGAAATTAACATTTAAATCCTGGAAAAGTGATTTTTCAGCTTTTCCTCCATTTTCGTCATCATCAAATCACAGGCTATACACTTGCTCTCAGACGCTGATACCCTCAGATCTCAAGATCACAAATCAGGTTCCTTTTCATTATTTTGCAAGTACTTAACGAGAAATTAACATTTAAATCCTGGAAAAGTGATTTTTCAGCTTTTCCTCCATTTTCGTCATCATCAAATCACAGGCTATACACTTGCTCTCAGACGCTGATACCCTCAGATCTCAAGATCACAAATCAGGTTCCTTTTCATTATTTTGCAAGTACTTAACGAGAAATTAACATTTAAATCCTGGAAAAGTGATTTTTCAGCTTTTCCTCCATTTTCGTCATCATCAAATCACAGGCTATACACTTGCTCTCAGACGCTGATACCCTCAGATCTCAAGATCACAAATCAGGTTCCTTTTCATTATTTTGCAAGTACTTAACGAGAAATTAACATTTAAATCCTGGAAAAGTGATTTTTCAGCTTTTCCTCCATTTTCGTCATCATCAAATCACAGGCTATACACTTGCTCTCAGACGCTGATACCCTCAGATCTCAAGATCACAAATCAGGTTCCTTTTCATTATTTTGCAAGTACTTAACGAGAAATTAACATTTAAATCCTGGAAAAGTGATTTTTCAGCTTTTCCTCCATTTTCGTCATCATCAAATCACAGGCTATACACTTGCTCTCAGACGCTGATACCCTCAGATCTCAAGATCACAAATCAGGTTCCTTTTCATTATTTTGCAAGTACTTAACGAGAAATTAACATTTAAATCCTGGAAAAGTGATTTTTCAGCTTTTCCTCCATTTTCGTCATCATCAAATCACAGGCTATACACTTGCTCTCAGACGCTGATACCCTCAGATCTCAAGATCACAAATCAGGTTCCTTTTCATTATTTTGCAAGTACTTAACGAGAAATTAACATTTAAATCCTGGAAAAGTGATTTTTCAGCTTTTCCTCCATTTTCGTCATCATCAAATCACAGGCTATACACTTGCTCTCAGACGCTGATACCCTCAGATCTCAAGATCACAAATCAGGTTCCTTTTCATTATTTTGCAAGTACTTAACGAGAAATTAACATTTAAATCCTGGAAAAGTGATTTTTCAGCTTTTCCTCCATTTTCGTCATCATCAAATCACAGGCTATACACTTGCTCTCAGACGCTGATACCCTCAGATCTCAAGATCACAAATCAGGTTCCTTTTCATTATTTTGCAAGTACTTAACGAGAAATTAACATTTAAATCCTGGAAAAGTGATTTTTCAGCTTTTCCTCCATTTTCGTCATCATCAAATCACAGGCTATACACTTGCTCTCAGACGCTGATACCCTCAGATCTCAAGATCACAAATCAGGTTCCTTTTCATTATTTTGCAAGTACTTAACGAGAAATTAACATTTAAATCCTGGAAAAGTGATTTTTCAGCTTTTCCTCCATTTTCGTCATCATCAAATCACAGGCTATACACTTGCTCTCAGACGCTGATACCCTCAGATCTCAAGATCACAAATCAGGTTCCTTTTCATTATTTTGCAAGTACTTAACGAGAAATTAACATTTAAATCCTGGAAAAGTGATTTTTCAGCTTTTCCTCCATTTTCGTCATCATCAAATCACAGGCTATACACTTGCTCTCAGACGCTGATACCCTCAGATCTCAAGATCACAAATCAGGTTCCTTTTCATTATTTTGCAAGTACTTAACGAGAAATTAACATTTAAATCCTGGAAAAGTGATTTTTCAGCTTTTCCTCCATTTTCGTCATCATCAAATCACAGGCTATACACTTGCTCTCAGACGCTGATACCCTCAGATCTCAAGATCACAAATCAGGTTCCTTTTCATTATTTTGCAAGTACTTAACGAGAAATTAACATTTAAATCCTGGAAAAGTGATTTTTCAGCTTTTCCTCCATTTTCGTCATCATCAAATCACAGGCTATACACTTGCTCTCAGACGCTGATACCCTCAGATCTCAAGATCACAAATCAGGTTCCTTTTCATTATTTTGCAAGTACTTAACGAGAAATTAACATTTAAATCCTGGAAAAGTGATTTTTCAGCTTTTCCTCCATTTTCGTCATCATCAAATCACAGGCTATACACTTGCTCTCAGACGCTGATACCCTCAGATCTCAAGATCACAAATCAGGTTCCTTTTCATTATTTTGCAAGTACTTAACGAGAAATTAACATTTAAATCCTGGAAAAGTGATTTTTCAGCTTTTCCTCCATTTTCGTCATCATCAAATCACAGGCTATACACTTGCTCTCAGACGCTGATACCCTCAGATCTCAAGATCACAAATCAGGTTCCTTTTCATTATTTTGCAAGTACTTAACGAGAAATTAACATTTAAATCCTGGAAAAGTGATTTTTCAGCTTTTCCTCCATTTTCGTCATCATCAAATCACAGGCTATACACTTGCTCTCAGACGCTGATACCCTCAGATCTCAAGATCACAAATCAGGTTCCTTTTCATTATTTTGCAAGTACTTAACGAGAAATTAACATTTAAATCCTGGAAAAGTGATTTTTCAGCTTTTCCTCCATTTTCGTCATCATCAAATCACAGGCTATACACTTGCTCTCAGACGCTGATACCCTCAGATCTCAAGATCACAAATCAGGTTCCTTTTCATTATTTTGCAAGTACTTAACGAGAAATTAACATTTAAATCCTGGAAAAGTGATTTTTCAGCTTTTCCTCCATTTTCGTCATCATCAAATCACAGGCTATACACTTGCTCTCAGACGCTGATACCCTCAGATCTCAAGATCACAAATCAGGTTCCTTTTCATTATTTTGCAAGTACTTAACGAGAAATTAACATTTAAATCCTGGAAAAGTGATTTTTCAGCTTTTCCTCCATTTTCGTCATCATCAAATCACAGGCTATACACTTGCTCTCAGACGCTGATACCCTCAGATCTCAAGATCACAAATCAGGTTCCTTTTCATTATTTTGCAAGTACTTAACGAGAAATTAACATTTAAATCCTGGAAAAGTGATTTTTCAGCTTTTCCTCCATTTTCGTCATCATCAAATCACAGGCTATACACTTGCTCTCAGACGCTGATACCCTCAGATCTCAAGATCACAAATCAGGTTCCTTTTCATTATTTTGCAAGTACTTAACGAGAAATTAACATTTAAATCCTGGAAAAGTGATTTTTCAGCTTTTCCTCCATTTTCGTCATCATCAAATCACAGGCTATACACTTGCTCTCAGACGCTGATACCCTCAGATCTCAAGATCACAAATCAGGTTCCTTTTCATTATTTTGCAAGTACTTAACGAGAAATTAACATTTAAATCCTGGAAAAGTGATTTTTCAGCTTTTCCTCCATTTTCGTCATCATCAAATCACAGGCTATACACTTGCTCTCAGACGCTGATACCCTCAGATCTCAAGATCACAAATCAGGTTCCTTTTCATTATTTTGCAAGTACTTAACGAGAAATTAACATTTAAATCCTGGAAAAGTGATTTTTCAGCTTTTCCTCCATTTTCGTCATCATCAAATCACAGGCTATACACTTGCTCTCAGACGCTGATACCCTCAGATCTCAAGATCACAAATCAGGTTCCTTTTCATTATTTTGCAAGTACTTAACGAGAAATTAACATTTAAATCCTGGAAAAGTGATTTTTCAGCTTTTCCTCCATTTTCGTCATCATCAAATCACAGGCTATACACTTGCTCTCAGACGCTGATACCCTCAGATCTCAAGATCACAAATCAGGTTCCTTTTCATTATTTTGCAAGTACTTAACGAGAAATTAACATTTAAATCCTGGAAAAGTGATTTTTCAGCTTTTCCTCCATTTTCGTCATCATCAAATCACAGGCTATACACTTGCTCTCAGACGCTGATACCCTCAGATCTCAAGATCACAAATCAGGTTCCTTTTCATTATTTTGCAAGTACTTAACGAGAAATTAACATTTAAATCCTGGAAAAGTGATTTTTCAGCTTTTCCTCCATTTTCGTCATCATCAAATCACAGGCTATACACTTGCTCTCAGACGCTGATACCCTCAGATCTCAAGATCACAAATCAGGTTCCTTTTCATTATTTTGCAAGTACTTAACGAGAAATTAACATTTAAATCCTGGAAAAGTGATTTTTCAGCTTTTCCTCCATTTTCGTCATCATCAAATCACAGGCTATACACTTGCTCTCAGACGCTGATACCCTCAGATCTCAAGATCACAAATCAGGTTCCTTTTCATTATTTTGCAAGTACTTAACGAGAAATTAACATTTAAATCCTGGAAAAGTGATTTTTCAGCTTTTCCTCCATTTTCGTCATCATCAAATCACAGGCTATACACTTGCTCTCAGACGCTGATACCCTCAGATCTCAAGATCACAAATCAGGTTCCTTTTCATTATTTTGCAAGTACTTAACGAGAAATTAACATTTAAATCCTGGAAAAGTGATTTTTCAGCTTTTCCTCCATTTTCGTCATCATCAAATCACAGGCTATACACTTGCTCTCAGACGCTGATACCCTCAGATCTCAAGATCACAAATCAGGTTCCTTTTCATTATTTTGCAAGTACTTAACGAGAAATTAACATTTAAATCCTGGAAAAGTGATTTTTCAGCTTTTCCTCCATTTTCGTCATCATCAAATCACAGGCTATACACTTGCTCTCAGACGCTGATACCCTCAGATCTCAAGATCACAAATCAGGTTCCTTTTCATTATTTTGCAAGTACTTAACGAGAAATTAACATTTAAATCCTGGAAAAGTGATTTTTCAGCTTTTCCTCCATTTTCGTCATCATCAAATCACAGGCTATACACTTGCTCTCAGACGCTGATACCCTCAGATCTCAAGATCACAAATCAGGTTCCTTTTCATTATTTTGCAAGTACTTAACGAGAAATTAACATTTAAATCCTGGAAAAGTGATTTTTCAGCTTTTCCTCCATTTTCGTCATCATCAAATCACAGGCTATACACTTGCTCTCAGACGCTGATACCCTCAGATCTCAAGATCACAAATCAGGTTCCTTTTCATTATTTTGCAAGTACTTAACGAGAAATTAACATTTAAATCCTGGAAAAGTGATTTTTCAGCTTTTCCTCCATTTTCGTCATCATCAAATCACAGGCTATACACTTGCTCTCAGACGCTGATACCCTCAGATCTCAAGATCACAAATCAGGTTCCTTTTCATTATTTTGCAAGTACTTAACGAGAAATTAACATTTAAATCCTGGAAAAGTGATTTTTCAGCTTTTCCTCCATTTTCGTCATCATCAAATCACAGGCTATACACTTGCTCTCAGACGCTGATACCCTCAGATCTCAAGATCACAAATCAGGTTCCTTTTCATTATTTTGCAAGTACTTAACGAGAAATTAACATTTAAATCCTCGGAAAAGTGATTTTTCAGCTTTTCCTCCATTTTCGTCATCATCAAATCACAGGCTATACACTTGCTCTCAGACGCTGATACCCTCAGATCTCAAGATCACAAATCAGGTTCCTTTTCATTATTTTGCAAGTACTTAACGAGAAATTAACATTTAAATCCTGGAAAAGTGATTTTTCAGCTTTTCCTCCATTTTCGTCATCATCAAATCACAGGCTATACACTTGCTCTCAGACGCTGATACCCTCAGATCTCAAGATCACAAATCAGGTTCCTTTTCATTATTTTGCAAGTACTTAACGAGAAATTAACATTTAAATCCTGGAAAAGTGATTTTTCAGCTTTTCCTCCATTTTCGTCATCATCAAATCACAGGCTATACACTTGCTCTCAGACGCTGATACCCTCAGATCTCAAGATCACAAATCAGGTTCCTTTTCATTATTTTGCAAGTACTTAACGAGAAATTAACATTTAAATCCTCGGAAAAGTGATTTTTCAGCTTTTCCTCCATTTTCGTCATCATCAAATCACAGGCTATACACTTGCTCTCAGACGCTGATACCCTCAGATCTCAAGATCACAAATCAGGTTCCTTTTCATTATTTTGCAAGTACTTAACGAGAAATTAACATTTAAATCCTGGAAAAGTGATTTTTCAGCTTTTCCTCCATTTTCGTCATCATCAAATCACAGGCTATACACTTGCTCTCAGACGCTGATACCCTCAGATCTCAAGATCACAAATCAGGTTCCTTTTCATTATTTTGCAAGTACTTAACGAGAAATTAACATTTAAATCCTGGAAAAGTGATTTTTCAGCTTTTCCTCCATTTTCGTCATCATCAAATCACAGGCTATACACTTGCTCTCAGACGCTGATACCCTCAGATCTCAAGATCACAAATCAGGTTCCTTTTCATTATTTTGCAAGTACTTAACGAGAAATTAACATTTAAATCCTGGAAAAGTGATTTTTCAGCTTTTCCTCCATTTTCGTCATCATCAAATCACAGGCTATACACTTGCTCTCAGACGCTGATACCCTCAGATCTCAAGATCACAAATCAGGTTCCTTTTCATTATTTTGCAAGTACTTAACGAGAAATTAACATTTAAATCCTGGAAAAGTGATTTTTCAGCTTTTCCTCCATTTTCGTCATCATCAAATCACAGGCTATACACTTGCTCTCAGACGCTGATACCCTCAGATCTCAAGATCACAAATCAGGTTCCTTTTCATTATTTTGCAAGTACTTAACGAGAAATTAACATTTAAATCCTGGAAAAGTGATTTTTCAGCTTTTCCTCCATTTTCGTCATCATCAAATCACAGGCTATACACTTGCTCTCAGACGCTGATACCCTCAGATCTCAAGATCACGAATCAGGTTGCTTTTCATTATTTTCCAAGTACTTAACGAGAAATTAACATTTAAATCCTCGCAAAGTGATTTTTCAGCTTTTCCTCCATTTTCGTCATCATCCAATCACAGGCTATACACTTGCTCTGAGACGCTGATACCCTCAGATCTCAAGATCACAAATCAGGTCCCTTTTCGTTATTATCCTCGAAAAGTGATTTTTCATTATTTTGTAAGTACTAAACGAGAAATTAACGTTTAAATCCTCGAAAAGGGATGTCTGACCAATACTGGTTGTTGAATTCTCGTTAGCGTGAATTACGTGACCACACCATCGAAAACGCCTCTGTTGCAGTTTTTCCACGATCGGTTGAAACCCATATCGATCGCGGATATTCTCATTTCAGACGTGATCAAAACGTGCCACGCCACCTGTGCAATGCAACATTTTCGTCCCCATTACCGCAAGACGCCGTTCATTGTCCTTTATAGTCAACACTCAAACTATAGAGAGCGACAGACGGACGACATTGCAGTAAATTTTAGATTTGGGACGATCACTAAGAACACCAGTTGCGGAATGTCAGTTCATCCAGGTGGCGTTAGTGCTTGAAACATTTCATTACGCAGTTCTCCATTGGCTGGTAGCATTGACTGGAGATATTTAAACGGCTCAGTTCTTTCAATGGCAGTAATCTTACTATTTATTTAAATCACTGAGTTTTGGCAATGGTGGTAACCTGCCCAGAGCTGAGCGATTTAAATATCTCGGGTCAATGCTATAAGCCAATGGAGAACTACGTTGGGCTCCTCACATAGGGAAACACAACAAATTTTATACCTGAAGCGTCAGGCTTCCGGTTTCCCGACTTGTTTGTTTTTGTTTTTGGTTGAAATGATCGAAATCAGCCACTGATATGGGAAATTGATAGTGCACGTCGGGCTATGAAACTAAAGTAGGATCCGTTGCATATGGACCAAAAAGTTCGCCGGTTTAATGTGCAATTGCGGTGTCGGCGCATTGCACAAACACACTAACTGGCACAAGATCGGGCGCCGGATATCATCAAATCGTGCATCGCCGGGTATGTAAAGTGTGTCGGGTCTGTGAATAAAAAGTCGTCGCGATCAGGAACACGTATCCTGACTATGGATGGATCCGCCGGGGAATCCATACACAAGATAGTTGGCACGCAAAGTCAACCGCGCCGCGATATACACAACAAATGCCGACACAATAATGAACGAAACGCCGCGTATAGTAATAGATCCAACTTGCTATGTGTCGCAACCGGTAAAAAGGAACTTTACGTGCGGGAATAGTAAGCTCTGACATCGGATCAGAGGCAACATAAATGTAAAATAAACAAAGCACCTGAAAATTAAAGCAGTGATATAGTGTAATGAGCACAAGCTCCAAAGAGGAAAATGGATACCTCTAAGGGAATAATGAAATGTAAGTTGTATTTCACTTAATGCACGTTTTCACCTCTTTATTTTAATGTATTAATATTCAATTTAATTAATGGCTGATGTCTGAAGCTGCCTAAAATACAGATTTGGAAGGAAGCTCAGACACAGCAACACATGTATCAGGTGATCCAGTGAAGAGATGAAGTTCCCAAAGAACATTAGGGTTAGAAAGTTTAGGTAATTCGGGTGAATTATGAAATGGTATCTACATCTAACATAAAACTGGGTCACTCACCTCACACCTGGCCAATTAACTTAATAGGTGTGTTGTATTAAACACCCATGATAATCGGTACAATATATTTTCGGTCTTCTCTGTCTCTCCCTCGATATGTTTCCGATATTATAAAAAACGCGTCGCGCCCAAGAAAATAACCACTAGGCAAACTTTGCCCTTGCCTCTACGTACCCTAAAACGAAATATTATAAACGACACATTAAAAAGTGGCTAATGCTCCCACCAGAAGGAGCCAACATAAAATTCTGGTTAAAAGTTTTTCTTTTGCATTGAGGGAAACCACCGTAAACAAAAGATTCTAATATCAGGAAAGGTGAGTTGTTTACAAAGAATGATAGGTTAGAAGCGCAAATAGGTAGGGAATAACGAACATAAGCATAGAAAAAGATTACGAATCACATAAATAGATTAACTTACAAAATGTCTATAGCTTGAAGTATACAAAGCCTACTGATGACTCCACTGGGGATGGACGAAATGTGCATATAGGCGTTCCCAATAGGTCTCCAAACCTAAATATGGAGGGAAGTTTTCTAAGATCTCCAAGCATCTGCATATCCCAATGATGCAATGATCTGCCTTTTCCACTAATACTTCCTCCTAAGTAGATATAGTTTAAAGCATAGGAATCAGTTCAAGGGCGGACATATACAATATGTCAGCAGCCAATAGTACATTTTAATTTGCATAAAATAGATTTATTTAGGGAACAATTTACTATTTTTGAATATCATTTCACCAAAAGTGATACCTTGCGGTTTTTACAGATATCATACTTACTTCATCTCGGGTAACTGGTTTTAAATTTGAAGGATTGACTAACATAGGGATGAAGGAAAAACGACTTGAACACCAGAACAGTCAGGTTATTATATTATAACTACACATACATCCCACATCAGTGGGCTTCTCCCCAAAGCCTCAACGGCTAACCAGTTCGGAACAGGACATGTTCCATTGGAAGGTGTTAACATACCTTGTTCGTACCGATTAAGGTGACCGCTGGACGGTGGCGGGTGGGTTTAAAACACCATCGTACTGTTTCGCTAACATGCCTTCACGGCAATATGACTTTAAACATCATTTATATGATGTATCTCAAGCCCTTACGGCAAAACCTCTTTAGTATATTCATTTCATTGAAAGCCCATACGGCTAATCATACTTCACTAAATTATCTAGCTGAATTATAGTTAATATCTCTGCATATCGATATACAGCCTTAACGGCAGCAGTGCCCAAAAAGTATATGCAGAACCCATTGCCCAGACATATGATATGTCTGACACAGCTAGAAGACCTTGTATCATAGATAGCGAAATCATAGGAGAATATACGATTTGCAAAGGTCTCATATTGGAATAAACTTGGCATAGATAGGTTACGGGCACACAGTTTAGCAATATCAGAAACAGTTGAGATATAGCTAGTGTGACTTGACATTGACCGACTACCAAATGATATAGATAGTCTAGGGAACAGGATTTGGGAAACTCTTCAATATTAGCTAGTTGCTTTACATAGATTAAACCAACAAGCAGCCAAGCAACAGGTCCCAATAGAGACCCAAGCATAGCC
Organism: Hermetia illucens; assembly: GCF_905115235.1. Lineage (NCBI taxonomy): Eukaryota > Metazoa > Arthropoda > Insecta > Diptera > Stratiomyidae > Hermetia > Hermetia illucens. The sequence goes on along the minus strand of NC_051851.1, from coordinate 135,849 downwards.
TTCACGGCAGCATGCAAATCCAGACGGTAGCCGGAACACAGTTGGAAGCCCTGGTGGACCGGGTAAAATCCTAAAGGGATTCAAAACCAACTATGAAGCTTGATCACGAGCTCACATGTGAGGGAAGAAGGCCACCCGAGGTGAGAGCACCAAGGGATCCGACGAAACCACGCAAGCTGATATGTAGAGACAGCAGCGTCGCGATAAATATAATAACCGCCGACATAATAGTGAACGAGGAACCGCGAATCATAAGTGCACTGTTTACACAGAAATGTGTTGGAAACGGGAGTAAGGAACTATACGTGCGGTAATAATAAGCTCTGACACCGGATTAGAACCAACGTAAAATTATATAAACCAATCCAAGAGATGATATGGTGCGTGAGTGGATGGTATGAAGGAACAAATGGATACTTAAAGGGGAAAAATAGAAACGTTCGTGTTTTCTTAAATGCATCATAGATTTGATAAAACTGTTAATTTTGATGATGACTAGAGCTATCCTAGAATACCGATTTGAAAGGAAGCTCAAGCACATCTTTGCACGATGTTGGTTACCCAATGACAATATATTCTGATCTCAGAGAATTGAAGAATTAACGAATATTAAATAGGAACCCCTCCCCTTTTTGTGATGATGGGGATCAAAATGAGAGGAAATTGAGTGACTTACCTTGTGTGTGTGTGTGTGTGTATGGTGGGGGAGAAGCTACAGCTTCTGAGCACTCAGGCCGTGTTGGCCCATTGTACTCGCCTCCCCCGTCTAACGGAATATTCCGGATTCGTTAACGTATCGCAGGATTTCCGTTAGTGGATGTGATGCTACCCGTCGCAATTGGAGGACATCGGCACCAAAGATCTGATGCCTGATGCGTCCATAGGCGGGGCATTCACATAGGAAATGCTCCGTGGATTCCGCTTCCTCATTACAGGAGGGACACGTATCATCTTCGGTAATTCCTATTCTGAACATATGCCCAGCTAGTGAATTATGGCCTGTCAGAATGCCCACAATACACCTGCAAGTCCTCCTGCTTTTCGACAGGATAAACTTTGCGGTACGTATGTTGGGTTCTGGCAGGAAAAGTTTGGTGTGTCGAGCAGCATTTAAGCTCTGCCACCTATCGTTATGGGAAACTTGTTCCCAGTTTTTGAAAACAGATTTAGCCAATGCTACTGATACCCCAATTGCTGGCTCCGGTCCCGGCATAGGGGAGATTGACCCCTCTTTCGCTAAAGCGGCAGAGATTTCATTTCCCTCTATGCCACAGTGACCAGGTACCCAGAGTAGTTCCACCGTATTGAATCTAGACATAGAGTTCAAACGGTTTCTGCATTCCTGAACGATTTCCGAGGTAATCAAAGGACTGCTCAATGCCTTCAGTGCAGCTTGACTGTCACTGCAGATTGCGATGCGCCTGCCCTTCAACCGCTCGTCAATCACCCAGTTTGCCACCCGTAGGATCGCATAAACTTCGGCTTGAAAAACCGTTGCATATTGTCCCAAAGGAAAAGCCCACTTCTCGTTTTTATTCGAGAGGTAGACTCCGGCTCCAGAACCCTCTTCTGTTTTTGAGCCATCGGTGTAGAAGACTTCCGTATATCCCGCCACGCATTCCTCTGGGTCTTCCCAGTCCTCTCTACGCTTCAGGGTAACTATATATCTTCTACCAAACAGATGTATGGGGACAAGAGAATCGGAAGGCATTGTAAGAACTGGATTTAGTCCTCCCAATAACTCTTCCAATGCTCTGTGCCCCCCACATCCGTTGTTTTCCCATAGATCTAATCGAATTAGCCTATGAGCTGCTCTCATTGCAGTGCTTTGAATAAATATATCCAGGGACTGCAAATTGAGTAGTGCATTCAGAGCTGCGCCGGATGTCGTGCTCATGGTACCAGTGATACCCAGACAAACAGTTCTTTGCAGTGCGGCTAGTTTACGGTGAAAACCTTTTTGTCTCACCTTAACCCACCACACTACGGATGCATATACGAACATCGGCCTAATGATGGCAACGTATATCCGTATATCCGTTGTTTTCCCATAGATCTAATCGAATTAGCCTATGAGCTGCTCTCATTGCAGTGCTTTGAATAAATATATCCAGGGACTGCAAATTGAGTAGTGCATTCAGAGCTGCGCCGGATGTCGTGCTCATGGTACCAGTGATACCCAGACAAACAGTTCTTTGCAGTGCGGCTAGTTTACGGTGAAAACCTTTTTGTCTCACCTTAACCCACCACACTACGGATGCATATACGAACATCGGCCTAATGATGGCAACGTATATCCGTATATCCGTTGTTTTCCCATAGATCTAATCGAATTAGCCTATGAGCTGCTCTCATTGCAGTGCTTTGAATAAATATATCCAGGGACTGCAAATTGAGTAGTGCATTCAGAGCTGCGCCGGATGTCGTGCTCATGGCACCAGTGATACCCAGACAAACAGTTCTTTGCAGTGCGGCTAGTTTACGGTGAAAACCTTTTTGTCTCACCTTAACCCACCACACTACGGATGCATATACGAACATCGGCCTAATGATGGCAACGTATATCCACATTACCACATGAGGCCTGAGTCCCCATGTCGAGGCAAAGGTCCGTCTGCACAGCCCATAAGCTGTGAGAGCTCTTTTCATCTTTACCTCTATATGGTTGTTCCAAAGAAGTTTTTTATCTAGAGTGACCCCCAGATATTTCACTTCTTCAGAGAGTTGAAGGGTGGTACCCCTCATCTCAGGGAGACAAAGTCCATCCAGTTTTCTCCTTTTTGTGAATAAAACCATTGTGGTTTTATTTGGAATAACTGACAAACCATGTCTAAGGCACCAGCTGTCTATCAAATCAACGGCACGCTGTGTGTTCCTACACACCGTTCCAAGATCCCGATCAACAGCAAGTACAGCCACGTCATCAGCATAAGCTTGAGCGTGTATTGGCAAATTTTGACGTTCGCAAAGCAGTGAGTCGATCAGCATACTCCACAGAAGCGGCGAAAGCACACCTCCTTGGGGGCAGCCCTTCGTCGCTTCCGTAGTCAGGTAGCGATCGACCCCTACCTCAGCGCACAACAATCTTTGCGTTAGCATAGCATGAATCCACTTAATTAAAGCATCATCAACACCATGCGCTCTGGCGGCATCACAAAGTTTTGGAAAAGGCGCACAGTCAAAAGCCCCTTCAATGTCCACGAACACCCCCATCGCGTACTCACCATTCAAAGTTGCATCCTCTATCTTTGTGACCAAAAAATGAAGAGCAGACTCACAGGACTTTCCACGTTGGTAAGCATGTTGGTTTTCACTAAGTGGGTGGGACCTAAGTACGTTTCCACGAATGTGACGCTCCACCAGTCTCTCCAAACCTTTCAGCAAGAATGAAGTCAAGCTGATCTGTCTGAAGTTCTTTGGATTAGAATAGTCATCTTTCCCAGGTTTCGGTATGAAAACTACCTTAACCTGTTGCCAAGAAGAAGGCACGTAGCCCAGAGCAAGACATCCTCGAAAAATATTTCTTAGAGGTCGCTCTAAATGCTCCATACCCTCCTTTAGCATTGCCGGATAGATGCCATCCATGCCAGGTGCTTTGAAATGTTCAAAGGACAGTATGGCAGCTCTCACCTTTTCATTGGTAACAACCGCTTTCGCAGTGTTCCAGTTCCCCTTGCAACGCTTGCGTGTTGAAGGGGTTGCAAGAAGCGTCAACTCTCCCCCTACCACTTCTCTCACCCGTTCTCCCGGGTGGTGTACTTCCAGGAGAGTCTGTACTGAGTCCAGTCTGGAGCTCGTGAAAGTACCGTCGGGTTTTCTAAGAGAATCCAACTTGGCCGACTCATCCCTTTTGAGGACTTTGCACAGCCTTGAAGTCTCCCTTTCGCCTTCCAGTTCCTCACAGTACGCTCTAAAGGAGTCTCGTTTCGAGCACTTCACGAGCCTATTATATTCACGTTGTGAGTTCCTGAAATTTAACCAGTCTTCGTCCTTGTTACTTTTGCAAGCACGATTTAGAAGTCGCCTGGTTGATTTTCTGAGTTTTTGCAGTTCTCGGTTCCACCAAGGAACCGTTTTACCGCTGTGGCCTCGGGAAATAGGACAAGCCTCTTCATAGCACTCTAAAAGTGTGCCGTTCAGAGCTTTCAATTCATCTTCCAGCACCAAAGGAGTCCTTAGTCGCCTAGGGAACTGTACTTTATTGCCAAGAAGTTCATTGAACTTTGCCCAATCCGTTTTCCTAGGGTTCCGCCTTTGTACTGCAGACTGTTCGCCAGCAATAGTCAGATTGAATTCTAGATATCGGTGATCTGACAGTGAGACCTCGTCTAGCACTCGCCAGTGTGTAATCAACTCTAACAATTTTGGGGTACAGATTGTTAGGTCAATTACTTCGCTTCTTCTCGGTCCCACGAACGTAGGGGCACACCCTACGTTTGCAGTCATAAGACCAGCTGAAGTGATGAAATCAAATAGCTTCTCTCCTCTTGGATTGCATTTGCTACTGCCCCAACAAATATGTTGAGGATTCGCATCGCAACCTATTAAGAGTTCGAGACTACTTGATTCTGCATACGCCACCCTAAGTTCTTGCGTCGGTGGAGGATACAAAGAATCATAGGGTAAATAAGCGGAGGCAACTATGATGTTTTTCCTCTCGCCATTTATTTGGTATTGTATGATGACCGTAGCTAAATCCTGGGAACAATATTGTCTCAGCATAGTTGCCTCTAACCGCCTTGACATCAGGACGCAAGCTCTCGGTCTTATAGATCTTTCGTCGTAGAAGATCCTAGCCCCCTTCACTGATCCAATGCCACAGATTCTGTTAAATCGAACCCACGGTTCTTGCACCAGAAAGATATAGGGGAAATCCTGCAGCTTTGTCATTCTCGCTGCCAACAGGTAGGAGGGAGCTTTGGCATGCTGCAGGTTGATTTGACCAATCTTTATGTTTTTCGACATAAACTTAGTCTATTGTCGCTGACAGAAGAGTCTGGTGCGTCCAGTGTTGATCTTACCGGGGTTTCCAGTTTATCCCCACCTTCCGCCGGAGATTCCGCTTCCTTGTGTCCGATTTCTCTGGGCGTTACCGCGCCTAGTGGTACAGCCACGTCCATGTCCTCATTCCCAAGGTGCTTCATCTTCCTTCGCAGTGCTCTCTTCTGCCGTCGGCTTCGGGCCTTTCCAGGTTCACGGTGTCCGGACCGCTTGGATCCATTTCCACACAGGCGTTAAACCAGTAGTGTCCACGTCACCAGCTTCCCGTTCTTCCGCTCTTCCTGGTAAGGATGAAGGAGAAGGTTCTGACAGGCAGAATTCAGCTGTAGTCGGATTTCCAGTTTCTCCCAATTTGAAAGTTTCCGTACTTTCCTTTCTGGCTAACTTCGCCGTAGGCACCAAGTGCAAACTTTCCACTGAGTCGGAAAGCATGCCTTCTACAGATTGATCTGTAGGCGAATATGAATGTGGTGAGGCCTCCAAAATCCGCGCCTCGGCCGCGACATGATTGCTCATGGTCGCGGGTGGATTCGAAGTCTGTGACTTCTTACCACTTGGAGAGTTTAAATCCATCGTTTCCATATTCATATTTTTGGACACCCTTAGTGTAGTAGTAAACTACTACAGGCTCCCCCACCACGACAAGGTGGTGTCCGAGGGGGAGGTGACTTACCTTACTCCTGACTAACCTATCGAACGGGTTTTGGAGTGAGAATATTAAAAACATATTCTAGTGCATGTTGCCTCTATCTCCGTCTGCTTTCGAAAAAAGGCCGACTCAGAAAGACTACAACCGCGCCGTGCGCGAAGATCATAAGCAGCCACTAGGCAAACTTTGCTCTCGTCTCGACGTACACCAAAATAAGTTTATAACGGAAAAAAGAAACCACATTAATAAGTGGCTAATGTTCTCATCAGAAGAAGCCAACATAAAGTGTTGAATAAAGCCTCCTTTTTGCGTTGGGGAGAGCCAACCTACAACAACACGTTAAAGGTGTGAATTTAACATAGGTTAATGGGTAGGTAAGGTAAGGGGTAAAGGTAGAGTTTAGAGATTCTTAGGTTAGGAAAAGAAAACTAGGTATAGCTCTTTCTAATCTGCATAATAAAAACTAATAACTCTCAATGATGCACTGACCGACTTAGTTTACTAACACTTCCTCCGAAGGATAGATGAAAATTATTAAGTAGAGAACATTTTAAGGGTGAAACATATATAATATGTTATAAGCCAATAGTATTACTCAGCATATAATTTAATAAGTTTCAATAGAGGTTTTACGTAATATAGGCGTTTTTTGGCATGTGTACAATTAGGATTGAATTAGTATATGTATTCGTAATCACAATACTTTGGACAGGTATTTCAGGACGAGGAGTAGTGGCATATTAGATTAGGAAATGCTATATTAAGAGGATATCTTATAATATAAAAGTTAGTTGATTTCTATAAAGCCCTAACGACGTAACTCCCTTGGGGCATGCCTTGCGGTGCCACTGTTAGATGTGACAATGCAGCTAAGTAACACGCGAATGGGGTCCAGACTGGAATAGATCGAGGGGAATTCACTTCCAAGTGGATACCTCACCGGATATTGCTTGAAGGTTTAAAGCACCATTTGCGTGTTTCATCTTAAGCCTACACGGCTATTAATCTCTTAATGCCTGCACTGCGAATTCCCTTGACAGATAGATAATAGATTGCCTTTCTCTCCGAACGGTGTCTGTGCCCAACAAAATGGAAATGCATATGCAAGCTGGATATGTATTTTTAGACAAACCATAGGTTTGTCATAGCTAGGAAAGCTTTTGTAGTTAATTTGTCAGACTTCAGCTGTGATAAAAATTTGCCCAAGGGTCTCTGGACATTCGTATACTTGCCAAGTATAGGAAAGGGCACCAGGGAATCATAAAGATCCCATAATCAGATGGTTGGAATGCACTTTCAGCTTATTATAAGTATTTTTACATAGGGGCGGCACCTAACGGACTACAAACTTAGATAGTGGTTCATGGGACAGGTAGGATTAAACTGTCCAGATATTAACAAGTTTTTAGTTATCTATCGATAGCTTCCGATCCAAAAGCCGACCCCGCTGTTCCACGGGACAAAGGCTGAAACCTAAACAAAATGATAAACTGAATCCAATAGGCTATGTTTAAGCCAAGTTGCGAGATAGATAACAGGGACCCACCCATTGGTTTAACGGTTACCGGCAAATTTAGCTTGTAGTTGGGACATTGGCAGATTCCTGATATCTGCAGATGCTTGGTAGGATAGCATGCTAACGACCTATCTGTAGTTGGAAAAGGGAAGGGAATGCCAGGATTAATGTTCAACACGAACAACACCTTTGGATAACTTGATCATGAGCTCACAGTTGAGAGAAGAAAGCCGCCTATAGTGAACGCACTGCGGGATCCGACCATCTAATGAAATGAATTCTTTCTATTGATTATCCGTCGTCATATTTAAAACGAACATCAATTAGAGTACATAAAGAAAATGACTAGGATATGATGTACGTATTTGCAATTTCAAAATGAGTATTTACTCGTATATTTAATCGCAGTGCGGAAATGCAATAATACAGTGGAATATGGAAATGCAGTAATACAGTAATACGGGAATAGTACTTGTGCTTATACTCGAACCACCTGTGTGAAGAGAAATGCTTTGAAAAAGCCAAGTAAACGTCATGGAATACACTTCTGGTAGATATTCTTCTTAAAATCAACAAATAATGTACATATCTGTGGAGATATAATTGTCATACATTGTACCGCTTTCGAATATGTACATATATGTGGTACGTAGAGTATAATTAGAGCGACGCTCATTAAGTATGGGGAACCCCCAGACAATCACATCTGGTCATTGCATTAAGTATGGGGAACCCCCAGACAATCACATCTGGAAACCATGAGTAAGTGGGTCACGCAAGTACAGCATGTACCTAGCAGTAGATGTGAGCGCGTGGGGGTAATTAGATTTAGGATATAAATAGAATGCATTGTAATAAATCATCAGTAGCTATCACACCATCATCCTGTACGTACCTAATACTTTAAGCGCGTTAAATCAATAAAACACTTTTAGTTTAACCAAACTATCATTCTTTTAATACTATCTCCTGGACCCATAAACCCTATATATATACTCGTCGTTGAACGTATATACACATGAATACATTATAAAATCAATTTATTATGGTAGCTAATGCAACGACTATCGATGTCTACATATATGTTCGACTTCGGTCATCAGTGTTAGCAATATGAATACGTGAATACATGATTTTAATTTTTCAAATGAAATCAACATTTAACAAATACGAGTACATTGAGAACGTTACCTGTCTATCAGGCCTGCATAATCAAATGTCAAATGCAAGTAAATACTTGTACGTAAACGTTATAAGTTTTTCCAATATGAACAAATATTTAGCAAAAAGCTAGCTTAGAGAAGCATGTGCAATGGTACGGCTGAGAGATTCACTACTCACATTTTTTTTTCCTTTGGAATAATCAGTTCATTCTGCAATTTACTGAAATATTCGAAGTACCGATACGCTAGAATTTCACACGGCAGGCTTACATTTCGTATGATACACAATCTTGTACAGTTAGATGGATGCACATGTTACATTAGCCGTTCAGCGTACTCTGTTATTCTCAGACGGTGGCATAACAATCGCGCCACCTTCCACAGGAACCAATAAATAGGAGCAACGAAAACATTAAAATAGGTGATTACATTACCATATTTTCAATGTAACCTAAAATCCCTGAAATGTTCCGCACCGAAAGATGCTGTGTATGAAATGTGAGAGCGGCGTGCAGCTCACAAATACTTAGGTGGTTCATTGGAGCATGTAGACGGGTTCTAATCATCACTCCACATCACTCTATGGCGGCCATGTTGAACAAACCTCCTCGATATGGACGAGGTTCATTCAACATGGCTGCCATAGAGTGATATGCACTGATGATTAGAACACGCCTACATGCTGGGAGGAGCCTGAAACCCGAATAAAATTTGGTCGGGCACGTAAGCCAAGTGTAAGTATGAGGAAAGTTTACTCACTGACGTTTTCCCAGTAACAGGTAGTAGCGACAGTGATGAAATTTCTGCTAATTGTGTGGAGATATTATAATCGGCCGAAAATAAAGACTAATTGAAATTGTCTGAAGAGTTTCTACTTTAAAATATGATAGCAAAAATTCTTTAGATTAAAAATAATCTATGCAGGAAATGTCGTTTTGGCTATGGTAACTTAAATCGCATTGGCTATGAAAAAAATAATCGGTTGTGTAAACATTAGTTGTTTACACCTCTATAATGTTATTGATAATATTATGCTATGTATATGAATTAGATTTTATGACGATATTATAACTGTTTAGTATTAATATACTAGACTTAATAGTCTAATTGATAAATCTTCCAAAGACCATATATTGTTACCCACAGCCTGCCAGATTCTACATTTGATCGTCACTGTCCTTCCTTTACATTGAACCATTTCCATAGACGACGTACACGTGTGAAACGGTTAATGATTGTGAGCGCGTGGATAAATCCATGCGAAGAAGGGAGTGTTCCTACGATGTGAAGATGAATATGTTGAAAGCGTATATCAGGTGTTAAGAACTGTTGAAGGGTGTCTTTAATGTGTCTGCAAATTTTAGACGCTTGGCATGCTATGCAAGTTCTTGACCATCTTGCAATGTCTTGCTCATGCAAGGCCACACAAATTTCTGACGGAACCATTTGTTTGTTGTGCATCCGCTTGGATGTGAGATTCCGTGTAACTGGTTAAACATTTTGCGCCTAAGTGTAGAAGAAATATACGGTCTGATATGGCCTGCTTCAATATCACAATAAACTATCGCGCTCTCTTCGATATTTATTGGATGTAATTGCAGAGACGTTTTTTGTCGAAGGATTTGTTGTAACTCCGGGTCAGTGTGTTGTGCATCGGCGATGTCAGCTGAGGAAATCGTAATAGGCCTAGCGATGCCATTGATATGATCAGATTGCGATAGATGTACGCTTTGAAGTTTCGTGTGCCATCGACGTGGACGATGTTTGTGAAAAATTTTGCAATATATTGCAGCTGCCGCGCTTGTCTGGGGGGCTGCTTTGGTTGAACGCAGATTGAAGGCGAAAGTAAGCGGTTTGTGATCTGTTCGGATCGTAAAAGTTCTGCCCTCCAGTATGTAGCGAAAATGTTTAATTCCTTCGTAGATTGCAGAGTTATCTATCATAAGTACTGTATTTTTGTTGTGTTTCGCTTTGCTTCTGGGAGAAAAACCTAGTGGCTTCCAATTTCCGTCTTAAAATTGCTCCAGCACTGTGCCTATGGCTGTGTTCGATGCGTCCGTTGACAAGGTTAGTGGTGTCTCAAGCTTTGGATTCGCTAAAAGTGTCGCATTCGCGATTAACTTTTAGCTCAACACGAAAGCAACTTGAGCTTCTTCTGTCCATTCAACGCATCTTTTATGGTTTTTTCTGTAGCCTTTTGCAAGTGAGTCTAAAGGCGCTTATATCGCAGCGGCTTTCGGTAGAAATTTCAGATAAAAATTTACGATTCCCAGGTATCTTCGCAACTCGGCTAAGTTTGTCGGGAATTTAATACATTCGATTGCTTCGACTCGCGTTGGGATTGGTCTGGTTCTATTTTGATCGATTAAATAACCCAGGTACTTATCTCCTTTTTCCCAAACACACATTTTGAGGGGTCTACATTAATTCCAAACGTTGACAGACGTTCAAAGAACATTGTATAGGTAAGCGTAAGAGAAAGGTAGGCCGCGGAGAACAGTATCCAGAAAACGCTGGAAAGTCTGTGCTGCATTGCGGAGCTCAAAGGACATTCCATTCAATTCATAAAGGCCGAATGGTGTACAAATTACCGTTTTGACGATATCGTACGAATGAATTGATACCAACGCCCAATTGAACGATGTAGTCAAATTACGCTTTTGCCAAAGTGTTTTTTCAGGTGGTACTCGTCGGGGATATTCCGAAATTGGGTTACTTACCGTAATAACACGGTGGATGATATTTTGTGGTTGTGTTTCTAAAAGGTTGGCAGAAATGATCAATTGCGGGAATTGTGCTAATAATTGGGAGAATTTTTTGTTCTGTAGAACGGAAACGTTTGAGTATTGCCCTTGTAATGCTCTTGCCACTGCACAAAGTTGCGTAGTAACATCGGCTAGCGGTTTTCTTTTGACATCGACCAATAGATTGAATTTTTTGAGGAAGTCTGCTCCAATTATCGGCCGTGAAACATCGGCAACATGAAAGTACCAGGGCATGCTAATAAACAGACCGAAATCCAAGTTTATAAGTTTTTCATCATATCTATTTATTATGGCATTATTGGCGGCGAAAATTTTGAGTTCGGCAGACATTTGGGCGCAGGATAAGGGAGACACCTGCTTCTGTGCCGATTAGGAACTCAATACTCGTATGCCTGCAGCGGATTACTAGCCTGTGCGGTTTTGTGTCTTTGCCGCCTATTGCGCTACTAGGCGACGACGATTCTAGTTTTTCGACTGGTTTTGAAAGTGGCAAGGAGGTTGGCATTTTTGAGCTTTACTACCAAAACGTTTGTGGTAGAAACAGATTTTCCGTTTGTCGTTGCTTTTGGTTCTGTGCCGTGTATAACAATTGCGAGAGGCAAATTTACGACGGTTTCTGTTGTGGAAACTACGTTCCAGCTTGGTGAAGCTACCGATGGACTGCCAGTCAACGGGCTGGGCGGAGGTCTCGGCTGCGTGTCGGGATTATTTCTTGTGAACGGTTCGATCATAGCACCAAGGACAATATGCGCGCGTAAATTTAGGTAGTAATTAAAATTATTACTTTTCACGAGGTTATAAAAGCTGTGACGTAGCAACACTGGAGAACGTTTTGTACTGCGATGCGGACTTAAGATGGCCGGGCGTTGGGCGCTAAGATAGCCGTGCGATGCGGCGCTGAGCTGGTTACCCCAAGAGGTGTCTTCAGCATGTGCCTCTCTTAGGTTATTGCCTACTGCGCCTGATCAGTCTCAGACAATTGCCCTGCGACTCGTGTACATAAAGGACGCTGCCCGAGTTTAGTCTCCGGAACAAAAGTACGTTGCGTTCGGCGTTCGGAGTCACTTTTGGAAATAAGTAACGACGGTTAATTATAAAACAAATTTATTACAATAGAATTATATTAACAAAAAAAATTCATCATCATCATCAAAGGTGCAACAACCGGTATCCGGCCTAGACTTTCCTCAATAAGGAATTTCAGACACCCCGGTTTTGTGCCAAGGTCCACCAATTCGATATCCCTAAAAGCTGTCTGGCGTCCAGACCTACGCCATCGCTCCATCTCGGGCAGGGTCTGCCTCGTCTTCTTTTTCTACCATAGATATTGCCCATATAAACTTTCCGGGCTGGATCACCCTCATCCATACGAATTGGCTGAGCCGCCCACGCTTCCTGTTGAGCCAGATTTTATTCACAACCGGACGGTCATGGTATCGGTCATAAATTTCGTCGTTATCTAGGCTACGGAATCGTCCATCCTCATGTAGGGGATCAAACATTTTTCGAAGGATTCTTCTCTCAAACACGGTCAAGATTTTGCAGTTTTTCTTGTTAAGAACCCAGGTCTCCAAGGAATACATATTACATACATACATACTGGCAAAATCATAGTCTTATACAGTAAGAGCTGTGACCCTATGGTGAGACGTTTCGAGCAAAAGAGTTTTTGTAACTGAAATAGGCTCTGTTGGTAGTCAACAACCGTGCGCGGATTTCATCGTCATAGCTGTTATCGGTTATGATTTTTGACTCTAGATAGGAGAAATGTTCAAGGGTCTCAAAGTTTCTTTCTTTCTTTCTTTATTGTTTTCGTTTTACTAGTTCATTTCGATGTTGTTCGTTCTTTGGTTTTTGGCACTGACGATGCCACCATGTACTTCGTCTTGCTTTCATTAATGTGCAGCCCGAGATCTCGCGCCGCCTGCTCGATCTGGATGAACGTAGACTGTACATCTCGGGTTAGGTTGACTTGAAGAGGATGTTGCCTCTCGCATTTGCATCTGCATCGCAAATCACTTTCTCCAGGGCCAGGTTAAAGAGGACGCATGATGTCTTAGACCGTTGTTGATGTTGAATGGTCTCGAGAGTGATCCTGCTGCTTTTATCTGGCCTCGCACATTGGTCAGGGTCAGCCTAACCGGTCTTATCAATTTCGTTGGGATACCGAAGTCTCTAATGGCCGTGTACAGTTTTACCAAAAAAGATACAAGTGTTTAGTTTATCGTAATATATAATCGACCCGCGTAAAGATTGTGAAGCGGTTCGACTGTGTGAATACATATTAATGGCAGCGCTAAAAATGCGGTGATTAAACTTAAAAAGTTTTCATTGGAGTTGGTGTTCCACAATATTCATTCTATAATAAGAGCTGACCCTAGAAAAAAAATTGCCCAATCTAGTTTGTCAGGAGGCACATCTATTATTGCTACAGAGCTAGCTCGAAGTCGATCCTCCGCTCTCGAAGAAAGTCAACAACAATTCCGCGCATAGCTGCTGGTGTTAGAGAGCCTCATTCAGCTTACAGAAATTGTTCCGCTCAAACGCCTTAATATAGAGTCAAAGCTCAACTATCATTCTAGTCCTCATGAAGAGTGTTTGGACGTCTACAAGAGAATGGACGGCTCTGTTGCATATGTAATGATGAAATTTATGTGCGATGTAATGACCCTTGCATGCAAATAAAAGGCAGCCCAATGGGCGTCGATGGAGGGGTCACCTGATCTGTGTGAGTGTGGATGATTCAGCCCGGAAAGTATTTAAGGGCAATACCTATGGTGGAAAAGAGAAGGTGAAGGAAGTCGTCTCGGATGGAGCGATGGATGGATGGAATAATGGATCTATTGGTAGACCTCGACGAAAATCCGGGTTGTTTGAAACTTCTTATTAAAGCTGATCCATATGACAAAGCGATTGTTGCGCCGTTGACAGTAATCGTAATGATACTTCTATTTAAAGTACCTAATGTGAAAAAGAGTTACTCGACTTTGGGCATGGATGACTTTTTGGAGGTGGTTGTCTGGTGAATACTCTATATAAACATTGGTTTTTCAATGTGCGTACCCTCCTGGAAGGTAGAATCGAAATTTCAAAGGGACTTTCTATGTGACGCTTAAGGTTCAATTTTTATTTGGATTTTTTGAGAATAAATCTTTTTGTATGTTATTATGATAAAAAAATTTCAACTGATTAATTGGATAATCATTTGTAATTATTTTATACAGTCAAAAAAGTGGATGGCTGGTGGGAAGCATATCTGTAAACAGAACTTCAAAGGTTTTCTTATTCTACATATGTACTTGCCGCGATCGTCGGAACTACGATTGTAATTTTATTTTACTGAACATTAAAATGACCGAGTTTTAAAGAAAATTCTTCAAAAATCGCGTCTGTTTTTCATTGAAAATCCCATATAAAAATAAGAAATTATTAATAAAAAATATAGTTGTGGTTCGGACTAGATCTACTGACGTTCAAAATAATGTGTAGATATTCAGCCCGATCAGTTCAACAGAATTTTAGTTGGGCTTCCCACCAGTTGAAAAAATGGGTTCAAAGTTTTGGTTTTATAGGCATGTCAATATGGCGCGTGCTCTTCTATTTACTGTACTTAGTAAATATTTTGAATTTCGATGTAAAATTTGTGCAGGATAGTCCTAGCATATTCTGCTTTCAAAATATATATAAAAGAAAAAATCGATTTTTGGAAACCGTCACAAAGGAAAACTCCCTTAAAAGATTTAAGAATTCCCGCTTTCAAAATTTAACTTAATTAGACTAAATGATTGGGCCATGTTTCTTTATTTTTGGGGACAGTGTAGACCACAAAAAGAATTTGTTCAGAAAACATCCGCATTATGATATGACTTACTCAGAGGATGGTAAACTCAGGAAAAATAAGTTGCGCTTATATGAAACCTTAATTCCACTTGTATGAGGCGTAGACCCTGATATAAACTTTCGGACGAGTTATTGATGTGCTCGATTGGGTTTATCGACTATGTGCTAGGGTAAGCGATGAAGAAATACAACCTTAGTAATAGCAATAGTGCCACATATTCTAAACGTAACTCACGGTTCACAGGTCGACTCTTCCATTTTACTTGAGCCTTCTTTGATTATTTTTGACAGCACTTTGTAGCATGTGCACAACAATGATATCCTTCCCGGAAAGCAGTTGGTCTCCTTTTTTTCAAAATAAGGCAAATGAAACTTTTGTGTCAATCTTCCGGCATAGTTTCGTCAGACCAACCAGTGTTTAGGAGCACATGAAACTTGGTCCTCATTGCCATATTTCTTGCGATCTTCGGAAGAAAATAGCAGTCACGACCCGCAAAAGAATTTGTTTTTAACGTCGCAATCGGTGAACACAACGTTATACAATTTACTAGGAAAATCGCGAACACAAGACTTCTTTCCGTTTTAATATTTAATAATAATAATAATCGCAGCATTAATATTTAATCGCAGCAAATTCTTCCTTACTAGCAAACGAATGCGACACAACAAATTTTGATAACAGATCATCAGTCACACAAAAATCAATAACTTTACCTTCCATTGACTCAATAAAGACACCACTATCAGTTCGAAACCCACTCAACACTATTTTTAACTTTAAATCGCTTGCAAATTGACAACGTGCAAAAAAATTCTACTATTCCATGACATACAAATCAAATTGGAAACTTAAGCATTCATTGATCATTTGATCGGACCAATACACCACATGATTCATCAGCAACGACAACAAACACAACAAATGCAATTCATCGTATTGACTCCACACAATTTATGAATTCGAGATGATTGCCCCACAACGAAATGCCTCACCAGGAATGTGTATCGCGGATAGGGTGATTTCCGTGGCTGATCTGCTCTTATTTTACACAAAACCTTAAAAACGATTATTTTCACCAAAGAAATTTTTTTCTTATTTTCTATTAATTAGAAATGTCACCAGCAAACATGAACTCTATGAAAGCAAATAACAGTCTTAGTGCTTCAATGCCTTAAGTGATTATTCTAGCTTCTCTGCAATTGCATCCAATTTTTTTTTCAAAAAATTCTTCTCAATGAGGGTGCCTACTATATGATTATAAAAAATAAGCACAGACCCTTATTATAATGATTCATTAACTATTCTAAAACATTATTTATTGCTCAAATCAACTTCAACACATTATTACATTATTCGTGGATTCATTTCCCACTTTTCCAATTATTGTGGCGAAAAATAGGAATGAATATTGTGTCGTGTTGTGTATTCAAATTAGATTATATCTCACACAAACGGATCGAACACGTCTTACGAAATCTAAAGTTCCTATGTGCATTTTAGCTTAGACAATAAACGATTTTTGAATTCAAGTTAATTGATGACGGAAATAGATTATAGTCTATAGATCGACTTTAACAAATTGTTACCTCACTAACCTAAAGATGTTGTTTAGAAGTGGACTGGCAATCTTCAGAGTCTTTATATTTATTAGTACACTTCGTTACTACAACAACAAAAGATGAAAAACAAATGGCTTAATTACTTCATAATTTCATTTCGCCTTAGTAGTAATACAAACAGAATTTACCACTATATACGCCAAAACATTATTTGAATTTATTTACAGGTTTTATTGAAAATGGGATTTATCTTCATTGGGAGAAGGTGCAGAACTACAAAATGAACGGAAATCTCTGAAGTATGTTTGGCCTCTTCGGATCACCATCGAATTCAGGTAGTTGGAACACATTCAACATTTTATAATAAATATATTGTTATTAGAACATTTTAGTGTCATAACGATAGAGAAACGAGGAATGAATGAATTGGTTACTTCATAAATTCGTCCCAACCATTAAGCGGTAACACAAACAGAACTTTGCAACATATACAGGAAATACATATTTACTTTTATTTACAGATTTTCTGGAGTGCGAAATTCACTTTCGCTATGTTAGAGGAAGGTGGAGCTTATAAATTACGGAGAAGGAGGAACAGAAGACCCAATTAATTACTTGAGAGCTTCGTCTTCGGCCATATGATAGTAACGCAAATAGAATGTCCCTACATATGCAAAAAATATTTTTCCCACGCCTACTATGTCCAACCATCAAGATAAAACGTTCAAATCCGGTTCTAACTGACTTTCTCAGCCCTAAAATCTCCCATCCTTCAACATAATGAACGTACAATTATTTTTCCTGTCTAGTTTTTCTTACCCTAAATATAATGGATAAAACAAGTCGGGGGACCGGAAGCTGGACGCTTCAGGTATGAAAGGTTTTACGTAGGTTTTACGTTATAACAATAAAGATATTTAATATATGCATATATTTTGTGAGAAAATCCACTTTCGCGTGATATTGACATTCAAAGTCATGCAAATTTACACAGAAACGACAAATTTGACATATTATAACTTTGTTAGTAGTAGTAGTAGTTATGTACTATTGTTAATTTGATTTGAACAGATGTCGGTATGGAGACGTAGAATGATGTAATTTACTGTATGCGTCAGCGTTCACAGTTATAATTTTTCCACCAAATTTGATGTCAATCGCTATAACCGTTTCCGAGAAAAATGCGTATGACAGGGAAACAGACAGTAAGACGATTTTAAAAAGCTTTTGTTTTACACATGGTATGATTTTCGATTAAGCTCACAGTGAATCCTTTTCCTAGGTTAACAATGAACTGTGATGTCTATTATTTAATAATTAAAATACTGTTTGAGCAAGAATGCCTTTTCTTATTGTGCTTGTTAAGGTTTCTCTTAGATTAAGTATTAACTGTGATGTTGTTTTTTATCAATTAAAATACTCTTTGAGCTGAGAATACCGATTTACTTTTTTCTCTGTTGGAGGAAAATACAGACGCTTTTTAAATAAATAAAAGTTTTGTTTTATTTACACTATTTTTTTCAACATTTCCTAACTTATCTAGACAATCGGATGACGAGGCATTCAAATGCAAACATATGTAAATGACTTTATGGGAAAAAAGGTAAATCTTGATCAACTCTCTGTCTTATATCTGAAGTGACTCCGCCTTATGAAGGCATTTCCTTATCATTCAAAATGGTATCCAGCTTGTAGAGAAAAGACTTGTATCTCATTGGTCGGGAAATTGCACACTTGTGGAGCTAAACATTTTGAATGTTGATTTCATGATGGGCGCAAACTGAAATTTCGTCCTGTTCTTTTGTTTATATATGCTGTTAGAGTCATGTTGTAGATATTTCCAAGCGAAGCCGACTAGATGGTTTTAATAGAGGAGTGGTGATTCATCCTGGTGATAAAGTAAAAAGTAGAAACTGCGTCTTAACACAATTCTCAATCCTAAGCATCTGTTGAATTTCCATCTTTTGCTAGCGAAATGGGCGGTAACTGCAATATGAGGATATCAACTAATTGGGAAAATTATCTGTTACGCCGGAAGAGTTCGCAATGCACCCGCCAGCCAGTTGAACTGTATGCACCACTCATTAGTTCAACTCTGGACGTGGAAGCCGTTGAGATGAAAATTCGAGATAATTTTGTTCGGGAGCATTTATCGAAAATGTTCATTAGCGATAAAGATGCCCATAAGATTCTTGCTTACAGTCTAAACAAACATGAAATCCTCGCTCACAGCGTTAACAAACATGTCTGACCGGTTGGCTGAATCATTTTTCATTCGATCACCGGTCGCTGCACAGTCAAAAGGGACAGACCAAGTGCAACCCGTCCACGTTACGCCCGCCGGTCCAATGGGTGTAACTAACAAGCCGAACTGTACGTGGATTACGAGCTTTACTTAGTCATCAATATTCTGAAGTAATTACTTGAAGAAAAGTGGCCTTACTTTAAAAACAGAATTATTCCACACTGCAAGGTTATACATAAATTAATCTGCAGATCCAAACACGAAAACTATGGAGAGGATGCAGTAGGGCAAAAGCAAATGATGCATGTTAACACTTCGTTGGATAATTATCCAATAATCCCGTAATTGACGGGTCTCGGCTTGACTGGTAACGTCACTTATTATGGGCGCGCTCTTCAGCGCATTTGAATCTAAATTAAATGAAATCATCAGTTATTTTTCAAAATCTGTTGTTGTAAGTTTTATTAGATTGCTCTAGAGGAGTAATTTTCATTATTATTGAAAACAAAGGAGGTTTTCTATTGTTAATACGTTTCATAAGCATTTCTTAAAATTATGCTAAGCCGGTACTCTTCCCAGCAGACTGTAATTCCTTAGATCTTGGGTAGGAACAGGCATAGCGAGGTATTTGCATGTCCCTTGTAGTCGGGAAAGGGAAGCTGAATTAATCTTCGAATGAATGCAGCAAGATATTATAGACTTGGAAGAAGAATAGGCTTGCTTTTGTTTGTTTGTTTGCCGAAGTTTCTGCTGATTTTCTTTATTTTAGAATTCTGCGATATTGAGACCTTTCCAAAGTAGTAGAAGAAAGGAAATTGTTAAGACTCTAACAAACGAAACCATCTCGAATGCAATGATTGCAGAATTATTTTCTCGTTCCCTGTCATTACAAAAATACAATTTACGGAATTTATGTAACCTAAGACGATAAAAATCGATGGTTTGGTTGATGAATTATCCCGTTTCTTGGATTGTTTGCGTTCTTGGAATTTCTGTTCCGAACACATCAAAACCTAACAGATGATAGCCGAATAGTGTGGCAAATTTTGTTCTTCATTTTAGCTAATCATCGGTTGAGATATGTTTTTCGATAGCTTTAACGAAGAGCGTATTGGTAGTATTCCGCGCAGGAGGAATAATTCATAGAACCCAATAACTCTTATTAACAGATATTATAACACTTTTAGAATATGTGGGAATCGAAGTAGAACAGGTACAGTATACCTACGAATATGCCTCTTTATTGCTTAAGTTATTCATTATCTTGGATAGGTCAGTGCTCGAATGTAATTAAGGGTATGAGTAACTCGAATACAGTATACGCACTGATGGGTATGACTGTCTCAAGCGTAGCATATCGTTGACGCTTGCAGAACATTTTTTATATTGGACATACAGTAAAACGATTTAGATAAGGTTTTGTTCTCCACAAAAAAATAGCAAATTCATAAGGCGCTGCTCCTGGATACATCTTTGCTTTTATCCTATCACCGTCGTTGAAAAAAATCGATTGCATATTTAGTACGACAAGTGTTTGCATATTATTATTACCCTGTTTCATTTCTCAGAACTATTGCAGTGTTTTAATGGCTACGCCCCTTCCTTTTACAATTGATTTAGTGACGTTGACTTTAGACTAATTTCCATGTCGGCTGCTATTCTTATATATTAGCAGTACCAATGCAAGACGACTAGGATTCGAATCCGCGGTATAAAGATCGAGGGGCTTACGCGCAACCATCGCGATCAACGCACCCATCACTTTTAGTTAGTAACTCGGATACTATATTTATGGTTCAATAATATCCATATGAATGATTTAAGGATTTCCGAAAATTGATATCTAGTCTTTGATTTTTGTATATATGTATGCATGACATTGCGGATGTGTAAAATACTTGTAAAATATTGTAATTCACACATTGTAATTCACATATATACCGACAAAAACCCACATTCCTTTTCTGTAAGATATTTAAATCTACATACAAAACATACAGTATTCGTATTTCCATGTACAATGTCAATGTATATTTTAGATTATCATTGCTTCATCCATAGTACATATAATTGAATTAGGAT
The DNA here is from genome assembly GCF_905115235.1 of Hermetia illucens. NCBI lineage: Eukaryota > Metazoa > Arthropoda > Insecta > Diptera > Stratiomyidae > Hermetia > Hermetia illucens. The sequence continues at coordinate 115,028 of NC_051851.1, read as the reverse complement.
ATGCCTAATTCCTTCATGCCAGACGGCATTCCTTATATCTAACGCGACACTCATAGAACATTTCTTAAAACCCGCGAAGTGAAATATAATATGTATCATGTTTAGAAAGAGTCTTGGTGTTCGAACTAAAAGTAAATTAATGTGGGAAAATTTAGAATAAGCACTAGTGTTTTTTCGTTGCCTGTCTTAAATCTGGAAATGCAGTTATCTCAACACTAACTTCAAGCTGCGACTGCGCTAGTGCTCTTTCAGTGCTGCCCTATTGGAGTAGCACATGGAAAATGATTACCGCTGTCACTCGAAAACCGTCTGCGATTTATCAGCGGAGTACGCTGGCCTGATACTATTTCAAACGAAGAACTTTGTTGACTCACAGGTGGGAAGTGGCAGTAGTAGCAGGAAATAGCAGGAGGGGCGACAATCCTATTGAAGGCTGCGCTATGCAGTGAAACGTACTTTCCTAATGTGGGTTAGAGGATCGCCCCACGAATACTTGGCGCACAACAGTAGAGGAGGAGTGCGGGCATCTCGGGAAGTTCTAGGAGGGAACTGAAGCGCATTTTAGTAAATTGTGAATGTTGGCGCGTAGGTGTGATTGACGGCAACCATATACAATTTCTTCTTAGTTGGTCTTATTTTTGTTCTATTTGATTTTTCCATAAGATCGTGGTTCAGTTCTATTTTTGGTGTGTAGCTTTACAAATTTCTCGTTCACCTGATTTCCCCCAAAAAATTTTTTTTGAGGTTTTATGTGCAAGAAAATCTTATTAATTTCGATTCAATCTCTGTCCGTCCGTCTATCTGTCTGCCACTCCCATATTATTTCGAAACAGTTGAACCTATTATTACGAAATTTGGTGAGAATATGTGGACTATGAGTCATGGCATGATTCATATCAAATGAGAGGTAAGAGAGCTAGGACCCAAAACATTAATAATATGCGCGGAGTGACCCGTCTTCCTAACTAACAGTACGTCCGGCTTCAGGCGATCATTTAGAACTTGCCGATCCCAACACATGCTGTAAGCTCAATTATCAAGTACTCCTTGCGGCTCATATCGGTAAACCGGTCATGTTCCCGTGATCATCCCATGCTTGTATGCAAGGTCTTGATGGATCACCTTACACACAGCACTACACCTGATGATATATTGCACCGGTGCCATAACAGCGCAGCCAGAAATGAGATGGTCCAACGTCTCTAACGTCGAACCACTGATTCTGCACTGGTTGTTCTCCATCCGTTCTTTCATGATGAGCTTTTTATAAGCTTGCGTGGCGTTTCCAATATGTGAATGATAGCTGCACGTTTTGATTCGATATAAACAATACTATTGGAACAGAATCCAGTGCTACTAATAAAGGCGTTAATTGAAAGTTTCTCTGAGCACCTAAAAGCAACTCAGGCGTGCTGCTGAAATGTGGAAGCGGATCGACGAACATAAGAAGCTGGGAACTCCGTTGATGGCTGCAAGTAGAGATGATCACAACGCGAAGGTATTGCATTATTGTGAAAAGCGCAGAATAGAGATCGCCGTGACAAAAGAAATTCTGCTATTTTATTGGTCAGGGAACAGAAGCTATCGCAAATATAAACAATTTCGCTATCGTATAGCAGCCCCCATAGTTTCTGTATACTTGCTACTTTCACTAATTCGTAAATTCCCGAATCCGAGAGTGGAGAAGGTGACAGTCGGTAAAATTACTACCTTGAATGAGACAATTGGGGGTGTATTTGCGTGCATCCTGCTATGTTATTTACTTATTCGAATGAAAATGCAAAGAAAGTATATGTGTACTATGATAGGCGATGCTGATATGACCATGGATAACGCCACTGGACAATAATTCGGTAAATTTTGGATGTGCGACATTCATTGATACACTGGATGGTGTTTTGGAAATCTCGCGATTGCATTCAGATCAGGCCTTTGATAAAGCAAAGTAGCGCAAAACGAGCCGGTGCCGCTTCTGAACGGGACATAAGCTTAAGAAGAAGAAGTTGATACGTCGATCACAAAGAACGCTACTTGTGGAATGCTACTTCATCCAAGTTGCATTGATGGGCGAAGCAAATTCAAACCGTAGTTTACCATCGTTCCATTAGTAATAGATAATTTAAGTCATTATTTATTTTTTTCTAAACAGGAATATATTTAAAACATGAATTCTCAAAACGTCTTCACCAGTGTCGCGCATACTATTGTTCTATCCAAAAGTATCCCCTTTAATTTCTTCTATTATGTCGACTAAGAATGAGTCGACATTGTTCAAAGCAACACGTGGAGAGTGCATAAAAATAATATTGTTTGAGTGCAACAAGTTCATAACACAACATGTTGAGCTCTATACTGCCGCTTTCGATCAAAAATCCATTCACCTGGTGTGAATCAAAGCAAAAATCTATGCGTACATATATATATGTATATATCCATGGAACAAAACTCATTCGGTCCGCTTGGAGACGCGTAACAATACTAAAAATGTTTAATATAGCAGTTCTTTCAATCCAAATACAAGTAGACTTTTGATAATAGTAATAATTTAGATTTCAAAGGTTGAAGGAAAAGTTGTTAAAAGCAGCATCTTACAAAAAATTATTTTCCTATTAAACTTTTTTAATTAAAAATTCCAATGCGATATGTTTGAACGTAATGCACGATTACAGGGTACAATTAAGATTCATTCCATCTATACACCATGCGAAAAACCTGAAACGTCATTCTAGTAACACTACTCTATTTCCTAGCAACCATTAGCTTTTCGGTTAATAGAGTCGATGACTCACTTCTTCAATCAGTGTTCGCCGGATTAGATACAATTCTTGCACATGCGTTCTAGTCCACATACAATACACACATATGTATACACGACTGGGCGTGGGGCCATAAATGCAAGTACAAGAAAATGGATGAATACTGGAGCATCCATTATGAGACACTAAGATGTTTCCAAAGCGTGAATGATAGGCAATAAAATCCTGTAATGGAGATAGCTAAATGGCACTTCATTAGTGGGTATAATATAAAAATAACTTTTAGCTTGAAGTCGTAAATTTTAGATGTATGTTTGCAATATACTTTTAAACGAAGAACGTTCCATGATATACTCTAATTCTTAAAGCCTGAATATGTAATGTATAATATCGTAACACATTGCTTTAATAGACCATTACGAACCCCCTTTGTGGCTAGAGTCCAAGAAGTTGGATTTAATTGGATTTTATTATAGAAAAGCGGTTCTGGGTAGTTCATTTTGAGGCATGCCAGTGTGTTCTTGAAGGTATGTCACCTCCGGTATTATTTGCTATTCATGGGTCAATATTGAGAACGTTTTTCTTAAAACTATTTTATTGTCGATAGTTCTAATCGTTTCATTGAAATATCTTTGTCGTTGAAGGAAGATGAAGTGTTCTAGCTTATCAGTTGAATAACATTTCTATAGAGCAGCCTCCTTCAATTGTATATTCGAAAATGGAATTTTCCTTCAAGTCGAACTTGAGCTCAGATTTCATTGAAACAGACAAGTATAATATGTGTGCGAAAGTGTAATCTTGCGGTGTTTCTAGCGATTAAATTATTTGAAATAGACTGTTTTTGCTTTTTCGCTAGTGTTATTTATTATATTTGCATATACCGATATTTCGGGAAGCACTTGTTCTCTTCACCAGCGCTACAAGTTTTATCTCATTATCAAATTAATCAATTTATGTTGGAATTTTCATCATACTTCAAAGTGAATAATGCCCCTGCAGTCAGCTACTAAAAGATTCTACCAGCAAGTAAAGTTAGTCGTTTTCATTAATTATGTGCAAAATAAGAAAGGAAAAAAACGGATATAAAGTAGTTTCATAGTTAATACCTCATTTTTGAAAATTCAAGATTTACTAATAGAAGATAAGGAATAAATCCATCCAATTTTCTTGGAAAACCTAGTTCTTTCCTAAATCCATCCAGTAATAATTATGGTTCGTCCAAATCAAACTTTTTTCATTATTGAAAGTCATCTAAGATATTTTTTTTACTTATTTACTTACACTTCACCAGTTTGGACCCATGTTAATTCTGCCAATTGTAAGAAAACCCTGTGTAAGGCATAGTGCCTCTACCACGCCTTCGCCCCATCATTAACTGTTTCTGGAAAGCAGAGTCGAGCAAAATTATAAGCAGAATTACGTGATTACGATAACTTCGTAATCGTAATGATTACATGATTTATGATAATGATAATCATAATCGGGCTCTCGTGATTACGATTGTCATCCCCTAAGGTTATTTTCTTTATTTTGTCCTCCCGATAATTGGTAATCCCGATATTTCCCACCAATCGTCAGAGCTGTGACCACACGAATTATCGGGATTCTACTGTATATATTTGTGCGCATCTTAATTCATTTTAATTGACAGCAACCGGCGTCATATCCAATTTCGGATCATCCATATGCGTACCGTGAGGCACATGCGTATCTACGAACGTGTTCAAAGTTAACCGGAAATGGATTTTACAAAACGCTTATTACGAATTATTAACTTGCCAAGAGACCTGGACGGGTTTTGCTACCTTTCAGGATTTTGCCATAAATTGATGACAACTCGTGGCGATGTTACTAATGTTCTCCCCATTCCAAGTTCTAATTTGACTCTTTTCATATATATTTAGTCAACACTGTTCCCTTTGACATAATAAAAAAAATCAGTCAGTGGTTAGAAGCTACACAAGTACGTCATTTGTCACGGTAATAAAACTGATATGACCGAGAGCGTTTTAAAGGTTTTGTGTGAAACAAAATCTTATTAAAATTGTCTGTCTATCGAAAGCACTCTTCTCCAGAATGGCTACGCCGATTGGAACGAAATTTGGTGTACATATGGGAATTATGCTATCCCACACATACAGTGAGTAACACACATTTGTGTGAAGTCTACAAATATTTCGTGCAAATCCTAATACTACCATCAAAATTATGAAAGTTCATGCGAATTTACCGAATCTTAAGTCATAATAAGATGCTGGCGTTATAATTAACGAGAATTGACATACAAGTCAAATACTAAAGTCCCATACATGAAGAAGTTACTTTTCCCCATTCCTGTTTAAGGTTTTGTGTTTTCAATGTCTGTCTGTCATGCCTGTTGAATTTAAGGGGACCCTTACACATACAAAAAGGAGATGCAAATTTTCTTTTCACAAAATATAGCCATATGGGGTATCAATCCTATTTCCTATTTTTAATACTGGGTGAAATATAGGGGAATAAGGGGGTCAAAATGTGAGACCCGAAAAAGTAAAACATGTCTCGTTCTCAGAACCTTTCTAGCGGAGAAATCTGAAAAAAATCATAATGGTGTAACTATACGAAATCTAGCCCTCAAAATACATTCCGTTCCAATATCTGCTCAAATAAAGTTAATAATGGTATATTAATATATTTTAGAAATTTACCTGAAAACTTTCCTTAAGTTCATTCTAGAAGTACAGAATTTGGCATTTTTACATATAAAGGATGCTATAGGGCATAGTTTATAGAAAATCCAACTTTCATTTATAAAGTTATAGAAGTAATAGTGTGAATCCTATAAAGTTGACTATTATCGGCACAGTAATTTCCAGTGCAAATCATTTGTGTAAATGGCTCTTGAAAAGTAATGCACGCTGAATTTGTGGGTGCACGCGGAACTGTCTTGCACTCAAAGTTTCTTACATAAGGCAACACAAAGCCTTTCATACCTGAAGGGTCCGACTTCTGGTTTCCCCGACTTATTTCTATTTTGTATTGCATGTAATTTATTAAAATGAATAACTGGTAAATTCTTCTAGTAGCTGAATGCAGGAGTATTTTTCACTTTGGATCATAAAATTATTAATTTAATAGTGAGGTTATACTTATGAAACGCACTTTCTATGTATTATACAGATGATACACTATTCAAACAGTGTAGTGTAATCGCTTCTTTCATTGATATGTCTTGAATACAACTAAACACAATCTGTTCTAATTCCCAAAGCCTCCTGTGTTCAGTTCATAAGAGAATTCAAAACCCTTTTAAAATACACATTTTATGGCATAGTATACAATTCTCTCAACATATATATGTTTAGATAACACATGGTCAACTAAAACGTTAAAATTTGCTTCGGAAGACAAGACAACTGTTATTGTAGGTTTCATCGATATCGTAGAGAGGTGCTAACTATTGTAGCACGCTTCAATAATAAAAAGGTAGACAACGCAATGGAATTATTTTATTATGACAGTATTTACGAGAATTCGGAAAAATGTTAAAATATAATTTATTATTTTTCGAGCTGTTTGTCGGCACTAATGTGAAAATGAATGAAATAAAAATGATATGACAATTTGTATGTTCATGGCGATACGTTTTGTTTAATTTGGATGCTGTAGGAGAGATGGACCTAAAATTGAATCAAGGAGAGAAATACGATGTTTTTGATTGTTATGCAGATACAAAAGGGGAGCTTCAAGCGAGGATAACAATTTACTAATCTCATTTTTCGGCGTCACGGTAAAAAATTTCATGAACGAAAATGAGACCCTTAGTTTTAGATATACATGCATTAAAAATGGGTCGTTTTATAGAAAAAGGGGGTTGTTTCTCCTAATTATTGGGAGAGTTATAGGTTTTCACTTCAAAATGAATTCTGCTCCATATCATTCTTCCAAGAAACCATACATGTGGATTTTTTCTTGCTGTTTTCTAGCAGTATTCCAGTTCGACTGCACGACTACATTGACTATGAATCATGCTCGTTCTTCCTTGGGAAACAGAACTACAACCGATCTGTTGCAATCAATACAGCTGTCAATTGATCTGATCTCAAAATATGCTATATGCTGGACGCTGTTCTCTTAACAGTAGTATAACCTACGACTGGAGTTGGTAATTGAAGAGACATGAAGAATGTACCGTATTTGTTTGTTGGGAGCGAGATATCCTGAACTGAAGAAGATAATGCTTTTTTCTCGTTAAACAATACATCATTAAGGAGAGATATACAATTAAGCGAAAAAAGACAGCTGATTTTCTAGATTGTTTTTTGTTAACTAGAAATGGACATTACATAAATATGAAACTATACATAATTGAAAACAGTATATTGATTTGCGTAAAAACATTTTTTTTTTAATATTACTAAAAACAAAAGGACTGAATTATGGCTGACAATTCCGGCAGAAGTTTTAAATTGGCGTTGATTTGGAACAAGTAATCAATGGATTTTATGATAAAGGCTTTAAAATGCTTCTTTAACTCACAAAAATAAGTTGTAATTGAAAAAAAAGAAATCCTTCCTTCAAATTACATAAAACAGTTGATTCCAGCTCCATAAAACAAATCGCTTGCAGCTTCTGCGTGCTCCAAAGCATCCTTTTATTTTATCCTACGATAAATTCTTTCATTATAGTATAGTATTAACCTGGGTTTTGCTTTCTGCTTTCCATATGCTTTAGAAAAAAATACTTTTAACAAATTTTAAAAATCTGCATACTTTGCTTATCTTATATCCAAACCGGTTTCTAGAATGTAGATGTTTGGTACAGCTTGGATTTTGAGTATTTTTACATGGAGAAACACTGGTAGAGCTGGTGCCATGATGGTTTTATCTTTCTAGCGATGCAACCTTCTAACGCAAGAGGCCATGCCATTAGAGATATGTATCGGTAGCACAGTACGTATAGTCATTATTCATACCCAAGATAGTTTAAATAAATAAATTCGGAGATATATCTAGAGGATAAAGTTGAATCAATTTCCTTTTGGTCTCACGCTATATTCAAATCACATTAGTTCTCCACGTTTCCCTAAATTTGTTACAGTTTATGTGTTTGAAGATAATCGGTTATTACCACCACCATATAGAGGCGAGATCTACCGGCAACCTATATGAAGATTTAGACCAAACCGAGGTGGAACTCCGACGGGAAAATTTGTGGAAAGCATTTTCCAGCTAATGTTACAACCGTAAATCACTGTGTAGCAGTGGAGGCCAGAACCCAAGTTTTTCAAATTTAGATGATAGATTCAGGAAGCTGTTTGTTTGATTTTCCATATTTTCTGGCTCACCGGTTGCTAACTGTTTAATGGAGGGGTGGTTGGTTGCTGAAGCGTTATAGAAGTAACAGTTCCGCTTTGATTAAATGGTCGTTTTATCACCGTCTATCACGTCTTTTTTCGTAGCTCAGTTAATCTTGTATATATTTTCGCTATCGCAGGCGTCTTGTCTCTTTGTTGCCTTTTATTATTTAGTTGATAGATCAGCTATTTTTTTGCGAAGAGAGTTGATATTACATAGTGGAATAGTGGAAGGCATCTGCATTATTGTCAACAATGAAATGGTTAGATTAATTTTATTTGACCGATCAGTTTAATAACTATTTACATCCTACTCCACTGTTTGGAAACATTAAAAATCAAACCACAACCCCATGTTTAAGTCCATTTTGTATAAACTCGAAAATGAGTTTCGAATATAATTCTAAGGAAATCTTTTTTTCGATCTGCTCATTATGAAAAGTGAAATCTAGTGAGAAGAGCAGAGTATGCCGATTCCTTGTTTAGATACACATGAACACTGCAGGCTATGTTTGAATACAAAACAGTGGCGGTGTTCACTTTTGCTTTCAAAACTAGTGGCATTGCACCACTTTTGCTATTCTTCTAATTCTTCTAGGCACTGACCGTATAAAATTGGGTTCAACCAATTTATGGAATGGTTTTATTGCATACAATAAATATGTTTCGGCCTTTTCTTATCTTTTTACTTTTCAGTTATGTCGGATGCACCACAAGTAAACACTTAAATCGAGATTTTGTTTAAATTCTTGTAGTTTAATACATTTTGGTCCGTATGTGAGTTTCTAGCAGCTAGTTGGTCATGGCTATGATGAAAGCAAAAAGACATCATAAGTGAAAAGACGAAACGGAAAATATTACTGTAAATATTTTTATAGTATATTTTGGTTTAAAATATAAGACTTTTGGAAACTAACTTTTCCCATTTGTGTTGTTTCAATTCAAATTACAGTTTTTATTAAACGAATACGAGATGTTAATTGTAATTACTGGAGCCGTGTATAAGAGTCGTACTGAGGGGGCATGCATTCAACGAAACACTTAAGAGAAAAATACACATGACTCCATATAGCACGTTATGGAAGTGGTTATATGTCTTTTGATGATCCAATCATACCATACAATGTACTCCAATTTTTGAATCATGCTCTCCACTGCCGCCAATTTTTTCCTTGAGGGGATCATCCCGTCATCGAGTCCGAGAAATCGACTTTTTGCAATCAATTGTATCTAGATATAGTGTAGAATATTTGGGCAAAGTGATTTTTCGATATTTTGAATCAATCGGAAAATAGAGGTAAAGTGTAATGTGTCAGGTTTATGTGGATCTCCGTAATGAAAGGCGAATTTATCAGTCCGAACGACGCTCGAATGATTTTGCTAAAAGAGTTAGAACAGAAGCCAATGCTTTACATGTTTTTTTGAAAAAACCGAAAGTTTATGGATCTAGCATATTATTGGTCTAGCAGATTAATGGTCTGACAGATTAATAATCAGTTAAGATGTTATTGTTAATAATCATATTTTAATTTTTAAATACGTTTCATGAAAACTGCAACGAAATTCTTTGAAATGTTCACCACTTATTCAGGACATATTTCTACTCTATTCTTTAAGTACATTGTCTCAAGAATATTCTCACCAAATTTTATGACGTGTTACCGCGGTGTTCCAGATTAGGTGTGCTAGAATGACTGGCAGGCAGCATTAAATCGGTGTTTCTGAGTCTGTAGGAGGAATATTGTATGGCTCTGGAATCGACGCCTTAATGTAAGGAAATAGGTTATTTTTTTATGAAAGAAACAAACTTGAAACTTTAAACGCATTTATCTGGGAATCGTGTTTTGGTTAAAGGACTTTTGCTAAGTGATTTTCAAAAAATCAAAAATGTTATTTTTTGAAAAAGTAAACATTTTCGGGGAAAACACGCCGGTATGGATTCGGATGACGTATACGGATACCCCTGAATATTGTAAGCAACACCTGCTGGAGCAATTATCGAATCTAGATTGTTGGGGGATTTCGAGCGGGGTCTGGATTTCCCCCTACAAACAGAGCTGTTCGGGAAAAATAAGATCTTGGTAACCAAAACCTTTGTCATTCCTGTCCGTCTACATACTTTCGGTATGATATAGTGAAGTAATACTGATTTAGAATCTGTCAACAGACGGATAAGGGTAGTTTTTGCAAGCAACAAAATTCACTATCTCGCGACATCATGGAGAAAGGAGGATTCGTGATATTCTTTTTGAGAAACAATCCTTTAGGCAACTACACTAGGCTTCCGTCCAGCATTTCAAGAGCAGGTAACGGAACTCCATGTCGTATGTCATTTCAGTGCAGCAGAAGAATGATATGCGGAAGTCATATAAAGAATTTGCTGTTTGCAAGTATTGACATGGAGGACTCCAACAAATAGTTGAATAACAGTGAACTGTTTTACGAGACAGAAGTATTCCTTACTTCAATTCAGGATGCTTCGCTCCCAACAAAAGACCATAAAGGGTACATCATTCATGATTCCTTTAACCCCGGTTATAGGCTATACCACGGTAAAGACGAGACCATCCAGCATATAACATTTGCATACAGAATTTTGAGCAGTATGGAATATACCAGCCGTCATAATTCCGTCTGCAAGATTCCCCATCAAAACCTTGCGTTGAAGTATAACTTAGCCTAGATTAGTTCTGCAAAATTCACATAAAGCGCGGATCTAAGGGCGGAATATACATGGAGATGCAAAAAGCTGTCATCCTCGCAACCTCCGCCATAGTCCAAAGAGTCCTGTGCAGTAACAGTCTGGTCTAGTGGGCTCTATTCTATATTCTATCTTTTATTTACCATCTACATGCCTCTATAGGGAAGAATCACCGCTCGAAAAATGTTCGGCAATCGGGGATGTAGCAATATATTTTCGCAGGTTCAGACACATTTTGCGTTGAAACGCATCATCACTGTGATCTGGGAATTTGAATGTTACTTTTAACTCATCCCTACCTTGGTCACCCTTAGGGCTGGTGCGGCGTGAAGAGGGTTGGTGGGATTTTTTATATATGCGCCTACATAACTAAAAATTTCACCATCCGTCTTCCTGCCCAATTGGACCGAAGAGCGTGCAACCCACAAATGAGTTCGCATGACAGCAGTTATAAATTTTCTTGTAAAGTCTGTGCAACTACATGGAAATGTTTTGCTGCATTCCCAATTATCATTAACACCTTATGCAACGTCGCGGCGAATTAAAGCTACAGAGACTGGTTAAACTAAAAATAAAGCCCACGCGTCCGCATTATTATCAGACATGACTTTCCAGATTCCAGTAAAAATGACGGCTATTTACATCACATTGTATAGTCCAGCTCTTAGATCGAGCCTCTCTATTGCTTTATGCAAGTCTTTTGCGGCTAATCCCATCACTGAAATGACAAATACTTAGATTTTCCATAGCTCCCATGCCTGCCTGACTTTGTTTGACAAGCAGCTGAAGTTGTTACCTAAAAAGTCAAAGAATAATTGTAGATCATCCGAAATTGATATAACGAATGCTTCTGCCTCACAAAAAAAGTACATCATTAGTGAACCATTTGTAAGGGGCTACGATATAGGCATTGACCTGACAACAACAAATTTTTGACCAGTTTTCCATGAACGGGCTTGCCATATGTCCATCTTCTGCTAGAATGAAACTAATGAAACTGCTTTTACAATGCGATATTATTCTTAATTCTGCAGGTTCAAAAGAAAAATCTAATATATGTTATAACGAGTGAAGATTGTATTTTATAAAAAAAAACTGAAGAAAAGAGTGCGCTTGATTGTAGTAGAATGTTTCCACATCAAATACACTTCTTCTTCCTTGATGAAATGAGATGGTGGTCTTCAACTTTTCGTTAACTTTATTATAGGTTTTATCCCGGGTTGTGCGCGAGCATCTACCAAAAAAGAAGGGAAATTTGGGTTGTTTTCTACGTAAAAAAAATGGAGTTCGTTGAATCCATTATTTATTATTATTTTGATATTGGCATCCATCGGGGATTAAACCTCCTCCTTCTACTCTATTCTTATGGTTACTTTCATTGCCATAGTCATCCTGTGCACCCCCCGATCTTCTAAACCCTTCTATTGTTGAATTTCTTATCGACAACATTGATGATGATGTAATTGTGGTCGTGGTTTGAGAAAGAAAAGGATCCCTAGAATATTCTCCTTTAGTTTGAAGGAGAATTGCAGCGATATCGACTGGACACTATGGACCAGAACGGGGTAAGATGTTAGGACTCCGGGCAGTACTTCCTTCCATTCTGCGACATTCTACTTTTGTATTCAGCTAAGCTTAGCGATAATGGACATAAATCCGGTGTCGGGACTGAAGTTTGCAGTTTGTGTATGAAAACCGATTTCAGACCGAGCACGAAATTTCAGTCCAGTCTAGGGGATATCACAATAAGGCAATACTGTGCATAGAGGAGAAAAATATTTTCTGTGAGCAGCTACACGTAATTCACGAGAGATTTCTAACGATGAGATCATGATTATGAAGGTTGATGTGAATATCACGGGTGGACATTAACAGATCTTCCCCGAGTATGTGATGGAGATCCATGTTCTTGACAGCCGTAAAAATAACGATGAAACACTTGTAGGCTTCTAAAACTTTCGCCTACTTGTCAGTGGCGGCTCATCTTTTGATACTTCTTGAGATATGCAACAAAATGTGATTGCTTTGCAATCGAACCGAAAGAAGTTTGTCCGTACTTTGTATTACAAAGCCAATCTCACCTACACTAGTTATTTAGATCGAGTGGACTTCATGGATCTGCCAGTTTTTCAACATTTGGTAATTCTCACTTACAGGATCCGAACTCTATGTGTTTTGCAAGTACCATCCGCAGACCGTGCCTTACCTCACCTTCCCCAATAATAATTAAAATAATTAAATAATTAAAATGGTGAAATTAAAGTTCTCGGACTGATTCAAAGCATTCTAGAGGACTTGTTTTTATGTATTCATTTTACATACATAGTAGTATGGAAATATGTATTGGTGATTCAAGGAGGACTTGTTTTGATTAGGCTTACTGTCTATAACGGATTTTAAGGTTTAGAATTAGTTGTAGGAAAATTGACTAAAGGGTTACTGTAGTTATCTCTTAATAATAAATGAATGAATGAAATGTTTAGATGACAAAAGTTCATCCTAGCATGCATATGTATTGGACTACCGAAAACGAATCTCGACAAACATTTAACCCTCTCGACACAAACTGTTATCTGCAAATGGTGTCGGTTGTCAACAATTCGTGAACTACTCGTAATGCATTATCATGACCATGCAGTCTTCAATGTAATTGAATAACCTAAATCTTGTTTCTTATCAAATATCATACTGAACTTAAACCAAAGCTCATCCGAAATTAATTCAATAACATGAAATTCAATTACCCGCCAAATGTCTGTCAGGGTTACCCAGGAAGATTTATAGCTGACTTGAAGAGGCCATAATATCATACATTGATAAAAATCTTGCGTGGCAGCCATTTTTTCGTGTCAGCAATTCAGATGGGGATTTTATGACTCAATGTATCTACGTAGATAAAACGGAAACATAGAAGCCATTTTTAAGATTAAATTGGAACATAAAAGTAAAATCCCATAAAATCACTGTGATTTATGTCGCTCTTTTGTTCGAAAAAAGATTACATAATATGACTGCTCACGGAGTAATTTTGATGGTTTGGGATATATTGCATTAGTTTGTTATAGAGATGCGCCTTTGCTTTATTCAGTAAGGTATACGAGTTGGTGGGAATTCCTTTACACAATGTGTATCTAACAAATATGGCATAAATCTCACTACTTTTGGAAATATGTATATTACTGAATCAGAATGAATTGTTTGATTTTCCTTTGAGAGATTTTGGTACGAGTGGTACAAATTTAAACATGACGTATATTTGCTAACAGATAGAAAATATTAAAAGCGCAATCTACTGTCACCGAAAAAACAGCGCATCTGCAGAGAAATCGTACGCCAACTAGAAAATCGTACATAAAATACAAGAGAAAATGGGAAAAGAAACCTATAAAAAGTTTCCAGCTTATCATAATGTACTCAACAAAATACTATACATCGCATAAGTAAAAAACGACATTTGTTGTGAAATAACGAACGGGGAACTTTACAAAAGCAAAGCAAAGCTTCGGGTATAGAAGGTTTAGTGTTTTTCTTATGTGAGGAATTTGGGAGTAGAAGATTTTCTTTTATACCTGAAAATTCAAAATATCATTTATATGTTTCCAAATTCAAAGATGTATCGATATATTGAAGACACAACTACAAGCATTAAACATTACCGTTTTCGTTTTGCTTCGTACATAAAAGTGTATGCATAAAATATGACGCGAAATTAGAACATACATATGTGCATATGCACTGGAATTTGACACTACTCGCAAATTTCGTACACACATAGAAAAGTAAAAACAAAATATTCCCATGCGATCGCCGTATATATTTATTCATAGCACCTGAGAGTATAGGCGTATATTTGATATTTTTTCTAGATTTTTTGGTTAGATGTATATGCATTTAACATGTCTGACTATCCAATTTAGTATGATATTGATATTTAGTTGCAGTAAACTTACACGGTAAAGTCAAACTTGGGGGTAATATGCTCCATATTATATTTTATACTGCTACCAGCTTTTATAACTCTGGGATCAACTTAAGAGAGGTTTTAATCAATTTCCCCAAAAATATGGTAATATAGTATTATTAACTTAATTCGAACGGATATCGATATGGAGAGTATTTTGAGGCCTGGGCATCACATAGATGCAGCTTCATGAATTTTTCCAGATTTTTTAGTTGGGTAGTTTCTGAGAATGGGTCCATTAAACTCATCACTTTCCACCCCTCCCACTCCCCGCCTTTCTAACAAATCTCAAAACTAAGACCAGCAGTACTAATCGAGACCTTCCATTTGATACCTCACATAACTATCATATATTCGGTGAAAAAAAATATTACACCCCCCTTTTACATGTATGCAAACAAAACCTTAAAAAGCATTTGATATCCCACAAGACCTTATTGTGTGAAAAAAATTGCTCCCCTCTTGCGGATGTATGTAACCAAACCCAGCAGAAAATGGCAGCATTCGCTAAATGTACAAGGTTTTAGAAAACACATATTTTCATCAAATTTTATGATATGTTAGGCATGGCTGACAGACCAACTGACAGGCAAATATTGAATTGATTTGAATAAGATTCTGCTTTACACATAGCTTTGGAAACAGTATTGTACTCTATGAAAACGGAAAAAAAATAAAATCGTGTATCTTCATCCTTTCATTTGAACAACATTGACCGTCTCCGCATGGAAGAAACTAATATTAAAAGCAAGATCAGTATGAAATCTTTGATGATGATGGAAATTCTAATATTGTTTTTTTTATCACGATATGTCAAATTGTGTTTTTATAAAAATATATATCATATGATTGTTAAGCCATTTTCCACCATTCAAAGTCAGATTAGACCAAATTAACTATAACGTTACAGGCTACACAATCTTATCGATTCAATAGTTCAATAGTTTGGTGGTTCGTGAATATTATTTTCAAATTACATTATACTTTCAATTTAGTTTGCTATAATGAAAATCAGTCGACTCTTCCATCCCACTCGACTGGACCAAAGAATGACCAACTTAATGACGATTTGAAGGCGTCATGTATTCACATAACAGCATTGTAAAGCAAAGTGTGAACAATGTTGTGATTTGCAGTTTTTATGAGTGGTTGCAACATTTGTAATACACGTGAATATATCTGCCTTATTAATTTACAGTTCTTCAGGTTTGCTGTGGAGCACATTGCGAATGTCACCATCTACCTAACAGACTTCCAACGCCAAATATAAATCGAGTGACAAAAAAGTCACCGATTCATACTGCTAGCATGCTTTCAACAACCAAATGGATTCAATTTGCACGCACAACATTCACATTTTTCTCATCCGATTTGAACTTGCCTGTGCCGAACTAATATATTATCAACCCCATCAACATATCGCAAAAATGTTCTTATCCACATTCGAGGTATCCTTATATCGTTGTCAGTTTTATTATTCCTCCTGATCAGTTGCAAAGTCATGAATTTGAGCGTACATAAGTTTGCCTTGTCTTCTAGATGTATTTATAAAATCTAAGTTTAAGGATTTGGTGCAGAATCAGCTTCAATCATACATCATCACTCAGTAGTCAGTCCCTAAATAAAAAGTGTAACAATTATTTTTTATGATTAGTTGCATTTTGTACTACTAATATATACCTCTCAGGGCACATGCTTTGGACAATTAGGATGAGTTAAGGCTGCTACAAGTTATCCAAATTCCTCTTCATCGTCACTGAAATGGTTAGAGGAGATATGTAAAAAAATATGTGAGAAATTTCAGTTCAAATATTTTAATAATAAAATTTTAATAGCCTCTAAATGATAGACGGTATCAATTGTATAATGAGTGGCACACTTATTTCATTGAGTAATAAATTTGAACAGCTAAAAGCAAATATGAATAAATATTTTCAAACATCATTTTCATTTGTACACACCAAACTTAATTGGGTATAACCAGCCAGAGAATAATATGGGTGCACAGCTTAACGATTTCAAAATTTATGCCTGAAGATTATGATCGTGCTAATTGACTAACATGGGCATCGGTTAAAATTTTATAATGCTTTCAACTGAGGTGTTTATTGTTACCGCTAGTGTGAAGAAGGCAATCAGTGCAGCGACATTATAGACAATCTTCCAAACATAAACAAGGGTTCAGTTAGTTTATAAATGTGGCTGCGTATGACAAATTCTTGTGATTTTGTTATGGAGGAAGCTGGAGAAAGCAGCCTTTTGATATTTACGACAGCTGAAATGAAACAATTGCAAATGTTTCACTGGGATGAGCTTCGAGAACGAAATTTATTAAATTATATGGGTGATACATGTTGGTCAGTTATTCCCCTGTGTCTGAACCGATATCAGCAGTAAGTCTGGTGCCGGAAAAGTAATTGAGATCTTTCATTTAATACCTCACAATCATGCCATACACTGTATTCGTGGGGTTTAATAGATCATAGAACAGGAGTCTCAACCGTTTTCGAGCAGATAGCGTGTGGCTGATAGACAGACAAACAAATTTTGTTTCTATAAAACCTAAAAAGATTAAAATTTAGCTTTCTAAGTGTTGCGTCATAGACTGTGCCGAACCCGTTTGAGAAAGGAAGAGGGAAGAGTCCCTACAATCTACCCTGGAACACTTACGCGTCCCAGACAGCAGGTGGGATAAATCTGACTTATGCTAATAGTTCTCACTATTAAGGTAGGACAGCAAATTCGTAATGAACTCTTCGGTATAGTATTGCTGCTGACAACTACCGCATGGCGTGTTATCATGACCTGAAGACTGATTCCTGACCGAATTTTGATTGTGAAAATCTGTTTCAGTTTGGGTAGCATCACATTTGTACATTACAATGTACTAACGGAGACTTCCGATATCTTCCAGTTCTTATGAGCAACTGCAGGGAGTTTCTAAGATGACATTGTACTCATAGAGGATGATTTGAATGAGAAGATGGGCTGCGGCATCGTATTGCTCTGCCATTTGATGGGAAGACCTGCTTTTGATGACCATAAAAGGTCAAAGATTTGTAGATTTTTGTAACTTCCGCTGCCTTGTGGCGCTGCATTATCTGATGGTCGTTTACTTTCCCTCCTTTGTTCCAGATTGGGGAGCATCACATTTGTATGTTGCTACACACTAACGGAGACTTCCGAAATCTTTCAGTTTTTATGAGCAACTGCAAGGAGTTAAGGAGAGACTTTCTAAGGATGACATTGTGCTCACAAAGGATGATTTGAATGAGAAGATGGGCTGCGACATCGTGTTACTCTGCCATTTGTTGGAAAGACATGCTTTTGTCAAAGATTTGTAGATTTTTGTAACTTCCGTCATTATCTGATGGTCGTTTACTTTCAGTAAAAGTAAAATCCATGAATAATAATAATAATAATTCGCGTAACCATCCAATTGGATCAGGGCCTTGACGTGTGTTAGAGTGCTTCATTCAAGACCGTAACGGTACACTACAGGATTATAGTACCCTATAGGAGGCAATGTGGTCAGCATTGTGCTTGCCGGAGATTATTGCCCCGGTTTGACTCAGGTACATTTACAGCCGAGTCAACTGGTATCCGACGTCAAATCACGATACAAATTCCACTGTAAGATATTAACTCGGACCTTCCGTACGATAGCCTTGTGCTATAACCACTCAGCTACCCGGAATATGAAATGCGAAGCGGAATTCGGCAAGCTGAGTGATGACACCGATATTGTTTCTTCATGATAACGGAGATGTATATCTTGACCAGAGGACATGGAGGGATTCAATCCAGAAACGTATGTTATCTTTCTTCCCCCTTCCTTTCTTCCCCCTTGCCGAATGTCTGGGGATTGAGGTCAGAGAGGAAAACCTCTTCCACTCGAACCAATTCCCACAAATTCTACTTTTCTATCAAAGTGATAACCGTCTTTTTGACAATGAAGGTAAAGTAGTCCTCTACACAGGTCACCACCCCAACGACCAATACGTTCTTTCATTCAAATAAAACAGCTCACGCTGTTCGTAAACCTTACTTCCTCCAAAATCCCTCTCCCAACCTTATTCTGCTTACTGTCATATCACTATTTCTCTACACGATTATGAACTAATCATTAAAGATTTTTTTTTTATTATATCCTAGAAATTGAAACATTCGGACACAATTCGAAACATTGTTGGAATAAACATTTTGTCAGCATTTTATCATATTTTGAAAATTTAGCAAGAACTCATTCCAAAAACCCAATAACAACTTTAACTTTAGGGCAATATGAGTAATTATTATCATCATCAACGGCGCAACAATCCGGTCTAGGCCTGCCTTAATAAGGAACTCCAAACATCTCGGTTTTGCGCCGAGGTCCACCAATTCGATATCCCTAAAAGCTGTCTGGCGTCCTGATCTACGCCATCGCTCCATCTTAGGCAGGGTCTGGCTCGTCTTCTTTTTCTACCATAGATATTGCCCTTATAGACTTTCCGGGTGGGATCATCCTCATCCATACGGATTAAGTGACCTGCCCACCGTAACCTATTGAGCCGGATTTTGTCCACAACCGGATGGTCATGGTATTGCTCATAGATTTCGTCATTGTGTAGGCTACGGAATCGTCCATCCTCATGTAGGGGGCCAAAAATTCTTCGGAGGATTCTTCTCTCGAACGCGGCCAAGAGTTCGCAATTTTTCTTGC
Organism: Hermetia illucens; assembly: GCF_905115235.1. Lineage (NCBI taxonomy): Eukaryota > Metazoa > Arthropoda > Insecta > Diptera > Stratiomyidae > Hermetia > Hermetia illucens. Next base: position 95,570 of record NC_051851.1, on the reverse strand, counting down.
TAAGAACCCAAGTTTCCGAGGAATACATGAGGACTGGCAAGATCATTGTCTCGTACGGTAAGAGCTTTGACTCTATGGTGAGACGTTTCGAGCGGAACAGTCTTTGCAAGCTGAAATAGGCTCTGTTGGCTGACAACAACCGTGCGCGGATTTCATCATCGTAGTTGTTATCGGTTGTGATTTTCGACCCTAGATAGGAGAAATTGTCAACGGTCTCAAAGTTGTATTCTCCTATCCTTATTCTTCTTCGTGTTTGACCAGTGCGGTTTGATGTTGTTGGTTGATCCGTCTTCGGTGCTGACGTTGCCACCATATATTTTGTATTGCCTTCATTGATGTGCAGCCCAAGATCTCGCCTCAATTTCCGCCTGCTCGATCTGGATGAAAGCAGTTTGTACGTCTCGAGTGGTTCTTCCCATGATGTCGATATCGTCAGCATAGGCCAGTAGTTGGGTGGACTTGAAGAGGATCGTACCTCTTGCATTTACCTCAGCATCACGGATCACTTTCTCGAGGGCCAGGTTAAAGAGGACGCATGATAGCGCATCCCCTTGTCGTAGACCGTTGTTGATGTCGAATGGTCTTGAGAGTGATACTGCTGCTTTTATCTGGCCTCGTAAATTGGTCAGGGTCAGCCTAGTCAGTCTTATTAATTTCGTCGGGATACCGAATTCTCTCATGGCCGTGTACAGTTTTACCCTGGCTATGTTATCATAGGCGGCTTTAAAGTCGACGAATAGATGGTGCAGCTGTTGTCCATATTCCAACAGTTTTTTCATCGCTTGCCGCAGAGAGAAAATCTGATCTGTTGCTGATTTGCCTGGAGTGAAGCCTCTTTGGTATGGGAAAAAGATATTCTGGGCGTATGGGGCTATCCGGTCTAGCAAATTAGCGGAGAATATCTTATAGATGGTACTCGGCAACGTGATACATCTATAATTGCTGCACTGTGTGATATCTCCCTTTTTATGTATGAGATAGATAATGCTTCGTTGCCAATCGTTAGGCATTAATTCGCTGTCCCATACCTTGAGCACAAGTTGCTTGGTGTAACTGGTCGCCTCCATATTTAACCAATTCGGCTGTAATTCCATCGGCTCCTGGCGACTTATGATTTCTTAGCCGATGAATTGCACGGACTGTTTCTCCTAAACTTGGTGGTGGCAGTATTTGCCCGTCGTCTTCAGTTGGCGGGACCTCCAACTCGCCGATGTTCTGGTTGTTCAGTAGCTCATTTAAGTACTCAACCCATCGCTCTAATATGCCCATTCTGTCGGAAATCAGACTTCCCTCTTTGTCTCATCAGGATGAGCATCGAGGTGTATAAGGCTTCATCCTGCTGACTTGTTGGTAAAACTTCCGCGCCTGGTGCGGTTGCTCCCTGTACTTTTCTACTTCACAAACTTGTGAAGTCGCTTCTCCGCTCGACGGAGTTCGTGATAAGTCTCTGCGCGTGCCCGCGTTCTTTGAGAATGTAACATTACTCGGTATGCGGCATTCTTCCATTCCGTTGCTAGCTTACATTCATCGTCAAACCAGCCGTTCCGACTCCTTTTGCGGCTGGGGCCAAGTATGTTTGTGGCCGTATCCATGATAACGTTCTTCAGGTGATTGTGAAGATCATTTGTTGATGCTTCATCTCCAGGTCCTCTGTTGACTGCGGTTATTGCGGCATCCATTTCCCTCTTATAGGTGTCGCGGAGGGTTGTGTTGTGGATGGCTTCAGTGTTCACTCTCACCTGATTGTCAGAAGGGATTCTAGGTGGCATTGTTATTCGAGCTCGGAGCACCATGCCAACGAGATAGTGATCCGAGTCTATATTGGCCCCCCTATATGTTCTGACATTCATCAAGGCTGAGAGGTGGCGGCGTTCGATCAACACGTGGTCAATTTGGTAGAAAGTGGCCCCGTCTGGAGAGGCCCACGTATGTTTGTGGACCGCTTTCCGCGCAAACCAGGTACTTCCAACAACCATTTCGTGTGACGCTGCTAACTGAATAATCCGCAGTCCGTTATCATTAGTTTTTTCGTGTAAGCTATGGGAGCCAACGTATCGCCTGAATACGGGTTCCTTCCCTACTTGGCTGTTAAAATCCCCAAGTATGATTTTAATATCATATCTGGGACAGGCTTCGAGGGTTCGTTCTACTGCCTCGTAGAAGGTATCCTTCTCCGACTCTGCAGTCTCCTTTGAATTATATATTCTTTTTTTTATCTTTTGTCCGGTTTACAAGCGGGATCGGCTTATCATATAGGAAATTCATTATAAGTCTTACTGTCATTAAAAAAGTTGCGGTAGGTTAAACCTGCTCTTTCATTAGTATATTGCCACTGTTTAAAATCACAGCCGATACAATTAATAACACCATTATTTAAAGAAAACAAGTGAGACCTCTTTCTATTTCTCTTCAGCAAGTATGTCGCCTTCGAGCAATGTGAACTTTGTTGACAAGAAGCTACGATAATAGTTTGTCCATGAGTAGTGTTTACTGGCTTATCATGTTAACTACTGTACTCTAATCTATGTAGTTCATGTCATCACGGTTGGAATACAGCCATAATCACTTCGAACAATATAAAGGAGTAAAAAAAAGTAAATTTACTTTTCTATTGGTAATACATATTTGCTTACACGGATGAAAGTAAGCATTTTACTTCACAATCCTTCAGATTCGTTTCGAAAAAATTGTATAACACAATCCAATTTCTGGACATGTTTCAGAGTTATACTTAAATCAACAATGAAATGAAGCCTCAGGGAAATTGGTTCTATTTACATTCATTAAGTAAATTGGTTTTCTTTATACATCTCACATAAAAACGAAAATCTATTAAAATAAATAAGGAAGACCTCAAACCATAAACTCACTGTACAATGTTAGTAAATTTTCCCATTACCGTTCATTGGCTGCTAAAATCAAATCGATAATAGCTGGGATATTGTAGCTTTTTCCATTGGATACTTTTTGCGCAGGCCCCGACTGTGGACTTTAGGGTGCTTTGTAGATTTCTGCACACCTTCTCAATTTTATGCTCTTAGTCCTTATTATTGAACGTCGTTTAGATAGCTGCTGTTCGCAGAAGTTTCGGAAACTTTATTTCTGTTTTACAGCTAAATATTTTATGTGCAATAAGACGTGGCATTTTATGACGTCAAATAAACTTTTAAAGCATATTACTTTATACAAAAAATCGGTTTAGAGAAGCATCTGCTCTTGATCTATCCAGCATCTTCTTGGATGCTTTCTCTTAGTTATTTGTGGGTCGTGCTGACTAGTTTGAAAATATATTTACATGAAACAATCCATTCCAGGACAAAATGTTACAATTGCGACTCATGGAATTTGTTTAATACTTCTTTTGTTCTATTTGGAATGCTTTAAGAAGGCATACCACAGCGCCGCTTTTGAGAAATATCCGAAAAGGGCAACAGCAAATAGAAATATTTTCATTTGAAGCAAATAATGACACCTTCATGGTGTATTTATTATGTTAACAGATATGCGTGATTTCGTCTATGTTTGAGGTAACAGTTTACACATAAGAAACAGAAACAGACCTCGTGGATATTCAATGTTTCTTTCACTATTATTACATAAACAAACATGGGATAGTTCACTCAGTGAATACCATATTACAAACGCTTACTTATTTTCTTTTATTTTCAAACCAATAACTCGTCGCTTTTACAATACTTGTTTATCTATGTAAGTTGCGTAATCAGGAGACTATAATTGTGTTTCTCCTTCGAAGTGCGGTTACTTATTCTGATACCCCTTCTTCTCGTGCACCCCGGCATTGTTAGAGTTTATAGGATGCCCAGCATTTCGTCGGCTTTACATAAGTTAATAGTTTTTTCGAAGATGCAGGGAGCAATTGAAAAGTACAGGAAAAAATTCAAAACTGATTTTAATAAAAGTAGTGAATTGCAAATGACTAGTGATTAAAAATTGTAACTATCCGCCATTAAGCGATGCTCAAAGCGAACGTCGTTAGCTGCTATTCATAATAAAGGAAAATAAAGGGAATAAATAAAACAAGCGAGCATAATCGAACTTGAACAACAAGAGAAATCCAGAGACTGGAAAATGTGGAAAATTTTCGTAAAGAATCATCATCATCATCGTCTAGCAAATAACCCCTTAAGCAGTGAAATGCAACGTGATAATGTGCCAGAAGTGATAGTGCAAATTGGGTCTTTTGAAGCGGGAAATCAAGGGATCAATGATTTATAAAATAGAACAAAAACATTCCCCAGAACAATGTCCATACTAATCAATATCCACAAACACAACAAAAATGGACACTGTAACAAATTGAATAATCATAGAGATATAGTAATGCCAATAAATGGCTAGAAATATTATGGGTAAACTCTAATTTCTGTTCAGTTCCAGTGATAGGAAAACCATCTTTGTTTTCAACACAAATAACATAAGTGATGGAAAAGACAAAAGGAAAACTATGAAAGCTATCGACTTTTCTTTGTTTAGTCCCTAAACTTAAAATTACATTAGATTTTTCCCTGTACTAGCCCGCACACCAAAAACCAAGCCAAAGCTTTTATTACTGATTCTTACTGTTTGGGAATCGTGCAATGAGCGCTTCGAGATATGCTAATAAAATCAAAACGAAAGCAGATATTTTGTACAGTTATTGTTGAAAATCTATAAAACAGACAAATGGAAAAAAAATTTAACAATAGAATAATCCATTAAAAGGTTCACTACGTTAAGTGCATTCATGATTCGGCTGGATGTCTATAAGAACCATCTGAAGGAAAAGTATTGTCGATATTTTTGAAATATGCAGATTCAATACTATAAACAGTCTAATCTTTTGAAGTCTAAACTCCTCTAACTGAAATTTTTCGGCCTTTCATTGGCGTTCCCGTCAATTTTTAATATTCAATTTCTAGGTCGAATCCCTTTAAGTCGAAAAGTCCCTTAGACCAAGTAATTTTTCTTATTTTGTACATTACGATTCTTTTAAGTCGAAAATGAAGGATCGATTCCGCGATGCAAATCTTTCTATACTCGTACATGTAGGTGTATATTCATAAACTAACCAGTGGCATAGAAATTTCAATGAAAAAATAGGTTTCCCGCAAAATTTTCACCGCGGATCCAGTTTCTGTGCATGATTTCGGTGTACGGTGTATGAAATTTACGCATAAAGTGTCTATTTAGAATGATTTTATGTAGAATACCTACATTTAAATTTTCTGGCATTTAGAAACTTTGGCTGACTCTCTCTACAAAAATACGCCCGATTGCAAATTCCTCTTAGTACGTTATCTCCCATTTGGGCAAAAGTTTGGAAATTCTAGTTCTAGTGAAAGTGTTACAAGGAACAGAGCATGAAAATACCATACAGTTGATAAAGCTGAATGGTGCAGTTTAGTGAGATGCAGTAATCACCCCATAGGCGAACCAATATTGAAATAAAACACCCTAGAATTCGCAAAAGCTTGAAATGTCCTGTTTTCTGAGTCCGCGACGGTTAGCTGGAGCGTAATGCAGTGCAGTAATCAAACAGAGGTAAATGACTTGTTTAACGGCCTTCCTTCAATATTGTCCCATAATTTAACTGCTGAAGATATAAACGAAAATAGACTTTTTTACAAGGGCTGGTAAAATCCAATCAAAGAGTTATCTGAACTTCCAAATGCATTATCAGAAAAAATTCTGTAATTTTTGGAAAATCAAAAAACTTTTCTAGTGTCCGGATAGCTCAGTGGTTAGAGCACTAGGCTGTCATACGGAAGGTCGCGGTTCAAATCTCACTGGTGGCAGTGGAATTTGCATCGTGATTTGACGTCGGATACCAGTCGACTCAGCTGTAAATGAGTACCTGAGTCAAATCAGGGTAATAATCTCGGGCGAGCGCAATGCTGACCACATTGCCTCCTAGTGTACCGTTACGGTCTTGAATGAAGTGCTCTAACACACTTCAAGGCCCTGATCCAATATGGATTGTTGCGCCAACGATTATTATTATTATTATTAAAAAACTTTTCTCTAGATGTTAGGCTTACCATAATTACAAATTGTTTCAAAGTTTTTGAGAAATTTGAGCGTAATGACTTCCAACGGTACTGTCCAGATTGAAGACGATATCCTAATAGCTGATATTCTTGATGAAACTCAAATTCTGGAGCAGGTTCACCAAATTGCAAAAACTAAGAGCGATGGTGAAAATCGTAATGATGATGATAATGACGCTACAATAAAAATACCCGATGGGAAAGGAATCAATTCCTAATTTGCAAATAATTTTTTCAAAGCCTAATGTACCGGGTAGAGTACAATATCAATTAAAATATGTTAAAAAAAAAATTGAAGGAAAAATGTGTTAACACTAGAATAATTCCTTAAGTCAAAGTCACTAAGTGTAATCTTGAGGTATTTCTAGCGATTAAATTATTTGAAATAATTCAAACTTGTTTTTGCTTTTCCCCTTATGTAATTTATTATATCTGCAGAGCTGCAAATTGGCAGACTTGCTGCAATGATAAAGGGAGCACATGGTTCTCGAAATATCGGTATATGCAAATATACTAAATAACACTAGCGGAAAGCAAAACCTAGTCTTAATTATTTCGAAATCTCTATAAGTCGAACAATTTTTCCTGGCAAATGGAAATTCGGCTTAGAGAGATTTGATTGTAGTTATACGAAGTATAAAACAGTTAAGCTCAGTAAGCATTTATCTTTATCCCAGTCCTATTCTATAACATTTCCCAATCATGAAGGATTTTGAATCTATAGAAACCTATTGTCCTTCTTTATCCATGTGCTGCCTCCTCTACTTAGGCCAAGTAGATGATGAACTAGGTTACATAAGTTATTTAAGAAATTCTTTTTGGAATAACTAAGTATATAGCATATCTACATTAACAATATATTTTCAACTCTACAAATTCTAATTTGGGTTTTGATAAGAATTATGATTCTATTGGCGTGGCTGCTGGCTTTGGTTCTTATCTGTCCCGCTTTTACCTTCTATAGCCATCAACAGTTTGCCTTCAAATGGTCCAAAGTGTGATAGTAGTAACGCGCTCAGTTTTCTCTACTTTATCTTTTGGCTGCGTGCTTTCACTGGGAACATTCTTATCATTGCACTTCTTCTTCAGCTTTTGACCCGTTCAGAATCGGGGTCGGCTCTTCTTGATCGGTTGCACCATTTTCCTCGGTTATATGCCTGATTGGAATGAAATCGAGAGGCTCTCAAATCACCACCTAGCATATTAAGCCTGTGTTGTTTCGACCTGTCTTTTGTTTGCTGAAGTAGGCCTCATTTAGAGGTAAATACCAACCATATATGTATTATATATACTGATAAATGTTGATCTACCTTTCCAATTTGTGCAGAATATTGCGGGCTAGAAAGTGGTCACTTAAATCCCTTGTGCATCTTCAAAAATTACTCAGCTGGAAAATCAGAATGATATTAAAACTATATCTGTTCAAATAATGTTAATAATGACATATTACTATATTTTGTAAATTTACTGCAAATTCTACTTAAGCTTATTTTAGATGGAACTTCATCCCAGAAAAGTTGGTAGAAATCCCAAAATTATTAACGAAGTTATATATGATCAAACAGGTCTGTTTCGCTCTAAATCATCATATGTTGGTATGACGTTAAAGTGAATAGTCGAACATTTCAACAACATCATTGGCCCATATCAAAGAGGCTTCATTCCAGGCGAATCAGCAACATATCAGATTTTCTCTCTGCGGCAAGCGATGGAAAAACTATGGAATATGGACATCAGTTGCAACATCTTTTCATCGACTTTAAAGCCACCTATAATAGCATAGCCAGGGTAAAACTGTACACGGCCACGAGAGAGTGCAAGTCATAATGATGTCATTTCGTAGTAATATAGATGACGATTTGGCAATTGTCAATTGCTCTAATACCATTCTAAAGCTATTCTATAACCATTCTATACTGCATACTCGCTTCAATGTAGAAACTAAACTCATATTTAAGATGGTTGACGTTCTTCGCTCAGATCTTCCTGTGGATATTCTCTTCATCGTGTCATCTGGCGCCCTTATTGATTGTTTTGATAAAGCAGTACATACATATCCAACATATGTGAGTAATTTGCTTTCTTCCCGTTTTCTGGCATTCACTGTTATGCTTTGATAATCAAGCGACTTTTGAATATTGGTAATGATTCCTAGGCCTTATAACCATCATTTTAGTTGATGAGATAGGTTAATCAAATCCTTAAGCTACAACCTTATTTTTCATATATCCGTATACCACCATCTAAAAAATTCACAAGAAACATAAATATCTCAATTTGGTTGCAAACTTTTTATAACGCATGCCAAGTCTATATTCTTACTGAAATAAACTAATCTAAAACATAATACATCCTAGTTATTAACATATTTCTCTAAATACAGCTCAAGCTGTAAATTACATTAACGACTTGATTTTAACTTAAATTTAAAAGCCGTTTTATAGATTTATGAAGTTTCCTGAAACTGTTGTGAGCAGCGCGAAGTACACCATCAAATTAATTGATTTAGTGCCATGCAGTGCTACTGACACTCAGGAAGCGGTGATCCGAGTTTTATTGGATATCGTAAGGAATGGTTTAAATGCGTAGCCTCTTCTGTATAGAGGATCGGTTTATGTAAAGTCCTGCGTACACGCTTGCCTCGTATATTATATGAAACTAGATACGTGTGGCTTGGCGTCATCATGCAATGTGAGTGAAACGACACTGTACTCTTGCTTTGGCAGGGGCGAGAGGGTAGACATACATGAAATCTCCCGGGTCCGGCGTAAACTATGAACAATCTATGCGTGGACAGGAGTGAAAAAATATCCTGGATCTCAGGGTGGTAACAACCACCAACCTAACATTATATTTCAAGGAAAAGGGAGAATTCCTCCATTTTTGTTTCTGTATTGCGATTCTAATGTCGATGGCGGCAATACCTATATCGGATGACATTTTCATTTCATGTTTTCACTTCTATTCATCATAACGTAAACCAACTTCCAGTGAGAAAAGTCTTGAAAAATTTCAGGAAGTTCAATTTTGTTACGTCTGTTAGTGATTACTATTAGGGCATTGTGTAAATGGAAACCGTAAGGTTTAGATTATTCAATATCTGAAAAGACGATTCCGTTTTGGTAATATAATTTACGTCTTTCTAGAATAGTTCGATGGCAATTTAAAGAGAATTGTTTCAATTAACGAGTCAATTTAGTCACAGTTTGTGCGCGTAATGTGCAAAGTGAAATGCAATCATTAACTGTTAAATACCTAAACCAGAATTGTACATTTATCATACGAAATTCTGAAATCTTCAACTAACATTGTATTTTATTTTTAAAGCATTGTGTAAGTGGTTTTAAAAAGTACTTATGTCTAATTTCCATGGTGACTTTATGCAAAAGTTAGTGGGTATCAAACAAGGTAAGAACATGTTTCGTTATCTTGACAGTTTTCTTAAGAAACCTAATTCGTATTGAATAAACGTTTCATTATATAATATAATTTGTAAAAATATGTGAAATAATTAACTCTTGTCATTCAATCCTTCATCTCTCAAATGTTCGTAACTAAGACTTTGAAAACAAATGTTAAGACTGGTTGAAGAGTCTTGAAAAAAACGGAAAATAATAGGCCATAACAAATAGCCTTTATGTAGATATGTAATCTACATTTGCTTACGAAATGATCACAGTTGCAGAATTGTGTTTTGTTGAAAGCCATTTCCAATGAAGAGTTTCAAAGCCAATAAATACATGACTCCACCATTTCTTATGAAAAAGTTTGACAGTTTGGTTGAAAGGATCTTATGGCTCTCTACTGTATAAGTGATTGGTATTCTAAAGTAATCCTCCATTTTCATTTTTAATGAAACCTTGTTAAACAGTCAGACACTAAGACTGTTTCCTATTATTTATGAAATGGCACTATAGTCACTGGGTTTGTAAAGAATGTGGGCAGTGTTAATCGCACTGGAGAACATATGTAGATATTATAATACATTCCCTTAACGAAAGGGAATTTGCCTATATGTGTAAAAAGGGGGTGTACATTTTTTACTAAAGGCATATACTCGTACAATATCAAATGATGGTGGATATAGTACAGTGAGGAATGGAAATGTACAGGGTGAAAGAGGTTCAAAACAAGGTCAAACAGATTTGAGAATTTAACCTTGCTATGAGTCTACGGGTTACAAAACGAAATCTAAAGCTAGACCGTTACTGATTGAACAAATTACGGGTAGTTTTCTATCCCGCGGGTTCATATATTAAAATCAAAACCAAAAGTATTTCTTTTTGTTCCAAGAAGTTAGAACCTTCCATTTTATAGATATGTCTATTTTTAGAGAAATATGTAATTTATTATTCACAGTAGCTTGGAAAGAGTAATAAGAAATTAAATCTCTTTTGCTTAGAATCTGAAAACTAAACCAAGATCAAAGGTGTAATGTCAACCGGTTATTTCCGTATATCATCCAATTCTTCACCTTAAATACTTTGTCCTTCTGACAAAGAAGAATCAATGTTAAAAGAATTCTTAAAATGTAATGAAAAGAAGTGACAATTTCATACAGGCAAAGAAACACACAATATAAACAAGAAATTGCTGCATTACTCCACAGGACTGGATTAGATATGCGGTATTCACACTTGCTCCCTATGAATACCAACTCTATACGAGAGTTATTACCTAGAGATGAACACATGTGTTAGAAAAAGGGAGCAAATTTTGAGCAACCGCTCTAGTGCTGAATGCCGCAGGGATATTAGCAAAGACAAAAAATTACTAAAAGTCAATTTTTGTTATCCTGCAAGATAGGGCTATACTTGAAATTGGATAAATGAAGAAAATGGCGCGCAGGTATGCCAGGTGACATACTTCGTGCTACCTTATCTAGAGGTGTTCAACGGACTGTGACATTTATTCTCAAGCACTTCGATTATGGCAATTATATCTTACTTAGTCATGGACTTTGGCCAAATGGATCTGGATTTGTAAAGAGAGGCAAATGTAGGTACCAACAAATTGGAGGTTTTCAGTTTAATAATAATAATAATCGTTGGCGCAACAATCCATCTTGGATCAGGGCCTTGAAGTGTGTTAGAGCACTTCATTCATGACCGCAACGGTGCACTACAGTAGACTGTAGGAGGCAATGTGGTCAGCGCTACGCTCGCTCGAGATTATTACCCTGATTTGACTCAGGTACTCATTCACAGCTGAGTCGACTGGTATCCGACGACAAATCACGATACAAATTCCACTGCCACCAGTGAGATTTGAACCGCGACCTTCCATACGACAGCCTTGCGCTCTATCCACTTTCAGTCTAAAGTTGTCGATTAATGTGCTCATCTAGAAAGCGTGGTTTCCGCCGGCAATGTCACCGAACTGGATGTCGTTCGACGCATCAACAGCGCTAGATCCGCCTTTCCTGCCTTGTTTAAAATCTAGAAACGCAGCCATCTCAAAACCAAGATCAAGTTCAGACTGTTCTGTGCTAATGTTCTCTCTTTATTGCTATATGGGGGAAGTACATGTAAAGTGACCCCATTGTTACTCAAAAGCTCCGAACTTTCGTGAACACTTATCTGCAACGTATTATCGGGATACGCTGACCTGATACTATTGTGTTTTGAACGAAGAATTTGGTCGGCGCACAGGCCAGCTACCAGTGGACGATGTGATCAGAAGACTACCTCATGCAGCGGAACCCAGTTTCTCAAGATGGCCGACGAGTGGGTCGCCCCAAGAGTACTTGGCGCAGAACAGAAGAGGAGCAGTTTTGATCGTCTTGGGATCGTCTTTCAACGGACCAACGCTCCATTTCACCTTAGTAAACTTGAGAATATTAACAGTTGAGGTTCATATGCAAGTATTTGTATGATGCTCTCCTCGAGAATCTGATAGAACCTTAAGCATTTCTGGTTCTCAGAAAAATTATGGTATCAAAAAATGTGATAAAAAAGTACTCACTAGTACTTTTATATGATATAAGCGTACTTAGGTTCATGCGAAAAGAAAATATTTTCACTTCTGTGGTTTTTTTATTTGGTGTCATATCCACGCATATCATGCAATGTAGGTTCCAATGCTATTTGGTTCACTACGAAAAATTATTGTAGGGAAGAGGAGGTCGATACAATGAAAAGACCAAACATTTAGTAGTACAGATCGCACAAGAAAGGCAAAGAAAATAAACATAGCCAGGTGGAACAAAAGCATTATAAATAAAAAATCCGAAGCCGTTTTCGTTAACTGATTGATCTAATTGTTAATAAATTGTTAATAAATTTCACTATATGTGACTTCGGGATTACTCGGTACTTAAGGCATAATCTTAGGAACCTAATATCTACACTCAGTGCCGCCATACTTTTTTTTAAAATTAAAGTAAATTGTTAAATACCGCTTGTTACTTGGTTGCCGTATTTATAATCAATGCGTGTTCGCGGTATTTCTACCAAAAAGTTTTTAGGAACTAAAACTCAGCACCGTATCCGTTTCCTTTACACGGGCCAGAACCCTTCTGTGGAATCGGAAACGGTTTCATGGCTATGAATCTAAGAAATGAAGAGGAACGGTTGAGGGAACTATACTGGGCGGGCCTACCAGGGATGGAGCAGTCCAGGATGCTTATTGGGGGATACGAACTCATGCGCACAAAGGATTGCTTAAACCTCACCAAAAAGAAACTCCGAATCATAGTGGGAATTCTCACTGGTCATTGTCGGCTGAACTATCACCTAGGGAAGCTAGGGATATCTACGGACACTGCCTGCAGGTTTCGTGAGGAGGAGGACGAAACCTCTATACACGTCCTGGGACAGTGTCCAGCACTTGTGCAAAGTCGGTCGAGGCATCTGGGAGAACACTTAATACCAGATGCAAAGCTGAAAGGTCTGGAAGTAGGGAACATACTAAAGTTCCTAACGGTTATAGGCCTGCTTGAGATACTATGATCAATAGATACACTATAACCAGTAAAAGGGGCACAATAGTTCTTCAAGGACGCGGTGCGACTTTCCCTTAACAGAATAATAATAATAATAATCCGTTGCTAGTAGTAATTTTTATTTGACATGTCGAGTGAAGATATGAAGTTCTAAGACTTTGCTTAACCATCGAATAATCCCAAAGTCACACATAGTGAAATTGGTACTAAAAGGACAACACTGCCAATCAAAGGGTAAGGGTAGATACACTCTTTTTTGATGCTGTTGAAAACTTTCTTGATATCTATGAAGAGCAGACAGAGTTAAAATCTAAACTGCACGCATTGTTCTACTACGGTCCGCCAGGATATACTATGATCAGTACAAGAGGACCCGGGGTGGAAATCCACTTGTTTCTTGCGGATCAACATTTTTAAGTGTTTCTTTATGTATTATTTTAGTTATTTTCTTTGGGACAGGTGGAGTGTCATGTGTACTTCACTGGTTTCGTCAGAGCTTCTGTGCTCCACACTAGTTTTTCCTGGAAGCGGTAATTACAGCCCTGATGTTCTTTTGTAACATTATTAATAACTTGACTTGCCTCAGAGATAAATGGGCTTTGACAGCGGACTAGTGCTCATTAATATTCTTCGACGATCTGTTCTGTTCTTCTGTTGATCAAGAAAGTTTTCCTACTGCTGAATGACAGCTGCGTCGAGAAAGTGTCTCATGTTGAACTTGGAGGAGGCAAACGCTTCACCCCTACAACGCAGACATCATTCGCATGTGAAGTTATGCAGCCATTATGTAATGGCCTTTTTCGAGGTTATTGAAAATGCTCTTGTTTTTGCATACACACAGAAGTAATCGACCAGATTACGATGTGGTTGATTTGATTTGACATTCTCGTCTCCTCAGCCAATGACATCCAAATGATCCTACAGCAACTTCGGGCTCATACAATGCAGCATCAATACCGGTGGAACTCGTAGAAATATGCATTGCAGTCTTAAGGATCCTTTTCTTCCACAACCTACTCGAGCTAGGTAGGAGTTCTTCTTAGCATTCAGACCAGCCATTCCGATTACAGTTCCACCTTTAAAAAGTCCCTACTGAACTGCATTCATTTTTTCGTGAAAAGGCTCTCTGTGCTTTGTATCAGAAGTCCCCGTTCGTTACTATTAAAATGCTCCCTAATATTAATCAGAATCTTGGAGCCAATATTCTATCTGAATCAGTTTCGAAGGCCAAGAAGTTATCCCTTGCCGTTGATGTGAATATTAATTCAACACCGAGTTCACGTTTACTTTTAACAAATTTACGAGACTAAAACAGATGTGTTCACAAGGGCGAATGAAGCATTTTGTAAAGTCCTACTATTATCTTTACTTTACTTGCCTTCAGAATGTCAATTGGGTCTCGCTGTCCCATATCATGAAAATTATTGAACTCATTCTTGACAATACGGTTGCCTGACATCGTTCAAATAATCGCGAATCAAGCCGGGTCTCCAAAGAAGTGATGAACGTCTGACGTGATACACGCTGAGCGCTTTACGTTGCGATTCTGGATCTAGAGAAACCATTTGAACGTGTTCCATATAAACTCATCTGATATACTCTGCGGCAACACCTGGTGTTAGAAGAGCTGGTACGCTGGATTAAATTGTTCTACCGCGATCCGAAGAGTAAAGTTGGAAGTGTCTCAGCGTCCTACGTCCTACACGCTGCTCTATGCAGATGATATTTTCCTAGTGTCTCATAAAAAGGCTGATCTCGAGCAACTTGTCCAAAAGTGGAATGGTCGCTTCATGCAACTCGGTCTGGGAGCGAATCGCGGTAATAGGAACAGGGATGTTGCGTTGGAACAATGGCATAACATCCGAAACTGAAGATGTCCGTGATGAATAGGGGTTGTTCCGATAGTGGGAAAATTTGTGAGAGAAGCGTCTTCGATGGTATGGACATGTAATTCGTGCTAACAAGAACTCAATTGTCGAAGTTGGTGTGAACATCAAAGTCAATGGGGAACGATCAAAAGACATGGAAACAATGATGGCTTAATACGCTAGATGGTGATTTGAGAGCCCCTTGACTCCATCCAAATCAGGCCTATGACCGAACAAAATCGTGCAACCGATAAAGACGAATGAACCCCGTTTCTGAACGAGGCAAAAACCGGAGGAGATGAAGTTCTGAGTCGTGGTCAAAGTTTCGTTATTTCAAGATAATTGCGAAATTTGCAAACGACTAGCTCACAACCCTTGGGCGGAGTTTCGACTCAAAACTATCCGAGTTACATAATTTGGGCAGAATGTCTGACTCAGTTTCTATTTAACAAGAAAAAAAATCATACCTAAGTGAATCTTTTACTAAATCTTTAAAGTTTTCATAGTTAGAGTTCAACAAAAATCATCAACATCTTTTCATTGAGGTGAGATAGATTTCTATATGTATTTTACTCAAATTTGAAAGAAAATCTTACATATACGGTTATTTATACCTCATTTATTCATGATGCTTTGAATAAGCTTAATTATAGTAAGAAGCCCAACCTTAAATATCTCCCTGGCCTTTCTTAGAAAGTTACGACATCTTAAGATGTATGGCAGTGATTCTTTGAAATAATGTTTGGAGGCAGATCAATGAAAAGCAAACAAAAAATAATTGTTAGACTCTAGAGCTGAAATTCAACAAATGAGCAGAACTTAAATTGCTCTATTTTTGATTAGCAAAATCAACAGAATGTTCATAATAATAACAAATATTAAACTAAATACCCGTAAGTCCCTGCTAGTTTTGGAGGATATAATACAACATATATAACAAAGTCATGCAGTTGTATAAATAAGTATAAGTGGTAGATAACAATTTCAAATAAAAGTCTCGCAGCAGTCGTAGGTATGAAACAAACTACGGAACTTTCGACATCAATAAGTAACTTTTTTACAGTTGATTGGTTATCATGTTGAGTGTTAGAGAGAGTGTGTGGAGTTTCAATAAAACGCACCACCGTTTGCTTCTTGCCTCCTGAATTTTCTGCAGGTATAGTGACTAAAAAGAGAAAGTTAGTGATAGTAAGTAAAAACGGGTCTTTGTCATTTGTGGTGCTTGACCATATCAAGAAATAAATCATTACTGCCACAAAAAGGATATCATAATAGTTATAAAATATGCAATAAGGGAGTACACACGGTAATATCATTTCTTTCTCTGTATTATTTCTAATTTCCAACAGAATGAAAGGGATATTTCCTTCTAATGGGCGTATGATACAAGGCATACGCCCATTTCATAATGGCTGTTTGGGGGTGTGGCATATAAAGTGAGCAGGCATCCATCCATTCAAGTGCAGAATTTTGGATTGTGGGAAAGAATAAGATGTATTTCATTCGTCTTTCCGGAGCGTAGTGAAACGGGGGGTTCTTCAACATATTCAGTACTTTGTTACTATCAAAATTGGCAAACATTTGATCTAACAAGTATAATAGTTGGGTGTAGATTTTGGATATTGGAAAACTTCACGTTTAATTTAAATATGGTATAACAGCCTCTATGTTTTTAAAGGAAAGTTTAACAATGAATTTATTTCACCTAAACAAGAATGTTCATGATTGCCAAATTCCGTTCACATCGTTAGATTCCGTTGAGTAATGATTGCAAAAAGGAGTATTTGTACACAAATTTCCTAGTAAGGCGGTTTTACATTGTGGATTGTACGGTGGTTAAATCCAAATGACCACCATTCGATACAACAACCTTCTACACGATGTTTCGTTAAGTTTCATTTATCTTCACGAATAGATGGAACTGCAAATCGGCAAAATTAAGAAGTGATTCATTCCCTACCTTTTTCCAACCACTTGCGATAAAAAGAGAAGCATAACACATTTAAAGGCGGGGCTTATATTGGCGGCCATTATTTTTCCGCATTACTGAAATGAAACGTTGTTTGGCAGTATGTAGTAGGGGTGTTGCACTTTGCTCCCAGAATCAAGTTCAAAAGAAAAATCAGCTTAGTATTATGGTGGCTGCACTTGGACTTGCAGGGAAAGATTTCATTTCTTCAGAAAAATATATGGGGATTGTATTGATTCTGGTCTGAATTTTCGGTGAAATATGTTTTGTGCTTTAGGCAGTGGAGTCAATAAAATGTTTTTTCATATGAATTGTTATATTTGTTAATAATCTCCCTTATTGAGTTCTCTCAGTCAGCAACAATATTTTGATGTTTTAAAGGAAGTGTACGTAAGGAAGCCAACATTTGTGGTGTCCGAATCTTCTATTTTAACTATGCTATTACTTGCTACTCGCGATGTATCTTCTTCATAAAACCGGACATTTTGTTCTCTTGAATAGCCTTCTATCTGTGCATAAATTGTTGGAGATTTGAGAACACTTGTTTTGCGGTAGTAGTTCATTCCATAACATTGTTTAATTTTTTATATTAAGCTCCTTAAGTTGTCAATTATAAATCTGGTATTTAAACACAAGTTCGGATTAGTGCTGTTTTAACTGATGTATGTAAGCAAAAACACTATTTTCGGTTTTAGTAAACAGCACTTGGTGAAATCTCGAACCGGAAATTAATCATATATGTGTGCGACTCTGGATGGTAAAGGCCGCCCAGTGTATCCCAAAATGGGTAAAGAGCACATCCTAATATTTTCAGGATTGCAGAATTATGTGGGATGGCTCAGAAGACTTAGAAAATGCCAATATGTATGATGAATAATTTTTATATTAATAGAGTTTTGAATAAAATTGTATACTCACTCATGTTAAAAGTGGATTTATACCAAAGGGGGGAGAAGCTGGAATTAGTTGATGCAAATTATTTGTAGCATCCTTGACATCTTTATTTATTAATGCAGTATGAAACCTTGGGAATGTTTAAAAGATTTCAGGCACCAAACCCATAGATCACCTTTTGGGGCATGAATCTGCAGAAGTGAAGATTAACTTCCGTTTGTCATTTCTCTCGGTCTTAAGTTTGGTCCTGGTGAAGTCGAGAGGATTTCAAATAACTGTCCAGCATTTGAAGCGATTGTTGTTTCTGTCGGCTTTTGAGTTATTTCCCACGATTTAGTAATATGTCCAGGCTCATCTTAGATACCTAATTATCAACAAGGACAGAGAAGACAGGAGGGGAGGTCGCCTTCTTGCTGAACGGAGACACGAAGTAATTTTAATGCACCGAACACACAACGAGCTGTACTCTTTGAAGTAAAGTGGATTAGTTTAACTCATGATATTTTTCCATGAATTTCCTGTAGTGTATCGTTACGGTTTTGAATGAAGTGCTCTAACACACTTCATTGGCTCATCGAAGACTCTCTCTCGCAATTTGCCCACAGTAGGTTCAATACCATATCGGTCTCGAAGTGTTCTCATATCGTATGCGATCATAATGAGTTACAGCACTGATCCAGCCTAACATTTTCGCTTTTCTAACCGCGAGGTGGCATTCATTATCTTTGGTAGTAGCTTGAAATCATAGATAGTCACGGGATGAACAACAGAATATCATTAACAATTCGACTTCGATCTTAGGGAACTATGAGTACCATTTTATCTAGGTTTCGTTGATTCGTGGAGTAATTTTATGGTGCAGTTTACTATTGGCTGGGAACACCAATCCGAGATACTTCAAAATTAGCCATGTTGCTATATGAGGCAACCATTTGACAACCGAACGGGTTGGGACTGATACATAGTGTGCCGTATAACAAGAACGGAGAAGACAAGGGGGGCGCCTTCTTGGTGAACGGAGACACGAAGCAATTTGGATACACCGAACACACAACCAGCTGTGCTCTTTGAAGTAAAGTGGAGTATGTTTAACTCATGATATTTTTCCATGAATAATCGTGCTTCAGTTCTTACCAAACCTGCCGTGATTAACTGTGATTTCAACCATGTGCAGACATTTTTTGTCAAGTATGCTCACCGAGGTCACAGCTCAAACCTCTCTGGTGGTAGTCGGAGTTGTATTTTGCCTTGACGTCGGAAACCAGTCGACTCAGCTGTGAACGAGCACCTGAGCGAAATCAAGGTAACAATTCCTAGCGAGCGCAATCCTCACCACATTGATCCAATTGGATTGTCGCGTCAACGACTATTATTATTATTAAGGTCTTCATATAGAACTCCTCAATGATTCATTTTTGAAATCAGTACTGTCTTACGGTTCTTCTGTTTAAAAGCATGTCTTTGACAACGGTAAAGCATCCAAAGAAATTGAATCTTATGAGATCAGGATTTCTCAGCTAACGTACGTACGGTAGTATCGAGTGATATAGTTCTTCTACCGAAATTTTTATTTAAAGTTCACATTATTTCGGCAAAAGACTGCTCCCTCTGTACATACATTTTCAATGTTTCCAAACGCTGTTTAAAAGTGGATTAACTTTATGGCTGTACTTTTGTTAACGTAAAACTTAATTACAAGTCAGCAGTTCCGATTTCATAATGGAGTGTACCAGGTAACATTTTCTTGGTATTCCAGATATGGACAGCTACGAACGATTTAAGTTGTCGTAAATAATTGTAATATTTTGCCCAGTTGGGTCATGATTTTCGCGTTGTCATTGACCAATAGTACAGTCTAATATGCTGTATCGTTAACAGAGAGATAACCTCCAGAGGTTTCAATTTTAGCATTTTTTCCCTTTGCTTTAAAAATACAATGTGTGTCTGTGTGTCTGGATGGCTCAATTGGTTAGAGTGCTGGGCTGTCGTAGCGGAAGGTCGCGGTTCAAATCTCGCTGGGGGCAGAGGAATTTGTTATCGTGACTGGATGTCGGACACCAATCGACTCAGCTGTGAATGAGTACCTGAGTCAAATCAGGGTAATAATCTCGGGCGAGCGCAATGCTGACCATATTGCCTCACACAGTGTACTGTGGTGTACCAATTCGGTCTTGAATGAAGTGCTCTAACACACTTCAAGGCCCTGATCCAATATGGATTGTTGCGCCAACGATTATTATTATTAAAAATACAATAGAAAGTCAAAAAGGTCCCTAGAAAGTCAATGAATTGGTGAGCACCGGAAGTACCAAAAGCGGTTCGGGTCCTGCCATCGCTACATACTTTTAACTGTACTTTACAAGAACTAAATTTTACTACTGTTTTTGTTTTTAAAACATGTCTTTTTCCAGACTGCCAAATGTAACTTTAAAAGTAGATAATTAAACTATCAAGTTGGGAATTTTGCGCAGTTACTCTTTAATATATTGGTCTTTGCATATACCTGAAAGTATGCTTTAATTATTACTAAAAATATTGTTTTGTATAAATTGTTTATAAAAAATTTTGATTGCTTCATTTCATAAGGAGCTAATATTCTACAGCGCAACTTAGAGCAGCTATAGTGCCCCCATTTTGTTTTTTTTTTTGTTCTGTATAAAAAAATTGTGTGTTGACACTTGAACAATTATGTCAGTATGTAATTTCATTCAATGTAACATTTACTCAGATGTCGGCAGGAATTTTACTTTTGACGTCTCAAAACGAACAGGAACAGGGCAGGACAGGCTGAATTTGAACATTACACCGGATTAACGAAGGAAACCATTAATGTTATAACTTTTTAAATGTCTGAACCCATCCAGTTTTTCCTTACAAATTCTGGGCAGCATATCGTGTGAAAAAGATTTTTCTGGTGACATCATGAGGAAGTATTTTTTGAGCAATTTGTGGTTGACATGGTCCCGAAGATTTTATCCAGAAAGCTTTCAGTGATCGTTTGTAACAAAAGAGAATTTCAAGGGGATTGGTGACTAACAGACAGACAATAAACCACTTTTAATAAGGCTTTGTTTTCCACGAAACCGTAGAAATAGTCCCAGTAAATAACACACTGAGCTCTTGATTATTTTGTGACCATGAGATTAAGATTGAATTAAAGTTTGCCGCTGCTGTCACGGGTAAAAACAAAACAAAAAAATACCTCTAGAAAATTTATTTGGAATGAAGGGGAAGTTATGAATGAATGAATATTTCGGATTATTCAAATCGAAGCTAAGTCAACTGTTGTGTGAAACTATATATTTGGCAGACACGAAATTTCAACATCAGATTAAACTTCTTTAATATTTCATTTCCACAAAGTTGAACTGTACTTATTTCAGTTATTAACTTATTTTGTAGTATGCAGTATATCAGTCAAACTGTCAACAGAACTTGCCAGTTAATCAGAGAAAAGACACTCTCTGTTTGAAAACTTTTTTGCGTATAACAAAAAAAAAAAACAATTAAACTTTGCAAAGTAACTACTTTTTAAAAATGTTGAAATAAAAAGTAATAAGTAAATGATAGGAAGAAGTGGGTAAATGCATTCATTCAAAATCTACGTTTGTAAACTTTAATGGTAAAACAAATTAAAATGCGTTCACGTATTTGGACAAAAATGAGAGAGATTCATAAGTAAAATCAAAGTTTGTGCACAAAGAAATTCATATGCTGGCCCGCATATCGTATGCAACGAGAAATATAATCCAAACTCAGGGTCGTAGAGAAAAAATCCGGGCTCTCAAAAAGTCTGCCCCCTCCTCCGTTTCTTTACACGAGAAGATTTATGCTGTAATTAACTGCTTTTTACTAGAAACTGAATACATATAACATATATATATACAGTCAGTACATATTAAGCAAAATAAGTGATAATATCAAATGAAGAATATACTATTTCATTTTGTTTTCGTTACTATAAAAATGTCGTCCAGTACAGGTTCAAGAACGGCTATAAAATGATTGTAGTTTCGAAAGAGCTATAAAATTCTCAAGATATCATCAATTATTCACTCTTCTTACCTACCTGGATCTGGTTCCGTCCTATTGTCGTTCATTTTATACCTACAGTGTGAACAGTGTTCGATGTTCGCGCTAACGAATCAAGGAGTTCATTAAATATTAATTGGGTTGGGACTCATGACACAGCTTACATACAAGGGACGAAAATTTATGTTTACTTCACTTTCTACATTCTCAAGCCGCAACGCACCGCCATCATTTATATCGCTTGTTCCGAAAGTTAATCATTAATTTACAGGCTGTTCTTGATTAGACGTATGAGACGAAAATAAAGAAATTTGATATTTATGGGAAGAATAAGATGCAAACCTGATTCTTGTTTTATATTGATAAAGATTGTAAATATGAAACTTACTGCATTCATCATGAGACCTAAATGAATGTTCTGATGAAATTTGCCTCACTATGGAATTTCGACTATAACGGAACGGTAACGGAAATATGCAATTGAGAGTTTTAGAAATGATACTTTTTTGATTGTTTATTTGCTTTCAATGGTAGCTTGGTTTTAGCTGATATTATTCCCTTCTTGTTTTGATATTAGACCGAAAAGCCCTTGTAAACTCGTCTTCCTATTATTTTACCATTGCTGATCTACTGGTTTTATAATTTTAGCTTTTTTTTTAATTTTAGTCCCTCTTCTCAAATTATATATTGATATAAATACTGAAAACTTTCTGGGAGATTAGAAAATTCCCAAGCTAGTACATCGTTACTATAAGCGCCATAAACAGAGATAAATAAACCATAAGGCTTTTTTGTGGAGTTTATTTCTACATCTTCAGAGCAATTAATTAGGTAATGGAAAGAATGATAAAGCGCTGCAATTTCACTAAATGGCTTTATTCTAATTATTGTCTTTGGCAGTTAATTCACTACTACACGATTTTGGCTCTTTCTTACCAATGGCTTCAGTTCGCCGTGCGGCTATAATGTATCGACATTAAACATAACATAATTGCCTACTCAATAAAATGAACGACCTTAATAAAAGTGACTCAATCATAGCAAATATAGCTCATAAAATGCTAAATAGATAACCAACTTTTTCGTCTATGTCTCTATTACTTAATACTTTTGTGTACAGCCGAGTATGAGAAAGTTATTTTTTGCCATTGGTGGGAATGTGTGTATGCATATGTATATATCCAGATGATAATAGAATAGAGTAAAAATAGACACATTCTTCAAAGGATGTAAATCGGAATGCAATAGAATCTTGTAAGCTACTATTTGATTTTATATGGTTTAAGAAGGTTAGAAAGAGGACGTAATGACAATATTTCATCGTTCAATACCTCAATTATTCACTAAACTTTCATCCCGGTCGTCATGGATGTGTTGAGTTCGTCTCTGTGCTTGTCTCCGCTGCTATAAGCTATCACTTGCACAGCATTAAGTGCGATGATAGTGAAACTAAAGCACACTCTTAATGAAAATAAAATGTGGGGAAGAAGAAGAAAAGAAAAGATAACAATAGCAAAACATAGGCTGTGTGTGGTGAACAGGAAACAAACTTATAATACTATACATATGTTTTGTCCCCAAGCCTTTAAGGCGATCATTCCCTCCTTCTATAGAAATCTGATATAGTCGATGCCACATCGGATGCTCTTTATTTACATACGCACACATGTAGTTGCTACCAATCAGTCAATAATTCTATTATATGTAGTAATGTAGTAAAATTCGAAAGGAAAAAGGCGAAATTCCTGCAAGCAATTCAGCAAATAAAATGAATGAAATGGGATGCATGAATGAAAATCCAATTTTATGACTTTCAATTTAAACTAACAGAACGTAGAACATAGTACCACCAATACCGTATACACAATTTTCAATTACATTTGGATTTCAGAGCTAATATTATAATAATATGCGCTAAATGCCACATTACCGCAATCATTCAACAATTCAACATCAATCTAAATATTTCTTCATCTAAAAATAAGTAAATATTTTCTGGTAATATACATATTGTACATATTTAGTGCAGCAAGACTCCTTCTTGAAAGTCCCCGATTGAAGTCAAGGTGAAAAATGTTGATAGAAACATATTGAAATCCAAGTTAGCTTTTCTCATCTAAATGTAAGATTTCAAATAGTAATCGATCAGTATACTGGAAACCTAGAAGTTGATCATAAAAGCTTCACTTTATTTCCAACGACCTAAACCTATTTCATGACCATTTCATGGCTTACCCTAAGAAAATAAGTGTCTGTTTGGATTCAAGGGATGTAAAATGAATGTTTGCTAGAGATGGACTGTGTTAGTACAACATTCATTCTTGCAAAAATAATAAAGGCTGCTTTGCTACTGTGATCGCTTTAGACAAAAGATTTTGATACATTAATTTTGTTCTCGAAAACACATAGGAAAACGAATTCATGGCAATTACTATGGGCGTAAATCGTTTTATATGGTTAGCATTATATAGAATGGAAAAAATCTGGGCTATATGTCCATATGTATATGTATTTGGTGCATAGTTATACTCTTTAGCACAATTTTCCGATATAACAGAATAGGAAGAATACTTATATTTCACTTTAAATTTCTTATACAGTGAATCCGAAAATATATTTTTTTTTTTGTAATTTATTGATCTGTAATTCGTTGAGAAAATCTGTAGACAACGATTACTTGCGAGTGCGGTTCGCTGAGTACAATGTCATTCGATGATTGTTCGATGAGTACAATGTTAAATTGACTGATATGATAAGTATTTTGTATTCGTCACCTTTTCCCAAAGCAATCAGAAGTACGAGTCCATATGCACTTCTCGTAAGGAGAACAGTGACCAAAATGTTTATTGCCTGAACAACCTCGAATTTTATCCGCTTTGTTTAACGACATTGCGTTGGTTATTGGTTTTCTCAATGTCCATTCCCTATGCATAACTAATGGTCCGGTGAAGACGAGGGGCCCTTCGAAGCTGCTTAAATTTCAACTATGTGACACAATAAGGTCAAATTTACATATTGCCGCCTTGACCCTGGACTATCTGCTAAACTATTGCACAAAAAGGCACAAAGGGTTACGTTATTAGGATCCCGAAAATAATGGAATTTTGCTCTTTGCTTTGGATAGCTAATATATGTTTAGAAAAGTGTTCATTTTAGGTTCAAGTTAGTTCTTGTGTCTGCTTATGCGCAATCATAAAAATTTATTACAGTGTGAATTTTTAGATTAGAAAATTCGAATCATTTGAAAAATAAAGAATAGGTTTTTCTACTTTCATTCCATTTCCGTGTTTCTCCAGAACTTGAACTCGAAGAGAGAAGAAGCAAATGTTAACTTATGGCATTCGTATATGTGTGTATCATTTAATTGGCAGCAATCACTAGAAGTAGTGCATGGTGTAATTTTCAGTCGCAATACATGTGTATCAAGTTGTTTTATGTATTATTCATGCTAATCGTTTAATTATATTCTGTGGGGCTTACTCATTTACCGGGAATCCGAAGCATATTGCAGACAGGTTTCAAACCCTATTATGCGAGTAAATGCTCTAGTCACAGCAACGTCCACTTAATCGGTGGAAAATGTTCGGAGTAAAAGTTCAATTGCATCTAAAATATTCAGCCGTGAAAATACTAATTCTCATGCTTATTTGGGTTCAAGTTTTTCCTAAACTTAGAAAAATGTTTGTTTCTTGATACTTAGAACCTACAAACTTCCATATTAAATACTCCAGTGAACATTTCAACGATTTTGGTACATCTCAATTAAATACCCCTTGATTTATTACTATTCACTAACTACATTCAATACGATACCAACAATTCATTTGGATTGGAGTCGTTAAAGTTTTTTTTTTAATTTAATGTGTGCGGTCTTGCATGCATAAACTGTGAAAATTATTTGACACTGATCGTCGTAAACTATCAGTAAAATAAGCATCCCGTCCAATATACATATACATTTCCTACGAGAAGTTCGTTAAAATGTCACATAATTTAACCACTTTATTCTCTTGTAAATTCCAAGGTATTCTGGGCTCGTATAACTCGTAAGGTCACTGATCAGAAGATTGGACAAGTATCTTCAAACTTCTAAGCAATAAAGAACTGCCATTTTGTTTCTGGAATACAATTCTTTTGAGACTTTAGTTAACGTCCAATCATGAATAACACAAGTTTTACTCATGGAAGTCGGACCGAATCAGTGAAATTTGATGCCCTACCACACGACGATTTTTTATATTTATGAACAAAATCTGCCATTTTCAAATTTCGGGTATAATTAAATTACTCTTATAAAAATTCGAACAAGTATTTTTGGAGTCCAACTCGGATGTTAACTTTGAAATATTGTGTGAGAATTTCATAAAATCGATTTGCTTATAAATTAACACGTATTTTATTTGATTGTATTCAGAATCTTACGAAAGTCGTATTTCAAATTTGATGACTTTGGTTTGAATTCAGGTAGAATTACGTCTCCATCACATCAGAAATTGGTTAGAGCGCCTTCAATGCAGCAGATTCTATGTTGCAAAATTCATAATGATTGATAAGCAAAGGATTTCGAAAATATGTTTTTAGAAATAATTTTTCCACTGAGCTCTTACAAATATATTTGCATTTTCGATCTGTAAGCCAACAATATTCATCTCCGGTTTAACCATTTCAACCGAACAAGATTATGGGTATACAGGGCATGAATGAACATAAAAAGGTTATGTTAGGCTTTCGACTGAAGCAAAGTGTGGACATATACTGCACCAGGTCTTATTAAACTGGTTACACATTAGCCTCCATCATAGTTTACATTGTGGAACCCACAGCAGTTTAGCCTGGTAATTAATATCACCATCTACCCGCAGAATATGCAGCACCATAAATAATGTATTAATTTGTTGCATTTGAATAGCAACATTATTACGAATTTTGCTATAGGAAGCTTCAGGGTTGGGAATCGTGGCGTAGGTAGGCGTTCATATAGTAGAAGATTAGTAGCTATTTATAGTAATAGACTGGATATCGGATCACACATGGATTGCAAGAATCGAAGAATAGTATATTGTCAGAAAAACTGTGGTTTACGTTGTGATTAAAGGAATTAGGATATTTGTTGGGGCTGTGGTGAATTGAATTATTTTATTGTTGAACTAATAAAACGTGGGAATCAAACTAATAAAGCGTGGGAATTCAAAGTTCGATAAAATGTTAATAGAGCCGAAATATTTCAAAAAACCTTAAGCTTTTGGTCTTTTAAAATATCTATTTAATATTGGAAATAACTGATGTCAATAATAGGAAAAACTATGATTGTTAAGAGAAGCTAACATATCAAGCTGATTATTGACGCAAATATCTATGTATATATTATATTTATTTTAAAAACCCTTTCTCCATTGTGATTGTAATTATTTAAAAAAATAAAGTTAAATGAAAATCAAAACGCATTTAAATCATAACTCCAATGTAAAAGTGAGACAGAAACTGGGAGCGTTCCATAAAATTTGATATTTCTGGAACATTAATGGGGTTATTCGGTGAATTTCCAAAAATTAGTTAAGCTGCGATTAAAATATTCTGGGCACACTGGCCTAAACACCACTAGCAAAAATAATGAGGTACGTGCAGCATTTAGCGGTATGAACTATTAAGAAACAAGGGTACCATCAATCAACAACCCTCTGCCGAGACCAAAATAGGAAAATTGCAATTATGAGTAACACTACTTATATTGTAACTTGGTGTTTTAAAATTTCCATGATTTGCTATTCCTGATGGTGCCACAGGTAGAAAATGTTCCAATTACGGACAATCTGAAGCAAAATAATGTGCCAAGTCAACATCATAGGTGAGATCTGACCCCGGAAAACTACCACATCTATACTAAGTAAACATAAGAAAAGTCAAAAAGCAACATTTTCTCATTACAATTATAATTACAGCTGAAGTGATTTAATATATAGGCGACCAATTGCACGAACTGTTCATCAATTTATGCTCAAGGTTTTGGACAGCGGCTCAAAGCCTGATGAGTGCCAACGAGACATTATCGGCCCCTCGCTTCGAGCATAATGATTTTGTATTCATTTGATGTGAACAATTCTGTATGAATGTTTTTCCATCCGAATATAGCTAAGAATGCAAAATATTTTGCTTCATATATTGGAATATGACCATTAGATGCACCATTTTTTCATCGACTTCATAGCATAGCCAAGGTAAAACTGTACACGGCCATGAGAGAATTCGGTATCCCTACGAAATTGATAAGACTGACTAAGTTGACTCTGACCAATGGGCGAGTCCAGATAAAATCAGCAGGATCAGTCTCGAAACCATTCGACATCAACAAAGGTGTAAGAAAAGGAAATGCCCTATCGTGCATCCTTTTTAATCTGGCCAAGGAAAAAGGGATCCGTGATGTTGAGGTAAATGTGAGAGGCACCATCCTCTTTAAGTCCACTCAATTACTGGCCTATGCTGCCGACATCGATATCATAGGAAGATCTAGATCCTGCCCTGCACATCAATGAAGGCAAGACGAAATATATGGTCGCAACGTCAGCACCAACAACATCAAATCGCACTAATCAAACGGGAAGAATAAAGATAGGAGACTACAACTTTGAGACCGATAACACCTATGATGATAAAATCCTTGCACGGTTGTGCAAACACCGATAGAGCTTATTTCAGCTTACAAAACTCTTCCGCTCGAAACGACTCACCATAGGGTCAAAACTCACTGATTGTAGAAGACATTGACCTTGCCAGTCCCTCATGTATTCCTTGGAGACCTGGATTTTATTTTTTTTTGGGGAAGAGTGGGTAAATGCATTTACACTCCCGGACTCTCGGTTCGGTACGCCGTCGGACCACAAACTAAACACCTCCCCATCGTCAAAGAGTTAGCCTGGAACCGTTTGTCGCATTACTTCGGGCTAGTCCCCGAACTCTCCCGCGTTGCAGAGCCTTCAAATCAGGGAATTCCATTCACTAACTTGAGTGGAGAGGAGGAAGGGAACTGTCAGTTCAAGGAACCCCCTGCCATCCGGCTCCTCCACTGGTCGAGCTCTATCTTCTAAGCAACGAGAAGGACCCGAACGTAATGGGCAATGCGGCTCCACCTGTTAGTAAGGAAATAGCCAGTCAGTCTCACCATGCTTCCTATTCAACCACGCACCTAAGTTGCCGATGAGCCGTGCAGTCCATCTGCCTCTAGATTCATTTTGCCAAGAGAGCTGCCACTCTTCTAGGGTGCGTTGCCGTTCTTCACGAGCAACAACCTTCCTTGGCTCATCCCCCCTGCGCTTGTATATGGCCTGACGCTCCTTAAGAAGAAGGGCAACGGGAATCACTCCCGTGATCACCATCACGACCGGTTCAGAGACAGTGCGGTACGCAGACACCACCCGCAAAGCCCCCCGTCTTTGTACTTGCGCGAGACGTTTACGATATACATCCTTGCCAAGAGCGTCAGCCCATACCTCCGCGCCTTAAAGTAGGATAGATTGCGTTGAACTCATCAGGAGACGTCGCTTACTAGACGTAGGACCCCCAATGTTTGCCATTAACCTACTTAACGCTGGAATCTCAGCTGCAGCCTTGTTTGCTGCTGCTTTGATTTGCTCAGAAAAGCTTATCTTTAAGTCAAGAGTCAGCCCGAGGTACTTTACCGCTGGTTTTGACTCGATTATCGACTCGCCGAACGATATGGGACGCAGGGTCGGAATTCTCTTTTTAGTCAGGTTTTTTTCCAGTGCAAGGTTGAAACCATGAGTAGTCATCCATCCGCTTATCCGTAGCATCAATATACCAAGTCTGCTTTGCGCCTATTCGACAGTGCGTAAAACAACAAGCGCCGCGACATCATCTGCATAGCCGACCAGGCGCGACTCTTCTGGCATGTCGAGTTTATGTAAACTATCATAGGTAGCGTTCCAGGGGTCCGGCCCTAGGATGGATCCCTGTGCTACCCCAGACGTGACCTGCCTCGAACGGCCGTCGAACGGCACCCACGACTTGCATGACAGCATCAATTGTGGATCTCCCTTCTCTAAAACCAAACTGCCGGGGAGATGAACCTCCGGCAGCGCGTATCGCTTTAGCGAGTCTACCTCTGATGAGCATTTCGAGCGTGTGGGCGGTATGAAGACGGCAACTCGGGGTCGTGTTTCCCTTTGTGGATCAGTGCAAGTCTCACTACCTTCCAACGAGCAGGGAAAGTGCCCGCTTTCAGACAAGCGTTGAACGCGCCGAGCGGTAGCTCTGCCGGTGTTGGAATACCAGTTTGTATAGCTCTGCTTGAACGATCGGGTCCTGGCGCCTTCTTGCTTTTCATAGTGAGGACTGCTTGTTCCAACTCTTTTATAGAGAAAAGTGTACAGCCTTCCTGTGCATGGAGGCTCCGCAGACCGTGATTATCAGGTTCATAACTGATTTTACAACAGTGTCGGCTGCAGCGCCACCGTCCCCAGGAGTACCCTCCAGCGTGGCCCCACCTGTTCCAAGAGTTTCGACAAACCTCCCGGTGTTCACTTTCGCGACGTTTCATGCACAGAACGAGCGCCGGGGTGGCGCACACCAAGAGTTTGTGTCCATCACTTCGAAGGCAATGTATTGATGGTCACTTACCGAGAAATTTTCCAGAACTCTCTACCCGTCCACCAGCGACACCAGTGATTCCAACGCGAAGGTTACGTCTGGAATGCTTTCTTCGCAGCCCGGGCGCTGGAACGTTGGGGTGGATCTGGTGTTTAGAAGTACCAGTCTTGTTCTCGCCACCATTTCCAGAATTCGTTTCCCTCTGGAGTCTGTGTGAGGCATGCCCCACTCAAGTTTCCTAGCATTGAAGTCACGCCCGACCAAGATCCGCCCGTCTGTGCCTAAGATAGCGTCCTCCAAAGCATAAAGCCTGCGTCGAAAGTTCGGTATCGTCTCATTCGGCGTAAGATAGACACTAAAAAACGTTATCCGTGAACGCCGAATCCAGACAAAGCCATCTCCTCGGCCTTGGGTAAGAACCCTAAGGAGAGTGCCATCCCGAACCCAGATGGCAGCGATACCTGATATTTCAGGGTGCCATGAATCTGGGTCCTTGTTTTGGTACTGCTCGCTGATGAGTACTAAATCAGCTTTGGTCTCCGCAGCGAACTACGCTAGCAACTCATGAGCGGTTGCACTCCGGTGCATATTAATTTGTAGGATGCGAATCACGTTGACCGCGTCCTAGCTCTTTCCAGTTCTGCTCTGAAGACTGGACACCGCCCCGAGCCCGCAGTGTGCGCAACGTTCTCATCAGACGAGCCACGGTCCCTGCATAGGACAAAGCTTTCCCTTTCGTTGCAGGTGTTCGCTTTATGGCCTGC
The DNA here is from genome assembly GCF_905115235.1 of Hermetia illucens. Lineage (NCBI taxonomy): Eukaryota > Metazoa > Arthropoda > Insecta > Diptera > Stratiomyidae > Hermetia > Hermetia illucens. Next base: position 64,452 of record NC_051851.1, on the reverse strand, counting down.
CTGACCGCATTTATGGAATGTTGCCCTTCTGTCAGGTCCCCGACAGGTTGCAGATGTGTACCCATAGTCCAAACATCTGCAACATTTGGTTGGGGCGGCCCGGATTCGTATCCTACACACTACACAACCAATTCTTATTTTCCCGCTATTTAGAAGCTTCCTCGCGTATTGGTCGGCAACTTTAACCACAGCGATTTTTTGGCCCTGGGAGTTCGCAGAGGTGATACCAATCCGGGCATTGGTTACCTCCAGACATTCACGTTTGATGGCCTCTTCTACCTCGATCTTTTCTATGAGGCAGTGATGGTCTCGAATTTCCAGAGAACACGTAGGTTTTAGGCTGGAAACCAAATCTTTTTCTCCCAGAATATAGGGCGAGAAGTGTGGACACAGCGCTAAAGTGAACTGGCGATCAAAGAGAACTCTTCTCCAGGAATCCACTGTCAACCTGAGAGAAAGAGGCATTCTTCGAAAGAATACCGTTCTTTCTCCTTTGGAGATTGCATACTCTTTATCTGTTAAAGGTAGAAAGAAATTGTAAGTGGTATTGTAAATACTAAGAAAAGAAAAACAAAAACTAGATGTAAATTAGAGTACTTATTCTAATTTATATCTAATTTTTGTTGTAACGGGCCAAAAGGTTCATTAGTTTAACTAAGTAGTTAGTTTAACCTTCTCGCCCGTTATCTTAGACTTACTTGGTTAGACTAAGGAATTTTTAACCTTCTCACCCTTTACAATATAATTAAGGTTAGCTAGCTTAATGTGTCGGGATGGCTAGTCACATCGAAAGGTCGCGGTTCAAATCGGAGTGGCAGAGGAATTTGTCTTGTGACAGAATAGTCGACTCAGCTGTGAATGAATACTTGAGTCAGATCAGTGTGAGCGCAATGCTGACCACATTGTGTACCGTTGCGGTCTTGAATGAAGTGCTCTTACACACTTCAAGACTCAGATCCAATTAGATTGTCGTGACAACGATTATTATTATTATAATCAAGTTAGAAATAAAATAAACAATGTTAGAAAAGTAAGCCACTTCAATAAAAAAATGTTGAATGTTGCATACTTTCCACCTTGCAAGTTAGCATTCACCCTTTTTAAATTGTGATATACATATATAGAACCATTTTCCTATCATTGGAAGTTGACTGCTGATCGCTACTGGCTCAAGGTTATTATACATAATTATTAATATATATTAATTTCCCGTATCTTTGCAACTTCTGTTATTTATAATACAGATACGAGAACATTAAACGGTTGCTGCAGGATCAAAACATTTACAGCTCCATACTAATGCATAATTTGTTAAAACTTGTTTTGCTCGTTATTAGCACCCATAAGATCGCCAAACAGCCACACATTGATTCACTACTTCTTGAACTTCTTTCTAGTTTTTATTTAATCTAAGAAAACATTTTTTTATCTTAAAATTGTTCCTGTGGTTTTAATATCTGGTTTTTCACTTGTGGATTATCCATACTGCATGTGTAGTATGTATGTATATGATACAACATATCTGGCAGTGTCACATATGTGTTTTGAGTTTACAGACATATACTTACATGCCTACGTTTGTGTTCCCCGAGTACAGCCGGGTGCCATCTTTGCTTCATACATGTAGAATGTGTATTTTATATTTGACGAAATCTCTTTATCCACAATAGATTTTTAGTACGGTCGTATAAGTTGTTTGAGGAGCATGAACAAGTTGTATAGTAGAGTTTTATATTGCTTTCATCTATGATACAGTGATTAATTTTTTGAAAGTTCAAGTAACTGTTGTGAGATGCTATGCTATTAATATATTGAAAATTTGTTCGATTTTAAGTGCTAGTTCAAATCTGGTGCATAGATATATAACAATAGTAACGGCGATAATGAAAATCTTTAATTGTGCATAATCGGCCAAAACGACTGTTGTAAAAAAGTGTGAATTAAAGATGATTTGCAGTCAATTGGAAGAAAGCAAAATTTTAATTTGATATAGTTTGTAAATAAGATAAGAATTGGCGGAATAACGTATTGGTATTTGTTTACCTCATTTAACTCAAGCGTGATTTGTGAAAATTCTTTGCGTAGATATTTTGAGTGAAAATTATACTTGTGTTTGACAATTTTCTTCGGAATATTGGATGGAAAACTTTTTTAACTTTTAAAAATTTCTTTATCGCTAATTTTGTGATTTACAATTGTGCATTAGTCAACGGGTGATAATTGATTTGTCCTCTAAGAATGGAGAGTTTTGTTATATACGATGTTTACATATTCAAGTAAGTACTTTTCATGGGCATACTGGTTTCTTAATCTTTCAAGAATAAGTAAACTCGGTGGAATTTTCTAAAATGTATTCCCTTCTGGGCGTAGCTCAATCAAAGTATATTCTTGCCCTTGTATCTACCATAACAAGAATCATTCAACCTTAGAACCTAAGAAAGTCAAAATTTACTAAATCTGTGAACTAGTTGATAATATCAAGCTACACTTAAGTGTATCATATAATGGCATTTATAGAGGAAGCTTCAATTATGCTTATAAAAAAAGAAAAGCCAAAATCCAAACGAAAATAAAATACTAAGTTCAATTCTATTTAACAAAGAATCACAATTATAATACTACCTACGTAGCCTTTTATGGTCTTCTAATATTTGATTTCGTTACCCCTTCGGGATTAATTACTTTAATAAACTACTGCATAGGATTGGTGCGGGAAGCGTCCAGCTTACACACCCTAAATAGGTTGATGTTGATATATGTATGTATAAGTAGAAGTCAATAAAATGGGGTGCGATTTGAATACTATGTTGGCTTGCTGCATTAAATTTTTAGGTTTAACGCTGTCCGCTTCTTCTACCGATAGAAAGAAACTCCGCACAGTCATGCTCCCAAACGATGGGGGAGAGGTTGCTGCTACCGAGTGCTCAAACCGCGCATAAAAGTTGATTGCAGTGTTGTGTAAAAATGCAGGACTTTCATCCCTTGATTGTGATTGGTGTTGGATACTAATTTCTATCCCCCCTCACTTTACACATTCTATATAAAGGGCAGAACATTGGCTTGTGTACATAAACCCTCGGCATGTCCAACAATATGGGAACAGTCTCGTTCAGTAATGGCGACCGAACATCCCTTCCACATAAATGGATACGAAAAATATACAGTACCTCAAACAAAATACGAACACATGGTGACGAAAACGTGTTTTGAGCTACAGAGGACTACATATAACAAAAGTTGCATAACAAACTGAAGAACGTTTTGGAATATTTTCTCTGCATGCTACTGTCCCTTCAACACGTTCAGTGTTGAGAGTAAATATGTTTTGTCCTTTATATATACATATCTGGATGCTTCCAAGAGAAATTTAAGCGTGTTAGTGCGGGAGCCTTTTCCGTTTTATATAGAGGGCAAAGAAAACGCGATAAAATTACTGTCGTATAAGAAAAGCCTTTCGTTTTCTTCATAGGTACATAAAAATTCTTCAAGTCTCAGGTCTTAAGAAAAAAAGCCCGGACGCTATATTTTTATGGCATTTGGTCATAAACTTGATTGTAGTGTAGCTGGCTGATTGTTGTGTGTTGTTTTTCCTAGTTTTTTCTTCTACGTTTCCTGCAGAAGGAAGACGAAAACACAAAAGGAAAATCCATCATCGGCAACTTGGCCGAAGCGTGTGTGTTTAATATTACTTTTATTTCTTATTAACGAGATCGTTTACTGGCATTTTGTTCTGTTATTAAAGGAACAGAGAACTGTGAGTACACCTATTCGATTGCAACAATTATTATCAATCAAAGTGCAACAAATTGTTATTGGGCCGCGAGCATACGGGAATGGAATGGTATGTGGTGTATTTTTTATTATTCTTTTTCTATTCCAAATTAACGATTTAACGAAACGACGTAAATTGTGTTACAAACCCCATTACCTGCAATATTCGCTGGTTTGAGGAATGTCATCTCGGTGATTATGAAGGTCGACAAATTTGAAGCCGAACTCAATAGCATTTCGAGGACGGACAAATGGGTTAACAGATATTCTGTCATATGGTGTCATATTCAAATTAGTCTCACGCTGATTTGCATGCTCAAGGACGAACGAGCCGTTCTCCGTTTATCGTTTGGTTGTGGAAAGTGTATAGAACAATATGGTAAAAAGTTAAAGTGTATTGCTTGCTCCTTTTCCACTGATCCAGAAATCATTAGTAACATGTGCAAGTCAAGCGTGTGTAGATTTATATTTTCCATCGGATTCTCGTCCCCTTTCTTGTTAACCCTCGGCTAAAATTTTGTCCTTTCATTGTTGAAAATTATTATAAAATGCTTTTCATGTTAGAAGCTAATTATGTGTTTCAACTGAACAAACTTTCCTTATTAAAACTTTTGCATATACCATACAATGACGACAGATAATAATGAATTTGATTACAAAAAGCTGCCCTGGAAGTGCCAAGTGAAAACAATGCTTTTAAAGGGGCGTTAACGTGAGTGGTTAGATAAAAAAGTTTTGTGAATATTTATTTTATGTGTTTATAATGTGTTTTTACTAAGGTGATATAAAAAGGCAATGGTTCGTAGTTTTATTGAATGTTGTAGCGGCTTCAGGGATTTTCCTGTAAAATATTTATATAAAGTAGCTTCTGGCAAATTTAGAAAAGTAGATTTACCTTGCCACAAATCTTAAAAAGCGGCTTTATTCGCGAAAAGCTGAATTTATGTCTAAAATGAATTTCAATCCGATGGGCTTTTGTATTACTTTTCCCCCCATGTATTTATTATATATACATCTATTGCAAATGGATGCAAATGTGGTTTTCAAGTTTCTTTATTCATTTCTTTTTCTTCGAACTGTTTCACTGTTCATGTAAACTGAGACGAATTTTCCTATCAATAAATGTTGCTAATGAAATTATTACTAAACTTAAAGGGTTGTACCTAAATGAAAAATGTCTTCTTTAAAGTGCACATAATACACTGTGGAATGGAACATTTTAAAGAAATTAAAAGATTTTCATACTTTTCCACCACTTGGTTCACAATTCAGTAGTTTTTGTTCGACGTTATTTTTAATACTATATTATATTATAATACTTAAAATCTTCACTTCTCATCAAATAGTTCCCCACATAGCATGAACCTAAGTCGATGAAGTCACCGTTGATATGAAAGTAAGATTGAGTCGCAGATTGTTTTTTTTTTCGTCGAATAACAACTAACTCCATATGATCTTAGCTTGGAGATACACTCAGAGTATTCCAAATTATCCAGTTTTCCCAACTGAGTTCTCAAACAATTTTATTTAACTGCATTAGCAAATAGTTCCAGTTTTATTTATTCCTTTCTTTGGTGCTTCCTATTGTTGAAACGTAATAACTACCTCATGAAATACCTTATCATTAGATAGGTAAGCAGTTTCCATTCTGACATAAGAGTAGAAAAAACACAGCAAAAATAAAACAAGTCTTAAGGCGGAAGCTCGTAGTCGTCTTGTGGATTTTTTATGTAAAAATATTTGAGTACACGCTATCCCAAAAACCACAAACATTGAAGCTACAACGAAGTACTCCGTTCACACGTCCTTACACGCCTCTGTGCTAGCCAGGTTCGGGAATATGGGGGGCAGGGGTCCTCTGAGCGCATCTATCGAGCTAGGTTCAAGGCCGAAATTTCCTATGTTCTGGTTACTCGAATCAGTGAAAAATAACCTATTCCGGCTTCCAACTTCGTTTTGGTGTGTCAGATAGAGATACTATAATTTCTCAACATTGTTCCCGTCTAGGTTCCACGTACACTTGACTTCATCTTTCAGATTTAAGTTTTCACGCCTTTTTTCAGAAGCAAATATTCCTAAGCCTCAATTTCCCTTCTATCCTTGGTAGTTTACCACAAGCACTGCTCGTTTTTTTTGTGTTTGTTTTTGGAACTTAGGTGGCTACCTAATCGCCTTCCCAAAGTCTCTGGATCTACGGGCTTTGCGGCTATATGTTGAGCTTCTGAGGAGTGTTCTTCCCTAACTGTTTGTGAAATAGCAATCTCTTCGTTTCAGTAACTGAAAAATTTAATAGTCTTTCTTCTTCGTCGGGAAGAAGTAACGGGTAAGATGAATCTTTGATGGAATATGGAGGCAATTGGTTAAATGTTCCGTCCTCAATGATTAATCCCCACTTTGTTCTCTAAAAGAAGATTGAATTCTCGCGATCCCTTTTGCTTAATTTTGTTTACCTAATAATAATACTGCGATTGGTGTTTCTTCGTTGATAAGCACTGTGGGCAGGAGTTTTCCATATGTTGCAACAATTTTTGAAGTGAGGGAGGTCGAATGTGCAGTCATTCTTGGGTGTTTTCCGCGATTTTCCTTTTCCATCAGAGAGAGTTGAACTAAAGATTGTAACTCATAGAATTTTCCAGAGTTAATTGTTTCGTGCAGTTTTCTCTAAATTTTGAGGACTTTATAGTCTGAAAACTGGGAAAGTTAGCAAACGTGGTGAAATTGACTGGGGGTGCTAGTGTTTTGCTATGAACTTGAAATAGAAACTCGCCAATTAACCAGCAATGTTAATGACCGGAAAAAAGTTAAGGATAGAAAAGTGCCAAAATTATTAGAAAAAAAAAGGAAAATGTAGCGTATGAAAGAGATTGGAATCTGTGCTGTGAGTAGTATTTATATTCTATCGCTGATAGCTAGTTAGCAGTGCGTTCCGCTGGTTATTCAACAGAGGTTGCTAATCAAACAGCTACAGCCGCCGAAATTTTTGACCCGGGAATGTCCTCGATTGCAAGAGAGTGGAATGCGAGAAGCTAATGATCTGAGGCAGGAGGAACATTGATCAAGAATGCGATCCGCGGTGGGTCATTCCTTTCGATCGCGGTACTCAAGTCCGGAGTTTTCCGGCTCCACGCGCGATTGAACCGTTGTTATTTTTCGTTTTTAGTTTTAGCACGCGTATTGGTCATTTGTTAGGCTCGCGTGAATCTGCTTGTTTGTTTATTTTTCAGGATCTAATGCGTAACCGCGCACAACAAAGGACATGTGAATTTTTATAAAATGGCACGTAAGGGAAGTGTTCCAAGGACCCCCTACATTTCCTAGCCTGACTAGCACAGATGCGTGCAAGCTGGTGTCCCCGGAGCACTTCGATGGAGCTTCAATTTTTGTTTGCGGACTTTTACTTTCTTTTTAGGTTTTTGGGATAGCTTTTCCTTTTTGGTCTTGTTCGGCCACTCAGGATGGTCTTTTGACCACCGCCCAACCATCCTTGCCATGACACTCGTAGTATATATGCATTGAGTATACCCCATATTCAATACGATATGATAGTCACATTTTATCTCTTAGGTAACAACAATTTCACTCGAAAGAAACAACTTTGACCTATCATAACTTTGTTAGTAGGTTTAAAAATATTAAATAACCTCCAAAGAGTAATGATCAACCCCGAGGTGACATTAAAATTTCATTTGTTTTGATGTAAGCATATCTTCTTCGGCAAGTCGATTTTGTTGATCTTTTGTGTAAGAGTATTCATCGTCGAATATAGCCGATATTCAATTCGATGTGGCACCGATATTTTATCTCTTAGGGAGTAGCTATTCGCTGCGTAAGAGGCAACAATGATTAACTATAACTTTGTTATTAATAATAGCATACTAGGATTTCCACGAAACTTGCTAGTATGAAGCTTCTTATTAAAATGTATATTGCTGCAATTGACTTCGCAGTAAATTTTCAAAGTATAATAATATTATATTATTATTTCAGTAGATATCGTTACAAAGAGTATTTCGGAGCCTAGACATCATGTACGTGAACCACCTTAATTTTTTCAACAAAACCTCAAAAAGGTTTCCAAAAGTTGCGTGATTAATGACAAAGGGTGTAGGGAAATTCGAATTACATGACAAATTCGAATAAGTGCTGTTGTTTTTGCCAGCGCAGTAAAGTATACCGCAAAAAGGGTTGCTTTGTATATAAACTGCTTAGAGAAAAAAATTGATGTTTCTTCTAAGCCTATTATTGCCGTTATACTGATTATGCTGGAAAGGACATTTTCGCGGCTATCTTTGCTTTCAAAAGTAATAAAACCATGGAATTTGTCAGTCTCCCAGTACTTTCTTATAATTAGTGTAAGAAACTTTCAATTACCTTGAAATTTTCTCTGGAAGTACTTGCACGGAAAAATGCGTTTTCCATCCCGATTTAAAATTTAAAAAATCCTCCAAATGTATTACCTACAACATTCATTTGTTTCAACCGTTCATAAATTATAGAACCACAAGAAAACTTTAGTTTTTTTTGGTCGTGAAGCTTTTGGAAATATGTTTATAATACAAATCAGGCAACTTTTGTGAAACAATGGAGCAAAAAGTGTGTAAAATGAATATGAGAAACGTAAAATTTCTGCGCTTCATGAACGGCGAAATTTCTCGCAATTTAGAATGAAACCCTGATATTATCGTGATATTTTTGGGTGAGTCCAAAACTTAGGGTACGCAAAAATCTCTGGTCGCCAGCAAGTCCTAAGTTATCGGAAAATTTTTAACTCTGCGTCAAATACAACAAAGGAGTGTCGCAGACACTCCAGTTTGGAAAACTCTAACAGAGTAACCGAACGTCCATTACATGCGAACGCTTAAAGCACCTATGTTAAAGCTGGAATATTGGAAAATTAGGGCACATTCCACAGATTATCACCAGACGTTGATAAATGAATGGGATAAGGTAAAGCATATTCCAATGTGTCACCTTTATATTTTCACTTTTTATGCTTAGATTATCTGGCTCCATAATAGAGGGTTTGACCTACCGATCCAAATGGATTTACCAGTTATGGGCATGATTTGAGGAAAGAACCGCGTTATTTTGGGCGTCCGTTCGGTGACGGATCTGTTATAATTTGAGCAACGTTTTCGGCACTTGGCACGTCGATAGAGACGGCGTTCGACGCATTCACCTAAGGCTGCCAAGAAATTCTGCGCTTTAACTTCTTGTCGTATTTCGATCGGTTAAACTAATGATAACGCGGTAGTTCATTTCCGGCGGTTTACAAAAGCCTGACTTGTCACTAATAAAGTAAGCATTCAAGATTGACCTTCACGTTTTCCTGACTCAAACCTAAAAGAAAATCGATTAGACAACAAGTTGAAAAGGGCAATCAAGGATGCCTGGAAAAAAAATTGAACGATCAAGAATGTTGTTTCTGGTTTGCTAGTATGTCCCACCTTAGTTATCAAAACCGACTGGAAGCTAATTCAATATTAAAATGGGTTTTTATCATTGTTTTCTTCATTTGATATTCAACATTTATTTATTTATTTTTCAAAATTTTAGGGTGGATAGGTTCTGAGAATGAGACCTGTTACACTTTTGGGGCATACATTCTGAACCGACACTCTCCTATGTTTCACCCAATGATTGCTGTATACAATTTCTGAATAAAGCCGGTGTGACAAACGGACAAACAGACATTGAATCGATTCTAATAAAGTTTTATTTCACACAAAACCTTAACAAAAGTTTAAAAATATGAGTGGTTCTATCATTTATGAATGGTTGAAAAAAAAACACCATTTTGAAAAAAAATAAATGCTGTAAGCGATACAATTAAGATACTTAAACAAATGCAAGTATTTTCAGAAAAACGTTTAAGGTAATTAACCATTTGTAACAGTAATTATAGGAAATGCTCGGAAAAAGTACTGTGGTTCTATTGTTTATGAACGCACTGTATAAGCGTTGCATTTACTGCAAACCGGTCAGCTTCAATTTACTGCAAAAGTTGTTCTTGGTATAAGTACCGAACTTAAGACGCTAATTAGTTAAAAAAAACGCGTCCTAAGTGTAAGCAAGAAGCGAATTGAAATTACCTTGTAAGTCGAAGCAAAAGCGTCTTAATCAGGTTTAATCAGTAATGAATATCATTTGTCGGTTTGATTCAGGAATACAGGTGCCATCGGACAGGATCGTGGAGCCAGTCAATGAGTACAGCGCACAAGTTCTGAACTCGAAATAAAATGTTATTTTCCTACTATTACTACAAATACGCTTTGCCCAGTTGCCCCTGAGTGTACAACAAAAATTAAAATTAACATTCCCTTCAAGAAATATAAATTGCATGAAATAAATGCTCTGTTTCCAATATTTGTCTGTGATCATCGAAAATAGATAGGAGACAGTAATCAGGGTTTTGTCGAATGAAGAGAAGAGAATTATAGTAAATCCTTACTTGTGTTAGATATCTTTGCAACGAATCTCATCATTATCATCAATCTTTAAATGAGATTTTACTGTTCTTATTTTATTCAAAGAGAATTCTGCTCCTGTAGTAGAAGACAATGTTTTCGAAGTTTTTTTCCCTCATTCATTTTGCTGCGTGATTCATATAATTGGCAGTTGTGAGCATGCCCTGGCTTTCTGGTTGCCATGTAAACCGCCGAATCGTCCAATGATGAAAAGCCATTTCTTGCAGCCATATTGAATCGATATCAAGCTGGCTAACATTGGGTAAAAGCCATTTCAGTCCAACACACTGCCAGTAGGGTGCAAGAACGAAACTGGATTTAACTCCACGTCAAAAACACTTGGCGACTAAAATAGTTTCACAGAGAGGGTGAAAATTGTTTCAGTAATGGTTTAGCAATTCGTCAGAAGTATTTGAGTGAAAAGCATTCATTCAACAATAATATTCTTTCTTGAATTTTGCATTAGATAAACTTGATAAAGCAGTTCTTTTACAGAAAAAAGACACTTTTTGCGCAATTTTCATATGCAGTCATTAATGGAAGGTATCCAAAAAATTTTGTGCGGCAACCATCTCGCAGAGAATTGTTATTCTAATAAGATATCATGGGGTGTTCTTTTTGGATGCTCAGCTTAGCCGACGTAATTTTATGCTGATGTTATCCATGCAGCCCATATTCTGTAGGTATGTATTTCTCAAGTCAAGTAGAAGTAGAAGACGGTTTATCTTCCAACGAAAATTCCATTTTAACAAAATTTATAGCTTTTTATTTCGCTTTCAACCTACACTGATGGCCGGTTGATCTGTTAAAATGGAAATGAGATTATTCTGTTTAGATTGGGAAAATAAGTAGGGAGGCGAAGGCGAAAGGAAAAATCGTGATATCTTGTCGAGAATTTATGGGCGCTATTATGTGTTACAATGTTCACTTATGGGTTGCTTCATGTAAATTATTTCGTGTCGTGGAAGGTCAAATATTCACCGTAAAGAAGTTTTGAATTCTAAATTATTTTCATGCAATTTCCGCCTAGCCTTTGGTTGATATGCTCACGAAATTCACATCAATATTTCATAGTAATCTACAAATGTGTCCATCAATTTATTTATGGCGATACTGCTGATTTGAATTTTTCGCAGATTTTTAAAAAAAAATTCAGTTTCCGGAAACCATTCAATTTCCCCAATATGAGGACAATCGGCTTTTCGGAAATTGTCAATCTCAGAACCTTAACATAATCAAATAGCAATCACCTTGCTCACTTTTATGAGACATACATCGATTGAAATAATTGTCGATTATTGGCAACTTAATTGATTAATGAATATACTGCAAAACAGCATATTTTAATGTGGAATGCATGATAAATCGTGATGAAATAACTACTAACTACTGTTAAACCAGATATCCGATTTAGAAAACCAATTGTACTGTTTGTGGAGCAGAGTGAAGAGTGATTTTGAAAAGGCTGTAAAAAATGGCATTGCTTTTTGCAAATAGTATTTTTACCATTTTCCCTCACAGTGCTACAGACCTGGTTTCCTTCGACATTTCCAACTAGTTACCTCGGTTCAGTAACCGTGTCCTCCAATTTCTTATATCTAAAGCAATTAACCGTCAGCATCTTTTCTTCGATTTTCCGACTGGCCTTATTCTTTCAATTTTCAATTTGAATACACTTTCAGGCCCATACGCTATGTTCGAATCATGGGCGAGACCTTTAGCTCACTATAGAGTTCATACAACACTTTGTTTTACCTGATGCGGCACTCATCCCCCGTGCGAACTGATTTCAATATTCTCTACAAGATCTTGCTTTTAAAGGCATTCCGTATTTTTATTGTTGCCTGAGTTAAGGTCCTGACTTCTCTCCCATAACACAGGTCTAATGATCAACAGACGTATATACGCAGCTTCGTCTTCCTGTGTATGTATTTTGAAATAAGACTGGGGAGTGCCGGATGGCTTAGTGGTTATAGCATTAGGCTGTCATAATGGAAGATCGCTGTTCAACTCTCATTAGCGAGAGTGAGATTTGTATCGTGGCTGGAAATTGGATACTAGTCGACTCAGTTGCGAATGAATACGTAAATCAGATCAGAGTCGTAATCACGGGCGAGTGCGAAACTGATTTCTTTGCCTTCTAGCATACCGTTAGGCTCTTAAATGAGATGATCCATTACGATTCAAGGTCTTAAATACAATTGGATTGTTGCGCCAACGATTATTATTATAATGGAAAGAATCGAGCCGTAAGTTTTTTTCGCCAGCTAGATTCTTTTCTTCATTTTGTCAATTTCATTTGTGTTCTCTGATAACTTACTTCCTATTTATTCTGTTTATGTGGTGTCCTTTTTTGGTTTGAATCATCATTATGCTTTTATTTATCTTAACTTCAACTTCCGACACTGCCATATCCAGCATCTATTTTGCATTGAAAAAAGATCGGGACAGAACAGTAATATGCTCACCGTATGCCACTATTTGGTCGGACTTAAATAGCAACGTTCTTGTGTTGTCAATGGGGAGCTCTCTGACTATATGCTGGAGTTCTAAACTGAAAAGCATACTGGCCCATCTATTGTCGTTTTTTAGTATCGATTTAAGTAGTATATTTCGAACCCACACTTGAGTTATCTTGTCCGTCATTGCTGATTTGGTGTCTTGGACTACTGGAATGTCAGATTGCAGCATTATTTTTTACACTACTGTGCGTCGTAAACCTGCTTGAAGTCGGTAAATATGTAGATACCAACATTAAACTCCCAGCATTTCTCTAAAACCTATTTCCCCTATTTGTTTATTTGAGCCTTTTACTCACTAAGACCACCTGCTTCTCTTTTGCTTACCCCGCAGGGCTGCCAATTCAGTATAACCTCGTGGGCAAGATCAGTTAAGAACTGCGGCTAGTGTCTTTATTTCTTACTTTCCTCAGTAGTTCCTCCTTCCTCAGCAGATTGTGAATCGCCCTTTTTCATTTTCCACCATCCTGTTAGTTGTTTCAGAAGCTAACATATGGTCGGGTGACAACCGGGCTTTGGGTGCTCCGAAGCTAAGCAATTAAAAACAAAATCCTCCGCATATGGGGAGTCGTCGCGGCCGATAAAGGTATGCACGATACCCTGCGTGTCCGCTTAGGAATTAATTTAGATCTGACTAGCTAACTTCATCGTGCCTTCGTTTGATCTATTTTGAGACATCTGGAATAATCCTGTGAGTCTAGCTTTATGTGAATCAACTCTTTTTTTGTCACTCCAAAATAGCTTGCTAATTGCGACGATAGATACATGACATGCCGATTGCAATATGGTGAGTCATAAAGCTGTCGAACCTCGCTCGTCAAGATGTTGACGGGGCCTTGCCTGCTATCAAACATGGTGCATCATCTGATGTTGTATGGTAAACGCACGGCGCACGCGGTAACATTCTTGTCAACAATGTAGCAACTCCGGAAGCCTTTCTTGCTAAATTCTCAAGATGGAACTTGAATTTTAGTTTTTGGTCAACTACAACTCCTAAATAGTCTATTGTTGGTTGCGAATATATGATGTATTTGTCAATGCTAATCTTTATCGACATTTGCTTCCTTCGTTTGCTGATCAAAACGACTTCGGTTTTATATTTTACGAGCGTCAGAACAGCGTCTTCTAGCCAAGACCGGATTTCAAAAATCACTGATTGTCACACCTTTGGGCAGCTGCAACAAAATTCCGTCATACGTTTTTATCTGCAGGAGAGCATCGAGGACTGATCCCTGTGGCACTATATATATACGTCTGAGGTCCATCGTCCGAATCGTAACACAAATACCTCTTTCTGAGAAATTTTATGACTATGCGCCTTAATTACTTACTTACGCATTAACAGTAGATATTGCTTTGCGGGATCCGAACTGCCTATTTGGGAGACCACCTTTCCTTTCCATGATTGGTTCAAGGTTATAGAAGATGATCCGTTCGAAAAGTTTGCCGATGCGTTCAATTGGCATATGAGTGAGCATTTACCCTTGATTGATGCCATGACTGCCTGTATGCACATGAGTCGGAATGCGCTTCTTTGCATAACGGTTATGCAACTCTTCAGACATTGGACATTCGTTTCTTGAGTACAATGTGGTGTGGCATGGAATCGTCACATGGTTTTTGTATCCTTTCAAGAACCTGCGATACCTTTCGTTCTGCGTTTCTTCGATGTCCAACCCACTGTTGCAGCTTTCTTGAAATGCCGTGCTCGCTTCCTACGCTCCATGGGAGATGATAGCATGATGGTCGCTGTACGTATATTCATCGGTCACCTGCCATTGTAGATCCTTAGATAATGTGCCGTTAACAAACGTAAGGTCTATCACCGATCCTATATCTCGTCTCCGAAAAGTATTTTCGATGCCAGTTGTTGCCAAAACGACATACATACGTGAAAATATTTCCAGTATTATCTGACTTCTTACATTTGTTTTGCGATTAACTCAATCTTCAGTCCAAGCGTTAACATCGCCAGCCATTATTATTGGGTTCTGATGGCTTACTCCGGAAGCTATTCCTTCCACCATCAATACGAATTCATCAATTATCAATTTGATTGGAAAGCGAGGAGGTATCTAGTGCCATGAAGCTGCTATTGCAGCACCGAGCAATACTATATATAAATAGTTTGAGATCAGTAAGGAAAATACGGTGGTTCATTCGACTTTTCCTTTGATTGAATTTTGTCTTCTAACAAACACAAAATCTATTTTAGTCCTCCGTGTAAAACTTCGGGCTGATTCCCATTCACACACTCTACTGCCCTTCTACACACTCAACTGCCCTTCTTGAATATCTTACCATGTCATAATACAAGATATTTTCATACTTTTGGCCCCAGGGTTACTTCTAAATTAGGGTAAAAAATTTCAATTAAATAAGTTTAAGAACAGATAGTTCTGCCCAGTTGCCGACTATTACCGGGTGCTGTTATATCAGTTTACAATCGCGAAAGCCCCAAAAGTCCGCTGCAAATAACCTTCCAATTTGGCTATTTGAGTTTGGTCTTTCATACATTATTAAAATTGGAAAGCTGCTATACATTCTTTTCTCATTTAACCATTTTTATCAAAATTTTTTTAGAGAAAGGTCGCCCATTACCTTTTTACCGCACATTTCTCATATGATTGCAATTTTATCCGTTTTTACTTTTCATGTAAATCTTGTACTTGAATAAGCCTTTCGAAAATTCCATATTTTAATTAGGAACTGCAATGTACCATTTGCGATGATTGACTATTCACTATTTCGTCGAGAGTGGGAAGAAACGGGAAATCCTCCAAAGTCTGGAATTTTCTCTGAGGCCGGAATAGAGTAATTCTTACAAAATTAAATTTGTTAGGGGATGTCGAAGATCCGCATAATTTTCACCCCGAGCCAACTCTGATTATGATGGCAAAGGTCTCGGATTAATTCAGCGGGGCGTTTGTAATTAGAGTTACATATTTTTGCTACTGATCGTTTTTCGTTCTATAAAATGAATTCAATATAGCTCACTTAAATCGATTTTTCTTTCTATTACTTCAAGCCCAATATAAACCGAATGCCAGAGAGGTGATTCAGAGGTATCGTTCACGGGGTAGCAGTTGTTTTCTACCAGAGACGCACACCACACCACTGAAATTGAACATGAATCTCTCCAAATTCTTCATTATCACATTACGCCCAAGAGCTCGAAACTTTACACGTTTCGTGTTGTCAATTGATGTACGATGGTATTTAACACACTGTACCGAAAACTACACCGAAGTCGCCGTTAAGTTTTCATGTTATTTCGAGTAGTGCAGACCCAAACATAATGATTCGAGAAATTCTAGCACAACTTTTAACCATTACAGAATGTTCCACGCTAGATGACGCACTCATATATTGGTTTTATACAGTTATTTATTGTTGGCTATCCAATGAACAATTCGATAGAAGGGGTGGGTTACATTGAACCTGATACTGGTAAGCTGACGATAATGTTTCACTATTTCTCTCTGAAATGGGAATGAATATTAATTGATGCTACCCAAAATAATGAATCTATCAAAAAGGAACTTTTACCATAGTTTTCTATATCCTGCGAAGTAGTAAGCTGTTTTTACTAAGAATTATATTTCTTCAATTCCGAGTTTAGGTGGGGCTGATTGTGTAAATGTTAGTTCATTTTAAAATACCTTCCCATTACTGCCTAAAATTTGGAAAATTTCCATGATAAAAAGATGAGTTTCATCTGGCATTTTAGCCACCTTGTTTTCTTAAAATACTACTATAAGTTTATATTATGATTCCACATGGGTAGACATTCCGTTATTCAATCCCTATGTGGAGCGTGCGTACAAAAAATGACAGGGGTGAAAACAACTTTGAATATATAAATAAAACTGGGAATCTATAAGATTGGGTGAGAATGCCTCAAGAAATGGGGGAAGCAATGGTAGCTATATAACATTTGCAGAGTTTAAAGAAAATGATTTTTCTTGGTTACAATGCGAACAGTAATGATTTCTACTATACAGAACTTCATTTTGTTTAAGACTAGATCCATGTATATTCTATTTACGGCTTCTCTGTGATGAATGCAGGCCTTAAGTTTATAGAGAGAAAAGGTTCCTAACACTGCCGCTTTGAAAGACACAATTTGATTCTCCAACAAGAACAGAAACGATAGAAATAAAGTGTTTGAATTGAAGTGTTGCATTCGACATATCAGCCTAAGGTTAAATTGCGATTATAGTTAGAACAGTAAAATATATGAATGGATTTTTATTTTATTTAGCCACAGAAGGATTTTATTAAATGGAAACATAATTTTAAAATTGCCAGCAGTTAGATATTAGGCCATCTTTTAGAAGGAAGTTGAACGGAATATTTGCCAAATTATTTTTTATTATTTAAGAGTTATACTGGCAAAATTGAGGAATTCGAAACTAGTCTACCGTTTCTCTGCTTCAAAAAGGAAGTATAAAGTTAGTTTGAGCAGTAGAGTCCATTTTCACTTTGGTAATTGTTTTCAAGACAAGCACTCAAGCCGACTGATGATTTCATTTAATGACTTCAAGCTCAGGCATTATGTATGATTAAACTTAAAATCATCTCAACATATGTTCAAATCGTTGATGGTTAATGTATATCCTAAGTAGACTGTTAACTGGAAAAAATGGAGCATTACTAGCTAAATTCGAAGAAGGCCGGTTTGAAATTTTGCTAAAAAAGACGGAGTCAGACGATACTGACGACTAAAAAATTCAATAATGTGGAATGTAAGGAGTTAAAGCTCAGGTAGGCATTAGGCGAGAGATTGGGAAGATGGTGCACTCGGACTTGAAAGGAGTTGAAGATGAAAATTGTAGTATACGCAGACACATGGTAAAATTTGATACGGCGCTTGCGTGAGAAGCATATGTAACACAGCGAAATTATTTCGATTACACATTTTTGTATTTATATAGCAAAATCAAGTTTGTCAGCTGAAGGAATCATCAGACTTCCCCTATCTGCATTGATAGACAAAATAATTAGCCGATTTATTTACCCCAGGAGCATCGCTTCTGAAATTAACAACGCAAAATTCGGTTTGCTGTTTTATCTAAAATCTAGAAATATAGCTACATCAACATGCAAATCAGGCTTTTGCATGTGGTACGTTCTCTGTATGCTAATATACGAAAACTGTAAGTTTTAAGCATATATTACCATTTGTTCGTGGGGTGGCATAGAAGTATTTTAAGCTTAATATTTTTCCCCGCACATATTCAATATTTTTATTAACACTTTCGGCAATATTTATGTTCACTCTTCTCGCTTCATTCGTGCTGTCGGTAGTACTAAATCGTTTTTAAGGTTTTATCTAAAACAAAACCTTATTAAAATCGGTTTACGATCTGTCTGTCTGTCCGTCACACGCATTTTTCTCGAAGGCGGGCCTAGTGATTGACACCAAATTTGGTAGAAAAGTGGGAACTCTGAACGCTCACGCATACAGTGAGTTACATCCTTTTAGGTCGAATTTAAGGAAGTTGTAAATTTTTTTTTCTCCAAATATAGTCATTTAGGATATCAAATGAAAGATCTCGATTCGTACTTGCCGAAGCCGATCTTAGTTTTGACATTTGTTGGAGGGTGGATATTTTACATAATATGTGCATTTATTACATGCTATGTACTAATGGGGCAAATGCACACTCAAATGTCTTTATATAAGAAATAGCCAAAGCATCCAGCTTTCGGTTTCCCGACTTGTTATTTTTTTGCTGGTGGTTTAATATTGAGCAAGGGAACTCTGAACAGAAATTGAAACTAATTCTACGCTGATAGAAGCTTAGAAGACCTGATGAAAGTTATTGCGGGCCCCCATTAAATTTCGCAATCAACCCAATATTTCCAACTAATAGAAAATTCTAAATCCGGGGACTGGATTCCATACAATAAGCTTTGTAATCAATACAATAAGTTGTGTTATCATAGAAACTTGTAAACTTGAACTGCTGAAGCTACTGATTTTCTGGATACAAGAATAAGATATTATTTGAGAGTAATTCCGTGGTATTTCTAGCGATTAAATTAATCCAAATTATAAAAACTTGTTTTTCCTATTCGCTAGTGTTGATTTATATTTGCAAATTCCGATATTTCAGGAACCACTTGTTCCCTTCATCATTATTTTAAATGAGATATTCATGGGAAATTATTATTACTCAGGGTGAGCAATTGCTTTCTGAGAATTATTAGGCCCATTGAAAGGTAAATTTACCGAAACTTGCTATTCACTACTACTTGTGTGAATCTCCACTACTAAAGTACATGTGTCATCTAAACTTCAACTTTACGTACCGCGAACTGCTAGCCTCCAGGAGAAATTTAACTTCCATATTCCACAGAACTGAGTGGAAGAACGGTGATGTGCTGCAAGGTTGCGACACCAATTTTTTATCGACTGAGTGAGTGTGAGTTTTACATACAACATATCTGAATTGCACAGTCTTGCATGGTATGCAAGCGTTTTCCATGCGAAGGTAGCAACGATACAACCGCCATCTTAACTTTAAATTCAGCGTGATATCGTATAAGCTGATGGAGTCAGAGCGGGGGTGAAATGAAAAATCGGGGCAGTTCGCTCAAAGTCCATAGAAATATAGAAGGAAACGAATGGACAGACAAACTAGCAAGGTGAACCTTCGTTGCCGCAGTCTGTGTTCCGCCGGTAGTTATGGGAAGCGAGATCTACTTGCACCACTTGTTAATTGCTGACTTCTGATAGTACAAGCTGACAATCTGTGATAAATTAAGAATATTTGGGGCGCACCATCGGACCCGGCGAACCTTATTTTAGAATAATGCTTCTCATGCATATGTCGTCATCATCTTAGCCTCGAAGTTCAGTAAGGATCGCTTTCATGATCCGTCTATCGTTCGGCAGTTTTCTTGATTAGGAAAGTTGAAGTGAATGTAAATAAGAATGAATATAGTACCGTATGTCGCATTACAAAAGAGCATGGAAGTAGTAATGACCCAATCAAGGGCGTTAATAGTAGACCCCTTATTCACGATGATAAGCGGCTTACCAGATGGATGATGAATTCTCTTCTCGTGAATGATATGGTTAATTACCGCAAAAACCGTATACAAACTGCTTTCCCGAACAGAAGCTATATAATCTAGAACATCAATGCATTCAAGTGGAGTAAAAGCATTAGGCTTGGTGGTCTATCAACTGGTATTGCAGTATTTGCAGTTGCTGCGGACCGCTCTCCCAGTTATTTTTAAATTTTGGGATTCTGCGATCTTTACCAAATGACGTACATGTGAATGATTGATAAATACTGAGTGCAATATCTTTTGGGATATTTGCGTGCTCCCTGCTGTAGCAAAAGCAATAATTCCGAAATGAATACAAAAACTTCTTTTTTTTTCCAGCTCCGGCCAACCTTTGGTCTGAAGTGTGGGGGAATTTATGTTTGGTATCATTCGCACCCATGTTGTGTTTTGCGAATTAAAAAAATCCAAATTATAAAGCGTATAACACATACTAGTCACTCCGGTCAAATATTCCCAGGGCAGAGGAAAAGCAGCGTTCGATGAGTTCCCTCTGGCCTGGTATGAAAGCGTAAACCATCTTCATCCCCTTTAGGCTTGGTCGATAAAAGAGAGCTTGGTTCTCGCTCTGCATTTTTCTGTATTAGCCACGTGGAGTATTGCGTGGAATTCAAACTCCCAACTAACTTGCTTTAAACTAGCTTTTCGAATGCTTTTGATAGAGTCAAGAGCAGATTTTCTACGAGAAGGACTACTCTGGAGAACCTAATACTGTTCTCAGAGCGCCATATAGACAATTGCGGAAAATGTTATGTGTTGCATCGAATTTAAAGTCTATTACCAATGTTATTCATGTTGCTTTGTCAGGAGAGAATATCATTTTTCAATTTCGTGTCGTAGGCAATGGCCTAAATTCTTTGTATTTTTGACGGGCAAGGAGATTCGGACTACGAATAATATCAACAAAACCAATGTTCCCAGTCTAACGTGTTATAGCCCTTTTCCTATCCGTACCAACGGAGAGAATATCGACCGCAAAAAATCCTAGCCAAAAAGTTTGAGATTTGCGGTATGAGGCTTAGAATTGCGACAATTATATCGGACACGCTATAGCACCCTGCATCGATTTAAAATATGGAGTGCACCAAAAAGCTTACAAATCTAGGTAAAGTATTCCCTTTAAGATTGGGGCCGAAATCGCTGCTACTCGACGCTTGAAAAACTGAAAGTAAAAAATAAGTTATATCTTCAACAACACCAACATCGAATTGAACTTATTTTCTTTCTGTATCTACCGGCGACGTAATGTAAACAAATAGCTGCTATCTGTCAATAGCTCAAGTTTACATCACTGATTATTTGCAATGTGCTACCATCATCTTTTAAAAAGAAGTTTGTGTTATATGTATGTGTATATATTTT
Organism: Hermetia illucens; assembly: GCF_905115235.1. Taxonomy (NCBI): domain Eukaryota; kingdom Metazoa; phylum Arthropoda; class Insecta; order Diptera; family Stratiomyidae; genus Hermetia; species Hermetia illucens. The sequence continues at coordinate 43,253 of NC_051851.1, read as the reverse complement.
GCATACTATGGCTTAAATTATCTAAACGTAGAAGGAAAACTTTGAAGTTGGAAAAAAGGGCCTGTATAAATTATTTTCAAAAATTTAGATAATTTGATAATTAATTACAGAATTTCATAACATATTCCCAACAATATTTCAATCATAGCTTTCGTAGTCCTTATTTAAGTAAATAAGTAAACAATTATTGCTGGTACTTTAACCTTTCGCTTTATATAATTCTCACTTCGTGCTGTGCAGTTTTTCTGCGTGAATTACTTTTTGCCCGGGGTTGTAAAATGCTTACAATGAAAATCTAATTATTTGTCTGCTGAGCTGCAGATTTCACTTAAATTAAACCTGCTGGAGCTATTTAGTACCCGGCATTGCGTATAATGACAAAATGAAAATTTTTGCTGAAAATGCTACTTGCTCCCCCAGGTCTGATTGTCCAGTTTTATAGCTTTAAATGCCTCTTTATTGTGTCTATCACTTCCTATGCCGCATACCGTACAGGGTGATCTACCTAATCAACTCTACTCTTTGAATACTCTAATATAAAAACATACAGACCAAACCCGGCAAAAAGGTTTTTTGATATTTGGGTCATTTTGCTGACCTTACAAATGTTTATATAAAGTTTGCTTGACGCTTACGGTTAATGCGATTGATTTCATTGGTAAAAGAGTAATCATTGCCCGCAGCCACATCCGACTGCAAATGAATAAAATTATTAGACACCCTCTAGCAACTAGCGTAAATAAACTTAAACTCACTTTCTTCATAAACCATTAACTTTACTTTGATTCTGGAATTATTTAGGCAAACTTTCTTGCAAGTGTTGTTCCTGTGTAGGGAAATCCTCCGCTTTCCGAAAACCTGACTAAAAAATGGCCGAAGGATTTTCATTATTGACAGCACTAAAAACACAAACAAGTTCTTTGGACGGCCCGGGTAATTAATTGACATGGAGTTGAAAGACTCCTGAAAAGGCCAGGCAGAATGGTGCGTTCTTCATTTTAGGCGCTTGGGAAATTTGATGAAGGATTTTAATTTCTTTGAAATCTATTTAATGCCGCGCGGTTTGAAGAACACATGGCCATAAATTTCAATTTAATTCTACGACCTAAAATCCAAGGGATGTGTAATTACAATGAGAAGAATTCAGGGAATTGCAGATGTATAGAGTTGTTCCTTTATAGGATAGCTCAATAAGTATGTAGGTTACTTAGATCAAATCGGTTTATGGTCATAAACGCAGATAGATTTCGTTGAATAGATTGGGGCGGACACAATTAAAACATTCCATTTTTCCGTAGCGCTTTTAATTTATTTGGGTTAGTAAAGTGAATATTGTAAAACTTCTAAACCCATCGCTTGCAGCGACTTCTTGTATATTTGGAAACACAAGAGAAGGACAAATCTTAAACTGAACCTTTTTGTGATGGATCGATATTGGTTGATTTTCTGATATTAAAATTTGTCCGGTTCAAATCAATGAATTAATTTCGCTAACTCCATCATCAGATCATGGCCTTAGTTGCTTGTGCGTTTTTTTATTTTGGAGTCTGAAACTTGAATTATCATTTAACTTATGATAGCACAAAGCACTGTTTTGCTTTTTCTATCATATTCAATATCGGTGTCCACAACGGGCGACGCATAAGAGCCATTATCCATACAGCAAATGCTGGGGTGACTCGCTTTATTAAAAATGGACTGTCACGATATGTGGCCATTTGGTTGAAAGACTTCACTGATGAAATTACTATGTAGTTTTACTATACTATCATTAAAAAAGGATACTTTCTCTTTCTCTTCCCTAAGTTTCTTGGATAGGGTGAATTAATTCATATTCGTGACTTGTATACTATATGGCTTTAAGTGAGTATTGCAGACGCCTGAGGATTTCATCCTGTTTCTGTTTATGTATTCAGTTCGTCTTTCGCTTAAAAGCGTTTTGATTTCATCTAGGATATACACATATAGAAAACATTTCTCGAGGATTTATGACTCCAAAGTTTTATTACATCTTCGTTTTCAGTTAGCTGATTCTAATATTTGATTTGATTTTCTTATTCGAATTCAGATAGGTATATATTCTCCTCCTGAATGTCCGCTAGATTTACATCAGCAAAGGACGTATGGTCGCGTACTATGAGTATCCCAAACTACGTCACATTTGCATGTTATCGATTCGATTTGCTTATCAAGACAATTATTTGGCATTGCAAATAATTACAAAATAGAATTTTTTTAAGCTAGTTGATTTTTAAGGTTTTGTTTGTAAAACAAAACCCCCCATGCCGAATTTTGTACTTCTGGGATGAATGAATATAAGGGGGGTTGCCGGGTAAATTTCTAAAATTTGGAAATATGCTATTATTAACTTTATTTGTGCAGATATCGGAACGGGATGTATTTTGAGGCCTAGATTTCGTAGAGGTGCACCACTGTGATTTTTTTTCAGATTTTTCGGTTGGATAGGTTCTGAGAACGAGACCTGTTACACTTTTTGGGGGTCATATTTTGAGCTCCCTCTTCCCTATGTTTGTCACGATATCAAATATGGAACCAGTTTAGAAAAGTACTATTATAATTGAGCCCTTTCATTTAATAGTCCACATGGCCATATTTTAGATCACATGCTCCCACCAAGTTTCATGACAATCGATTCAGCCGTTTCTGAATAAATCGGGCAGACAGACAGATATCGACTCGATTCTAATAAGGTTTTGTTTCACACAAAACCTTAACAATATCCGTTACGCAACCTTCGGAGTGACCAAGCCAGGTAAATGGTTCATCAACGGAGATAATTGGCTTTAGAATGCGGGTCCGTGGGAAGAAACGCATCTACCATAAGTTTCTCGACGATAAAACACTGGCTAATTGGCAAATTTACAAAACTGCTTCCGGTTCGCAAAAGATCTACACGACAAACTAGACACGAAGGGCGGCGAGAGAGATCTGTATCGACATGTGAGAAGCCGACACCAACGTACACAGGACATCGAACCCTTTTGTTGCGTAAACGTCAGAACGGTAGTTTGCATACTAACTGACGAGCTGCGACGAATAGATGACGAAAATATTTCAAGCAGATACCAAAGGAAGAATTTGTTAATCCGCTGCAAGCATTGACGACATTTGGAACAATCGCACCTGTTAGCGCAACTGAAGTCGAGGAAGTTAAAAAACGAATGAAATCGAGGAAATCAACATTATCCGACGACATGACATCTGAGCTCTGAAAAGCGAAGAGGTGCTCCCCAACCCAACCAGTGATTTCTTCAATCGGGTTATTGAGGAAGGTAAAATAGCATCTGACTGGCAAGAAAGCACCACCGTTGCAATATAGGAAAAGAAAAGAAGTCGAGCTGAGTATTCAAATTACCGTCGGATCCGGCTCTTGTCCGATACCTTGAACATTTTTAAACAGATTCCTGCCAACCGTATTCGCAACATCACTCAAATAAACGTGCATCAAGCCGAGTTTGTCAAGAACTGCTGAACTACTGCGCTGCTGCATGCTCTCACCACTTCTCTTTGTTCTTGTTGTGCATACTGTCACACAGGACACTCGAGGTCCAGCATCCTATTTGGGGCTGCTTTATGCAGATAATGTTTTCCTAGCGTCTCATAGCAAAGGTGATCTCGAACAACATGTCCAAAAATGGAAAGATCACTCATGTAGCGTGGTCTCAGATTGAATCTGAGTAAAACGAAATTTTTGTCGACCGATCCCCACGAAATAGGTACTATCACTGTCAGTGGCAATAACCTGCCCAGAACTGAACAATTTAAATATCTTAGGTCAATATCTAGAATTTATTGCAGTGTCATCGAACCTGTCGCTTCGATGAGTGTTGGTCGACTACAAAGTAAGGAAGGAATGAACGGCGTCTCGCGGTAATGAAGAAGCAGATGCTGCGTTGAACCAGTGGCGTAACACGACGTAGGGTTGTACCGATCATGGAAAAAACTGCGATAGAGGCATTTTCGAAGGAATGGTCACGTAATTCGCAGTAAGGAGAAAGCACTTGCCAAAATTGGTCTGAACATTGAAGTTGATGCTAAACGACCAAAACGCAGGCTAAAACAGCGGTGGCTTGTTACTCTGGATGAGGATTTGAAAGCCTAGCGACTGCATCCAGGATATTTTTCTCTGTTTCAAATGACAGTGTACTGTTTCATCAGGAAAACTACATTTGGGAGGAACAACTGCCGATAATTTCAATTTCAATTTATTTCCTTAGTGATTTACAACTAGACAATGATTACTTACGGCTAGCTTAAATAATAGCTAATTGTACTTAACTCTATAAAATAGGTGACTATTACATAGTTTGGCCAACCTGACCTTCTCCGTAATCTACTTTACTGTGTATATGATTCTGTATATGCATTGATCTTGACAATTTTTAGGAAATCTGCCGATCCAATGCCCGACTTTCTAACATGCGCAGATGTGTTCTATACGTCTTGATTTACAAGTATTATGTATTATGTGCGGTTCCGTGAGTGTAATTACATGATTACATGTCCCACAACAATTTAAACAATTCAAGTGTCAAGCCGAAACGCTCATTTCTAATTGAGATCTTAAGATTTTCTTGAATTACAATTTATCAATGTCAACAAAAAACATATACAATAGAGGAATATTTACAGCCAACTATGCCCAAATATATGTTAAGAATATCACTTCACATTGGAAAGCTGTATAGCTTTTTATGACTTGTTATATAGATACACATAAAAAAGAAAACCACGTAGATGACTAATTCATGTAAACCATGCGCAGAACGCAGCGCGTAAGTTGGATGCTATCCCGCACCTACCCGCAAGTGTAACCAGGGTTTTCGTTCCGCATTGAATCTCGAAGTGGTGATTCTGGCAAAAGTTCCCAAAATCCAACGCGAATCAGTTAATAAATTTATGCTTCCAATAATTCTGTAATGGGACGTGAATCAATTACTGCGGTCCAATATCAGCAACATCACAATATTGTATTCCTACACACCAATGGAGACTACTGTTATAAAGTTTACAGAGTCTTTCTAGAAAAAGCATAACGATGGTGTAATGTTTGTAATTTGAGCCCATGAGTTTCCACTCTTCAAATACTGACTGTGTAACATAATCTTTCAGTAGTGTTCACTAGAGGCTATCAGAAAATCCTGTCCCTTCATTAATAGTGCTCTTGTGTCTGGTGCTAGGAGCTATGGACAACTGGAGGTGGGCATGATACGCCACAATTGCTATACCACACATTTCTCCATCAATACTTCTGAGTCAAAAAATGTTGCTACCAATCAACTAATAGTAGTTAGTGTAATGCGTCATAGCTAAATTACGTGGGTTCCACACGTTTTTCGTTAAGCCGACAAGTGAGTGTCAAAAGTAGACCTCCTTAGCAAAGAGTAATTGAAACAAAATATAAACTTCTCGGCAGGGAGAAGGTTTAGGCACACCATCGAAGACTGATAGAGGATGGTTGATGCGCTATATCCTAGGCTTAGTTACAATAATTATATTCACATCTACATGTTCAATCATCAACATTTTATACTAAATAGTATCGAGAATCTCTTAATGTACACCTCCTGTCTTCTGCGAAAAGTTCCCAGAATTGCTTAATGTACGCTCCTTTGTGGAGTGTAGGACATCCAAACAATCTCTTTGTTGTTTTTTTTTTCAATTTTAATTTTCAATGACACTGTGATACGCTCACAGCAATAAGTGCCATCAGATTGAGAGGCTGGTGTTCTACCCTCTCAACCATTGCCCTGTCATTATTAATGCAAGGAAATATTCCAAAAATTTGATTTGCACAAAGTAAACATAAAACTAATATATCGCCTACATTTCAAGGTCTTTGCTTCAGCTTCTGTAGAAAGCATGAATAAGTGAGCCATAAATATTTATAACACCATATATTACCACCTGCGGTTGGGAAGAATGTCAACTATATCAAAAGAATGAAAACTAGATCACACTTCACTATGAGTTGCATGAGAAAATACTGTAATGCTGGCAACCAAAAAGGGTTGTTCTTTGGATTGTAAAAGAAAATACAAGCAGAAACATTTTCAGTTTTAAAAGTTATATTGGTATACAAGGCAATAAAATGGAAAATAGGTGCATGTTTGGATGACGCTTCTTTTCAAAGGCGGGTTTTCGTTCACGGTCGATTTTTATTTTCTTTATAAAATTACCCATACCCATGGTTACTTTTCCCTAATAATCTCACATTGGGCATGGCAGTTACTATAAATTTTGTTAAAATATTTTTTTAGAATTCAACCAATTTAATTGTAAGAGATTTTGGCATGACATTGTTCGGCTATGAAAAATCATTAAGTATAGTCATAAAGAAATAAAAGCTTGGATTTCAAATCAATTTAGAACACAAATTCAATTAATTATTTTAAGAGGATATTTAAAGGATCCGGAGTCAGTTTTCTCCAAACTTTTCTTTTAAAGGTTTCAAAGAATTGCTATTCCAAATCAAGTTTTTCTATAAATTCCTTTCATAAGGATTGTTGACGTGCGTTGCTTGTATTAAAACCATTAAGAAAAAACATTTACCTGTTAAAGTCAGGAATATAAAAAGGCCGCAGCGTAGAATAGATTTGTAACTATCTATAAGAAATTCAAAAAAAAAACCGAAACAGGAGAAAGATATGAGAACAACTGAATGACTCAATTCTAATTCGAAACTTGTTCTGGTAGGAAACTGAAAACTAGATAATGCCTTTTGAAGATAATAATTTATTTTCTTGAGCCCTTCGCAGCGATAACTATGTATGTAAGCCGCAGCTGTAGGATCTGACTTTATTTTAGGTTGGTTTTTGAAACGATTGGGTCTTTTCACCTAATTCGAAGTTTTCATTTCAGGCGGTGAGAACGAAAAATTGTGGCAGGTGTTTAATATCTTTCTTCTTTTCTGTAATCGTTAAAAGAAATTAATGATTCAATTCAAAACTGTTCTGTTCTGGGGTAGTGCAAGACAATTTCTTTAGGTCGAACATTTGTTTAAAAATTTTTAAATGAAGTTAAGATCATGACAGTATAATCTAAATGGAACGTTATTCATTCTTAGTATAGTGGGCAGGCTTGTTAGGATTCATGAAGGATATCTGCGTACACATAATTATTTATGTGACATAGGTTAAAACACCTTACCGAATCCGGAACTTGAAAAGAAATTCACTTCTTTAGTTGATAATATGGAATGCTCCTGATAAGCTGCTTCCGTACAACAACACAGGTTGAACATATATATATATGCAACAGCCTTCAAATTCAATTAATCGTCAGACTGGCCAAATAGTATTACCCAGTATTCATTTTGAACCGACTTTCCACACTTAAAGCAAGGATCCATTTCTGTGGGAGAAATTATATTACCAATTCTTCAAATTCTTCTGAAATAGATCACCTTTTGTACTGCTGCTCAAAATATTGTAAAGCATTCGTTATTTTTCCTATTGGCGGAAATATAGTTTAATTGGTTCTTCAGTACTTAACAACTTAGAGCCATTTACCCAAGAGCGGTGACTTTGGGAAAGGGATTACACTTATTATACTTGCACTTCCTTTGTCCTATTTAGTATTTGCTAAAAAATTGCTACAGAAGTCAATAGAGTGTAAGTACCTGGTTCACAGCATGCTTATCAGTTCTTTTAATAATTTGGTTCCGACTTTGTGAAAACAGAAATAGTTGCACTTATTCCGAACTACCACTGAATATCGTGACATCTACAAGCAGTTTCTCAAAATCGAAATTCTACAAATCAAAATAAAGCCAATGACCTGTCGTTAGTTATGTAATGTAATTTCGTCCGTTGTTAATAATTGGCTGACATTTACCCTGGCAATTTGGGTTCTTTAATTTTTAAAATAGGATCTTCTCCCCTCAAAGAAGGAATCGATCTTGATTAATTCATTCCTTTTTGAATGCTATGGGCTCTAGAGTGGAATAATAAATGTTTAAATTAGAAAACTGCTTTGTAAATGAATCCGTACAGTCAGTACGGACAATGATGTTGTTCAATGTTCCATCATTCGAATCACTTTTCAAGAAAATCCAAAATTTTATTTTATTTCTTATATACATACATGTATGCATAGTGTGAAGTGTCATGACTTATGGATATGCGTAAAAGCATTAAGAATAATTTAAGAGTCCAAAGCCAATAAATTGTGTATCGATTGAGGTTGTACTGGGAGCGTAAATTACAACTAACTCAACAACTGACCGGCTTGGATGTCAGCCAGTTCCATTGCTAGCCATTTGGGCACTAAATTTTACAATCGTTTAAAAACGCGTCAAAAACCTCTAAAAGTAAATTTTATGTCTTTCGCACATTAAAAATTTATTTTTATTCTGCTCATAAAAATTAGAAAAACTATGTGTTGTATATCTTCCGTACTACTGCAGATTCTGATTACTGAATGAATGCTTTCGCGTCTTTTGACAACTGATCACAGGTGAAATATTGCTAGAAATCTGCTCTCCTGCTTTGAATTTTCGAAAATGACTCTGACTGTCTCTTAGATTTCCTTATTTTTTTTCTTGGGCGGTGTGCAATGAGCACATGATCTTCTGGTAAGCCGAGGCAGGCGTACCTATCCGCCGAGCCAGTCCCACACGCACACTATCGTGACCATTACTTGAAGCTAGTCTGGTGTAGAAATTAAGGTGGGATGCGCCACTCGTGACGACCATATTTGAATTTGCCAAGTATGCTGCCCGCCACCGGCACTTAAATAACTTGTCTGGCCATGATGGTTCGGGGTATGGAAGAATGGCGGTAGGGCCGCATAGTGGGCTCGAGTGATTTTGCACAGACTTTTTCCTACAGTTGAGTGCACCTGATGAGTTGTGTGCTGGAATACAATAGTGCGGTGTGAGATAGTGAATGATGTGACTCAAGTCGGTGTGTATAATAAAGCAATGAAGTAATAAACGCTTGTGTATTGATCAGCGGTTATCACGTGTTGATTGCACCATGTGTGATATTCGATAGATGAACTAGCCGGACATTTTACTGCATTTGGGTTTATGTAGCTCGGGTGAGTAGAAATTGCTAACTAAATACACAAATAACATACATTTATATGTGCAATAAACCAGCGAAATGTTATTGATAAAGCTGTGATTTTAGTTTTTGAATACAATTAAATTGAATTTCGAGTATTTTTATAATATAGTAGAATCTCGATGATCCGTATCGTCAAGGGACTGACGGTTTGATACGGATTGTTGGGATTACCTATTATAGATAGTACAAAATAAAGAAATTTAATATTGGGATCCGGCAAATTTGTACGAATAAGCCGGAAATACGAATAATCGGGATGGGAATTATCGGGATACAATATATTTGGTATTTGTGTATTTGTGTAGAAGAATGGTAATCAGCGTTATATATGCGTTAGTTAGTTTAGAGAGTTACACTACATATATAGCTCATATCCAGAGGAATTATATTTAATAAGGCAACCTATGTTTCCCATAATTGATAAAAGGCAAAAACATGATTCATTAATTAAGCTGAATAAGACATGTCGATTTCGATTCTAGAGTGTTTTTCTAATATACCCAAATGTGAAGCATAGTCTATGGAATATGGAATAACTCATAAAAATAAGAGCTTCTTACGTCTAAATATATATGGCAATTATTTTCTTAGTGTTTTCTGAACATAGATCTAACTGAAATAGCAATTCACTATAGGGTCCAGATTTCAAAAAATCGTTAGGTAACTAATTATTCCTGATTTTTCCGTGTTAAGCTTAAACAATATTTTAGTTTGATGGTCCCATGAAATTCACACTCATCCTGATAGGTTGAGTGTCAATTATCACCACGGGCCTGAAAATTGACAATGTGTGCAGATATATATGCAGATGTAACTCTGTAGCAACTGCAAAAGTCCGGTAGATTTAAAGACTGATTTGTATATAGGGTTGCCATAAATCCCTATGTGTGGCATAGTACATCAACCACAACTACTCGCCATCGCTGTCGGTCCCTAGCATTGCAACAGCTTGGACGATTTTCTGAGAAGCTAGCACTCCTCCATCACCAATACTTTCGGGTATTTAAAGTTGCAACTGCTGAATCGCAAAAAGGGCGACGCTTATTACACTGCGAGTAGACGCAATAGCGACATGCAAGTGAAGGGGTATCAGGTGATGGTCCTTTTCGAAGCCGACGTCAGCACCTCTTTTGTTACGCACATTCAGAAGATAACTTCTCAATCTAATGCCGATCGCATTATGGTCGATCTGATTGAATGTTCGTAGGCGGTCAGACGCAACCCAACTGACCTTGTAGCAGGTTCTGCCTTCGAACAATTTTCTGACGACGAAGAAGCGGTGAAAATTACAAAAGTCTACAAACTTTTCACCGTTGTTGTTACGATCACCAAGACCGTGCCTCCCCATCGCAAGAAGGATTAGTGAGAGCCCTCCTTGGCATTCAGATCACCCAAAACAATCACAATGTATTCTTTAGAAAGCTTCTGAACTGTCTGTAGATGCATATAGAAAGGATATAATGCCTCTTAGCATAGAGCGAAATCTTGCGGTCAGGATCCTGTCAGAAACGGACGCCCAGCTCAGAAATGCGCGCTTTGTGGTAGTAGTTATCAGCAGTTTGACACCGGATTCGTGTCCTCCAAAAGCACAGCTCTGCAGATGGGAGAGGTGTACTCTCCAGAGTCCTCCCATTTCACTTCGCTTAGGCGCAGAATTTTGAGCTTATATTGCAAAAATTCTTATTCAGGTTTTAGAAAGCGAACGTTCTGAGGACTGTCGATACCATTGTTAGGAAGCGTGTCCACATTTCAGAAACCGATCATAAACCATTTTCGATAGCCAAAATTCATAGCCTTGAGGTGAGTCCCTATCGGAGATATTATTGACGTTTGCGTGGCAATATATTTATATATATAGTTATCCTGAATGGTACGTAGTGCGTCAACCACATCTACGTCCTATCATTGACGGTTGACTGAAATATGTTCCAGTCCCCTTTACGACTTCTCGAGAAGCTTACACTCCTCCTCACTGTCCTGTGCCATGTGTTTCTGTGGCCGCCCACTCATCAGTCTTCTTGGGATAGTAGATCCTATTGCATGACGTAGCCAACAATAGAGTTTTCGTCTTTTTGCAGTAGGTGAGCTATCCTCTGTACTTCTGCCTTCTCTTCAACACATCTACGAGTATCTGGTCGGTGTGTCAACGAAATTCTTCGGTCGAAATTATACCAGGCCAGAGTACCCTGAGCTTCCAAGTAACAGTAGAAGTCAGTACCTATGTGCTACTTCCATATAGCAACACAGCAAGATCATTAGCACGGACCAGTCTCAACTTGAAGCAGGTGCGTTTCTAGATTTTGGATAAAACAGCGAAGACGAATTGAGCGCTGTTAATGCATTGAGCAACATCAAGTACGCTTCCGCCGACGGCAGAAACCATATATACAAATTGATAAACGCTTCCAATCTTCTGTCCATTAATGCAGATAGGCATAGTTTTGGTGGTTTTTATCTTCACACCAACTGTATTTGCCCCCTTCTCCAAATCCAGAATTATTTGGCCGAGTTCCATGACTCGGTGAGAGAGCAAGCAGAAGGTCAGATGTCACATATTTGGTTACAAGTTAGTTTCAAATGAAATTGATTGGCTTCGAAGATATTTTTCCTTTTTATTGGCTAAAAGTATTTAGTAGTTGGTAATATATACAAATATGTTTTTCGGAGACCAACTGTTCCATTCTTCAGGGTTTTATCTTCTTAGCTTCGAAATTTGCAGGTTGTTAGCCTACAAGTTTCTATCCTTTCAAATCGCCTTTTGCGACAGACTGGGGATACTTCGCGTGTATTCTTGAACTCCAATTCATAGTGCTGATTTGTGAATCTTTGCTTTTTACAAAAAAGTGTGATTCATATTTGCTCACTCAGCTTTTAGTTCATCTACAAATTAAGATAAGAAGGTTAGAAAAAAATAAAACATACAGCCTTTACACAGGAACTGAAATTTGATTGCGACTCATTTATTGTTATATTCTGAGTTGCAGCAATCTCGGCAGATGCCAGATTTTACCTATCACTAGCACTAAGTGCCAACCATTTAGATTCGGACGATCCTACCTACTTACAAAGAATAGAAAGGCTTTTATGGTGGCAGCCGGTGGTGGGTCAATGGGAAAATCCGTCGAGAACCGCCTGCAACATCAAGTACGTTTGCAGAATGATGTACTTCTGAAAGGTTTGAACCAGACTGTGTGATAGTATCAGGATATCTGACGAAGCCGTGAAGAATTTAGATACAATATCTGAAGTTGACAATATAATGAAAACTTCAATCACCCTCTCGAGATGGCAATCTTCAATTTCCCTAGCCAGTGGCCCATAGTTCACTTTCTCCAAGTTATTATTTCTGAGTTATCATAATGTCGGGGGATGCCGGAGTTTACTTAATTTTAGAACTAAATGCCAAGCATTTGGTAGGTTGGTGGGAAAATCTGGCGAGAATTGCCCGCAACATGGACCACGGTCACAGAATTGTGCGTTTCTGCATGGTTTGAATCAGACTGTGTGGTAGTTTAACTTTAATAGTCCAATTCTTTGCAAATAACAGTAATTTTATTCAAGGATATCCAGGTATCACTTACGACTAGCGAAAATTAACTTAACTCATTATTTAACTAATTCACTAAATTTCACTTTATTAAATAATTTATTTAAAGAATGAAGAAAAAGTGAAGTGACTATTTGCTCGTTAGAGGCAGAAGAGAATAATCTCGCTTCATGTGTTTCTTTTCTGCCCCTAACTCATGGCACACTTTTCTCGCCAGTCCTCCACTCCCGTGGCGAGCTCTGCAAAGTGGATAGTTCCGCGCCATCTATTTGTTCGCATTCGCAACATTCGAAATAAATTTCAAATGCTGCGAATCCTGCCACGCCACAATAGTGCCAGGACACCTAGGGAAGCCGTGAGAGATTTAGGTACAATACCTGTAGCTGACAATATTATGTGAACTACAACAGCCAAATTTCCTTGACTTCCCTGGACAGTGGCTCATAGTTCAACTTCTCCTCCATCTATTTCCGTTCAGTGTTGCTATTACGGGAGATAGCTACATCAATAATAAATGCGGAGTAACTCTTCTTGTTAACTAACAGCACGTCAAGCTTGTTGTACGGTATGTGGCGATCAATTAATGTAAAAACCAAGGAAGAGATTTTCGAACCTTTTACTTGGACATTTGATGATCAGCGAAGACATTGGACTGATTGTGAAATTTTTCCACTTTCACCTCTTCATCATTCTCGGTACTTGCTACTTCGGTACTTACTTCACACCATTTTCATACGTTCCCTTATTCTCTGTCAGTGTAACTCCATCACTTTTATTGCTAAAGCATGAAGAAAGACAAGAATGTAAAAATTGTTGACAAGTTCATGAATATATTTATTTGTATGTTTGATATATATTATATATACATAATGTAAAAAGCAATCTTCATTAGAATTTGAGATCTTGTTAAGATGTTCGTCTGGTTGCATGGAACCACATTGACCATTCAAGTAAATCGTTTTTTATTTCCATTTTGAAATGATGTTAGTCCTCGAATATTTCATGTCATGAATAATTCAATCCAAACTGAGGGTAAAAAGAAGACTTTTGAGTCGGAAATCATTGTATGCATTTGTAACGTTTTGAAGAAGGAAACATACCCAATCAGATGGAAAAGCCCTAGCTTTTCAATCAAACAAATAAGAAACCATACTTTACTGAAAAAGCTGCACAGAATAGAATGCAATGGCAAAGTCGTATCTTTAGGTTTATGTAATTGTTAAAAATTCCAATGACCACCCTGACAAACTTGCGAAGGTAATTTTCCAGGAGAGCAACTTGAAGTTCTAAAAAGTAAGAGAACTCAAGACAGTGGTACAATAATATTAAAAGCTGCAGAATCGTCTTAAAGTAAAGTAATTCGATGATTCGGTATTCGCCATTTTGTCATAACAAACTTCTATAACATACTTTTCATTTGATAATCGAGGTGCAGGCGAAATTTAAATGCAAGCAATGTCACACGACACGTTTTTACCCTGCGCCATGTAGCTTGAACACCCTAACTAAATGTAAACAGTCTCTAATGTGTAGTAAGGGCATTCTACACCTATGTTCCAATGAATGTGTTGTAAATGTGAAATATGTTTGGGATTGAGCACGTAAGAAAGTTGAAAGAAATGCTACAACTGAAGGAAAATATGTCTGGTATTCTATATATATATATATATTATACTTTCCTTCAGTTGTAATATTCTATACATATTTCCTTTCAGCTGTAGCACTTCTTTATTATATTTACCATACACTTTCAAGGCAGCACAAGGCAATGGAATGCAATGTCTGACATCCTGACGTACACCATCGTTCCATCTCAGGCAGGATCTGCCTCGTCTTGTTTTTCTACCATAGATATTGCCCTTATAGACTTTCTGGGCTGGATCATCCTCATCCATACGGATTAGGTGACCCGCCTACCGCACTGTTGAGCCGGATTTCATCCGTAACCAGGCGGTCGTGGTATCGCTCATAGATTTCGTCGTTATGTAGACTACGGAATCATCCATCGTCATGTAGGGGGCCAAAAAATCTACGAAGGATTCTTTTTCCAAACGCGATTCTTTCCTTTTATGGTCCTGTACAGTTTTGGCTATGCTATCAAAGGCGGCTTTAAATTCGACGAACAAATGGTGCAACTGATAGCCATATTCCAAAAGTTTTTCCATCACTTGCCGCAGAGATGATCTGATCTGTTGCTGATTTGCCTAGAGTGAAGCCTCTTTGGTATGCGCGTATAGGGCTATCCGACCTAGCAAGATAGCGGAGAATATCTTATAGATGGTACTCAGCAACGTGATACTCTATAATTGCTGCACTGTATGATTTCTCCCTTTTTATGTATGGGACAGATAATGTGCCGTTGCCAGTCGTCAGGCATTGATTCGCTGTTCCATACTTTGAACATCAGCTGATGAACCGCTTGGTGTAATTAGTTGCCTCCATATTTAACCAATTCGGCTGTGATTCCATCGGCTCCGGGCGATTTATGGGTTAGATTGGAGCTGGTGGATTGCACGAACTGTTTCTTCTACACTTGTCGGTGGCAGTATTTGTCCGTCGCCTTCAGTTGGCGAGACCTCCACCTCGCCGATGTTCTGATTGTTCAGTAGTTCATCAAAATACTCAACCCATCGCTCCAATATGCCCATTCTATGGGAAATCAAATTTCCCTCTTTGTTTCAGCAGGATAAGCATCGAGGTGTATAAGGCTTCATCCTGCTGACTTGTTGGTAAAACTTCCGCACTTGGTGCAGCTGCTCCCTGCGCTTTTCATGTTAACAGACTTGTTGGTTCTCCCAGGCTTCTTTTTTCCGTCTGCGAAGGTGCTTCTTCGCTCGCCGGAGTTCATGATAGAGAGAATACAACATTACTCGATATGAAGCATTCTTCCGTTCCGTTGCTAGCTTATGTTCATCATTGAACCAGCCTTTGCGGCTGGGGCCAAGTATATTTGTGGCCGTATCAAAGTTAACGTTCTTCAGGTGGTTGTGAAGATCGTTTGTTGATGCTTCATCTCCACGACATCTGTTAGCTGCGGTTATTGCGGCATCTATTTCCCTCTTATAGGTGTTACGGAGAGCTGTGTTAGGAATGGCTTCAGTATTCACTCTCATCTGATTGTCAGAGGGGATTGTAGGTGGTGTTGTATTTCGAACCAGGAGCACTACACTAACGAGAATGAACCGAGTCTATATTGGCCCCACTATATGTTCCTATATTCACCAAGGCTGAGAGGTGGCGGCCTTCGATCAGCAGGTGGTCAATTTGGTTGAAAATGGTCCCGTCTTGAAAGGCCCACGTATGTTTGTGGACTGCTTTCGGCACAAACCAGTTACTTCCAACGACCATTTCGTGCGATACTGCTAACTGAATAACCCGCATCATTGGTATTCGTGTCTAAGCTTTGGGAGCCAACGTATCGCCTGAATACGGGCTCCGTCCCTCCTTGACTGTTGGATCTCTAAGTATGATTTTAATATCATACTTGGGACAAGCTTCGAGTGTCAGCTCAACTGCCTCGTATAGTACCCTTCTCCGACCCTGCAATCTCCTGCGTTCATGAGGTTTATATTTCTAAATTTGCCTCGGAAACGCAGACTGCATAACCATTCGCTTGTATTTTCAAAGCCGATAACAGCAGGTTTCATTTTTTGGCTAACTAAGAAACCTACTCCGAGCACATGGTTTACTGAAAGGCAGCTATAATATATGGTGTAGTGGCTCTTTTCCAGGAAACCGGTTCTACCCATGAATAGGAGATAAAAATATAGCGATGACCCTTAGGCTCAAAATCTTGGTTTTGTTCGTATTAACTTTCAATCCAATTTTATTTGCATCCTTCTCCAAATTGAAAGGCATTTGACTGCTCTGCGGGATGACCGTCAAGCCCAACGGCGTCCATATGAGTGCCCTGATTACCAAGATGATTTCACTTTTATTTAGAGGAGTAGTCTTTGTGCGTATATTACGGTGACTAACCATTTCATGTAGAGGTCGAATTTGACCGGATGTGGTACGATTGAACACCGCGGTGAAGTATTCTTTTCAAGCAGATTCCAAATTGCAATCGGTGTCCTTGTACGGTAGGCGAAGGTCGTAACCGAAAAGTGCATTTTAGTCCGAGGTGTAATTAACGGTAAGCATGATGTGTTACATATCCAACTTCAAAGGAGGGAAGAAGAAAGTGTGGTAAGTTTGCTGTGCCCAGTGGCATATATAACAACCATATAACTCAAAGGGGGCCCCTGTCTCAGTAGGGTAACGTGCATTGAGTTAATTGTGGTTACTATTAATTTCCGCACGTACTTCCAGAGACATCTAGCTATTACACGGCCATTCAGACTACGATGAATCTTCCCTCCTTCCTGCTTATACGGGCTTCGAACCGTCTTTAGCATAACTATGTTTGGTGCTATATTTGGCAGTTTCGTCTGCCTATCGGCTGTATTTGCAATTGGAATTTCTGAGTTAAAATACTCGTAAGGGAAAGAGCTCATGGAAAATAGTCGCGCTAGTTATTCGTTTGAAAGGAGGAACGGGAGGAAAATGATCGCAACAGATAATTGTTATATATTGTGGACGTCTGCTATAAGACTTCGTCTGAAAGCTTCCTGTGTGTTATTTTATTGTTATTGAAACTTCGATGAACCTGATGCTCTAATACCATTTCCGTTGGATCTTTGCTTTTTCCAGGATTTTCTTAACATCTTTCCAACAATATTCTTATTTGTCTGTGGAGTAATTAGCCATATCAGCACGGGTGCCGAAGCAAACGAGTTAAATTTTTGATGTAAAATTTCAATGACTTTTCATTGACATCTGTTCCTTTTAGATACTACGTTTATCTTCGATATTATGTGCTATATTATGCTTGTGTTGAAATCACTGAAAATAATTCTGGCGTCTTTAATATACAGCGAGCTATAAAATAAAAATTTAAAAACATCTACAAACAAAATGGGTAGTAAATATTGCAAAAAAGCAAATTAACCTATGGTCCTCGAATTAATAAATTTCCGCCCCTCTGTGAACTGGGATCGCAATTTTCCTTCTGATTTATAAAAAGTTTCATAAATCATGTTTTCTGTGTGGAGAAGTAGCAGGGATGCTGGGGAAGTATATCCTGCTAAATAATTACCTTCAAAAACAAAGTGAAAAGCTGACCTTTCATTTCTAACAAAATTACTTTTGTCTTATCTCTCATAATTCATAAAAGCTGAAAGACCAAATATGTTACAAGGTAAATGAAGACGCCTGTATTGCAATTTTTCCACGTTGTAGATTGTCTTTTAAAGACGTGTTTTGATAAGACGATCATAAAGAAGGTTATTTCATTGAAGTTGAACTGATGCATGAAGATATTTCATAACGCAATTCCCCACTGGCTGATAGTATTGATCCAATATATTTAAATTGTTCAGTTCTCGTCAGTCCACTACCAATGGGATCGGTCGTCAAAAATTTTGTTTTATTTCGATTAAGTCAGAGACCATATTGCAAGTGGCGATCATGGCATTTTCGAATAAACTACTTGATCAGCTTTGCTATGAAAGTGCAGTGTGAATTGTATCACTAGCTCCACAGTTCTTGACAATCTCGGTGGTTATTGGAATGATGTCGCGAATACGGTTGTTAAAAGTGCGTTCAAAGAAGTATGGGGCAGCAACCGGACGGCAACTTGAACATTCTGCTAGACTTCCTTTCTTTATACATCTATCCACCGTTGTTGGGTCTCAGTTCTCCGTTTTCCAGAACTCAGATGCGATGTCGTTAGATACTCTTGCATTCCTCGATTTCACTCATTTCATTGCTTCCTCGACTTCAGTCGAGTTGGCAAATGGAATTGCTCCAAATGTCGGCAGTACTTGTGGAAGCGAAGAATGAACAAATTCTTCCGTTGAAATCTGCTCGAAATATTCCCACCATCTGTCCATCGTGTTTAATCTGTTAGTAAACAAAGTAACGTTCTTGTCATTAATTCAACTGAAGTGTTCGATATCCTATGTGTGTTGGTGTCACCTTTTGACATGTGAATGCAGATCTGGTAATTTTGTCAATTGGCCAGTGTTTTATCGTCGAGAAACTTATAGTAGATGCGTTTGTTTCCATAGACCTTCTTTTGGAGACCTTCATTCCAAAGCCAAGCATCTCGGTCGATGAACCGGTTAAGAGGTTTGATGGCTCCAGGGATAATGTTTTTAAGTTGGGTTCACGATTCTTTCACATTTGCAATGGTTAGTAATAGCATAGGTGAGATCATTTCTCCTTTTTTATCATGAGATCATCACAATTTAATGTGTGGCGGACCAATGCGTTCATCACGATGTTTTATCGGTTTTTAATTCGCAAGACAGCAAACAATGACCGATGTTGAAGTGCGATGGTCTCACAGAAAACGGCTTTACAGTCAGTAACGGTGATAACAAGTCGAAGTCTTATCGAAAAAGCAGTTGATTTACTGTTTCCACAATCAACTGTAGGAAGATGAGACAATCGACCGCAAAATCGACCATACGCTTGATACCCTCATTCCGTGTTCCAAACCCTTTTCCCTCGTATTGAGATGGGGTGGAGCTTATCATGAAAGAAGGGTGCAGTTATGGTCAATAAAAAAGGTGCTTTTAAGGAACGAGGATACGACCAGAGAATCATAATAAATGTACATATGAGTCATAATTTTCAAATATTTTAACTATCGTTTAAAAAAGTCATCATCATTACCTTCAACACCGTGGCAATTAAAACCGTTTTGTTGTCTCAATTGTTACTTTACCTTCGGTCTGTGAATAGAGTGAGTTCCCTTTTCAATTTCGAAAAAAAATTCAGAACAGAAACCGTTTTGTTGTTTCAATTCTTACTTTACATTTGGTCTGCAGCAAGACTAGATCTTCTTTTTAATTTCGAAAAAAAACCTATATTTTTCTCAGAAAGTTTTAATCTGGACGAACATGAACATAAGTTGAGTCTAAAAAAACATTTTCTGAGTGTTCTGTTTGGATGTCAACCTACAACAATAGCTTGCATGTGATAACGTTTTTTTCAGAAACTATAAAAAGTAAATTACTTATCTATTTCCTGACAATTTCACAATCAAAATAATGAGCTTATAAATCTTTTTTTTCTTACAGAAGTGGGTAACGAAAATTACTTTGGCGGTGCATACAAGGTCGGAAGTACGATTATATTTCCAAAGGTTAGTGATAATCTTTTATTCATAAGATCTGTGAAGCCATATGATGCTTTCAATATCAAATACAATTTTAAATTTTCTATTAGTTTATATTAACAACAAAAGGCTGATGAATTGTAGATCGATATTTCCTTTTTTTCGTTGCACCGAAAAATATCAAACACGTTTAATACAAATTGCTTTTACTTATGATTCAATTTGAAATTTCGTATTATACTGTTTAACAAGTCGGAAATCGGAAGTTCGGCGCTTCAGGTATGAAAGGTTTTGTGAATTTTTTTTAAAGAATATGGTTTCATTTATACATAACACGTAGTGTATATTTGTTAAATATACCAAATATGCAATTCAATGTTTATCGCTTACGGAGTAGTAATTTAATGCGACAGATGCAACTTTGACCTACTATAACTTTGTTAATAATACTAGGATTTCCACCAAACTTACCAGTGTGATGCTTCATATTAAAACCTGTAATGGTTTATGGATCTAGGATGAACTTAAGGGGTCAAATCGCATTAGGAGATTTTCAGAACCGATTTTTTTATTACATATTTCATTGACATCTCCCACAAAAGAAATACTTCAATTCGCGATATCAACTGCGACACCTAAATTGCACCTATATGGGCAATGAAAGAGACCGCGCAATTCAAGCTCTTACAGATTTCCCTCGGGTATGAAATTTTGCTAGGTAATTTTTAAGATATTAACGAATAGTTTAAATGAAAAAATCGATTTTCCGAAAGTTCTAGAGTAATTTTCCCCTTTAATACGTCAAACGACGTCAAGTTTGGGGCCGCCATCGGCAAAAGCAACCTTAACTAGATATATAAATTGATCGACGCCTTTTGAAGCCTGAGTATTAAATTACGGTAGATGAAATTACACTCTTTATTTAGAATTAATGAAGACGGATTACGAAATGATAATCAAATCATCGAAGAGTTTTCAAATTCCGTTTTCTTCATGATTACCAGCGCATCTTCCACACAAGGTAATATGGAGAACGTGTACGATAACAAGAAGAAATAATGTCGGTGCTAGGATGTAGCCTTCGCGGATTATGCTTTGGGTTTCAAATTTCTCTGAGATGTCACCTCAATGCACTAGCTGACATTTTGCGCTATCATATGTCACTCTGATAATAGCTACAAATTTCTCTGGAATGTCCCTTTATAGGGAGCAGCAGGTACAATTTCTGTTGACACTGCCCAAAGTTTTCTTGATATCGATAAAGAGCAGGTGAAACGGGAAGCTTAAGAGGTACTTTTATGTTCCGGGATTATTTAAGTCATTATCTTTGCGATGTCAAGAAATCTACAAGTGCTTCTCCAGTTGTGGAACTCAGGATGGTAGCTTTTCATCAGAATGGTAAAAATCGTTTCCATCTTCTATTATCTCTCTCAGACTCCCAAGATTGCCGGATTTGTGGAGGAAGTAACGTCTCTGCAGAAACTGCAGGAGCTACAATGGATAGCTCTTTGGGGAGACCATTAGGCTCAGCGGCTTTACTCCGGTTAAGTGCATTGATTACTAAGTGTGCATTGATAACTAAGTCTAAGAAAAGAATATTCTTAATGGCGGCCCAAAGTTATATTCTCCCGTGGACTATTCAAGATATCTGCCGTTCGATCAGTAACAGAACTTTACTAATGTTGATTGACAACTGTATCATATAAGAAATCGATGTTAAAGTTGAGGGGTCGGAGCTCCCGGATCTCACAAGCGGACGGAACACACAAGCTAAGGCAAGCGACCTTTCGATAATAGTCCCTACGCTACAATGTTCTCTTTGGTATTAAGCGCGAAGATAGTCGCCATCATTAGTAGCTATACAGATTTTGCTCCATTATATACATAGATATATATACAGATTTTCCAATTTTGGCAGGATGTTTGTGGTATTTGCATACCATTATCCACATTTTTATCGAAAATACAAGTATATATATTGCACTTTTCGCCGTCTTTAAAAATCACGATATCAATGCAAATTTGCTCCAACATTTGGTGTTGTGTGATGAATCTAGAAATTTTTTCGTTGGAGATCTAAATAAAAAGAAATCACACTGCTACGATACTGTTAACGTATCATTAGAAGAAACCCCGATCACATTTTTTAATTTCTAATGAACACAGCGAACTTTAATAGTCTTCTATTTTCATTCTAGCTCTTCAACCGAGGTCACGGAAACTTTAGTAGTGTAGCTTACGGTAAGTTCATCTTTACCAGTAATTATTTTTACCTTTTTCAACAGACACAAACTTCTCGGAATGTGCATTGTTCGTACCTTCTTACGTGCTTATATGAGTACTAGTTACCCGACAAAATAGATAGTGTACACTCATATACATCATTATACATGTTTGTATAAAGTGAAGGAAGAGATTTTTTTTTTGAAATTTTAATATCGTACCAAAAGCTGTTCACATGCAATTAAGTTAATTAGAAGAAAACATTTTCTCACGCGCCACTACAAATATACTATGATCAAACGTAACTTCGAAAATTCAGGCAAGACAAAATAAAGAGAATATAATGTTTGGAATTCGTTTTCTTGGAAATCGCTTGAATAATTGAATTAAAGATTTTATACTGTCAGATGTTTAATTAAATCGGGTGGTTTTACGGGGGCTAGATAAATAGATATATCAACGAACATTTTATTTCTTTATGAGCTTATGCTCTCTTTAAGTAGATGGATCAAGAATTCGTGGATCTTTGCTCTACCACTCTTGAAAATTTCTATTTACATATGAGTATACGTTTATGCGATTATGATATTAGGAAGGGTACATCCCCAATATATTTTGTTAATTTATACTAAAAAATTAAAAGGACTTTGAAAAATATTCGGGAAATAAAATTAAGATAGAATAGAAAACTTAGGGTCAATGAGCACCGTAATGAATGCTTTCAAACACCATATACATACATATATCGAAATGAATGAATGTTTCGGTATATGGAGCGGGTATCGGTCTTTTAATGCATTCAAACTATCATTTCTCGGTCTTCTACTCAAGTTCAACAAGAGAAGATACGTAAAGAGTTTAATCTAAAACTTATTTGCTGCTTCCAATGGCACATAGTAGCGGTTCATGGGTTTCTTCATTCAGAAGCCTTTTTTCACAAGGGTAATTAGTCGATTAGTCGAGTATATCGTCTTGTTAAATATACACTTGTTATACGTAGATCTTCTATGCAGTGATATTTGTTATATTTGTTCCTTTTATAATTTCTTTGCCCCGAGAAATTCTAAGAATTCTGCGTGCTGCTTCCATATTGTTTGCAAAAATGAATACACAGCTGAAACAAAAACATGTAGAAAACCACAAGCTCTGCACTTCAGGTGCGAAAGGTTTAGTGCATTTTTTATGTAAGGATATTTGAGTATACAACTGTTCCATTTATACGTAGCTCGTATGGCCATTTATACGTAGCTAGTATGATAGACTTCAATATCAGTAATAGTAGGATTTTGGCTAAACTCCATAGTGTTATATTGGTGGTATTGTAACCTATATTGCTGCTATAATTCTAAATTAAAGGAGTCTTTTGTCAGTGTCAGTGATAATTTTAACACTAACTGCCAAGCATTTGGGTTCGAACCATCCTGCCTACTTAAATATCCATAGAGTCTTTGGTAGTAGCGGTCGGTGGTAAGTTATTGGGCAAATTCAACCAGAATTTCCCATTTCGATCACGTTTGCAGAATGGTGTGCTTCTGCATCGCTGGAAATAGACTGTGAGAAAGACCTAGAACATCTAGGAAAACCGTAAAGGATTTAAGCTCAATACCTGTAGCCGACAATATTACTATTACTGCTAGCTCGGAGTCAATCCTCCACTCTCGAAAAAATGCAACACTTTGGTTTGACGGTATGGATCAGGAACAAATGCCTGTAAGCCAAGCTGTAGTTATAATAATAATAATCGTTGACGCAAAAATCCAATTGGATTAGGTCCTTGAAGTGGGTTAGAACACTTCATTCAAGACCGTAACGGTGCACTACAGTACACTGTAGTCAGCATTGAGTTCGCCCGAGATTATTACCCTGATTTGACTCAGGTACTCATTCATCGCCTGGTCTTCGACATCCAGTCATGAAAACAAATCTCTCTACACAAGTGAAATTTGAACCGCGACCTTCTGCTACAACAGCCCAGCGTTCTAACCACTCGAGCCCTCCGGACATACAGCCGACAATAATATGGGACCTACAATCACCTTCTTGAGACGCCAAATTTGTTTGGGTTCTTCTTCATGTAATTTCATTCAATGTTGCTATCATAGGAGAGGATAGCAACATAATAATATACGTGGAGCGACCTGTTTTGTAAACTATCAGGCTTATTGTGTGGTGCATGACGATCATTTAGAACTTGCTGGCCCCAATGCATGCTGTAAGCGGAACTATCAAGTACTGCTGCTGCTCATATCTGCAAACCAGTCATAGTCCCGGGATCACCCCATGCTTGTATGCAAAGTTTTAATAAATCACCTAACATACAGTATTATGCCTGTCCGTATATTATATCGGCACCATAACAGTGCAGTTAGGTGGTGGTCCTACACTGCTCGTTGCCCACCCGCTTTTTCATTCTGAGATTTTAGCTCGCGTGGTGACCACGTTGTCCTGAATAGCACACATAAATTCTTGTGTGTCAGCAAAGGGTTCCTCAATACGCAGGCATCTGTCCGGCAAATTCAAAGAGACAATCCATGTGTTTACCATGCATTGCCTTCGAGTTCCATTCATCCATTCCATCATTCATCAATCCGTCCTTCGTCTTCACACAGAGGATTGAGTGAAATCAGGTAGTAACCTGCCTTACCAACAGCTGCAAACAAGGGACTCGCCTGATCCTTGCTATAAAAATACGCTGATGTTGTGCGGCAATGCCAGCTGCGCCCCTGCCTCCGATACTACGAGGTAAGTTCCTCCACTCCACGCAGAATTTGATGCATTCAAAATTTGGACATAGTAGTCCGTATCCGCCGCTGGACTTTTTCCAGATCGGTTTTCGTTTACGATAATAATCCGAATGTATAATCCAATGAAGTGATAGCGGGTGTATTCAGTGCATTTATGTTGTTCTTCCGTGAGAGATGCGATTTCAACACCAGCTTCATATATCGCAAGAAATTTAACAGTAGAGCATGCTTCGAACATGGGTTCCTTGTAGAATTCCTAGGCACTTCTAGAAGAAGTCTGTCTCGGTCATAACTTCGATGTGGAGGTCACCAATCCTATGTCTGGCATATGGCTCGTGACGGTTTCGTGGATGGCTTGAATTCGACAATCCAAATTCAATCCGAATATCACGGCTGAACAAGTCTACTATTCGCAACAAACTTCTAAGATGGTCATCAGTATCAGCATACAACTTGATGTCATCTAAATACATCAACTCGTGTCAACTCGCATCATTTAGTAACTAAGAAAGGAATAGGGGGCGCCATACAAAACTAAAGGCGATTCAAAGAATCCCCCTGGAAAATTCGTGTCTGTATGCGGATGAGCTTTGAGATCAGATGTACGTACTGAGGAGGTGGTATGTCACCCTTCCACGACCGTTGGTTTGGGACAAATGCGATACAGATGTAGGATATCGATTGACTGGTGTACGGGACACTATCAAAAGCCTCGGCGCAATCGATATTGCAACTAAAGAGATTTATTTGGCCTATAGTTGCCTGTTCTACGAGTGGATTATGAGTTGCTCTGCCAACTAATAATAGACGTTATGAACTTGTAGCGGGTTGATCGGCAAGTGATCGATCTTTTATCTGCGGAGTCCTGCACTGTGTCCTTTTTAGGGATAAAGAAGATACTTTCTGTAATGAGTAAAAAGCTAACTGCTAGGTGCCAACCGACTAAGTATGCTGGTGAACTTTTTATACTAGAAATTCTGCACACGATTTAGATCAGCGCCGATCCCTCCCCCCCTCAATTTCGTTAAGCTGTTTACGGCTCGACGAACCTCTTCTTCGAGGAGGTAATCCACTTAACCTGCTGGGCGAGTAAAGTAAGTCACTGAAAATTGAACTGCCTGGTTGCTCTGTTGAGATTCGTTGCATTCTGAACACGTCTTGAGTGACTTTTGTCATACCGCCACAACTAACTGCATACGAAAGAAAGTCAAATTTCAGCTACGGGTATCTGAATGGCAATGGCATAGTTCCGGTAAACCTTCTGCACTTCGTTCTTCACCCGCCGAGAATTCTATACACGCTCTTTGGAATTTATCTCAACCTTCAGCGGAGACTCCAAACAAACGGTAAAGTAGTGTGCTTCAACGAGTACTGAATCTGTTGCCAACAGTGCGACTTGGTGTTGTTGATACCGCCACTTCCGCCTCCGTCGACTCTTGGTCACCAGTTCCCGCGGTGACTTCATAGTATTGCGGGTAACGCTTGACGAATCTTTAGTTCACCGAGGTTCATTACAGGAGCCCGATCTAGTCACCGAATCAGACAACTCCTGCCGGTTATTCGTACCAAGCCTTAGATTTCTTCATCTCACCATTTAATGGATTTGCATTTTATACCTAGCTATCAGGACTATAACGTTCCTGCATCTTCTTCACCCACCCCCTGAGACGGTGCGGTGGTCTACAATCACTCAAACTGAAGCCATCCATTCTTCTTCCTTTCACAACCGGGCTTGAGACCGACTACGGTGGTATTATTACTATACTACTAACTTTATTTGAGTCGATATCGGTATGATCTGGACAGATAAACAGACAGCCAAACAAACAACCGATTTTAATAAGGTTTCAAAACATATGTGTTAGGGAACCTTCCCATGAAAGTTAATGAACATATACTAAGGATTCAAGTCGGGGCTATTTAGTGGTGTTTTTAATTGGTTTGGTATAGTATACAACAAATGGAGACGCGAATTGAGTGATGAATGTTTGGGGCCGTTACCTCGCTGGAAGTCCGCAATCCGCAATTTTCGCACAAATAGTAAGGTAGCATACCTGAATTGCTGATACACACCCCCATTTATACCTTTTTTGTTTCATCGTTTTAAAGGTACATTTAGAATTTAGCCTGTTTTCTGACACACTTTCCCTCGACCGTGATTCTGGGGGTGATTGGCATATTTTTTAGCGAATTCTAAGCGTTTCGACCGGTTCATTTTATTAATGTGTGGCTTCTTCCTACGGTTCTATGTCTCGTACCTGAAAATAGTTATAATTTTCTGCATTTTACGGCTGATGGACAAATTGTGGCTTACAGCAAGGATTGAAGCCGCATTTTGTATATTTATTTCCGGTTCAGCATCTTTATTGTCCGCCTTCTTCGATGTAAGCTAAATGACTTCCTTTCATTTCGAGACAAATTTTCCACAAGTCCTTAATTTTTTCATCTTTAGGTCATTCTAGTCAGTGTACTATGTTTAACGCTGAGTTGATCAGCAATTTGAGAGCCTTATTGGCCCTCGTTGCCTTGCAATTTAATAATCACTTCATGTTTTTCGATTGATAATTTGCGTCTCTTCATTTTCACAGCGGATGTTCTTAATTGTAAGTGTAATACAGAACCAATCACTCTGTGATATTCTATTGCCTACCTACCTACCTACCTGTGATATTCTATTGCCTACCTACCTACCTACCTACCTACCATCAAATCATAAGTGTTGGACAAAAAATGCAAAAGTTGCAGCAAATTACGATAAAATTGTGTTGCTGGATATTCGCATTTTGCAAAGCATTTCTGGTAACCACGAAAAGTTCTTGAAATAACCCTGAATACAGACTAAATAAGCTAATGATATTGCCCCTATATTTTTACATTAATAGATATGCATTGTGAGTGATTTTGCAATTGTCTACCGCGTTTACTCATTTTTTGGCGGAGGTGTACATATTTGCGAATTTATTGACTGAATTTCTATGTACATAGTTTTTAATCTATGAAGGTATGGAAGGCAACAAATGCGACCCAACCAGAGAAACCTCATTTGAAACATATTGCTCACGTAATGAAAAAAGGAAAAAGGGGGAAATAAAAAAGAAATATAAAATATGAAGAACATTCCGTAGTGCTAATCATCCTTATCAAGAATTGTATTCATCTAAAGTTTCTATGTTGACAGTCATATCTATTCATAAATACATACATTATGTGGATGACATCTGCTGTTTCTGTAGTTGAACCATAGACTTGGTTCAAGTAGCTCGAGGCTTGGAAAAATTGAGACTAACAATTAAGACAAACAACTCTTCCTACCTATATTTGGGGAGAATTTTTATAATTTGGTAGCGTTCTTCTTGCTTGCGGGTGGCTCGATCAATAAACCAATAATCCATCTTCGCCACCAATGATCCACCCTCTATGACCAGGAAGATTTGAAAGGCGTCCTTCCGCTACAATAACCCAGCGCTCGAACCACTGAGCCATCCAGATCTTCTCTCTTCTGACTAGCAACTATTTAATTTCGTCTTCCAAATACATAAGTTTAAATTTGCCTTATCCTTCATTATCATAGATGCAGTTTAAACCATCTTTACCTATTACCCTCCAATTATGATTGTTTGTACTTGAAATGAATGCACATCAAAAAGTTTGCAGGTATAACATCGTTAATCTTTTTTAATCTATTATTATTGCTTTCACCATGATGTTAGCGTTTTCTGCAACGAATATAACTAGGAATGATTGTTCCGTGCATAGGACATAATTTAGACTATCCACTTACATCAAGTCTTTCTTACAAAAGTTATATTTTCTAAATTACATAATCGACATTTCCAAATATTTATTATATTGTCCTACTCAAATTGCTCCTTCCCCTTTCTGTGCAAATGGAGTAATTAGAAGACATAGACATATTCGTGCCCAAGAAAAGGAACATTTGTTATAATTCTGAGATCTCGTTTTCTCTTAGTGGCAACAATCTACGATTGCTTCCAGCAGTTAGTCGTGACGGGACATTGAATGCTTGACTTACATTGAAGCAAAAAGTTAGTCTGTTCCCATATTTAAGTTGAAACAAAGACCACCAACGGCGTTGCGAGCCGAATTGTATCAGAGGCTGGCTTCTAACGCCATGTGTGCCTTCAGTAATTCCATAAAAACGCGAAACTCCAAAAAGACTCATTTAACAGGCGGATAAAAAATACAATCCCAGAATCAGAAGCATTTTGTTTGATCTACACATGGAAAAACGCCGACATTTGTTAAATACTCCGTCAGAAAAGAAGAGGGAATCTGGATTTCTCCACCTCCCATAGTATGCTGGCGGTTGGTCTTTGAACAGTATAAGCGTCCGCCATTTCCAGGTTAATCGTTTCAGTGTCTGACCAGTTTTCAGTGAGTTTCACTGTCTTTATGTAGTAATTAATATAACGAAAGGCAACTGAGTATGGCAAATGGCTTGGGGGTAGGAATAAAGAAAATACATTTCTGGTTAACTGATGAATATTCACATAAAATTAAGATTTATATATTTGATAGTACATAATCATAAGCTTTCCGAGTACCTGTTTTACCTTTTGGTTAGCAGATAAGAGATAACTCACAGTCGGTTGGGATATTTCAGATATGGGTTGGTTTGTATGTATAATACGACATTAGAGGCGGAGTGCGTTATTTAGGTAGGTACTCCTTTTTGTTTGGTTCCAAAGCAAGAACATTGTAGGGATCGTAACAGTTACGTGTTTATAATTGCTTGATTGACGTTCAATTCGATACATGAAAGAAATGAAAGTAATGATAACTTAAGGTGCCGAGTCTGCATTATTCATGATTTTGTTAAGCAGACCAATGATTAAGTGCAAATTTGGAATATACGTATGTATACATATTTTACAATTGTCAGTTCATCTTCGAATATTGGGCATAATAATGGAAGAATTCCCCCTCGAATAAATTTTGAGAAAAATCCATGAGGAAATCAACCTTGAAAATGTATGAAATGCTTTCCAGTGATTGTGGTTCATGTTTTTCCTATGTATGTATTTCTTCTGAATCTACTTTTTCAGTTGAAATTAAATTGACCTGTCTTCCTTTATCACTGGTTTCCCTCTGCAATTATTGTTTACTTCCAAGTATTGGCTTTTACCTTACTTCATGCTCTTATAAGGCAACCATAAAGGAGTCTGCGGTAATTATCCACTTCCATACGAAATGTACTGCAATACAAGTTTTAAGCAAGAGAAAACTATGTTAACGTCCGCATTACCGACCCGCTTGAGATGATAGTGACTTTATCCAAATAGAAAGTATAAACCAAATATGTATATGGATTTGTACATAAGCATGCATTTATCGCCGGAATTAAAAAAAATGAGAGTTAGCCTAAATAATTGAAGTAATAAGAAATTTCCTAAAAGCAGTTGTCGTTGTTTTTGAGAAATGATCCTGTTAAATTTCTTTTCTCTGTTGCAAATTTCTAATAATAAAAATTCATTCGATATTCTAACAATAAAATTCGGGTTTAATGTACTTTAGCGTTGAATTTGGCAGCGCGTTTATTGGGGACTTAAAGCGCTGGCCCCTCATACTCGCTACCCTAGGTTCGAATCCCTATTGTCGTGGATGCTTGTGTTCATTTCGGATTGAAAACATTGAATTTTCATCAATATCAACGAATGGGTTCAGTGGTCGTCCAAAGATAGCAAGCAAATTTAAAGAAAACCAGAACATGCACTCATGCTTCAAAGACTTTTATCCATTTTATAACAATTCGCGAAAGTGCAATGATTTATATAATAATATTTTAAAAGGTTTATGGTCAATTCAGAATATGCAATTACTATTAATGAAAGCTGCTTAGCATCAGAGCTATGTCCTCGGAGTTTTCTTCCTCCTATATTTTGTATGAATCTTTACCTACGATTTATGCGATGTTAAAGTTTTACACACGAAGCTTCTTCATATTTTCATGGCACATTATTGAATAATACCATCTAATAGGCAGGTCTTCTGAACGAAAGGGCAAAAAAGCAATATTCAACAATGCAGTAAAGCTTTCCTGACTCCAACTGAAATCTGGCAATCTGAATTCTGTTTGAAACAGCAAAAGACAAGTACAAAAGTGTTTATCATAAACGATTAGAATTGAATGGTTTCGATAACGGGCAAGGTTTTAATCCCTGAGATAAACTCAATGCTGTTTTCAGTGTGAATCGATCACTAAGAGTCAATACAAGTGAAATTAGATTGAGATCCCAGATAGATTACAGTCAATTTCAATTTTTTCGATTTTATCCAAATACCGGGGTTGTTTTTTTTTTTTTAAATTTACGTACGATTAAAAAATATATCCCATTTAAAAAAATCGGCTACTTTAGCCGTTTTTCCTTTTTAGATTACATAGCCAAATTGACAAAAGTCAGTTCAATAGTTCCGAAGCGTTTGCTCCATCAAAGCAGAAGCAAAAAAATAGGAGACTGAAAAGTTTGTTCTCTTCGCGTAAGGGGTTCTGTTTTCTATTGCAGAAGAGGAAGCAGGAATTAGTTATTTCACTTTCTCCATCATGTAAACGTAACCCGCAAGAGATTATAATTATATCTATAAATAACCGTCCATTATTATTAAACAATAACTGTAAAGCCCGAACAATGGCAGTCCTTTAAAACAATATTTCGAATAGTAATAGTAATTACATGGATTTCTGCAATAATATTAAAATAAATAATTGTCTGAATTTATTTTCCGTTCAACTCCTCACTGCCCAGACGTAGATAATTTTAAATAATAATTTTGCTACAATTTGTATGATACACACATTGCAATATTCAAAACGCTCATCTTTTTACAAATACCTTTCTCACCAGAGAAAATTGAATAAGCTAGTATTTTTAAGTTGTGTTGCTTTTTCTCATGTAAGAAAATTTGCACTCACAAAATTTTAATATGCAAATAACCAAAAATAAAATAGCGTAGCATTTTATAATATGGGACTCTGTCGCTGTATGACATTCATGTTTCATTTAATAAAACATGACTATATTATGAGAAAAAATTCACTACCTTTCGCATTTAGAAGGCCCTACTAGTGAAGGTATGTAACTCACTGCTAGCAGTGTCTTCCACTAAATTTCACGACAATGCGTTCAAACACTTCGGAACGAGTTGCTTGTGACATTGATCCGATTTTAACAAGGATTTATTTTTTTACAAAATCTAATAGCCAGACAATATAACATACTGCCTTGAGCTATTTGAAAAGAGCAACTGGGGTGAGGAAATGGAAGTGAAACCAAAAAATATAAAGAAAGAGTAAGCAAAATGGTAGAATTTATCTCAAAGGGGACATCCTGAAAAAAGCAAAGCATTCCCCAGAAGAAATATTCAACCCTTGGGAATTGACCTGAATATTGTATGAAATTATTCTTATTCCAACCATGTCGCAGTTACTTAATTTTTATATTAAATTTTTTTTGCGTGGCTTGTATTTGCTCTAAAGCGATACACTGTTTCCTGTATTCACTTTATTTACATTTCTCTTCAATGTTACATAGCTTGAGATATTCTTTTTCAAGAATGAAGTAGTGGAATCTAAAACCGGGGGACGATTTTAGGGTGGATTTCGATTAAATAAAGTTCTGGTCATATCTAGTCTCTTAGTCATTATCGGCCGCCTATGCATAATTTTCCAAAAATTGAACACGTTAACTTATAGACGAATTGTAGTTAAAAATTTAGAAGAGAAGAGAGAAGAGTGATTATTTAACTGTAATGGACCCAATATGATGGATTAGTACTGCTAGTATATATATTTAATAGAAGGGACCCCCTCATGTTTAAAGCTAAACATTGTATTCTAAAGCATATCCATTTTTTGAGGTTTCGGATTTAAATCCGTATTAAAACGGCAAGTATTTGTGAGTAGTACACCCAAAAATACCGAGTGTCCTTGACCCGATTCTGGTCTATATATCAACAAATTGTGTAAGAAGATGATGATATGAAAAAAAAATTGTTAATAGAAGAAATTCCTTACCACAAATTTGAAGGGAGTCTATATACGACGGTTCTGGACCCCGCTACATTAACTCTTTGGTTCATTATAGAGCAGTGTGGTACATCTGCTCTTCATGGAATCCAGAGGGCTTTCAACAGCGTCAATGATAATAGTTGGCGCAACAATCCAATTGGATCTGGACCTTGAAGTATGTTGAAGCACTTCATTCAAGACCGTACCTGGACACTACAAGATTACAGTACCCTATAGGAAGCAATGTCAGCAGTATTGCGCTCGCCCCAGATTATTACCCTGATTTGACCCAGGTTCTCATTCACAGCTGAGTCGACTGGTATCCGACGTCAAACCACCATACGAATCCCAGTGTTGCCAGTAAGATTTGAAACCATGGCCTTCCGTACGACAGCCTTGTGCGTCAATAGGGAGTGAATTTGAAAAGCTCTGCACAGAAAAGGCATTCAGGAGAAGTTGAACTGTCATCAGAGCGACTAGTGACGGCGAAAAATGGCATGCACTACGTCGAGTTAGCATCTCAGACAAAGTTGAAGTCCAAAACGAAGATCGGCAGCTTTGCATGTTGTCACCAATACTTTTTCTTTTTGTTTTCGGTGAAGTCCTTCATGCCGCCTTGTCCAAAGAACGAAGAGGAATTCAATGGACGTTGTGACCTTTCTTCAAACTCAAGCCATAGACTTTAGCCAGGTAGTGTTGGATCTAGAAAAAGAAGATAAGCAGAGTCGGATTGAAGATAATAATAGTTGGCGCTACAATCCAATTGATTCTGAAACCTGAAGCGTGTTAAAGCACTTCATTCAAGACCGTGACCGTGTATGCAGGACTACGATATACGATCGCGCTCGCCCGTGATTATTACACTGATTTGATTCAGATATTCATTCACAGCTGAGTGAACTTATCCGATATTCAGTCACAATATAAATCCCTCTACTTCAAGCAAGTTTTTAATTGCGAACTTCCACTGCAACTGCCTAGCCCTTTGATCACTAAACATTCGGGCACCTTCATTCAATTTCTTTTCCGAAAATAATCCTTTCAGATGAATTTATCTAGCTGCGGAGAAGGAAGAGAAACCCTCATGCACTTTCTCTGCGATTGGCCAGCTCTAGCTAGAGTCAGGCTATGGACACTAGGTAAACCATTCTTTGGGGACCTCAGAGAGATTTCTAGCTGCTTTCCTGCCTGAATGCTACGGGCTGGCTCTGAAGATCCGAGCCGGCTAGACTCTCCCATAACAGCAGTCATGGTCTTAAGAGATTGTGGCATCAAAACGGCGCACCACAGCGCTAATTGGGCTCCTCGGAGCGGCCACTAATCCACTGGTGGATTCTGTTTGCAGCCTTATTGACAGTCGACTTTTAACTTTTTACTTTGATTATTATTAAGCAAGATTATAAATCTTACTTTCGAATTGTTTGTTTTCGATATCATGGTGCAAAAAATAATATGTACATATTTATGGCAGGCATTTCTAGTTGGGTAAACATGGATTGTGGCACCTCATAAGCTGGATGTAAGAAGAATCAGCTGTAAATGACTACTGAGTTTTATCAGCATATTAATCAAAGGTGACTGTAATAACGACTGAATTTTGCCTAGCACAGTGTTGCGTTCCTAAAATGCAAAGCTCTAAAATGTTCCAATGCCTGCATTCAAATTAAACTGTTGTGCCATCGATTATTATATACACACAAACATTTCATTATATCAAAAACAAAATATTAAATATTCACTTTTATTCCAAGAATATTCCTGAAGTTATAGAACAAAACTCGTAAGCTGAAATTCTAAAACTGTAGTATTAATGCCCATATTTGGGATAAAAATTATACCTAGCTTCCATCTAGAAATGATTTTTTTATTATTGACACATTCCAAGATTAATCGATAGTAAGAAAATGTAGATGCAATGGAAAACTATAGTCTCTTTGGATCTTTCTTCTTATTCTCATCTCCTGATTGAGATATCGAAAAGAAAGCCAGATGGTCTCTTTTGTTAGCAATTTCCATAATTTTTTCGAAATTACCTTTTTTCGGTGTGACATTAATGGATTCCAGAATAGAAATTGTGGAAGCATTAGAAGTTCAGTGTTATTTCAGTTTTTTTGTACAATGGATGAATGTGATAAGAAAACATATGTTGACAATCAAAAGTGTAGCGTTGACAGTTTTCTCGAAATTAAGATGTTGAAATGCCTGAGAAATTGAGTACAGTGAATGCAGAAAGTCAGGAAACAAGTATATTACCTGAGGATTATGAAGTAAAAATTTGAATGTCATCTTAAAAAGATATGTTGTAACCTTTTCGCATCAATTTAGCGCTTCGAAGGTCTAAAAATCCAAAATTTCAGATGAAATAAATCGTGTTTGCAAATAAATACTTGGTCTGTAATCTTCGAGATTTGTAATACCCCCTGACAGATATATTCGAACCGCATACTATTAACGCGTAAATTACAAAAACTGACATTGTTCAGATTTACCAAGTTTTCATTTTCAAAATCAGAACGTTTATGGAAGTCCAGTTATCCAACTGTCTCAAATCACAAGCTCATAAATTCATAAATAACCAAAACAGGAAACTCCTACATTATAACATACACAACCATATGTACCACGTGTGTCACGTGCATTTAAAGGTACCTGTAAATATATCTACAAGAAAAAGTGTGAGGAGTGTAAAGTAAGTCTTCGCATCGTATAAAGCATATACCAGGAGTCTTAGAACATTGCTATGCTTTGCGGCTATATTCATGACACCATTTATTGGCCATATAAAAGTTTGACGATCATTTGAAAGTGAGAGTGAATAAAGTGAAATTTCTGCTACACTTTTTGACATTTTGTAATCAGTTAATGGTTCAGTTCTCTCATTTAATGGGCTAAAACCATAACAAGCTAAATAAATATTCCACTTAATTGTTTAGCAGCAAATCATTGGATATCGATTACTTAGTTTACTAGGTTTGTTCATAATATTATTATTTCTCTTCTCTATTATTTATTTTTTACCACTATCGCTGCAGAGAGTTAGTCCCTAAGCAGGGTGCACATATAATTTTTGTGTCGAATTTCTGCAATTTGATTCTCTACTTCATTTTGCATACGTATATAACTCATACGTTTTCGAAGAATACACTTCTATTATACTTTCGGTACAATTATTAGGTCATTCTTTAAAGTATAGAATAATGATATTAATGAGCATGTGGTGACTAAGTACTTCTAAGTGATTATTGATTGGTTGCTTTTTATCTGGAGAAAGTTTGCTTACTCTACATATGTGATTTTCTCAACGCCATTCCCGTAATAAAGTCGTCGTCACATACAATTATAGAGAAAGAAATGGTATGAAGTGTTGTTGACTTAATGTTCGTGTTGCACTAAGTACATTTCAAAATATTAAATAGGGTTGAGCCGTCATACGTGCTATTGCACTGGATCCGCCATCGGTAGAGGTTTCGTTTTGTTGTTATTGATTTTCAGTCGTTGTCATTTTTCCAAAACAGAGATAAGTGATAAAGGTTATCTTTGCATTTGAAGAGTACGGGGGGAAGATGCCATTGACAATTTAAATCAGCATACCATCCAAATGAAATAGAATAGAACACTAAAGACTTCAAAAACCCCATCCGAACATTAAATTTGTATGGCTATTTAATCTAGCAACGTAAAATGCTGCCGCAAAGTTCATGGAGCCCATCATGCATGCACTTTATTTGGCACTCCGAAATTATATGAGCAGTCTTGTATGGTTACATTTTCCAAAATATCTGGATACTACTCAGTTACTAAGAACATCTTTTCAAATTCTTCTTCCTAGTATTTCAACCAGAAATTGGTGGCGGGACCACGACCGAAGTAGATGAGCGTCAGCTTTTCCCACTGCTGCTCCGGTTCTGAAGCCTAGTTCCGGTCATGGAAGGTTTAGTTTGAATTTTGTCATGTAAAAAATGAAATGAAAAAAGAATTGCAATAAAGTGAGGAGGCATAGAAGGAATCCTCAAGGACGGATGAAAGGGCTGATTCCTCCAGTACCGAAGATTTCTCGGGAAATAAAGACTTTAACAACAATAGATTTATTTGATAATATAGAGGGGTCCGTATTAATTCCGGATGCCGATTTTCTTCTTACAATCCCGGTCATGTATGAATATTTTGCGAAAGTATATAAACGGATATTAATCGGTCCATTTGAACCAGAAGGTACGATGCTGTATGTAACATTTTCAAGGAATGCGACAAGACTTCAAGTATTGTTGAGGGGGATTACATAATAGCCATATTTCTGCAAGTACCAAATACCCGGAATCAAGATAGGTTTCAATTAGAACGTTAATTCGAACTCAACCTTTGAAGAGTCACTCAGGACTTATTTTCCCAGATCGCTTCCAAAGTTAACTTTACAGAAACGCCTGCAATAATGAACGGATCACACATTAGACTAAGATGCACATTCCACGCAAAAAAGTCTAATTACTGATGGATCACATGTACTAATCTGCTGTTAGGAGTTATTCCTTGGCAAAGACGAGATCGTGATTGTCATCAACGACTTGAGAGATATTTGTAGTATCCGCAGTAAGTAGAGAAGAACTACTAAAAATTTGCTGTAGGATATGAACAAGGGAAGCTTTGAGTCGAGAGGAAACTTTCTTCAAGCTAACGATAAAGACATTCCGGCCTAGGATTTTCTATCCACGGTCCTACATACCTTATTCATACTTGCATATATATAAAATCTGCTGCTTCCAGGTATTCAACCAAATGATAAATTCTGTCAAAGTAAGTTCATCCTATCTATACACCTAACATGCACATATTCTCTTACCAAAACGAAGTCGGTAAATTCGCTTTTCTCAAGATGTTTCTGACGGGACAGTAATTGAACTTTGCCCCCAATATTCAACTCCAAATCTATCAATTGTTGAGCATCAAGATTTTTAAACTCTCTACGTAAATGGTTAGTATATTGGTACATGGATTATCATCTTACATTTAATGTAATCCATGTTCTATATTTTTATGATAATTCTAGGCCACTTCTGGCAAGGAATAATGATTATTGTTATTTTTGAAGAAATTATTCATTAATTAAACGATTCCCCTTTAAAGCAACGATCAAAATGTGGTACATTTTTCGGATCCTTGCTACCCACTTTTAATTAAGAAATCCCCATTATTAACAACAAATAAGAGACGGTTCCTATTCTGGACCCCTGCTAAGTAATTTCTATTTTAGAACAGAATTGAAGCTAACTTTTAGCGTGAGCTTACTAACTAGCTGTAATGCTCCCTCACTGTTTGTTCAATTCAAGCATTTTTCCCATAATGCCACAACCCTATGAAACTGTACTATATACACAAGTACATACGGACTATATTGCTACAGCGCGATGCCACAGCCATTATAATCTGATGCTGTCGGAATTCTAAAACATGAAGCAAATGAATTCTATAAAGAAAAGACAAAATAAACCAGAAGGGAGATGTGTTCAAATTCATCGGGACATCAACATGCAATATACTATATATACATACAACAGGGTAAAAAGGGAGAAAACTGATATAAAAAGGGATGAGCATGGCAACCTCTTTCGTGTTAGTTGCTTTCTTGACTCAGCCTTTTTCTATGTAGGATGTTTACAAGGAATATTGGCATGAACAGATACATATTTTGATGATTTGCTTTATCTCTCCACAACATATATTTTTTCCATTCGGCAATTTGTCCATTCATCTTGACATTTAATCTACAGCCAGAGTTATGAATAGATCCAGGTAGAAATTAATTGCTGACGTAATAAGATTATTTATTCCAACTTTCCCTTGAATAACTTCATTTGGGTAAAACGGGTGACAGGGACGCGACCCGTTCACTCTTCCCGTACATGAGGATAATTATCACTTAAGTGGAAAATCGTTTGTTACACGAGAAGTGCAATAAAAATGTAGATGATCGTTTTATAGCTTTTTGTTTGCCGTTTTGCACGGCAAATACAACGGTCTGGATTTCTGGGAGTTATTTTTTATTGTAGTCATCGTTTAAGGTGCGTCGGAATCTAGCAAGGATTCCTTTGAGAAGAAGGTTTGGTGCGGAGCCTCGTCACCAGATGGAGATTGTGAAGTTAGACTCTACCGGCTTGAAGAACGCATGCTCCGCCAAAGGGGTATGAGTATTCGAATCGAGCGGTATTCATTCTTCAGTGCTGAGTGTAACATCGGGCGGACTGTTGTACAACGCGTGTAGCGAACGTCTTTGTGTTGGCCGCGTTGAGCACTGGCTTTCGGCGAGGGAGCTGGCATGTATTAACCGTACAAAAGTATTCTCAGGGAGATCCACTTGCACTGACTTGAGTGTGTTGAGTTGAACTGTATAAACACAAAGAGGAGTGGAGAAGGGAAAGAATAGCGCTTTGAGGGTGTTAGTACTGAATAGAATCTTCTCTGCAGACTCAATTTGAAATGCTAAGCACTGATAGCAATACATAGTGTGTAGGATAGTGCGTTGTGTTGTAGCGTTCGTATTCTATAGGTAACTTTCGAGTTGGAGTCTTTAGACTTAGAGTTGAGAAGAAAACAAACAGTGGCAGTAAGTCGAAACGAAGAGTATCTACAGTTTTCCTTGCCTCGAGTCGCACTCCACTCCAATTATAATTGACACATGTAGGAATAGGAAGAAATACGAAATTTGAGAAATCTGTTTTCAGTGTAAAGCAAGATTTCGCGGAATACGGACGTGTAGAATGTTAGCCGGTTTTTCTCTATAATTTTGAGCTTTTGGTATTATAGGTGGAATGTGTCTTCTCAGAACATTCGCCTGTACGAAACACGAGTCGTGAACGAATTCTTATACTGAAAAAAATAACGGCGCGGTAAAGAATTCGCAAAATAAAATTACTAACGAACTTCGGAAAGGAATCGCTAAGAGATTTAAACGTGGAAGTGTGGATAAAATCTGATCACTTCTTGCTGAAAAATAGCAAGCTTTCCAGCAAGCAAAAAGGATAGTGCATAATGTTTCATTTAATTTGTTGCTAAGTTATATATGTGCGGTCTGTACCGATTGATGTTTGAAAATATTCGTTGAAGAGATTAGGCAAAATGAATCTATGCGTGGGTATTGTAGACCATAAATTCGCAGCACGTCTGTGACAACAGACAACTGATAGCTGAACGCAAGGTCGTTATTACAGGCAAGAATGTGCATAACCAAAGTAGTGAAATTCGATTGGTGTGAACTGAATATGGTATTGGACGTCTCTTAAACGCTAGAGCCTTGTTCACATTTTGAACGGCTACAGCGTATGTAGTATACCCCGCGCAGTTCCGAGAATGTTTGTCCTGATATGTCAATTGATTGTAATGAACTAATGTGAATTTATTATGTTCTTATGTTATTGCTCCACATGAATACATCGACACAAACCAATCTCTTGCATTTTAAAAATAAATCTAATGGGAATCGATACTGTGTTTTGGTATTATGTAAATAACCGGCCATCAAATTAAAATATTTAATTGATAAACAACTGTGCGAATTAACCGCTTTCATACTGTCCATTGTAATTTGTGTGAAAAATAAAAATGAAATAATACATTGACGGAAATCTGTGGAACGTGTATCTGAAACTGTTGTACTGTGATTCTGAACAATCGAAAAAATAACATGCTACATACTAATAAACACGGTCATATAAAAATCGCGCGCTATTTGATTTCATCGTGACATGGTGTCGTCATCATCATCGTGGTGCTTCCACATGTATGTGCGACATTTTATTTTTACGATGCGATGAATATACGTGAATTGTTCGATTAAACCACACGCTCAACGTTCCCGTCTCGCCCCGGTGGCCGCGACGCCTATGGCTTCTGTACATGTGTTTGGATTCTCGCGGTATCCGTGGTAATTGTATGCGTGTGTGGTGCTTGTGTACGTACGACATTCATCCGGTGTACATTTTAATATATTACGGATTATTTGCCTCATATATGGAAATATCGGGTTCGGGTATGGAATATTGGGTTTGCGATCCATAATCTATTGTCTCAAAATTATTTACTGCATTTTGTGCAATAAACATGACGTACGAAAAATGAAATAATCCCGCATTTACATTACATTAATTACTTTGGTGCTGCATTATTCACATCTTTCCTTCTGTCATGATTACAAACGCTATCGATGTGCACGTAATGCGCTTGGATTGGATGGGAAAACTTTTAATAACTGCTCGATAAATAAAAAATACGCCAAATTGTTTGCATACTGTGATCGATCGATAATTATTAAAAATCAATTAAAAATAAAATACGACACGGAAACGGGACCCCGTGAAAATTTCTCTTTCTCATATTTCGATAATTGTATTATATTTCTCGGCGCGTGTGTTAATTAAAATCAATCAAAATAACCGTAACTATACCACCCCTCCCCCAAACAACCATCCCGCTGGCGTGCGCTCTTTACGACCCCCACGATGTCTCGGCAGGGTCGCACGCCACTGCCGGGGCCTGGTGGGGGCAACATCATCATACGCAACTTACAACCCAACAAACAACGCCAACACATTCCGCATCGGTTATGTACGAAGACGCTGCAATTGTCCATCAGCAACAGCAGCAGCAACAACAAACAGGACAAGGAGGTCATAGCCCGCCTACGATCCAGCAGCAACAACAGACCGCCAGTAATCACGTCGTCCCGCAGCAACAAACAAACGGACAAACTACAACGAACAGCGTGCAACAGCAGCAAAACACAGTGGCGTCCGCACAAACACAAATTGTGGCGCCTTCAACGGCAAGCGAATCGCCGGCCAGTGTCAGTTCGCAACCAACAGGTAACTGACTTCTAGAATTCTTTATTTCGCCACCCTTCTCCTTCTGTAGAACTAATAATTACTATGTCCCGAATTAATTCGAAGAAATGTCGCTCATTGCAGGACCTCTGCATATACCAGCGAAACGGCCCGGTTTCGATACCGATCCGTCTGTAATTCGACACCCACATCCGTGGGGTTACGATACAGGCTTTGAATCGCAATACCACCCTCATTCGCAATATTATCTTGAGCGAGATCGAAAACCAGTGTATTACGGGTATCCAGAAGCGCAGTTTCCACAGGTAAGGATTAGTCTCAGTCATTACATGCATGTTAGTTTTACTGGTATCATGCAGCAATCAAATATGTTTCCAATCCAAGTGAGCGTGTCATCTTCCCACTTCCCTTTTTGTTAGAGGCATCCCAAAAAAAAATCAATTTGTCAAAAGATACTTGGGGATCGTTTTTAGAAATGTATTCCCAGGTTTTTTAAATATATATATATTTCAACACCATACTCGTTTATAATATTGAGTGGTACATACAAGATATTCTCCTCGGAACTACCTAACCCATAAGGACTAGCTGGAGCCAATCAATTCCTTTAATTGGCTGTTATTCCGAGGGGAACATATCAAATAATTTAAACCCGTTTTTCTCCAAACTACATTTTCCAAGTTGGGAGAACTCAACTCGAGCAAATCTTGACCAATTGACTTGAAATTTTAATTGTTGCACTCTGCATGGAATTATGCGATACATTACATAGTTTTATTTCCTATAAATTATTTGCGGACGATGTTTGTCAAAAATTTTGAAATTCTTTTTCTTTTAAAAAATCAACTTACCGAACAGATTCTAGTTATTATTCTAACTATATGGTATATATATGTATAATCGAAAAGAAAATCGCAGAAGAAAAACTGTATTGCCTCTATTTTCTTTGAGTCACTTTAAAAAAAAATATGCATATTTTATTTGAGGATTCTTCTTCTTCTTTTTTTTAGCCTTTATCCCGTTCACAAGCGGGGTCGGCTTGTCGTGATCGGTTGCGCCATATTATTTTACCAAAAGTTGTTTGAAGATTGAGATATCCACTTGATGTTGGATCAGACCAAATGGGGACTCTCTACTCCCTCATTTTTGGCCCGCGGAGCCCTTCCTTTAGGCGGATGCGGGCTTGGGATCAATTTCAATCAATCAATCCTCAATCAAAATATTTCAGCTTTGCTCTAGCTTTGGCCCAAAGTATTGACGAATTTACGCTCCAATATAATTCGCAGTCATGTCGTGTTTTACGGATTATACAATGAAATGTTTGACATCTACGAACTACTTCGGTCATGCTGCTCCCAGGTCAGAGGTCTCACAGCGCCTGACGAGTTGCCTCTGTCCTGATACGAAACCGTAAAACCGTCTTCGCTTTTTGTAATATATGCAGTTTATTACATGTATAATTAAATACCTTTATTAGAATCCTAAAATCCGTATATTATTAGCCTGCTTACCCCTTTGAAAAACATAAACGTGTCACATCCAATTTTCTCGGAAATGAATGAACCTATTTCCAGGAAATTTGGTGGAAGTGTGTGGCTAGTAAATTCCTCTATGAACAATAAAAC